>NC_057862.1:695408824-696068824 GCF_019393635.1 Dromiciops gliroides
GGTGTAGGGGGGCAAGACCAATTCACATTTTTCTTTGAGGCTTTGCATGTAGCTATTTTGACATTGTCGTTTTCTGAGTTTGAGTTTTGATCTTCCCTTTTGCCATAGTAACTTTCTATGCTGAGGTTCTTTTGTTGTTGTTTTCTCACTTTTCCAGCTTATAAATTGATTTTTAACTTTGTGTTAATGTCAGGCTCTGCTCCTAGGGAGGAGAAACCACTGTGCCAAGCTTTAGGCTTTTTGTGTTATTTTCAGAAATAGTTTTTTTTTTGGGGGGGTCTGTAAGGTTTTTTTTCAAGATATGATCTAAGGAGAGGTGAGGTCATTGATCTCCCAACCTGTGATCTGGTCTGTGAGTGGCCACAAAAACATTCTTTTCCATCCTGATACTGTGACCAGGGTCCTTACTGCTACTAGTGCTACTTCTTACTGTAGAACTTCAACCCAAAATCATGTGTGAACAGTGTAACAGAATCCTGCTCCCAATGCCAGCAAAGAACCTCTGTAATCCCCTTCTGACCAATTGTTTGAACCCCTTACCATCTTATTTGCCTGCTGCTACCTTGCTGAACACAGCCTGGACTGGTCTGGCTTACACTGGACTGAACTCCAGTCTCACTCCAGTAAAATAGACTTTTCTCCCAACCTTCTCAATTATCTTTGGCTGGAAATTGTTTTGCTCCATTTGTTTTCTGTTTTGTTTTGCTTCACCAAAATTATCTTTGTGGTATTATTTTAATACTGTTTGGAGAGAAACTTGGGAGAATCCAGGCATGTCTCTGCTCTTATTCTGCCACCTTGGCCAAGTCACATGGTGGGGATTATTTCATTTTTGTTTTTTTCTCCCCACTGATTAGAAAATGTTGGATGTGTGCATGTACTGGGCACCTTATAAATGGTTATTGATTGAATCACAGAAATTTGGGTTTCAAAAAGAACCCAGAGGTCACCAAGCCCAACCTCTGTGCTCAAAATAAGACGCAATGACAGGTCATGGTTGGGCACATTACCTTCTGCTTTTGACTTTTTCTAATTTTTACAAGTTGTTTTTTCCCCTTGTCCTAAAATAAAATCTACATTGACTTCAACGATATCCATTACTTATACCTATTGCTGCCCTTTGGCATCAGGCACAATAAGTGTAATCTCTTTTCCAACAAGGAACCCTTTAAATACTTATATGAAGTTATGTCCTCCCTGAGTGTTATCCTCTCTAAACCAATATTGTAATTTTCTCCAATTGATCTTTATATCTGTGAAATTGAGCACCTTCACTCTCCTACTTGTTCTTCTTTGCACACTCTTCAGCTTATCAGTGGTCTGTGGCACCCAGAACTGAATATAATACTTGAAATGTGGTCTGAATAAGGCAGAGTACAGAAGAGCTGTTACCACTATATTCTTGGAATTTATGCTTCTCAGTATAGTCTAATGTAGCATTAGATTGCTTAGCTACCATATCACACTGATGACTCATGGAAATTTCAATTTATTAAAACTCCTGGGTCTTTTTCAGATAAATTGCTATCTAACTGTGCATTCCTTATCCTGTTTTGTGAAGTTGTTATTTAAACCCAAGTGTTAGCTTTTATATTAGTCCCTATTGCATTTTTTTAATATTAGGGTTAGGTCAACATTCTGTCTTGTCAAGGATCCATTTGTTAGTTATCTATCCCTCCTGTTCATCATTTATAAATTTGATAAATACACATCCATACCTATATCAGTCATTAATAAAATTATTATTATTTTTTTGTTTTTTAGTCATTTTCCAATTGTGTCTGACTCTTTATGACCCAATTAAGGGTATTATTGGCAAAGATACTGTAGTGGTTTGTCATTTCCTTTTCCAGCCCATTTTACAGATGAGGAAACTGAAGCAAATTGAATCATGTGAAGTATCTATGGTCACACAGCTACTAAGTGCTTGAGGCTGGACTTGAACTCATGAAAATTAGTCTTACTGACTGTAGGCCCAGAACTCTATGCACTGCACCACCAAAGGCCAAAGATAGATTTCTGAAGTCCCCCACTGGAGACCTGCTTCCAAGCTGACCTACACCCATTAAGACCTATTTAAAATTTTAATCTACCATTAATTCACATAATTTTTGTACTTTTGGGAGTATACTGTTGTCTAGTCCACATTTCTCCATATTTTCTAATAGCAGATTATGAAAGTCTTTAGACAATGCTCTTTGCAAATCTAGGCAAAAACTGACCATGACTTCCCCCTGTTCTTTCAGTTTAGCTTTCCTGTCATGCTTTAGGAAAGCATGCTAGCTCTTCGGGATCATTTACTATAATTTCCTCTTCTAGTTTTTTTCATTAAACCATCTCTTTAATAATCAGTTCTATAATTTCCCAGGAGTAGAAGTCAAGCTCACTGGCCTAACATTTGCAAACTGTAGTATATTCTCTATTGTTTCTCCTTCAACCCTAAGAGGGACTCTCTTTCACCTTTACTTAGGACCTCTTCAATATCACCAATAGGAACTAAGCCATCACATCTACCGGTGCTTTCAATGCCCAATAATATAGTCAACTTGAGTCAAGGGACAAGAGCTTCAAGGAAGCTAAGGGTTCTCTTGCTATCTTTTATTTATCCTAGGTGCCAGTTGGTTGTCTTTCATTTTTGAAGAGGACAAATTACATCTTGGGTGATGTCTTGTTTTATGCATGAATTGGATTTAAATGAGACAGAATAGCACAAGGTCACCAACTTGTCTCTCTCAGTCTTCAAAGTCCAGGGGAAGAACAAAATTCAAAATAACTGGTAATAGGTTGGGATGCAGTGGATGAGTGTGGTATCTCGTATGCCCGACCAAGCTCTAAGCGCTCCACAGTGCCTGTTTCAGCCACTTTCATGGCTGTTGGAACAAATTGTTCTCATGCTTAGGGTAAACATTCCCCTACCTTACTTACAGATATGAGGCCAGTCAATTACCCTCAACCTGTCTTAGCCCATCTGCCAAGACAGTTTACTGGGGTGTGGATGCTGCACATGCTACAACTTCTTTTTTTAATTTTTTAGGGCAATGAAGGTTGTGACTTGCCCAGGGTCATGTAGCTAGTAAGTGTCAAGTGTCTGAGACCACATCTGAACTCAGGTCCTCCCGAATCCAGGGCCGGTGCTTTATCCACTGTGCCACCTAGCTGCCCTATGGTACAGCTTCTTGAAGACACAGGCGAAAATTTGGTGAATCAGGTGGACCCAAAGTTGAAACCTAAAAAAGGCTCAGCAAACCCTCACACCAGCAGTTCTAGTCTTCCTGAACACTACAGACACCCGTTTACCAATTCCCTCTTAACCACTTTTGTTCTGTCCTGTCCTGCCCTGTCCTGCCCTGTCCAGGCTGAACATCCTTCTCCTCTGAAGAAAAAAGAAAACAAAATCAAAATGAACCATCTCTGCTTTCTCTCTTCTGTCCATTAGCATCTTTCTATTCACCTGAAACAAAGGATCTAGCACTTCTTTTATGCTCCATGTCCCCCAAAATCACTTTAAAAGAGGAAAGAAAAAGGCCTAAATGGATGTGGCCTTGGTCTTTCTGCCACGTGTAGCTCATTATGAACTGGAGCTTTTTGAACGCCCTTTTCACAGAAGCTGCAATTAGATAAAATGGTTGAACATAGAAGTAACATGACTGAATCTATGAAGAGGAATGAATGAATGGATGGGTGAATAGATGGATAATAAAGCATTTGTTAAGTGCTTATTACATGCCAAACATTTTGCTATGCAATAGAGATACAAATAACAGAAGTGATCAGATAGCCCCTGTCCTCAAGGAGTTTATATTCTAATAGAAGCAGATGCAAAATATGTGGGGAAGGTAGCCAGGGCAGGGAGTATTTGAGGAGCCAAAGGTTTGGCAAATTGATCCTTAGAGACATTAATTAACATGGTGGACTGTTCATATGGTTACTAAACCCAGAATAAAAGATTGAAATTAAAATGTATGATCGATGGGTTGGAAGAGGGGGCTTATACCCATTTGATGGTAATGGATGGCAAGGTGGTGTGTGAATGACTGAGTGCTCTGTGAAGCATAGCCTTCTCTGATTGTGTAAGGCTGCCTAGACACATTGACCAGGTGAGTTTGAGCTCAGTTAAATACTAATCAAGACAGTCCCACCCCAGCTGAAGACATTCAGAATTTAAAAGATTACCTCCCCAGGGACCACAGCACTGAATGAATTAATTCATGAAGAAATGACTGTGCTCTTTGTAGCACATACGAAAACGCCAAAGGAATTCTTTGACCCTCTAGTTGTTTTCAGTTTTGCCTGAGTAGGAGTTGTAGAAGTGACTACACATAAGAACCAGCTTAGACAAGACTGAGCAGACTCATGTTTTATGATTTAACTAGAAGGTTCTGGGTCTATTTTCTACAAAACTCCATATAATTTTGTAACCGTCTCTATTTTCGAGGAATGACTAATAATGAGACCATTTTGTGCCATGGAAAGGACATTGGGTCTAGATTCAGGGGACCTAGTATTGAATATTGGCTCTTCTGATGACTCTCTTTGTGACTTGGGGTGTCACTTTCACTTGGTGCCTCAGGGGTTATTTTCTTTATAAACCGAAGGGATTGGCCTCAATGACCTCTGAGAACCTTTCCAGCTCCAAGTCTATGATCTGATAGCATCCAAAGGAGCATTCCTCCGGATGTCTCTGTGGCAATAAAGGATTATCACGTGAAACGCCTGCTTTCCACCATTCTGATCCCCAAGCACAAGGGGAAGTCCGTCAGTAAACAAGCATGCATGTTCCAATCTCTGCTAGAGGCAGAGAGATGGCTCAATGGATAGAATCAAGAAGATGTGAGTTCAAATCCTACCTCAGACACTCACTAGCTGTGTGACCCTGGGCAAATCACTTAATCTTTGTTTACCTTAATCCACTGGAGAAGGAAATAAATATTTGCCAAGAAAACTTAATATGGATCTTGAATACTGAGAGAGAAAGACAAAGAAAGACAGTCCCTGTCCTCAAGAAACTTACATTCTAATTGGAGAAGATCATACATATGGGAAGTTAAAAGTGGGGCAGGGAGACAAAAAAAAAAAAAAAAAAAAAAAAAAAAAAAAAAAAGGAAGCCAGGCTGGGATGGCCTGGTAGAGGAAGTCCAGAGGGATAAAGCCTGGGGTGAAATAAAACAAGTCTTGCCTGGGTTCACTCCTTAAATAAAGGTTCTGGGAAGAGCCATTGAATCAGAGAGAGAGGCCGGCCACACAGTGGAGAAGCTACATCAAATGGGAAAATTCCAGGGCTGGAGTGAGCTTCCAAGGAAGAGAGCTGGAGCACTCTGAGGCATCAAGATGGTGGAGGAAATCAAGAGAACAAGCCTGGAGAGGAGTGAATGCAAGCACATTGTACAGCAGAGCTCCCTGAGCATGGAATTTGGAGCTGACAAACCAACAGAGCCACTTCTTATTCCTGGGAACATGTGTACTTCCTAGATATGTGACCCAGCTTCCCCATTTGAGCCTCAGATTACTCACCTTCTAAGAGGATATTAATCTCCACTCAAATTTGTTGTGTGTTTAGAAAAAATGAGGAAAAGCACTTTGAAAAGCTGTAAAGCTTTCTATGCCTTCAAGGGACCACTGAGATTTTGGATAATTTTATTCTGTTTGAAATCTTCTTGATAAGAAATCACAATATGATTTGGTGACAAGTATTTTATTTAATTTATTTTATTATATATAAAAAGCCATCCCTCGAGCTGCCATGCTACAGGGGTCAAATCAGTGACCTAGGGTCTGATTTAACCTATCCTCCTTCCTGCCTGTGCAGTCTTGGGTAAGGAGCTCTCTGGGACTCAATTGCCTCTTCTGCAAAAATGATGGTGTTCAACACGATTATCTCTGAGGTAACTTCCAGAGCTAACTCCTGGGATTCAATGATTATTTTTATTATATTTAGCAGGGATATAAATATCCCTGGAAAGAAAACTAGAACTAAAACATGGTCCCTACCTGAAAATAAACCTCATAATAGCAGATCCTATATTGATGCCTCTGAGAGTACTCTATATCCCAGGGTCAAGGGCATGAGCCCAGCCAGCACAGTCAGATATGCAACCTTAGTTTGAATTGGGAATGAAGCTTCCTCTCAGCTCTTCTAATGAATGAGGCAAAACTGCATAGTCATAAGCCCCCAAATACAAGCAACATCTCACGCACAAAGACACACACACACACACACACACACACACATACACGTTATGTTCCTGTCCCTTCCTCCAATATCTACCCCACCACATTTACTTAATAGCCTTGTTATTACTAGCTAGCATATATATATATATATATATATATATATATATATATATATTACTTCAAGGTGTGAAAGAGCCATTCACAAATATTATTTCATCTTATTTTCACAATGACCCTGGGAAGTAGGTGCCATTATTATCCTCATTTGCAGATGGGGAAACTGAGGCAGACCAATACTAAGTGGCTTGTCCAGGGCACACAGCTAATAAGTGCCCGAGGCTGCATTTGAACTTATATCTTCCTGAATCCAAGCTCAGCACTCTTTCAACTGTACCATTTATCTGACTAGTAATAACTCTGTGAGCTCTCTTAGGTGCAAGGATACCCTTTCTCTCTCTAACATCCATCTGCTTGGCTTGCCCCACTTTGAACTATAGTAAAACCTGATTCTTTTGGGACCCTAACATTGAACTCCAGAGGTCATTAGGGGAAGGCTACCTCAGTGTGGTCTACAGTCACAATAAGGACTTATGGTAATAAATCATTTTGTTTTTAATATAGTGAGCAACAACAAACTTGGGATTTATATCTTGATGGACTTTCTAGGTGACCTGATGTAACCCCCTTACTTCATAGATCAGGAAATGAGCAAGAAAGGAAGTGAATTACTCATGGTCACACAGGAAGTAGGGGTATGAAAGCATGACGTCAGACCTAGGAATTCTGGCTCTAAACACCTTTTACATCCCATTCAGATTTCTCTGCTGTGATCTTCACAAAAACCTTGGGAGGTAAGTAGTAGTATGATCTTTTTCGAATGAGAAAAATGAGGAACAAAGAAGATACAATTTTTAAACCTCTCATTCATTTTATTTTTATGTGCAATCATGCAAAACACATTTACTTATTATTCATATTGCAAAAAAGAAGAAAAATGAAAGGTATACTTCAGTTTGAACTGAAAATACATTAGTTCTTTTTCTGAAGGTGGATAACATTGTTTTTGTGGGGCAATTGGGGTTAAGTGACTTGCCCAGGGTCACACAGCTAGTAAGTGTTAAGTGTCTGAGGCTGGACTTGAACCTCAGGTTCTCCTGAATCCAGGGCTGGTACTCTATCCACTGTGCCACCTAGCTGCCCTGATAGCATTTTTTTAAATCATGGTTCCTTTAGAATTGTCTTGGATCATTGTATTTACCAGAGTAGCCAATTCTTTCATAGGTTATCATCATTACAACATTGAGGTTATTGTTCACAATGGATTTTGTTTCTTCTCACTTCACTTTGTCTCAATTCATAGAAGTCTTGCCATGGTTTTCTGAACACTGTCCCCCCACCCCATCATTTCTTATACCACAATAATACTCCAGCACAATCATATGCAACAAATTTTTCAGCTATTCCCTTGTTAATATGCATCCCCTCAATTCCCCATTCTTTTCCGTCAGAAAAAGAGCTAGTATAAATATTGTTGTAATATAGGTCCTTACCCCTTTTCTTTGATCTCTTTGGAATACTTATCTAGTATTAGTATTGCTAGATCAAATCATATGCACAGTTTTATAGCCTTTTGGTCACAGTCCAGATTGTTCTCTGAAATGGTTGTTCCAGTTCACTACCCCAACAATGTACTTATTTCCTCTCATCCTCTACAGCATTTGTCATTTCTGATAAGTCTGAGGTAGTACCTCAGAGTTGTTTTAATTTGTATTTCTTTAATCAATAGTAATTCAGAGCATTTTCTTCATATGACTAAAGGTAACTTTGATCTCTTCTGAAAACTGCCTATTCATATCCTTTGACTATCAATTGGAGAGTGGCTGTTACTTTTATAAATTAAACTCACTTCCCTATATACTTGATAAATGAAGCCCTTATCTAAAAAATTTGCTCTGAAATGTAATATTGCTGCATTGCCTATGGTACCTGTTAGTAAAACGTAGTATTCCTGATTATCTCTTTTAATTGTTTATTTTGGCTTTTGCTTTGTCTGAGATCATGATTGCAAGCCCTTTCTTTTTTACTTCATTTGAAGCACAATAGATTCTGTTTCAGCCATTTATTTTAACTCTTTGTGTGTCTTTCACTTTTAAGTGTGTCCCCTGAACACAATATGTTCTTGGATTCTGGTTTCTAATCCATTTTTCTATCTACCTCCATTTTATGGATTAGCTCATCCCATTCACAATCACAGTTATGATTAATTTGTATTTCCCTCCATCCTATTTTCTTCTGTTTATCCTTCTCTATCTCATTTAAAATATTTTAAATTTTATCAATTACATATAAAAACAATTTTAACTTATTTTTTTTCAAATTTTGTGTTTCAAAGTCTCTCCTCCCACACATCCATCCCTGAAATGACAAGCAATTTGGCAAAGGTTATACATGTGTAGTCATGCAAAACATATTTTCTTATTAGTTATCTTGTAAAGGAAAACATACCAAAGAAAACATGAAAAAATATGAAAAAGTATGCTTCAATTTGCATTAAGATTCCATCAATTCTTTCTCTAGAGGCAGAGAGCATTTTTCATCATACATTCTTTGGAATTATCTTGAATATTTGTATTGCTGAGAACAACTAAGTCATTCACAATTGATCATTATACAATATTGCTATTACTGTGTGGAAGGTCCTCCTGGTTCTGCTCACTTCACTCCGCATCAGTTCATGCAAGCCTCTGTCTCTCCTGAAAAGTCTATTTTGCTTCTAGCCACTGTCTTCCTTAATCTTACCTCCCTTATATCACCCCTCCATGTTATCCCCTTCCCCTCTTATCTCACTACTATAGATTTCTGTACCCAATTGAGTGTTTGTATACGTTCCTCTTTGAAGCAATTCTGAGGAGAGTGAGTGAGCTTCAAACATTGGCTTCCACCCCTCTCCACCATTTTCCCTGTTACAATAAAACCCCTTTCTTGCACACCTCTTTTATGTAAGAAAAATTTCCCCATTCTACCTCTCCTTTCCCCCTTCTCTCAATGTATCCATCTTTCTCACCCTGACTTTTGTTTTTGGTGATTATCCCAATGTAATCAACTCACACCTGTATCCTCTTTGTATGTAGACTCCTGACTGCCCTAATAATGATTATATTTTTAGGAGGTACATGTATCATCTTCCGATATTGTAATGCAAAAAAGTTTAGCTTTATTAAGTCCCTTATGATTACTCTTTCATGTTTACCTTTTTAAAATCCTCTTGAGTCTTCTGTTTGAATGCAAAATCTTCTTTTTAGCTCTGATCTTTCCATCAGGAATACTTGAAAGTCCTCTATATCATTAAATATCCATTTTCCTCTTTGCCCATATATGAATTCACATGCCTTCTCTGAAGCAATCCAAGTTTTAAAGGAAAATGGCCCTGGGTTCCATAGAATAAACAAAAGAACCTGGCCAGGAGGCAGGAAACACCTGCCTTTTGCAAATCTAGGCCTTTCTCTGGGACTGTTTCTTCCTCTTAGCCCTTACATCTTCTGGTCTAAGGCCCCTCCCGGATTTAACTATTGTTCTATGTTGTAAGGCCCTTCTCAGCTCTGAGATCCTCTAATTGATGAGTTGATTTTGGAAATTGCCAGACTTTTCTGGTCACTTCTACCACTTCATCTTTGTATCTATCTGCCAGCACAGTATGTGGAATATAGTAAATACTGAATAAATGCATTTTGTATGGAATTGAGTTTCTGAAATCAAACCTGAAAGGAGCATCCTTCATCTTTCATTCTTCATTGTTGGACTCAGTCCCAGAAAATATGTGGTGAAGTGGTGTTCCATCTTCCTTTTGGGGGGTATCTCCCCATCCTTATTCGGTAGCATCCCAGGCTCCTTAACACTTTCTCTCTCTCTCTCTCTCTCTCTCTCTCTCTCTCTCTCTCTCTCTCTCTCTCTCTCTCTCTCTCCCCAAACTTGTGTGTGTCTTCTCCCATTAAGTGCCCTTCCAGGGGGATCTCTTGGGACTTAAGCTAAAGAAATGAATAATGGTGGGAATTTAGGCATAGTGATAGATGTCCTAGGATACTTTGAGTAAGAGGAAGACTTGCATGGAGGCATTTGCCATCTTTATCTGGTAGCAGCCTCCCACTCTTCTCTGCTACAAGGTCAAATGAAGCCTTAAGGTTGAGAACTTTCTGGAGAGAAACAAACAATATCTAAAAATGTGGCACTCCCCCAACCCCCTCTGCTTGCTTGTTCTCTCCTCTCTTCCTGATCCCTTCTGACAGTTTGGGTGGCAGTCTGGATGACAGTTTCTGATAGCACTTGGTGCATTTATAAAAAGCAAACCAAACCGAGAAGGAAAAAAAAAAGAATAAAGCAAATATGAATGGGAGCCTGGGGACAGTTTTTCTCCTTGCTTTTGTATCTAAACAGAAGCCTTCTTGGAAGAAGGGGGACCAAACTGCAGAACTAGGGGCCCTATTTAGACTTTCACCAGCAATGTCATGATGGAATGAAAATTTACTCAGAAGCACTAGAGACTTGAGCCTTCCATAAGTGGTTATTGATTAACTTTCGAGATCTATCGACCTGAAGTCACAGGCTCTCAGGGCTAGCAAGGACCTAAGTGACCATCTGGTGCAGCCTCCACCTGGATAAAAAATACTCTTTATAGAATTGGTAACAAGCAGCTAGCAAGCCTCTGTTAGGATGGGGAGCTCACTACTTCCTAAGGCAGCTAGGATAGTTAGGTTGCATAGTGTCTTAAACTGTGGGTCATGACTCCATATGGGGTTGTGTCACTGAATGTGGGGGCTGTGAAAAATCTGGTAACAGTAAAAGGTTATGTATACCTATTTTATATACCTTTATACTTGGGGTCACATAAAAATTTCTCTGGTGAAAAGGGGTCAAAAGTAGAAAAATTGGGGCAGCTAGGTGTCGCAGTGGATAGAGCACCAGCCCTGGAGTCAGGAGGACCTGAGTTCAAATCCAGACTCAGACACTTGACACTTACTAGCTGTGTGACCCTGGAGAAGTCACTTAACCCCAACTGCCTCACCAAAAAAAAAAGTAGAAAAATTTTAAGAATCTCTGATATAGTGGGCAGAGTGCAGGGCCTGGAGCCAGGTGGATTTGTTTTCAAATTTGTTCTCAAACACTTATTAGCTATGTGACCCTTAATCCCACTTTGTCTCAGTTTGCTCACATGTAAAATGGGGTTGATAAAAGCAATTTCCTCCAGGGTTGTTGTGAGGAGCAAAGGAGTTAACATCTGTAAAGTGCTTAGCACAGTGCCTGGCACGTGGCGGGTGCTGAATAAATGTTTCTTCTCTTCCCTTCTCTTAGTCTTAGCTTTTCCTTACATCAAACCTAATTCACTTTTGGCTCTGAACTCTGGGGCCAAGAATAATAATAAAAAGAATTCCAAATACAAGGTGACACATGAGTCACCTTAATCTAGTTTCACATCCTCCAAGCTAAACAAACCCAGTTCCTTTGACTGCCCCTTATATTTACTCTCTGGGCCCTTAGCTATGTTGGTTGCCCTGGTGAAACCAAAACATCACCCTGAGCTGCCCATCTCCCTGCTCACAGGCCAAACTCCCAGGCCTGGAAGCCCTCTACCTTTAGGGGACACCCACCAGCCATACTCTTGTGCTCATTGGCCTTGAAAAGTAGAAGACCTTGGTTTATCAATGCCAGCTCTACTGAGTGACCTTGGGCAAGTCGCTACTCCCTTATAGGCCTGAGTCTCCCTACAGATATACTGAAGACCTTGAACTTGGATTTCTGCCAAGCTAGCCAGCTCTATGATAATTCACTATTCTTAACAGGAAGGAAGGAGGCCAAGTTGAAGTTCGCTGACACTTGTGCTTGATGTGAACTTGATTGGCTTTCAGACTCATCTTTTGCACATGTAAGCATGTACTTTGTTCTCTTGGGCTGGACATTCTTGAAGGATTGGCTGTGATTCTCCTTCAACCTGTGGTTTGATGCTCTAAGTACCTTTTCCCTTGTCTTATTAATTGGTTGGTGCTCCATGTGCTTGTCTTGTGTCCCGTGATGAAACCTGAGTTCTCTCTGCTCCTTAGCACTTCACATAAGATGAGCCACAAGTTAATAGATGGAAATAAATTGAACACCAACTGTATGCTCATCCTGGGCTACACCCTGGAGGTAAGAAAATTGGGGGAAAATAAACAGCATGATAAAACCCTTTAGTGCCACCTTTACACCATAGCCAAATTGTCAGATTTCTCCTGTAGTTTTAGAGAAAAGTATAGGGAACCTATAGTCATAAGACCTGGGTTCAAGGACTAGCACTGCCACTTATCTAGCTTTATGACCTTGGATAAGTCACTGGGCCTCCATTTCCTCATTAGCAAAATTCTAGGTTGTACTAGATGATTCCTTCATCTTCTAAATCTATGATGCTAGAAAAATCAGTGTCTACCGCATTCCAGGTGAATGCAGAGGACCCAGACTTCTCCACTGAATGAAACATATTAGGAATTAGAGTTGTACAAGGTCCAAATGCCTACTAGATCAATCAATCAAAGGAAATAAACCTGGTATGAAAACTCCTCAATCAGTTTTTAAAGAGTGAAAGCTTGAGCCCTTGGTTGGAAGGAGATGACACTACACAGGCAGTATATTAGGATTAATTGAAGAGACAGACATGTCTTGGAAAGTGTGGAATTAGATAAAAATAGCAAATTTGTTCTTAGTGTAGCATTCTGTGCTAAAATATGAAAGTTTTTAACAGTCGGTTAGGATAACTGAAAGACGCCAGTTTTTCAAGGACCACCCTTTTGGGGAGGAGATGAACAGTCTGCCTGCTGCGCATGTCAGACTGCCTGCCGGGTTTTTGACTTCCGGGGTGGAGAGAACGAGAGTAGGCCTTTTTTGCCTGCTTGGCGGGACTCCTGGCGGCGCGGCACAGACGGTCTCTCTCTCTCTCCAAAGGTGGCCTTTTCGGTTTGGTGAGTTTTTATAAGGAATATAGACTAAGCCTAGACTTAAGACGATTTGTATTGTATTTCTATTTTCCTGTCCTTCTAATCAACATCACCTTGTGACTATATACAATAAAGGCTTTATCTAGAAAACCAGAAGCTTCTTCCATTTACTAGTCTGGGAGATAAATTAGGGAAAAGTTAAGTAGGGGAGATTTATGATCTAATATCCAATTTTAAATCTCACAATTCCAAAAGTCATGTAGCAATCTGGTGGGCCCGTATTTTTAGCAAAGCCCTTGAGAGAAAATCATTGGGCAGGAAGAAAAGAGTCCATGTTGACCCCACCACTTAGCTGCAAAATGACTTTTAAAAGATTGGAAGCATTGGACTTTCCATCAGCATTCTAAGAGTGTTCATGGAGTATTCAGTCCATTTACTGAAGGTAGTATGTGCATTGAAGCCAAGAACCTATTAGACACAGAGAGGGAAGACAACTTCTGGCCTCTAAGAGGAACTTAGCAATAAGCCTCAGCATCTCTAATAGGGACTGACATGTTGGCTCTACCAAAAGATGATTGGCGGCAACCCCATGAGAGGAGTAACCCCTTTGCCATGTGTATTCTCTAAGCTTAGCCAGTCCAAATTCCCTTAGATTCTGTATGGACTTGTGGGAGAATTGGGAAGAGAGAATGTATTGTACTAATAATTCTTAATATGTTGTTGTTCAGTCATTTCAGTTGGACCTGGCTCTTCATGACCCCATTGGGGACTTTGTTGGCAAAGATACTGGAGTGACTTGCCATTCCCTTCTCCAAATCATTTGAAAGGTGAGTAAACTGAGGGTGAAGTGACTTGCCTAGGGTCACATAGTGTCTGAGGCAGGATTTGAACTCAGGATGATGAGTCTTCCTGACTCCAGGTCCACCACTCTATCCATTGCAGCACCTAGCTGCTCTTCATATACCACTTTAGTAAATATCCATTTCTAAAAGCCAATTAAATCTTTCAGAGTGGTTTATTTGAGAATGGTGTGTTCAGCTATATAAATTGTTCTCCTGGTTCTGCTCACTTCACTCCGTATCACCTCATTTAAGTCTTCCAAGGTTTCTCTTAAACCATCCTGTTCATCATTTCTTACAGCATTGGGCTCAAATTCAAATAGAAATAGGGGTGAGGCATTATCTGTATATAAGCATCCCTGTGGATCACATTTTGACTCAGTTTTAAGATGCAATGTTATCTATGTTTCATTGTAACTTTGTTTTGTTAAATAATTTCTAATTAGATGTGTCATGACCAGTAATGAAGAATGTCAGGCACCTCTTGACAAAGAGGTGATAGACTAAATATAGGGAATGAAATCTACATGAGACAGAGCCAATATGGGAATTTGGTATGTTGGCCATGCACATTCATTATGAGGATATGCTTTTCTTTCTTTTTCTTTTCAGTGTGTGTGTGTGTGAGTGGTGGTGGGATGGAGAGTAAAGAAATGTTAGTTAATTAAAAATAAAATTTAATTTGAAAAATAAAAGTTAATTAAGTTTGGCAGCCTCATTGTTACCAAAAATCAGTAGCCATGGTAGGAAAGGAGTGAGCAAAGGTATTAGAAAGGTACCTCCAACCCTTCCATAATCTTGAGGGAGAAGCAGTCACCTTCTGAGAACCTGATTTGCCAATGTAAATGGGAGTGGAAAGAGTCCAGAATGTGTAGTACAATCCTCAGATGACTGGTGTTGGCAGCCCATGCTTCCTCTTAGAAGCTCAATTTGCTCATCTCTAAAATGAGGATGAGAACTCTGGAACTGCTCACATGATCACTTTGAGGAAAAGCGCTTTTCAAATATCCCAGCATCCCATAAATGCCAATAAGTATCATTAATATTGTTGCTTATGAGCACAGTGCAAAGGAAGCACGTGTCTGCTTTCCCTCACCATTGGTACGGCTTCCAAAAAGATCCCATTGGAAAGGACTTGGCTTGGCTCCCGGACTCATCCTATGTAATCACCTTTTCACCTCCATAATTGCACATGGTTTGAAAACAAAAGACCAAGGAAGTTTGGTTCATATTTTTGTTCATCTTTTTATAAGCTCAAATGCACCTGGGGCCACCATCATGCTGAGGAGAAAGTGCATGGGAGGGAGACAGAAAACAGTCAGCAAGGCTGCCCACAGACCTTGCAGGAGAGGGTCTCTACTCACCTCCTGGCAGGAGATGGTAGGAAGAACACTGGGGCACACACAGTGCAAAATAGGCATTTTAAGAGGGAAGAATTTGTGCCATGATGCCTTCATTCATCCAGTAAATATTCAATACACATTTGCAAACTACTCTATTAGTTAGATGCGGAGGCAATGCCATATTGAGCTAAAGGCAGGCTCCTGCCCTCTGGAAGCTCTCAGGCAGCAGGTGGAGTTAAGGTATGCATGAAAAAAAATGCAAATTAGACAAGAAGCATATGATAGGAGTCAGGAGACCCGGGTTCAAATCCCTCCCCTGCTACTTATTTCCTGGGTGAGCTCAGGTTCTCAATTATTCTTCTCTGGGCTGTTTCCTCACTTGTAAAATGAGGGAGTTGGATTATATGACTTCCACAAGTTCAACTCAGAGCTCAGTGAGCCTTTGGAAGTGCTACAAGATCAAATAAAAGAGGGATGGATTTCAGCTTGAGAATCAGGGAAGGTTTCTTAAAGGAGATGGCATTTCATCTGGATTTTTTTTTCTGAGTCCAAGGTCCTGGGTTCAACTTTCATTTGGCACTTACTCCTTATGTGATCTTAGAACAGTCACTTAAATCTCAATGGGCCTCAATTTCCTCAGTTATAAAAGAAAGGGATTGAACCAGATGGCCTCTGAGGTTCCTTCCAGCTCCAGATCTATGGTCCCATGAAGAATCCTCACACAGTCAACAGTGAAGCACTTTATCAGTGGAAGTCATGAGCAGTCATATGATTTTTTAGCGTTCATTTGCTTGTTTTAATATTTCTATTACTATTTATTAATTATTTCTTTTCTTTTTAACTTTTAAGTTCCAAATTATCTCCCTTCCTCCCATCCATTCCTCTCCCACTGAGAAGGCAAATAATATAATCATGTAAAACACACTTGCATATTAGCCATTGCATTAAAAAAAACACAAATAAATAAATGCATGGATAGGTAAATGGGTGGATGTATAAATGAATGAATAAATAAACAGATAAATGATCAAATGAATGAATGGAGAGACAGACACAGACACAGAGAGAGAGACAGAGAGAGAGAGACAGTGAGGGATGAAGCAAGCAAACAAGCAAATTATTCTTTACTTTCAACTCAGAATTCACTAGTTCTCTCTAGGAAGGTGAATAGCATTTTTTCATCATGATTCCTTTGGAATTGTCTTGGATCACTATATTTATCAGAGTAGCCAAACCTATCACAGTTGATTATCATTGCAACATTGCTGTTACTGTGCATGTACGAAGATCTCCTAGTTCTTCTTCCTTCACTATGCATCAGTGCATATAGGTCTCCCTATGTTTTGTTTTGTTTTGTTTTTCTGAAACCATACCCCTTATCACAGCACAATAGTACTCCATCACAATCATATGGCACAACTCATTCAGCCATTCACCATTTTATGGGCATCTCCTCGATTTCCAGTTCTTTGCTGTCACAAAAAAGATGCTATAAATATTTTTGTACATATAGGTCCTTTTTCCTTTTTCTTTGATCTCTGTGGGATACAGACCTAGTAATGGTATTGCTGGATCAAAGGGTATGCTAGTAATATCATTCTTAAATCAAAGCAATGCTATACATCCAGTGTCAGTTGCTCTCTTCATAGGCCTAGCCCTAAGAAGGAAAAAAAATCTCTGGTCTTTTGTCTTGGTTCCCAAATTTATCACAGCAGGAGATAGAACCATCTTCCTTTGAGGGCCTTCAGGGCCCTCACCTAATGCCGTCATTACAAATCATTCCCAAATCCATCACCTCATAAACCTCATGGCTTACCTCTGAGAAAGGAACATAGGCTCAAAGGATATTCAAACAAGTAATGACCTTCATCTTGTGGGGGTCAATTTGTAATTGGGGATTGTTCGCTAAGCAGCTCGCCGCAATATTGGGGCAAGGAAGGAGACTGACAGCCTCCTGCAAAACAGAACGGGATTTAACAAGAACAAACTTAAAAAAAAAAAAACACAAACAGGATCAGTAGGGTCAAGGGAAAGGAAATAAAATGGGGAAAGGGAAATTATACAACCTGAAGAAATACCACCGCCCAGGAAACAACTGAGAATACACAGCAGAGCTCCTGTCGCCTTCCAGCTTCCAGCTAGAATGGCGACTTCTCCCTGTTTCCCGAAACCCCACATAGCCCCCAACCACTTGTCTGGCCACTCTGACAGTCACATGACTGCCCTCACTAAGCTTCCAATCATTATAATTTTGCCAGGCCCATGTAGGTGTTAGCGAGTGGTGATGACTTGAGGTGCCAGTGCCATGGCAACGGCTACAACCAGTAGGTGGAGCACCATGTGGTTTGCAGAGCCCCAGGCCAGTGTGCGCCTAGGCATAAAAACCTCAAATAACAATTAATTCTTTACAATCACCTGTGACAGTTGAGTCACAAGCTCTTGGTAGCTCACTTAGCAGATCTAGGACACTAATCCAGCTCTTCTCCTAGCCCAAGGATTTCTCTTTATGACATGCATTCTAGCTCTTAGAATGAAAAATAAAATGTTATTACTCCCATTTTACAGATAAGAATACTGATGTTCACAAAGGATTAGGGTTAGGTGTTCAGCTCTGTGCTGAATATGTTTTCCCATCTAATTTAACATTTATTTTTCATATTGTGATATTCAGATGTCACATTTTCCACATTGACACTTTCATGCTAACAACCCCCTTCTACCTCTAGAAAAAGAAAACATTTTACATAACATTTGGATGGAATGCAGTA
Source organism: Dromiciops gliroides (assembly GCF_019393635.1). Taxonomy (NCBI): domain Eukaryota; kingdom Metazoa; phylum Chordata; class Mammalia; order Microbiotheria; family Microbiotheriidae; genus Dromiciops; species Dromiciops gliroides. The sequence goes on from NC_057862.1 coordinate 695,426,905, forward strand.
GGAATGATGATATCCTTTTAAGACCAAGTTAGTCATAAGGAAAGCTATCACTTGGAAGCAAATCTTCTGAATTCAAGGCTATCGACTGCTCTGCTCTCCATACCTGCTTCGTGCTGACCCAGGACAAGGCTGAACACCTTCTCTGATGATATCTTATCTCATTCCTTAATGTCTATGATACATATGAGTGACCCATCATCGAATGGGGCAGCTTGAAAAACAAATTAATTCTTTCAAGTCCATAATAACTTTGGAAAGTTCGATTTAGACCAGATTGTTAAGGTCCCTCCTAGTTCTGACAGGTTATGCTCTAAGGACCCATAGTCCTTTGGTCCTCTATGCTCCAAGCTCCCTCCCAGATCTAACATTCTCTGTTTTAAAGTTCCTCCAACATCTGACAGGTAATTCTTAGAGGAACCTCACATTCGTGATATCCCATAATCTATCATCTCTTCCAGATCTAACATTCTGTGTTCAATGTTATAAAGTCCCTTCCACCTATGACATTCTAGGGCTTTATGCCTCTATTTTAAGAATTGTGGAAGGGTGGCAGCTACGTGGCAATGGCCCTGGATTCAGGAGGACCTGAGTTCAAATCTGGCCTCAGACACTTGACACTTACTAGCTGTGTGACCCTGGGCAAGTCACTTAACCCCCATTGCCCCACCAAAACAACAACAACAAAAAAAAACAATAACAACAAAGAATTGTGTAAGGAGTATAGCTCAGTCTTTGGGAAAGCATCCGCTCTTCACATTGTCCATATACATTTTAATCAATCATTATACCTCACAGTTATGCCATCCTTTGTCCTTAGCCAATTCTCCAGGCCGGCAACAGGATATTTTCAGTCATTTCTTTCATAATTGTTTATTCCATCTTTTATGGGCCTGTCATCCCTATAGCTCAGTCTTATTATAAATGGTCCCACCCATTGTGAGCTCCTCTGGGCCTCCTCACTTCCCCACCTCCCACTTCAGCAAAAGAAAAATGGTCTGTAATAGGAAAGTTTTGAACTCTGTAAATGGGGGGAGGAAATCTCTGTTCACAGGAAATGCCAACCCCTGACGTGTTGATTGGCACTGCAGGACCTGGTAAAATATTGACAGGGACAAAAGACATTTTCCAAAAGTCTTTAGGGATAAGCATGAATGACTGACGACCAAAAGGAAGGGTTTTGACTCAGAGGGAAAAAATTAAAAGATCACTTGGGGAGCACAAAGAAGCAGGGGCAAGGGGAGGGAGAGGATGATTGTCAAGAAAATAGAAGGCTTTCTTCCCTGATTAGTTACTTCTGCCTCCTCGTCCTGCTGCTGCTCTATTATTTTTAAACTATATTTATGTATTATCCCAATCAAGGTTATATTTCTAAGATGATACTATGGAAGGGTTAGGCCATTATTCCGATGATTCAAAGCCCTTGACTTTCTCCCCACTCCTCTTCAATGGATACATTTCAACATCTGGACATGAATATAAAACTTTTGAGAATAAGCAAAGTTGGAGTGCAGGAGACATCAGTTTTCTACAAGGCTGGCCAACATAATTTAATTCTATTAAGATGATTCTCAACGATTTGGGATTATACCCTAAGGGCTATAAAACTGCATGTTCTTTGCCCCAGCAATACCACCATTGGCTCTGTATCCCAAAGAGATCAAGGGGAAAAGGACCTATACATACAAAAATATTTACAGCAGCTCTTTTTGGGGTCGCAAAAAATTGGAAATTGATGGGATGTTCATAAATTGGACAATGAATGAACTAGAAGTAGTATATGATCGTGATGGAATACTATTGTACTCTAAGAAATGACGAGCAAGAAAGTGTCATGAGCTGATATAAAGTGAAGTGAGCAGAACCAAGAAATCATTATACACAATAACAGTAAGATTTTAAGGATGATCAATGATGAAAAACTTAGCTACTCTCATCAAGAAAATGATGCAAGACAATTTCAAAGAACACATGAAGAAAAATGCTACCCACCTCCACAGAGAGAACTGATAAACTCCAAGTATAGATTAAAGCAGACTTTTCCCACTTTCTTTTCTTGTTTTATTTTTAGTCTGTTTTCTTTTCCAATGTGGTTAATATGAAAATACACTTTTCATGACTTCACATGTATAATAAATATCAGATTGTCTGCCTTCTTATGGAGAAGGGAGGAAAGGGAGAGGAGAGTATTTTGAACTTAATTTTTAAAAACTGAATGTTAAAATTATTCTTACATGTAATCGGTAAATATCTCACAAAATAAATAAAAATACATTAAAGAAAGGAATTTGGTTTTCAAAAAAGCTGAGACTTGGGAGGAATTTTGAAGACCATTTAGTCTAGCCATTTCCACGAAGGATGAGTTCTTTCTAAAAGCACCCTGGACAGGTAGTCACCCAATTGCTGCATTGCTCCAGGAATAGAGAGCTAGGGAGAGCCCAAAGTAGACCATGCCAATCTCCACAACTCTGACTGCTAGAAAGTTCTTCATTGTAATCCAGTCAAAGCTGTCTCCCTATAACTTTCTTCCATGTGTCCTTCTTATGTTCATGGAGATTGAGCAGAACTGACTTAAGCCATCTCTTAGAGTTGTCAGGGGGCAATGGAGAGGTTGTTAAATTTACAGTTAAAGAACTGTGATTCCGATCTTAGCTCTGCAACCTACTACCTGTGTGACCTCAGGCAAAGTATTCCCTTCTGTGGACCTCAATTTAATCCTCTATAAAATGAAGAGGATTTGATTTGATGAGCCCAAAGTTCAACTCTGGCGCAAAAGAGCTGATTTTATGTGATCCCAGATATTAGAATATGTCATGTTATTGAATTTCCTCCTCAACCTGATCCCTGATCAACCTGGTCCCTGTGCTTTGGGTATTCATATTCTGGTTTGTCAATTTATGTTCTCAAATGTGGTTCCCTGAGATGTAAACAAGACTCCAATTGAGGTGTAATGAGGGCACACAGAGGTTTCCACTTTCCTTTTTCTATTCATCAGATTTCTACCCATGTAATGTAAGATCACATCAATTTGAGGACTGTCCTGCCACTCCACTGACAGGCTACTGAAATATCCTAGGTCTTTTGCACATAAATTGCTATGACACAATGCATCTTCCATCCTGAAGGTGTGTGGTTGATATTTGGAACCCAGATGTGCATCTTTAGATTAATATCTATTAAATGTCATCATAATAGATTCCATTTCTATTATGATTCTGACATCTACAATATTAGAACCTTGTCAAACTTTCACAATCTGGTCATTCTCTTAATTTTTCTTCTCTTTCTCAGACAAAATTCCTACTCCTATTCTCTTCAATACCTGCTTCATACACCATTGCAAGCACCCAGTGATTAGCTTCCTTATCAAGCCTATTCTACCAATTGTAGGCCTCAAGAGAGTATCAGGACCAATCTTTAATATTAATAGCAGCTAGCATTTATATAGCACTTTAAGGTTTGTGAATCATAAAATAATATTTCATTTGATTCTCACAACAGTCTTGGTAGTTAGGGGCATTATTATCCTCATTTTACAGATGAAGAAACTGAGGCAGGCAGTAGTTAAGTGATTTGCCCAAGGTCACATAACGACTAAGTGACTGAGGTGAGATTCAAACTCATGTCTTTCTGACACCAAGTCCAGCAATTTATCTGCCACCTAGCTGTCGGTAATGCTTATAGTACTGATCCCCCAGGGTCAGGGTGAGGTTTAAATGTATATTGTAAGAAAATAATGACTTTTGCCAATGCCCAAAGGCCCCATATTGATTGAATTGATTGGATTGACTGAGACTGACTGACTTCACTGATTAACATACTTAGTTAATGCACTTAAAGTTAATTCAATTGAAACCACACCTGTTTGACTCTGAAGAAGGTATGTTCTCAGAGACTGTGGTCTCTGACCTCAACACAGGACCACCCTTAAGTCCTGTGAACCAATGGATTTGGGTTATGCTAGCCAATTAGCTTGAAGTGGTGTGTATGGAGCACCCCTCCTCATGTCTCTCGAACAGGCTCTTGGTGGCAGAGGACTCTTGGAAGAAGCAGGCCAGACTGGACCCTTATTTCTCCTCTAGGATAGATAGATTTCTTAACTTTCTGAACTCCACATGTGATCTATTTACTAATATTTGGTATGCTTTAATAAATACTTAATGTCCAAAAATTGGTGCCAAAGCTTCCAATTTATAAGTAAACCCTAGCTAGCTTTCCCTACACTTGGAACAGGAATAAGGTGACCACACATTAGATTTTAAATGTCACAATATGAATACTTTGCAAACATTAACATGCTATAATATTAGATTTATTTTCATGATCTGCCTAGATTAATACAATAGACTTATGCGAACTCTGAACATTTTCATTGGTTGTCCCCTTTGCCTACTATATCTTTTCTGTCTTTCCTCATAGCTTTCCTGGATACTTTTAAGTCCTAGATAAAAATTCACCTTCTCCAGGAAGTCTTTCCCATTCTAGTGCCTCTTTTCTATTGATTATTTCCTACAATCCTGTATTTATCATGTTTGTAAATGTTTGCTTATTTTCTCCCTCATTAGAATGTGAGATCCTTAAAGGCAGAGATTATTCGAAGGAAAGAGGCTAGAGTAGATTAAGGAAGGCACTGATCAAACACTAAACAGATTTTTGTTTTGGAGTGGGGCAATGAGGGTGAAGTGCCTTGCCCAGCATCACACAGCAAATAAGTGTCTAGTGTCCGAGGACAGATTTGAACTCAGGTCCTCCTGAATCCAGGGCCAGTGCTTTATCCACTGTGCCATCTATCTGCCTCCAAACAGATTTTCGAGGAGGAAACAGTTTTAAAAAAAAAGATAAACATAAACAGAAGAGAATAGAATGGAAAGAAATACATAGTTAGCCACCATAACTATTAATGGAAATGGGATGAACTCCCCCATAAAACAGAAGTAGATATCAGAATGGATTAGAAACCAGAATCCAAAAATATGTTCTTTACGAGAACAAGAAAGACACACGGAGAGAGAGGGTTAAAATAAAGGGGTGGAGCAGAGTTTATTATGTTTCAGCTGAAGTTTAAAAAAATAAAGACAGGGATCACAATTGTAATCTCAGACAAAGCAAAAGACAAAATAAGCCTCATCAAAAGAGATATCCAGGGAAAATACATTTCACTAAAAGGTTCCATAAACAATGAAGTAATGCCAATAAACTGAACATATATGCACTAAATAGTATAGCATCCAAATTCTTAAAGGAAAAGTTAAATGAACTAGAGAAGAATATATACAATAAGACTATACCACTAGGGAAACTTTGATTTAACCCTTTCAGATATAGATAAATCTAATAAGAAAATAAAGAAGAAAGAAGTTTAGGAGATACATGGAATTTTAGAAATGTTAGATATGAAAGATTGCTGAAGACTATCAAATGGGAATAAAAAGAAGCATACCTTTTCCTCAGCTTTACATGAAACCTTCACAAAAATTGACCATGTATTGGGTATAAAAACCCCACAAACAAAAAGAGAGAAGCAGAAACATTAAATTCACCCTTTTCACACTGTAATACCAAAAAATTTATAGTCAACAACAATGACAAAGGCATGCATAGATTTGACACAAGGCCCCAGATTCAAAATTTAAAGCTATTACTCTTGGCCACATTGTCTTTACAATATTAAAAAAGAATCAAAGAGCTCCACTAAACAGTTTGGAAACTCAATGGAGAATTTATAGGCATGTAAGTGCACAAATCATCAAGAAATAACAGATGTGAATGGGGCTGACTTTTGGGTCAGTAAAGAGAATATCTAAACTGAGATAATCCTGAATACACTAAAGCCTCAAATAATGATAGAATAAAAACTCCCTGAGGGTAGGGACTATTTCATTTCTATCTTTGTATCCCAGGCACTTAGCACCACACCTGATACACAGTAAATTATTAATATGTTGGTTGATAGTTTTCAAAATAATTTCTTCTCAACAGTCTTCTTCACGACTTCTTTTTTTGTTTTTTGAGGCAATTGGGGTTAAGTGACTTGCCCAGGGTCACACAACTAATAAGTATCAAGTGTCTGAGGCTGGATTTGAACTGAAGTCCTCCTGAATGCAGGGCCAGTGCTCTATCCACTGGGCCACCTAACTCCCCTTTCTTCATGACTTCTTGCAATTTTCTTTCATTGAAGAGAAATTGTGGAAAGCTGAGCACAGGCCATGTATTTCAGGTCTGGTGCTCCTTTTCTGGATTGGCATATCTACTCCGTAAGAATAATGGAGCTCCGCAGGCAGCTAAGTGGCACAGTGGATAGAGCACTGGCCCTGGAGTCAGGAGGACCTGAGTTCAAATCCAGCCTCAGACACTTGACACTTACTAGCTGTGTGATCCTGAGCAAGTCACTTAACCCCAATTGCCTCTCACACAAAAAAGAATAATGGAGCTCCTTGGAAGGAAAAAATGCTTCTCTCTTTGTATTTGTACTCCCCCCAGTGCCTAGCACACTGCCCGGCACATAGCAGGTATTTAATAGATGCTTGATTCACTGTGTGATTGAAGCAGGGTGCCTATTTATATAAAAAGAGATTCCACCATAGAAAAGTACTTTTACATTTTCAAACCTCATGAGTAGACATTGAATATACAAAACTATTTGTGGCAAGAACAAAATGAGCAAGGTTCTAACAGCACACAAGCAACACTGCATGAATGGCATAGTCACTATATCAATCCTCTTTTATGTACCAGAAAAGGAAATTATAACCAATGCTACTTTTGATGTACTTATCCATTCTGATTCCCCACATCATATAATGCTAACAAAAATTAGAGGATGATCCAGACTAGAAGTAACCTTAGAGATCACTGGGAACACTTTATAGATCAAGAATTTGAGCACTACAAAGGTTGAATGATTTGCCCAAGGTCATACAGGAAGTAAGTCAAGGGATTTGAATCCCTCCCCATTACTCCAAATACATTATTTTCTCTATGGTATGATCTCTCCTCTTCATTCTAGAGACAGCCCCTAAAGGAGAGAGGTAATTTATTAAATTGGCCCACCTAAGGCACTATGGTGTACAATTGTGCCCCCAAATCTATCAGAACCAAACACTTTGCCTTTCATTCATAGACCTCAGCAGTTGGGGACTCAGCTGCCTTCTAAGTCAGCATCTAACTTAATCTGAAACCTTAATGTTCTCTGGATACACTATGTGGAAGGAAGGAAGTAATCAAGCATCTATTAAGTGTTTATTATGTGTCACAAGTTGATGTGCCTTAATCTCCACACCTTTTGTGAATGTCATCCTTTGTGCCCAGAATTCTTACTCTCTAACCATACTTTTCAAGTCATATCTCCCTTTGATGAAATTTCTTAGAATATTTCTTGCATGACATTCAACCTTGGGCATATTCATCAGCCTACTCATGCTACTATATATTTATTCATCACCCTATGGAGGGTTAGCCTGAAATTTGGGGGTGGTGGTGGTTATAGACTGTAGTATGCCACAAGCTGGAGTCCTGTGACATCACCAGAAGAATATTGATGTGAAGCAATTGTTTTTTGTTTCAGGTAAAATTCTGGTGCTCCTGAAAACACTGTCTAGTTTCTGAAATGTAAACTAAGCTGCTCTCTTTTTCCTATGAAATGCTAAAAATACAATGTCTGCTTTCAAGGAACTTACAGTATAATGGAGGAAGGGAACGCCTGAGAAGGGTGGGAGAATACCAGATAGTGCCCAGCTAGGAACATGATGATAGTGGAGTCAAAACCAAAAAGAGCATCTGGTGAAGAATGAAGACTTCAGAAACAAAGACTAACAAGTCTCAGCCTTCGGTAAAAGGAGGCTTTGAGAAGAGTTTTTCTCTACCCTCCAGGCCTCCAATTAGAAAGCAGAGATGATGGAGAGTACCAGTGAGATGTGAGTACCAAAGCTGATGCAACCTCCATGATGGTTATGAGCTTCTCCTGGAGAGTGTGAAGATGGAGTCAAAGCAAGAGGAGCTGGTGGGCAATGAAGATAATTAATTACTAGAATTTTCCTTCATGGAAGTTAGCCTGACAGGGCATTATAAATGTCATGAGGAGGCCCCATGATGTTCTAAAGCTTGATCGCATCAACACATTGTCATCTATAAATAGAAGCATATGGAGTAGCTATATCTACATATAGCTATAGATATATCAACAGCAAGGGTTCTTAACCTTTTTTCTATGCCTATTTTCATAAAATGGATTTTTTAAAATAGATTTTAATGTAATTGACTTCTTTTGTAATCTGAGGTATGGAATGTTGTGTATTTAAAAGAGTTTTTAAGAAAGGGTCCATAGGCTTCACCAGAGTAATAAAGGCACCCATGATATATAAAAAGTATTAAGAACTCCCATACAAAGGGAATCGATCTCAATTTGCACATCCTCCATGGCCATTAAATGTTAATCATCAGAAAGCCAGGGAACCCAGTTGTGTTCTTGCATCTCCTAAGGAACTCTTTATGAGAAGCACTTTGGTGGGGGAGGGTAATTTTTATTCTACCCCCTCAAATTCTTTATAGACAACAAATAATAAGCACAATAAAGCCTTATATTCTTTGCATTTTGAGCATTTGCATGCCCAAGCTTTGGTTAACTACAGAATACCATGAGGGATGGACTACATATAATGTTCTTACATTTTCATCAAGAATACCATGAACACTTGAGTATAATGCACATGCATGTGCATATGTATATATGGATGTTTATATGTATATGTATGTACATGTATATATAAATGGCAAAATGGTAGTTTATTGTTATAGTCAATAAGTATTAAATTATATCCATTTAATCTTTATGGGGTTTTAAAGTTATTAATAGAAGTCCTATACCTAATCTCCCCCTGGGCCTTGGTTTCCCCATCTATAAAGTGAGAAGGTTGAGATATGTGGTTTCTGAGGTTCTTGCTGTATTTAAATCTATACTTGGACACTGACCTTGGACAAGTTATTATATTGATTCGGAGATCCTTTCCAACTCTAGAGCTATGCTGCTATGATTGTATTTATATGCCCCAATCTTCTGGTTTCATTTGCCACATCTTTGCCGATGACTGATGAAAACTAAGATTTTTAAAAAGTCAACAGGCTAGCACTCTAATTGGTTTTACTGGGGTGTGATAATGAAGAATAGATTTGTTCCCTGGCTTTGCAAGTTGAATCCTGTTACCTATCCTTAATGATGAGGTTTTAGGAGAAAGGCTTACCCCCTGAAGGTGTCATTTCCTGTCCAGTCTGATCTCAAATTCAAAGTGTTTACAAGACAAAAGTGTTCATTTTTCCCCATAATGACATTGATTCTAATCATAGATGTCTCACCATGACTACAGAGAAAGGGAACAGGGTGGGTAAAGGAGAGCATTACTACTGACGAAATATGTTACTGAGTTGTTAAGGGAAGGGAGGAAAAATGGATAGATTGGGTAGTGTGTCTTCCCTCTCCAACTCAATGAATCTTCCATATACTATTTCAACACTAATAATACAACAGGATGAAGTCTCTCTCTCTCTCTCTCTCTCTCTCTCTCTCTCACACACACACACACACACACACACACACACACACACACACACACACACACACACACAAAATGAAAGAATTGAAAGAATTACATTAGAGTATTTAGGCCCACCTTCTATTTCTCGCATTTAAAATTCTTCTAAAATTCTTTCTAGCTCTGACTTACTAAAGCCCCTCTAAATTTGACACCATATTCAAACATTACCATTCTCTGTTCTAGTTCTAAGCTCTCTCCCAATTTTCACATGCTCTGTCCTGTGTTTTAAACACCCCACCTTTTGGTTCTTACATTGTATGCTCCATGTTCTAAAGGTGCACCTAGTACTCAATCCTCTGTGCACCAACGTCACAACACCAAATTTTCAAGATAGAAGGGACCACCAGAGGCCATTTAGTGTAAAAACTTTCTTAAGCTGGGGTCCAATAATTTGTTTTAAAGATATTATATGGGGGCAGCTAGGTGGCACAGTGGATAGAGCACCGGTCCTGGAGTCAGGAGTATCTGAGTTCAAATCCGGCCTCAGACACTTAACACTTACTAGCTGTGTGACCCTGGGCAAGTCACTTAACCCCAATTGCCCCACAAAAAAAAAAAGATATTATATGATCCAAGACAATCGCAAATGACTTATGATGGAAAATGTTCTCCATATCCAGAAAAAAGAACAATTGAATCTGAATGAAGATTGAACCATACCATTTTCACTTTTTTCTTTCTTGAGTTCTTTCCCTTTGATTCTGATTCTTCTTTCACAACATGAGTAATGTGGAAATATATTTAACATAGTTGTACATATATAACCTATATAAGATTGGGTGCTGTCTTGCAGAGGGATGAGGGAAGGGAGGGAGGGAGAAAAAATTGGAACTCAAAATCTTAAAAAAACAAATGTTGAAAATTATCTTTAAATGCAACTGGAAAATACAATAATATTAAGATTGAAAAAAATGAAAAAGATAGCATAATAATTATACTCAACACAATTGACTTTCTTTCTAATCTGATATGTTTTATGTCTTTTAAAACATTCTTCTAAGAAGGATCTCAGCCTGCCAAAGGGGTCCATGACACTTGAAAAGGTAAAGAACCCCCAACTCCAACTTGAATCAGCATTGTGCCTATAACTCCTCCAGCTTCCTTTTCCTTGAAGTTCTCTCTTTAGAGGGAACCCACTGTCTTCAAAGACAACCAATCCTGCACTGGAGAAGCAAAGATCTACCTTCTTGCCCCATTTCCCCCTCCTCCTCTTCCCCTCCATGATTCCTGTGTTTTTCTGTCCTCTGGGACCAAATAGAACAAAGGTAAGCCTTCTGCACATGATAGCCCTGAAAATGCCACATCACAGATACCACCTTCTCCCTGAACTTTCTCTTCTCTCACCAGAGCATTCCTATTTTCTTCTATAGTTCTTCATGTGGAATTAAACCTCACAGCCTTGGCTATCATCCTCCACAAACAACCAAGGTTATCAATGCCCTTGAAAAAAGCTGAACCCCCCCAGCCTGAACACATTCCTTGAGGTATGGTATAACTAAGAGAGAGTAAGGCTTGCTTATGCATCACAGCCCTGGACGCTTGTGTAGCCCTGGGTGCTTGACCAAACTAAGATAATTTTAATGACTGCTGCTTTGAGGTCTGGAAGGGCTATTGCCATTCTCCCTTCATGCCTGCATTTTTATTATATAACTTGATATTCTAGATCTACATTTTTCCAATTTTTTTTATTTTATCAATTTTCAAAAGCATCACTTTGATATTTTGATTGTTAGAATATATAAACTATAAATTAAATTTGGTAGGGTTGACATTGTTATTATTTGGCATAGCCCAGTCAGGAGCATTGAATATATCTCCAGGAATTTAAGTTGTTCTTTATTTCATTAAGAAGCACTTTATAATTGAATCTATTTAAGTCTTTTTGTGTGCTTTGATGACTTGATCACCAGACATTTTAACCGTTTTGTAGTTATTTGGCATATGATTTTTCTTTCTCTTATTGCCTCTTGGATTTGTTTTTTGTTATAGAGAAATAATATTGATTTGTGCAGTATTTATTTTATGGCCTGCAACTTTGCTGGAGCTATTAATTGTCTTAATTAGTATCTTGGCTTATTTCCTAAAATATTCCAAGTTAACCAGCATGTTCAGGCTTTCTTTGTGTAGGCAGGCTGTATTCATTTTATTGGCTGCCTTAGCACATTGTTTAGTACCATAGATTTCAAGTCCACTGAAATTGAGAGTTGTTCAGATAAATGACAATTGCATGGCCATTCTCCTTGCCTAGCCTGTGGTTGTGCAATTATTATCCTCTTTTTTTTGAGAGTGGTGGGATATTGGAAAGAGTACCGAGTGTCAGTCAGTAGAGACCTTGAATTGAATTCTACCTCTGACATTTGAAACCCTAAGCAAACCATTTCTACCTCTCTCTCTGCCTTAATTTCTTCATCTATAAAAACAGCATTTAATTATACCAGTAATGCCCACTTCCAAGAGTAAGGTCAAAAGAGGTAATATGTGTCAAGGTTTCTTCATACTCTGACTCCAACTTCTATTATCCAGTCTTATTGCATATTACTTTCCTTATTACCGACTACAATTCAACCAAATTGGCCTTTTTCTCCCTCATCTTACAGAATGCTCCCATTGTTCTTCCTATACTATAACATCAAAGTTATAAAACTGAAAAACATTGAAGTCTTTTATAAATTGATAAAGAACCAGGAGCTAATTTATATCATTTTATCAACACACAAACAAACAACTTTGAAAGCTATAAGAACTGTGGCTAATAATCAAACAATTAATAAACATTTATTAAGTGCCTACTATGTGCCAGGTCCTGTGCTAAGCACTAGAGTACAAAAAGATGCAAAAGACACGCCCTGACTTCAAGGAGCTCACAATGGAATGGGGAAGAAAAGAAAAAAAATATCTACAAAGTAAGCTCCATAGACAATGAACAGGGGGTAATTAACAGAGAGCAGGCACTGGATCAATGCCAATCTGTGAATTCAAAAGATCTAGAATGAAATATAAGTATCCACGAAAGAGAAATTATGGATTTGGGGTGAAAAATGAGCTGTGTTTGCTTGGCTGCACACATATATATGTGCATACATCCACATCCATACATATGATGTGCATCTGTGCTTTGTGTGTTTCATTCTAAACTCAATCTATCACCTGTCAGGAGGTAGAGATAATTTCTCATCACTGATCCTTAGAAATTACTGGTTAGCATTGTACTGATCACAGTTCTTACAGCTTTCAAAGAGGTTTCTCTTTGCACTGATATTATTGTATCAATTGGTCTCATAGTTCTGTTCATTTCATTCTTCATCGTTTTATAAAAATCCTCAACATTTTCCAGTTTTCTAATTTTGTTGTTATAGTAAAAATGTGTTCTGTTCACTTGATTCACTTTGCATACAAGTCTTTCCTTGTCTTTTTGAAATCATCTATTTCTTTTTTCTTAAAGCACAATAGTTCTCCATCAAATTAATATACCACAACTTACACAGCTATGCCTCAATTGATGGATATCCCTTTACTTTCCAGTTTGGAAGCTGTTAAAATATTTTTGGATATATAATATAGAATCTTTTCCTATGTCTTTTATCTTTGGGGAGTATAGCCCTACTAGCTGGGACAAAAGACATGTATTGTTTAAAAACTTTTCATGTTTAATTTCAAAGTGCTTTCTAGAATGTTTGTACCCATTCACCAGTCCACCAACAGTAAATCATCATCTTTTTTCTTACAATCCCTCCAAAATTTGTAATTTTCTTTTTTTTTTCATCCTACCAACCTGATGGGTGAAGTAGAATCTCTGAATTGCTTTAATTTGAATATTCCAATTAGGAGTGAATCACTGTCTTATGATTAAAAAAGAGTTTCAGTTTCTTACCTTGAAAACAGCTTACTCATATCCTCAGATCATTTATCAATATGAGAATGGCCTTTACTCTTATAGGTTTGAAATAGTTCTTTATATATTATGGAAATAAGACTTTTATCAGAGAAATTTATTGGAAATATTTTCATTCACTTGTTTCCCTTTTGATCTTAACTATATTGGATTTGTTTGTACAAAAGTATATTAATTTTATGTAATCACAATTATCCATTTTGCTGTTTCTGATATTCTTTATTGCTTTTTTGGTCAAAACTTTTATCCATAGATCTAATAGATATTTTTCCTTGTTACTCTAATTTATCTATCATGTGGCCTTTTATATCTACTCTGCATATCCATTTGGAGCTTATCTTTACATAAAGTATGAGGTGATGGTCAAAGTCTAATTTCTTCCATACTGCTATTCAATTTTCCCAGTAGTTTTTGTCAGATAATGAGTTTTGAAACCTTTGTATTTACCAAATACTAAGGTATTAGATATATTTGCTTCTGTATATTGTGTCTCTTCTCTGTTCCACTGACAGAACTCTCAATTTTTTAATCAGTACCAAATCATTTGGAGAATTATAGCTTTGTAGTATAGTTTGAAAATCTAGCACCGCTAGGCCTCCTTTATTCCCACTTTTCATTATTAAGCTTCAGTTTCTTAACTTTTCTGCCTCTACATGAATTTTATTATTTTTAGACTTCTGAAAAGTAACCATTTGGTGGTTTGTTTGGCTTTGGCATTGCATAAGTGAATTAATTTAGGTTGTATGGTCATTTTTATTATATGACCTTATTTTTCATATGAACCACCAACATTTTTCTCAATTATTTATGCCTATTTTTCTGTAAACAGTGGTTTGTAGTTGTATTTATGTTTTTGGTGTTGTTCATCCTTTGTTATTCAAGAGGAGCAATGACATCATAAAGGTTATGTTTGGACTTGAAAGGTGAATTGGATTTTAGTGGGGCAGAGCTGCATAAAGTCATCAGCCTCACTCTCCTCCAAAACTATCTAATTCTAGTGGCAAGACAAAAGTCAATAAGACTGACAATGGTCTGGTATTTACAGAGTTATTATTTGTATATTGGTAAATAGATATCCAAATATTTTATATATTCTGTACTAATTTTAAGTGGAATTTTTCTCTCTCTCTCCCTGCTGGGTTTGATTTGTATTATTATATAGAAATCCCAGTGATTTGTGTGGATTTGTTTATACATCCTTTAAATTTCTTAAAGTTTTTTTCAACTAATTTGCATTATTTTGTTGACCTATACACTCATTAGGTTTATTAATTGAAATGATACTTTCAATTCATTTCTACTTGAAACTTTAGGATTATTTAAATACACTTTACTGGAAGCTGGGTAGAGTTATTATTTTGTTTCTTCTTTACTTATTGCTTATTCCCTCAATTCCTTTTTTCTTGTCTTATCATGGTAACCAGAATTTCTACTACTATGTCAAATAGAAGTGGTAATAATGAGTACCTTTGCTTCATCTCTGTTTTTATTGGAAAAGATTCTAGTTTATTTCTATAATTTATAATGGCAGTTATTGGTTTTTGGTACATGTTATTTATATATTTTACATATAGTATTTATCATTTTAAGGAAAAGTGAATTTATTCTTATGTTTTTAATATTTTAAACAAAAATGAGCTTTTTCTGTATCTATTGATATAATCATATAACTGTCATTTTATATTTTTGTCAATTTTGATATTACATTTAAATTTCTATTTTTCTTAAAATATCAAACCAACCATTCTTGTTTTAGTTACTTTACAAATATTTTAGTTTAAAATGATACATTCAATTTTAATTAGGGACAATAATATTATGTGTGTATGTGCCTGTGTATTTCTGTTTTGACTTTCCCTGGTTCATGCATCAAGATGATAGCTCAATAATAAAATGAATTTGGTAGGATGCCTTGTTTTATTATATTTGCAAACAGTTTATGTAGTATTGGAATTAATTGTTCTTTGAAAATTTGAAAGAAGTAATTTGTAATGGTCATGGAATGCTTTTTTCCCTTTATGAGTTAATTTATGACATTAAATTTCTTCTTCTGTAATTGAGTTATTTTAATTATGTGTTTATTTTCCATTAATTTGTGCATTTCATGTTTTTTTTTACAAATATTCATTGATTTCATCTGTCAGATTTATTGGAATGTAATTGAGTAAAATAGTTTCTAATAATATTCCTTTTTATCCATTTAGCTTGAATTCTCCTTTTTCCTTTTTGATACTGGCAATCTGGTTTCTTCTTTCTCTTTTTAAATCTTTTTAGCCAATGGCTTATATCTGTTTTGTTGTTTTTTTAAACAACTCTTTTTTATTAGTTCAATAATTTTTCATTTCAATGTTATTAATCTGATCTTCAGGAGTTCTATTTTGGTGTTGAAAAATTATTAGTTTTCTAGTATTTTAGATTCATAGTTAATTCAGTGATCTGTTCTTTCTATTTTTGGTTAATAAAAGTATTAAGTGTTACAAATTGGACCCTGATGACTGCTTTAGCAGCATCTCAAAATTTTTGGTATTTCATCTAATTGGCATCATTTTCTTTAATGAAATTATCTATGATTTGCTTTTTTAATGTTTTACTTTTTTTTCTTTTTTTCTTTTCAATTTGAGTTCCAAATTCTTTCTCACCCTACAGCCAGTCTTCCACCCATTATGTACAATATGATACTTATTAAGTCATACTTGTTAAGTTATACAAAAACATTTTTTCATACTAATCATGTTGTGGAAAAAGCAAGAAAAATTAAGTGAAAACATATGCTTCAATTTTCATTTAGAATTCATCAATTCTCTCTCTGGAAATAGATGGCATTTTTCATCATGGGTATGACATTTTTGACCATTGATTATTTAGCATTAAACTATTTAGATTCTAGCTCATGTTTAATACTCCCCCCCCCCCCCGGCTCTTTATACTTCTACTATATTATGGCCAACTTGTATATAACATTTCTGCTTTTCTTTTCTTGTTTGTAATTTCTTTATGTTCTAAGACATGATCAGTTTTTGTAGAGTTGCAATACACAGTTCAGAAATACTTATACTCCTTTCTGTGTCCATTCAATAGTTTCCAAAGGACTGTCATATTTAATTTTTTTTCTAAAATTCTTTTCCAATCCTACAATTCTTTCTTGTTTGATTTTGGTTAAATTTATCTAGGGCTAATCGGGCAAATTGAATCCCTACAATATTATCATTTTACTGTTTATTTCTCTTTGTAATTTGTTTTGCCTTTAAATATTTACAAGATTCATGTGTGTATCTCTATAATTGTGGATATGCATACAGTCATCTATATGTACACATGTTTGCATGTAAATGCATATATAGATTTTCCACTGTCTTTAAACTTTTTTACATTTTTTGAATGATGAAATTTAAAAAATATATTTAATAAAACAAGCATTTTCTTAAGCAAAACAAGGGAAAAAATACATCAGCCTCCAAAAACTTACTGCTTATAGCTTGCTTTTTACTTCTAAGATGTTTCAATTTAACTTTTGGATCTGTTCTGATTGCCTATCCCTGTTATTCTTCTCATATTTTTTTTTTTAGCAGTTAGCTGTTGGCAAGTTTATTTGGTGAAAGCAGAGAGCAGGTAGGCCAAAGAGGACATGTGGTGGGGGTTGGAAGGAAGGATGTTGGTAACCCTGACAATGTAGTTAGTTGCTTCAGGGGTGAGAGGATCATTTGCACACTGAGAAAGTTATGGGATTCTTTGTGGAGAGGGGACTTTTTTTTGCAACCATTCAGCACCATCCAGACTAGCTCTTCACAGATGATACAACCATTCATTGCTGCCCTCATGCCCTGCCACCAACACTGCCACTTCTTCCTTTGTCACCTTCTCACCCAGAGTGATAAGGATACTGTATTTCAGTGCCAAGGACTGTGCTCTTCCCTTTCTTATCAAACACCCAAAGCCCCTCTAGTTTTCCTATGTGCCCTGGTCCTTGTTCTTTACTAGCATCTGCAGCATTGGCAAAAAGTGTTCAAAGTCCAGCAGCTTCACATTCATCTCATTGCTCTTGGGATTCTCTAAGACCTTGAGCACCTGAGCATTGGTGGGGTTCTGGCCCAGGGCCTGCATCATGTCCGCACACTGGCTGTATAAGATCTTTCCATCCCCCATTCAGTCAAACAGCTGGAAAGGCCTCCTTGACCTCTGTCATCTGATCCTCCCTGAAGTCAGACAAGTTGGCTGTGCAGCTCAGTCATAGTACTGCTGCCGCCTCTGCTGCTGCTTCTACTGCTTCTGTTGTTTCTGCTGCTGTATGTAATGATTCTGTCTCTTGTTATTTAAAAAAAATATTCATTGTTTATTTTGCTGTGACATTGTCTGAAATCATAATTGCTACCCTTACTTTTTTTTTTAATGTTCAACTCTTTTTTGTTTTGTTTTTTTAGTGAGGCAATTGGGGTTAAGTGACTTGCCCAGGGTCACACAGCTAGTAAGTGTTAAGTGTCTGAGGCTGGATTTGAACTCAGGTCCTCCTGACTCCAGGGCCAGTGCTCTATCCACTGCACCACCTAGCTGCCCCAATGTTCAACTCTTATAGTAGAATTTTCTATAGCCTCAAAGTCCTTATCTTTCTTCTAATCTATGCATTGTTGAATCTTGCTTTCTAAGCCATTTTGCTAATGTTTTCCATCTCATTCACATTCACAACTGTAATAGTTAATTGTTTATTTCCCTCCATCCTATTATCACCCTGTTTTTTAGTAGATCAACAAACGTTTATTAAGCTCCTAAATCTTATGTGCCAGGCACTATGCTAAGTTCTAAGGACTCAAATATTTTTAAAAAAAAAGTTCTTGACCTCAATGAGCTTTCAACCTAAGGAAGATAGATAACAAAGGGAGCTTACAAATGTGGGTGGGGTGGAAGATAGTCCGGGAATGTACTTGACAGGGGCCATGGTGGAAAAGTCAGAGAAGTCCCAAAGTAATTCAGTCATGTGAGCAATGAAAAGATATTTTCAGCTGAGCTCTCTCTTTAAATGGAGTTTAGGGAGTTCATACCTCTCCCTTCCACTTTTCTATACTTCTTGTTCTCTTTATTTCAAGTTGGTACTCTTTCTTTTTTATTTTTCTTTTAACATTCTCTTCACTCTCCCCTAACTAAACTTAGGATTTGTTCTGATCATGACTAATTCTTCCCTTTTCTCTCTTCCTGTTCACATCTGTATTTCTATTGGGCTGGATGTATTTCTACACCAAATTTTACCTGTATACATATTTTACCCTCTTTCAGTTAGTTTAGATAAAAGTTCCACAGCAGTTTCCCCCCCCCCCCGCCACACACACACACACACACACACACACACACACACACAATGTTTGTATATAACTTTGTTTAATGTTAGGCATCTAAGTATCTAGGACCTAGAGTAAGTAGGGCCTGAGTTTAAATCCAGCCTCAAAAACTTGCTAGATGTAGGACCCTAATAAAGTCATTTAACCTCTGCCTGGCATAGTTTCCTCAACTGTAAAATAAAGGTAATTATAATATATGCTATATATGTTGTCGGGTTGATCAAATGAGATAATATTTATAATATACTTAGCATAGTTCCTGTCACATAGTAGATGCTCCATAAACGAATGTTTCCTTTCTGCTTTCCTCATTTCCTTTCTTTCTAACAAGTTCTCTCATTTTTCTATTTTCCCTTAATGCATTCCCCTTTCTTTTTTTTCTTACTGTATTTTAAAAACTTAAGACATCTATTTATAGTTTGTTTATCTCAATTGACTATCTTTAGGATCTCTTGTGACATTAGCATCTGAAAGAACCATTTAAGCATCATTATTTCCATTAGAATGTAAATACTTTATACTTATAAATTCTTGTCTGATCGTTCACTAATATTTACCTTTTAATTTTTCTTTTGACTTCCACATATTTCAAAGTTCCTTTTCCAATCTGTTTTGTTTGTTTTCCCCTCCACCCCCCAATCAGGAATGTTTGGAAATTTTCTATTTCATAATAGTTTTTTTTCTTGTAGAACTACAGTCAGGTTTTATGGGTAAGTCTTTTTTATTATATTTTTATCTTTTTTTTTTAATAATATCTTATTCTGTTTTCTCAGCTCCTCTATAGTGATAGCTGGTAAATCTTGTGGAATTCTGATTATAGTTCCTCAATGTTATGGGGAAATAGAGGGGGGTTTCAGATAGGGGGTAGGGTTTGGGATAGGGGTTCTGAGGAATTCCTCTTTAAAGAATTATTTATACGCTCTTGCACACAAATCCAATTAGAATAAAATAATAGTTTATTTAGGTGCTAGGGAAAGGAAACCAAGAGAGAAATGTTTGGACTTCTCATGGGGAGAAGGCATGGCACAGTGTTGTGGTTCTGAAATATCTATCTCTTCAAGCAGGAGACAGGCAGATACTTTTATAGAGGACTGATGGTGGTCTGATGATGTGATTGTCTCAATGTGGAAAGTTCCCCTATTGAGGGAGGACCATCCCCCACTGGTGGTGGCTGGGGGAAGTTGAGTGAGGGGCAGCTGTGGATCGCTCAAGCCATCTCTCTGCTCCTCACGCCACAAAGGCAGCAGCCACAGCCAATCTTATCTCTCTGGGGGAGACTGGTTAGATTTGTCTGTCCTTTGGTTTCAAATGAGGTACCCAGATCGATAACACTCAACATATAATTTTTTTTCATCCTAACTACTTGAAGTATTGTTTTTCTTCTTTAGTCTGGAAGCTCTGAATTTGAGCAATGATTCATCGAAGGTTTCATTTTGGAGAATCTTTTGGGAAATAATGTATTCTTTCTATTTTCATATTACAATCTTTTTCAAATATGTCTAATCAGTTTCATTAATGATTTCTTGAAATAAGATATCCAGGTTCTTTTTTATCATGGATTTTGGGAAATCTAATGATTTTTATGTTATCTCTTTTGCTTTATTTGTCTAGTTATTTTTTAATATAAAATATCTTATAGTTTCCTCTATTTCTTAATATTTTGATTTGAGAATTCTCAAAGTCTCCTGATGTCATTAATTTCCTTTTGTTTTACTCTGATTTCTGGGGAGTTTAATATTATGGGAAGCTCTTCTGTTAATTAATTTTGTTCACTGTAATCTTTAATTAATTAATTAATTAATGTGCCTCTTATGTTCCTTTGCCCAAGCTCTCCTCCACAGCTCCCATTTCATTTATAATATCTGTTTTTAAGTCTTGAATAATTTCTTTAAAGAATTCTTATTGTTCTTGTCAGCAATCCATTTTCTTTTCTTTGAAGTTTTAATTATTTGTAGTATTTCTCCTCTTGGTAGTTTGTGTCTGGGTCAACCCTGGCATCATGAAAGTTATTTTTTTGTTTGTTAACTCATTTTTTTTCCTGAGGTCTCAGAAATTGAATTCTTGGTCTCCTTTACTCTGAAGTACAGATGAGGGAGAGGACCTTTCCTTTGCCCTAGGGATCTTTCTTTAAGCAAGATTCTATGTTTCCCTAGGTTATGGTTTTGCCTCAAACCTTTTCCTTCATCATGGGCAGTAAAGCTTTAATCCATTATGGCATTAGTCAAAAAGGTATTTTATTTAATCTGCAATTAAATCTGAGGCTGTCCTCCTCTTTTAAGGGAGACCTAGTTGAGGTTTTTCAGTTTCTCTGGTGATTCTACCTATTGACAGTCCATCATATTCTAATTATATATATATCACTTATCTTGCATATAGGCTGTAAGTTTCTTTAAAGCAGGAATTATAGCTCATTTATCTTTGCCTTTTCTTGTACCCATCAGTGTCTTCAACAGAGTGGGCACATGCTGCACAATTTTAAGTGAAATAAGAATTTTTTTTTCCATTTGTATGCATTACCATTCCCTCCACATAAGAATAACTCCTTTCCTGTACAAAATGACAAATATAGTCATGTTTTACATGATCATACATGTATAATCCATATCTTATTGCTTGCTGCCTCAGGGAGGGAGGGCAGGAGGGAAAGAAAGAGGGATAAAAATTGGAACCCAAAACTATAAATAAAAATGTTTATTATAAATTAAAAATAAAGAATAGCCACTAACAATCCACCAATTTTCCAATCTCCTTCTATGTCTTCCAAGAAAGATCAAAGGTATTGGGCTTTCTTCTAATGTTGAGTATATTTAATTGTTTTCAAATGTTTTAAAAATTACGTTCTTATTTTGGTCCTCCATTCATGCATTTATTCCTTTATTTAACAAGAAATTGGGGCAGCTATGTGGCACAGTGGATAGAGTACTGGTCCTGGATTCAGGAGGACCTGAGTTCAAATCCAGCCTCAGGCACTTAACACTTACTAGCTGTGTGACACTGGGCAAGTCACTTAACCCCAATTGCCTCACCAGAAAAAAAAACCCCACAAAACAAAACAAAAACAAAAAACAAACAAAAAACAAAGCAAAACAGGATAATAAGAAGTTACTGAAGACCTCCTATGTTTCAGATACTGATCTAGGTGCTCTGGATACAGAACCAGAATCAAAAACTAAAACACAAAAGAAAACAAAACACAAAACCTAGACTTTCTGTCCATAATGAACTTATGTTTTATTATGAGGAACATCATGTATACAGATGAATACTTAGTGTGCATTAAATAAATAGAAAATAATTTCAGGAGCGAAGGTCCTGAACAGGGAGAATCTGGAAAGACTTCATATGGGAGCCGGGGTTGAGAGTCTTACAGGAGCTCTAGATCTGGGAAGTATAGGTGACAAGGAAGTGTATTCCAAGTACAAGACATAGCCTAAGCAATGCTTGCAAATGGGAAATAGAATGGAAAGCATAGATAAGAGAAAATTGGTCAGTTTGCCTAAAATATAAACTATATGTAGAGTCATATGTGCAATAAAGCTGTCAAGGTAGCTAGGAGTCAGATTGTGAAAGGCTTTAAAAGCCAAAGAAAATAGGTTTATTTGTTTTGGTTTTGTTTTTATATTTGAAAATAAAAATAATAATAAAAATCTAACATTTCTAGAGGTTTGAGGTTTGCAAAACACTTTGTAATTATGATTTTATCTGATATTCACAACAACCCTGGGAGATAGGTGCAGTTATTATCCCCATTTTACATTTGAGAAAACAGAGGCTAAGAGAGGTTGCGATTTGCCCAGGGTCACATAGCTGGTAAATGCCTTAGACAAGATTTGAACTCGTGACCTCACTCCAATTCAGCACACTCTCTATTGAGTCATCTAGTTGTCTCTCAGTAATGGACCCATTAAGCTTCTTGAGAAGGATTTGGATATGTTGAGGCATGTCTTATTAGGAATATAAAGTTTGGTGCATCTGATTAATCAGAGGGCAGCTAGGTAGCACAATGGAAAGAGTGCTGGGCCTGGAGTAGGAAGAATCACCTGGCCTCAGACACTTAACTAGCTGAGTGTTCCTGTTTGCTTCAGTTTCTTCATCTGTCAAATGAGCTGGAGAAGGAAATAGCAAACCACTCTTCTATCTTTGCTAAGGAAACAACAAATGGGTTCAGAAAGAATTGTATACAACTGAAATACAGCTGAACAACAACTGAGTAATCAGAATATTCCATTAGTTAGAGCATATTTATACCTTCCCCTCTTGGATTCATCAGTGCTGCTATTTACAAACTTGGTTGGTTGGTCTTCATGCTGTATTGTTCCCATAGGATCCTAGACTTTGAATTAGGAGGGATCTTGAAGTTCATCTAATCCACCATCCTCCCTCATTTTAGGAATAGGGAGGCCAAGGCCAGAGAGGGGGGAGGGACTTTTCTAAGAACACACAGAAGGATTGCTGAAGAGATATTTGAGCCAGTATTCTTTCCACTGACCCATACTACTCCTCATGCATTAGAATATATGTTGTGTATTAGTTGCCAAGACCTGCCCCACATCAGCTCAGAGACCTTGGTTGTGTTCCCTTAGAGTAACCAAATCACAGAATTTAAGAGCTAAAAGGCATCTTGGCATCATCTCGTCTAACCAACTCATGAAATGTATCCCCTGTACAACACAATTGACATGTGTGTGCAGCCTCTGTTTAGTAGGATGCTCATTCTACTATGGAACAGCTCTCATTGATAGGAGGTACTTCTTGACATTGAGTTGGGGGGAAAGAGACCCAGAGAAAGAAAGCAATTTTACCATGGTTCATAGACAGGAGCAGAGGCCCAACTCCAACCCATGTCCCTCAGTTTCAAGTCCAGTGTTCTTTCAGATGGAATGATTTGCTCACTAATTAACCTAAATTGTGTCTAAAATCAGCCTTTCCAGATTTCAGAAAAAACCTGGAAAGACTTACATGAACTGATGTTCATTAAATTTAGCAGAACCAGGAGAACATTGTACGTAGTAACATCAATATTGTGTGATGATCAGGTGTGATAGACGTGTCTCTTCTCAGCAATACAATGATCAAAGAAAATTCCCAAAGACTTATGATGGAAAATGCTTTCCACATCCAGAGAAAGAACTATGGAGTCTAAATGCAGATCAAGGAAAACTATTTTCACTTTTTCTTGTTTTTTCTTTCTTGTGTTGTTTCCTTTTTGTTCTGATTCTTCTTTCACAACGTGACTACTGTGGAAATTTGTTTCACATTATTATAAATGTATAACCTGTATCAGATTGCTTACTGTCTGATGAAGAGGGAAAATTTGGGGATGCAAAATCTTATAAAAATGAATGTTGAAAACTATCTTTACCTATAATTGGGACAATTTTAAATATTATTTAAATAAATAAAATCAACTTTTCATTTTCACTTGAAAATTCTAAGTCATTGGAATTTTGCTTGAAATAACATTGCTTTGTCCCAAACTTTGTTCTCCATCAAACTGAATGTCAGGAGGTGCACATGGCCTTGGTGGAAGCAATGCTGCACAGAGATGGCTGATGGTGCAGAAGAGAATCCGGGAGGTTGCCACCCACCCAGCTCAGCTTGCCTCATTAATCAGAGCCTGGAGCTCAATGTTGAATAATCAGGCACGATTTGATTAAGTGTTCTCACCCCACGACACCAACATTTTCAAGCTGAGGTTGGCCCAACACTAATTAGGTGGAAAACAGCCTGTGTGATTAGGGAGTGATGGCTGAGAACAGGAAAGCAGAGAAGGGGCTCTGCTCCTCATCAGGGCGTCAGAGAAAACCCTCTTCTGGGATCAATGGCAATCAGCTGACTTAGGAAGAAGAGTATGACTGAACAACAATGACAATAATGATGACAATGATGACAACGACAATTGCCTCCTAGTACCTAGCTCTGGGTTCTGGATACAAAAGGCTTTAAGTGTTTGTTGAATGGAAGAATAAACCTGAAAGGGATGAAAGATACCTCATTTAATGGCTTCACTTCTGGCCTCAATTTCACTTTTGTCCAACTCTTTCTTATCCTATTTGGGTTTTCTTGGCAGAGATACTAGAGTGGCTTGCCATTTCCTTCTCCACCTTATTTGATAGATGAGAAAACTGAGGCAACAAAGTTAAGTGACTTGCGCAGGGTTGCACAGCTAGTAAGTTTGTGAGTTTGAATTTCAACTCAGGTCTTTCTCATTCTAGATCTGGTGCTCTATCTATTATGTCACCTTGCTGCCCACTATTATCCCTTTACAGATGAAGAAACTAAGGCAGGAAGAAATTAAGTAACTAGCTCAATTCACAGAGGTGGTGTTGGAGGCTGACTCCAGGGGCTTTATTCGCTGTACCACCTAGTGGCAACTCTAAACCTAAACCCTAATCCTAACCCTAACTCTAACTTTAACCTCCATAGGTCTAAATTTTTAAAAACATATTTAGAAGATGGAAGCAATGACAGGGATATTACAGTAAATTTTGCATAGAAGAAAAATGATGTGGTTTTATTATATCAGTTCAGCCCTGATCAATAGAAGCTACAGGTATTGTTGTCCCTGATTTACAAATGAGGAAACTAAGGCTTCCCTATGGCCATACAGTCAGTCAACACACATGGCTTTGGCACTTGCTATGCACCATGTGCCATGGTAAGTGCTGGGATAGAAAAATGGAGAGTGACAGCTTTCTGATAACACTTCCAATGCTGTGGTTCAACTAAGAGGTAAGTTAAGATGGGTAAGAAATATAAGCAGACCATTGACCTCATGGTTCAGATAGATCCTCATAGTGACAGATGTCAAATTTCTCAAATAAGACAATATATATATATATATACATATATATACATATATAAACACATGAACATACATACATGTATGTATATGCATGTGTGTGGTATGTGTATATGTGTATTATATAGAAGAAAATTGTGTGTATATAAGTATATATCTTAGCCTTCATGGAATGGATTTTGAGTATTTACAACTAATTATAGACAATAGATAAATTCAGTAAAGATATATAAGCAAATATTTCTCAAAAGAACAATTATAAATGATTAAGAACCATAGCAAAGAATATAGCTAATAGCTAACAACTAACATTTATATAACACTTACTATGCACTGGGAACTTGGCTAAGCACATTTATGCTCCAAATCATTAATAATAAGAAAAATACAAATCACAATAGCCCTGAGGTTTCACCTCACACCCTGAAAATGGACAAAGATGACAGAAGCTGGAAATAGCCAAGGTTTGAGGGATTGGGGGAAAATAGGAACATTAGCGGACTTGTGAATCAGGAAAATCATCTTGGAAAGAAATCTGAAATTATTCAAATTACATGACCAAAAATGTCTATAATGTTTAATCCAGAAATTCTGCTAGTATGTTTATACTCCAAGGAAGTCAATAATAAAAAGAAAGTCCCCATACACATCAAAATATTTCTAGCAGTATTTTTATGTTAGCAAAGCACTGACAAAAAGTGTTTATCAATTGGACAACTCTTAAACAAACTGTCAGACATGAATGTAATGTGATATCGATTATGCTTTAAGAAAAGATGAATATGGGTAATACAGAGAAACAGAGACAGATTTATCCAAGTAACCATGAATGAAGCAAGCTAAGCCAAGAAAATAACTGCCATGACATTTACAAGAATGCAAATGGAAAGAATCACTATAAAACAATAGAAATGAGTGTTGTGAAATTACAAAGAACAAGCATGATCCCAAAGAAGAGATAGACGACACTTTCTTTGACTCCTTTGTAGAGATTGGCGGTTAACAGGTATGGTTCATTGCATATATTTGCATATTATTTTTGCATATATTGATTAATTTGGCTCTTTTTTTCTTCTTTAAAAATATGATTTGTTATATGTAATGGATCTTGGGATGAGGAAAAGGAGGGATAAAGGGGAAACCTAGATGATATAAAAACCAAAACTATCAATAAAATATATTTTTTTAAAATGAGAAAAAACACATGTACCAATTATAAAACCAAGGATAAAATCTGCTTTTGAGATCATCACACAGTTAGGTCAAATGGTTTCAAGGACTAATAATAATAAATTTCAGAATGACCCAAAGCTTCTAAATGATGTCAGGGACAACATAAAGGGGTTATTTTGCTTCTAATGAGGTTTGGAATGGACTTCAGATATCATGCTGTTCAAATTGTACTCCCCAAAAGAATCCCTTCTCCAATACTCCAACAAGCTCTCTCTCTAATGAGAGTTGATAGGAAGCAGGACCTTCTTTATGAGAGACAATCCCTATGAGAAATTCTCCATCTATTCTCTCTGCTTCATCTATCCTCTCAAATGACTCACCACACCCTCTGGGTTCTAACTTTGCAGCATCTGACTCATCTGTCTCTTTCTCTCCATTCACACAGCCATCACCCTAGTTCAGGGCCTTATCACCTCTTGCCTGACACTGGTTGATTATGTCGAATCTTTGACCTTTAGCCTCTCCTGCTCCAATCTATCCTTACTCAGGGCTAGATATAACTAGGTGATTTTGAAGGTGTCCCTCAACTCTAAGATTCTGTGATTCCCTAATTCTACCTGGTTGGCAAGAATAACTTCATTTTTTTCTTCAATGTAACAAACATTAATTTTATTTTTTCCAGTTACATGTAAGGGTAGTTTTCAACATTCATTTTCATAAGATTTAGAGTTCCAAATTTTTCTTCCTCCGTCCCTTTCCTCCTCATTCCACAAGACAGCAACCAATCTGATATAGGTCACATATGCACAAATCACAAGTGTTCTTTTTATCAGTTCTTTCTATGAGAGTGGATAGTATGCTTCCTCATTAGTCCCTAGGGATTGTCTTGGAGCATTGTATTGCTAAGAGTAGTTAAGTCATTCGCAATTGCTTATAGAACAATACTGCTGTCACTATGCACAGTGTCCTCCCAGTTCTGCTCACTTCACTATACATCAGTTCATATAAGTCTTTCCAGGTTTTTCTGGGATCATCCTGCTTGTCACTTCCTAAAACACAATACCATTCCACTATAATCATATTCCACAGCTTCTTTAATCATTCCTCAATTTATGGATATTCCCTAGATTCCCAATTCTTAGCCACTACAAAGAGTTGCTACAGATATTTTTTGTACAATTTCCCCCCTTTTCTCTTTTTTATGATTACTATTGTTAACTGTTTCCCTCCATCCTATTCC
Organism: Dromiciops gliroides; assembly: GCF_019393635.1. Classification (NCBI taxonomy): domain Eukaryota; kingdom Metazoa; phylum Chordata; class Mammalia; order Microbiotheria; family Microbiotheriidae; genus Dromiciops; species Dromiciops gliroides. Next base: position 695,454,923 of record NC_057862.1, read on the forward strand.
TTTCCCCATGATATTTACTCCATTATCTATCTTCTTTAACCCTATCCCTTTTCAAAATGGATTTGCTTCTGTCTGTTTCCTCCCCCAACTTGCCTTCCCTTCTTTTGCCCCTCTCTCTTTATCCCCTTCCCCTAATATTTTCCTGCTGGGTTAGATAGGTTATTCCACCCAATTGAGTGTGTATGTTATTCCCTCCTTGAGCCAGTTCTGATGAGATTACAGTCTTTAAGCCAATTCTGATTAGTGTTAGGTTCATTTACTACCCATTTTAAAAAAAGATCACTCCACCCAATTGGTTCTGTTTGTTAATCCCTCCTTGAGCCAACTCTGATGAGATTAAGGTTTTTGAGTCATATACTGCCCTGCTCCTCCCCATCTCTTCCCTCACTCCATAAGCCCTTTCCTATTTCTTTCATGTGGGATTTCATTCCATACTACCTCTGCCCTTCCACCTCCCCCAGTGCACTGCTCTCACCCTTCAATTTAACCCTAAAGATTTCATCATGGGGCAGCTAGAAGACACGGTGGACAAAGCATCCACTCCAGACCCAGAGGGAACCCAGCCAAAACTTGGCCTCAGACACAAGACACTCACCCACTGAACAACACCAGGCATGTCCCTCAAATCCAAATTTTCATGGTTCTCTAATGTCTTGTATTTGAAAGTCAAATTTTCCATTCAGATCTTGTCTTTCACGAATACCTGAAAGTCCTCTTTTCATTGACGTGCCATGTTTTCCTCTCAAAGATTATACAAATTTTGCTATATACATGATTCTTGCTTGTAATCCCAATTCCTTTGCCCTCTGGAATATCATATTCCATGACCTCTTGTCCTCTAATGTTGAAGATGTCTTGTCCCGTCCTGGCTGGGGCTCCACAGTACTTGAATTCTTCCTTTTTAGCAGCTTGCAATATTTTCTCCTTGACCTGGGAGCTCTGGAATTTGGCTATAATATTCCTGGGAGTTTTCTTTTTGGGATCTCTTTCAGGAGGTGATTGGTGGATTCTTTCAAGTTCTATTTTACCTTCTTCTTCTATAATATCAGGGAAATTTTCCCTGACAATTTCTTGGAAGATGATGCCTAAGCTCTTTCCTTGATGATGGTTTTCAGGTAGACAAATAATTTTCAAATTAGCTCTCCTGGATCTATTTTCCAGGTAAGCAGTTATTCTAAGGAGATATTTCACATTTCCCTCTATTTTTTTATTCATTTAGATTTTCCTTATTGTGTCTTGGTTTTTCATAAAGTCACTAGCTTCCATTTGTTCAATCCTAATTCTTAGGCAATTATTTTCTTAAGAGAGCTTTTGTATCTCCCTCTCCATTTTGCTTTTCAAGCTGTTGACTTTTTTCTCATGTCTTTCCTGCATCACCCTCATTTCTCTTTCCATTTTTTCCTCTACCTCTCTAATTTTTATCTTCAAAGTCCTTTTTGAATGCCTCTATGGCCTGAGACCAATTCATATTTTTGTTGGAAACTTTGGATATAGGGTCCCTGGAGTTGATATCTTCCTTTGAGTGTGCACCTCAATCTTCCTTGTCACTAAAGATACTTTCTATGGTCCTCAACTTTCTCTGTCTGCTCATCTTGCCTTTCTTTTACTTGACTTTTAGCTCCCTAAAGTGGGGCACTGTCTCCAGGATGCACTATCCCAAGGTTCAGGAGGTCTCAGGTGGTATGATTTAAGGAGGAACAGGCTCTTCAGTCACCTGGCCTATTCCCTGGTTCATAAATAACCCCAGACAAACTTGCTAATCAACCAGCTTTGTGTGCTGTGGTTGTCAGCTCCAACAAGCCCGTGTCCCTCCCCTACCTGGGCCACTGCTACTCAAGCCTACCTCCTGGTTCCTAGCAGGGGTGAAAAACTCAAGTTCCACCTCAGCACCAGCAGAGACCCCAATAAGCTCCCCCCTGCCAAGGGCTCAGCCCTCTCACCACACTGTGAGCTTAATTCCAGATGACATTGGCACTGCAGATGATTCAGAGACTCTGGGGAGATCTCTTCCTCTGGGAAAGACTTCCTGGGACTGGATCTGTGTCAGTGTGACTTTGGGGTTGGGTTCCACTCATGTCTCAGCACAGCAGCTCCCTCCTTCTGACATTCCAAGCTGTCCTTGGTTGGAAAATTATCTCAGTACATTCTTCTGTGAATTTTGCTGCTCCAGGAATTGTCCTGTGGCATTATTTGGATTTTTTTTGGAGCAATCATATCATGAGTTCAAGAGCTCACTGCCTTTTCTCTGACATCTTGGCTAGGAATAACTTTAAAGAAAAATAAAGCACAGGTTTGATTATGCCACTGTCCTCAAATCATTTCACCTGCTCTTGTTGTTCACTACAGTGATCATGATCATGGATACTATGGCCTCTGGGAAAGTTATGAATTCCTCTCAAGGGAGCTGTGGCAGATGCCAATGGATGTGTGACCAAATATAAAACCTTTGGCATTTCTTCTGATCCCTTCCCACTTTACAGTCTCCCCACATTTGATCCCACCACCCCATAAATCATCCCTCCCAAAAATCTCTTTCACTTTGGGTGACTCGGAGTGAGCTGTACAAAATTAGCAGACATGTGTGGGTTGTGACCTTATTCTGGACTGCTCTTGACTCAGAGAAGTCACCAGTAATTTATATTTGATGTGGGAACAAAATGAGACACTGGCATGTTATTGAAGAGTTGACAAAAGGGGATTTACTTAGTCACAGCAAGAGAAGAATATTCAACAATTATATACATCGAAAACACCCCAACTTGAGCAAACCTCCCCTTCCTCATTTGCCCATCATGTTCCATCATTGAATGCAGAATGCATGGAGGGGAATAAGGAGTAAGAAGTCTGGAAAAGTAGGAAAGAACTAAATTAAATACAACATTTGGCTTTATAATTGATCCTATGTGTTATGGGAAACCACTGGAGTATATTGAGGAGAAGGGTAGAATGGAATTGTGACATGGTTTGATCCACATTTTAGGAAGATTGCCTTTGAATCTGTGTGAAGGATATATATATATATATATATATATATATACACACACACACACACACACACACACACATATACATATATGTGTGTGTATGTATGTATGTATATTGACAATTGAAATAACTTTCTAAATGGTCTCCCTGCTCCAAATTCCCCCTACTTGAAGCAGGGAGACCCTTTAGAAAGTTATTTCAATTGTCATAGTGAAAGGTGATGAGGCCTTAAATGAAACTGGTGGTTCTGTGGGTAGAGAGGTGAAAAGACCTCAGACTATGGGTACACTAGTTTGCAACATGTCTCATGAGAAAAAACTGTCCCAAAGCAACCAGTTCTGTATATACTTGCAGAAGACATATTATAACTCTTGCTCCTAGACCATTCTCCCAACAGAGATGTAGAAAACCTCCAGTACAAAGAATAGCAGTGCACCTTTTAGCTTCAGCCTTACATCTAATGAACCTGGCCTGTGAGGGAAGAACAGTGAAGCCTCCACTCAATGATACACATTCTCACATCTGGTCATTCTATTCACATCCTAATGACTTAACTCTTGTAGTTCATTATCTAAAACCTATTCCACATCCCCTACCAACTAACTCCTCATTCCTATTCTTCTCAACCCTGCCACCCAAAGTTTAAACCTAACTCCACCCAGCTCTTTCTACTGTGCTCCTTAGAGACAGAAAATGCTCCTCACTGGCCTGAATATGTAACCCAGAACTGTATAAGGTCAATAGAGTTGCCAATTAGTGTCAGTTGCATCCAGTGTTATCAAAAGGTCTGCTATAATCTCTTTTCTGACTAGTTATTCAAACCCCCTTACCATCTCTGGGTTAAGAACTTTGGAACCTCTTGTGGCTGAAGGTTGTCCCCCACCCCAGTTTCCCATACTATCTTGCCACTCTAATCCATCCTCATTCAGTCACTGCAGTGATTTTCATGAAGCACCTAGATGATCATCTCACTCTTTTATTCAACAAACTCCAGTGACCACATTGCCTCCAGGAGCAAATATAAAATGTGTTTAACATTCAAAACCCTTCACAACCCAGCCCTTGGTCATCTTTCTAGTCATTTTATATGTGCCTCCCTAATGCATAGTTACTTTACACCTCCCAAGGTGTTCTTGGATCCAGTGACACTGGCTTCCTGGATATTCCATGAACAAGACACTATATCTCAGGTCTAAGCAATTTTTCTGACTGTTCCCCAAGCCTGGCATACTATCCCTTCTCTCCTCTATCTCCTGGCCCTCCTGGATTCCTTCAAATCCCAACTAAAATCTCCCCTTCTACAGGAAGCCTCCTCTAGCCCTTCTTAATTTTGGTGTTTTCAATCTTTTAGTTGTTTCTTATTTATTCTGTATATAGCTTGTTTTGTATGTCTTTATTTGCATGTTCTCTCCACCATTAGATTATAAACTCCTTGAAAGCAGGAACTGTTTTTTGCTTACATTGTATGCCCAGAATTTAGCATAGTGCCTGGCATATAGTAGGTGCTTCATAAATATTGATAGGATTGGGATGCTGTTGAGAAAGAACTTATGAGATTTGGAAATTGGTTGGATATGTGAAGTGATATTATGAAGTTCTGAATGACTATGGTAACTATATGATCCAACCAGATTGGGCCCTTTTGCTCACATAGAACATTCTACCTAAGAAGGGGAATCATCATCTATGTAACACTTACTATGTGCCAGGCACTTGGCTAAGCATATTACAAGTTATATCTCATTTGCTCCTCATACCAACCCTGGGAGTTACCTGTGATTATCCACATTTTACAGTTGAGAAAACTGAGGCACATGATGGTAAAATGACTTGTCCAATTCACATAGCTGGTGTCTGAGGCTAGATTTGAACTCATATCTTCCTGACCCCAGGTCTGGGGTTTTATTCATTGTTTCACCTAGCCTACCTATCATCTCCCTAACAAGCCTTTCCACTAGCCATGTGCCTTACTTGAATGTATTTCTTACTCTCCTTTGCCTCAGAGTCCCCTGATACCATTAAAACTCAGCTCAAAAAGTACCTTTTTTGATTTCTCCCCTTAATAGTGCCCTCCCTCCCTCAGTACTCTATAGGTGCATATGGGACATTCATGGAGGACTAGCATGTCTGAGGTGAGGGATGCTGTGTCATTTTCGGGGCTCTTTATCCACCTTTGTTGTTTGCCTAGTACCCAACTCTCACTTGTCATTCCAAGAAACTGTAGTAGGTGTGAGGGTCACACCACAGTAAAACCATCTCAATAAAAGGGATAAACCAGATTGAGGATAACTGACAGCCCTCAATCTCACTGGTGAGTTAGGGGGATGTCTACCCCAAACATGTAAAGACTCCCACAGTGAAATGGGCAAATAAGAACAATTTGTTCCAGTAGCCATGAAGGCAACTGAAACAGATGCTATAAACTACTTAGAGCTTGGTAAGAGATCAAAGACACCAAGGTCATCTCCTGCATCCCAAGCCATTGCCAGTCAGTCATTTTGACTTTTGTTTTGCCACTAGACTTTAATGACTCTGGAAAACAGATTGAGGCTCATGACTGTGCAACTCTCTCCCCCTTAAATCCAATTCATGCACAAGTTAATCTATAATCCATTGTATATTGCGATGTCATTGGTCTTTAGAAAATTAAGGACCACCACCATCAACAACAACACCCTGCAATTAACTATTTAGAATTCATTTGTACTCCCCTTTTGTCTATCCAAAGGAGAATGTTAGTTTCCTGAGGGCAGAGATTCACTTTTGACTTTCCATTCCCAGTGCCCAGCACAGTGACTAGCAAAGTGCCTAGGTATTTAATAAATGCTTTTCTATTGATTGATTATTGCATGAGAGAAATATGAGGTTAAAGTCCACCAGATTGGGATATTTATTCCATATCAATGAGGCAAGAGAGAAAAATGCCTGATGACTTTCAAGCTTATACAAATGGGAAGAAGTTGTCCACAGACTACATAGAAAATAGGGATTTGAAGTATGGACAGGTTGAAGGAAAGGGGTAAAGAGCTAAGTATATCAAGTCTGAGATGCCTATGGCTCTTCCAGTTGATGTATAGAAGCCTTTGGTGGTGTAGGATTAAAGTTGTGATTTCACTGGCATAAAGAGCTCATAGGAAAGGAAATGACCTCTGCCAATACAGGTCCACACCTTCTCTGCAGCTTATAATCAGAGTTGTCTAGACAGTGGAGTCAAACCTAAATAGAAACTGGGACCATGAATTCCCACATAAGCATTCCTGTGAGTACCAATTGACTTAGTTTTAAAATGTAATGCTATCTGGGTCTTATTGTATTTTTATTGATTTTGTTAAGCATATTCCAATTATATTTTAATCTTGTTCAGAACACACTTGGGCATGTCACAGACAGCAACTCTGACAGTTCTACTATGGTTCTAGCATAGTTCAGGGTAATGATTTATTTATTTATTTATTTATTTATTTATTTATTTATTTATTTATTTATTTATTTATTTTTAGGGCAAAAAGTTATTGTTGCTGTTCAGTCGTTTCAGTCATATCTGATTCTTCATGACATCATTTTAAAGTTTTCATGGCAAAAATGGGGGAGTGGTTTGCCATTTCCTTCTCCAGCTCATTTTAAAGATGAGGAAAATGAGGTAAACAGACTTAAGTGACTTGCTCAGGGTCAGATCTAGTAAGTATCCGAGACAAGATTTGAACTCAGGAAGATGAGTCTTCCTGACTCCAGGCCCATTGCTATGCCCACTGTGCTATATAACTGCTCTGGGAACAAAGTAGGTGTTTCATGAGGAAGTGTTCATCTATTGGATGGCCCCTGAGCCCTAAGTGCCCAAGAAGATAAGATCTGGAAAAGCTGTGAACTGGCAGGTCTGCCCCTGCCATTGCTGGCTGTTGCTAATCATTAGCCTGGGTGATTTCATGTCCCCAGAGTCCTGTAATAGACCTTGACTGGAGGATGATGTTTTACATCAAGACAAGTGAAAATTGAGTTGTGGGCATTGGAAATAAGGTTTTAATAGAAACTTGGTAACAAGGGTCTCCTTTAAAATAATGTGTTTTTAATAATGTCTAGTTCAGAGGTCCATGGGCTGTGACTTCCTGAAGGCAGACAGACACAAATGGGAGAGTTCTTTCCAAAAGGAGAGAGCTGGACTGGTGGGGTGGGGGAGAGGGGGGAGGGAAGCCTGGTCTTGTGAAAGTGGCCTGGATGACCCAGGACTAGCTCCTTTTCCTCTCTGAACCTCAGCTTCCTTCTTGTTCAAATGAGTGAGCTGGACTAGATTCCTGCCTACGGTCCCCTCCAGCTTCATGAAGCCTGTGATTCTTTGATTTGAAATTGCCAAAGGACAGGATAATGTAACCCACAGACCAAATGGAAACTGCGTCTTAATCAGCCCTTCTCCTACAGCTCCCGCCTACTCCTTACAGTAGATGCTTTGAAAAGCAGTTCAAAAGCCCTCCCGTCCAGAGGCAGAGATGCTATTTAAAGGCTAAATATAGCATCAGGCAAGGCCGTGATTTGAAATGCTCTTCCACATAAAACTTCAGCCCATGTTATTTTTACAAACCCCCCAAGCTGTGTGAAAGAAAAGTCTTCAACTTGTCAGTGGCCATCCCTGGGAGAGCTAACACTCCCTGGGCAGAGGAAATCTTAGACAAGAGCAGGACTCAAAGCCAGTGGGCAAGTTAACCATCCATGTGATGATGTGATAGAATGCTCAGCATGGCCACCAGGTGCCCTGTTTTGCTGAGGTAGGCCACTTCCCACTCCTCATCCTTCCCTGCTGGGATCATCCCCAATGAACCCCTGTAACCAGAATCACAGGTAGAAAGGGCCTCAGAAATAGGCAAACTCAAATCATGGCTAAAAAGATATCCTCTCACCAACAAGTGGCTGTCCAATATTTCCTTGGAGACCTTTGTTTATGGGCAACTCACTACCTTATGTTATTCCTATTGTACTTTCAGATAACTCTGATTATTGGGAAATTTTTCCTTGTAACAACCTTAAAACACACTCTCTGCAAATTCCTTCCAGTCCCCATCATCTCACCTTGTTTGGTCTCATCCTGGGCCCAACATAAAAATGTGAATTCCTCTTCCATGTGACAGTCCTTCAAATGTTTCATGATGGCTATCATATCCTCTTCTTTTTTTTGACAGCTATCATATCCTAGGGGCCCATCCTGTACTTCAGCTCCTCCCAAATTAAGACCCCGCTTTGTCCTCCAGAGTTTTCAGATCTCTTAGAGTTTGGCCTGTATTCCCCATCCTCCATGCCTTTACTCCCAACCCCACCAAAGAGTGGGGCTCAGTTCTCTGCTACTAGCCTTTTCTGCTTCAGTCAGCATCCCCTACTACAGATCACAGCACTCCCCCCTACCCAAAGCCTCACTGTCAGTTCTCCCTAATGCCAAACTCCTAATCAGCTAGAGATTCACCTATTGTCTGCTGCCACAATCTATTAACTTCCAACCCAGACATTCTCCAGACACTGAAGATTGGACCTTCCCATACCTGAAACACTCTTCCTTCTAATTTCTAACTCTTGTCTTCCTTCAAGACCCAGATAACATCCACCTTCTGCAAGAAAGCTTTCCTCTTCCTACTTATGTTTAGTGCTTTCCCTCTGAAATTGTCTCCAAATTATTCTGTGCATATCTTGGATGTACATAGCTATATACATGTGGTCTCCCCCATTAGGCTGGGGGATCCTTGCAAGTAGGGGCTGGTTTGTGTGTGTTCATTTGTTTTACATTTCTTTATATCCACAGTTCTTTATATGATGCCAGGCACATAGTCTCTGCATAGAGGAAGGGCTAAAATTCTAGCTAGACTGTCTAAAATAGCTAATGATTGGTCACCAATAAATTATAAGCTTTAGCAAGAGTTAGACTATTAAGCATTTATTAAGGAGAATAAGAATTTGGAAAAGAGAGAGAGAAAGACCTAGATTCCTCTATCTATTAAAGGGAGAGCACATTTCTAGCTCCCTTCTCCACCAGAGTCCTCAGGAAAGAGAGTGAGCCAGTGTGCCACCCTCCCCCTTCTTCTTCCCATAAGCAAACGTCACTTCCTGATGCCAAAGAAAAGACGCATGGTCCTGCCCTCAGAGGCCCTCTTCTCATGTTGGTGCTTTCCTACAGTAAGTCTCCAGCAGGTGGCATCATCCCAATTATTAAAATAGTAAATGTGTTGATTTTACTTCTCCCTTCTACTCACCTTTGGCACACTTGTCTAGCCTCTGGGGCTAGCTGGCTAATCTGGTCTATCTGCCATCCCCAAATCTCTTCTGGTGGACAGCATGACATAGTACAAAGAGAGTTTCATTTGAACCCAGATGACCCAGGATCGAATCTTTTTTCTTCCCCATCCCACCCTGTGACCTTGAAAAATCACATAACTTTTATTGGGCCCAGCCTCCTCCTCTGTTAAATGATAGGTGTGGACTATATGGTTTCTAAAGTGTCTTTTAACTCTAAATCTGTGCTCTTATGATATGGAAAGCCAGCAGATTGACTGGCTATATTTTCCATCTTAAATGATGGTTGATGTAAGGTCTTTTGAATTGTCACTTAAGAAAATAGTCCACATCTTAGCCATCAAATGATGAGGAAATATGACTTGATAGGCAGCCTAAGTGATGGCTCTCTCCCATGGGCCTCTGGGTGCTAAACTTGGCATTGACAAAGCTCACCAGGCAGCCATTAGATCTGACAGGTTTATTCAAAGAGTGACAGATAGATGAAGATACATTTGCTGAAGGCTGATGGACTGTCTTCATTATTTTAAAGTCTATTTACCAAAAATGTTAGTTTGATGACATCATCTCTCTCCCAAACAAGGCTTGCTTTTGTGTATACAGAAGAGAAAGAAGGAAAGAAGGAAGGAAGGAAGGAAGGGAGAGAAGGAGGGAGAGAGGGAGAGACAGAGAGAGGGAGGAGGAAGGAAAGAAGAAAAGGAGGGAAGGGAGGGAGAAAGTGGTAACTTCCGTTGAATCTACTTTAAGTGGGAAGGCTTATGGAAATGCTTGTTTTGTTCCATGAATTGAAAATAAAATATTTTTAAAAAGGAAGAAGGTGGGGGGAACAAGCATTTATTAAGCACCTACCCTATGCCAAGCACTGTGTTAAGTACTTTATAAATATCTCATTTTTTTTCTCTCAACAATCCTGAGAGAAAGGTGCTTTAGGAGGGTCAAATCTTGCAGTATATAATTAACCATGTATCATGTAAGCATTTGATAATAAAAGATAGATAACAGCCCACTGTTTTTATTGCCTTCTAGAAAATTCTCCATCAGTCCATCCAAGTCTTCCTTTGCTTCTCTGAATGCTCAGTATTAATAATTTCTTAGGGTGCAGATAATATTCCGACATTAGCATGCAACAATTTCTTCATTTGTTCTCTCCATTGCTGGACACCCATTGAGGTAGGTGGTAATAAAGGAGCATTGTAACACCATCCTAATGGGATTCTTCCTGCCCACCTCTTTCCTTCTAATCTCCTAGTGAACAAGACTTTATTAAGTGCTTGCTGTATACCAGGCCATGTCCTTCAAAATCATTGGCCTTTCCTGTAGCTCTAGCCATCTTTTCCTGATCGAATGACTTTCAAGTTCAGGATTCTCAGATTAGTCTAGGAGGATGGCTTTGCTCTGTGGTAGAGTCCTGGTTCCTGGCTTTTCCAGAAATGGGTCAATATTTCATAGTCAGCCCCTGATCCCTGGCCTTATTTTATATTCCACCTCTGCCTTTTGCTACCTCTGTGGCATAGAGTAAGTTCCCTTAACTTACCTAGCCTCAATTTCCCTATTTATAAAATCAGTCCATCAATCAAATATATTAAAAACATACTATGTATCAGGTGCTGTCCCTAGGTGCTGGAAATACAAAGATAAAACCAAACTGAGATTCAGGGAATTTAAGCTACTTGCCCAGAGCTCCATATGTAATTAGAGGATAAGCCATTATCATTAAATACTTCCAAGGAAAGAGAGTCAGATGTTTCTTGAGGCATGGCCCATTCCATTTTTGGAGAGAGTTAGAGTATTTCAGCATCTTTATCCCCACCTTGGATGCTTTCTCCCTGTGTGACTTGCACCAAGTTCTCCTTGGTCCTCATCATTCCCCCTCCCTGTGCTTCAGTTTCCTCATCTATAAAGTGAAGAGATTAGAATAGTTGACTTCTGAGGACTTAGCTTTAGACCCATGTTTCCATGACAGCATATCTTTAAGATCCCTTCCAGCAGTTATTTTTACATCAATACAAAATACTCCTCTTAAAATTTCTGCCCAGGGCAGCTAGGTGGTGCAGTGGATAGAGCACCAGCCCTGGAGTCAAGAAGATCTGAGTTCAAATCCAGCCTCATACACTTAATACTTACTAGCTGTGTGACCCTGGGCAAGTCACTTAACCCCAATTGCCTCAACAAAAAAAAAAGAAAAGAAAAAGAGAAAAGAAAAAAAAAACTTCTGACCATTGCTCCTCCTGCAGTTTGAAGTCCTAGGTAATATGGCTGACTTAAGGTGGGGAGTTTGAAAAGTACCCCCAAAATAACACCTTAATGGAAGTAGTGTGCCTTTGGAACCCAGGTCATTAATATTTCAAGTCTTTCTACCCCTGTCCCATCTCTTGTCCCAAGGTCTGTTCCAGTAATTGCCTCTAAATCCCTGCCAAGCCCTCTGTCCTTTCTAGGGCTTTTAAAATAACTGGTCTATGGTTCAACTTATCTTCCTTTGCCTTGTGAAGGAGTCATCAATAGGGCCTGTAGGCATCCAGAAGGGTCCTGCCCTCTGGGGCAGGGCAATATCACTGATTTTCTGAACAGACTCAAAGAAAGAAAAATCTCTAGATTTTCAGTGTCAGAGCAGCCACAGGCAAAAATGATAGCCTGGAAATAGAAGGGGCCTCAGAGGCCATAGAGTCCAACCCCTCATTTTATATATGGGACAACTGAGGACGAGGGACTTGGAATGATTTGTCCATCATTACTTAATCATAAATATCAGTGGAATTTGAACCCAGCTCCATTGGCTCTATGGTTGTTCCTCTCAGCATACTGCAGACAGATGCAATGTCTGTTTTAGCTATGCAGACAAACAACCCCTCTTAATTCCAGTGTCTTCCCTCTGTTAATTATGTCCTATTTAAATTATCTCCTATTTATCCTATATATACATAGCTTGCTTTGCATGCATTTGTTTGCATCTGGTCTCCTCCCTTAGATGATGAGCTCCTCGGGGACAAGGCCCATCTTTTGCTTCTGTTTCCCCAGCACTTAGTGCAGTGGCTGGCACATAGTAGGTATTTAATATTCATTGGTTACAATGAATGTGGCCACAAAAATATAATAATAGGTGACATTGTTACACAGTGTCTTGAGGTTTAACAAGGACTCCATGTGCATGATGCCACCAGAGGCTCACAAGAAGCCTTGTGACAGAGTTAATGGAGGGATGGCCTTGGAGCCAGGAAGACCAGTGAAGAAGTCACTTCCTTTCTCTAATCTACAAAATGAGGGAGTTTTTCTTGGTTTCCTGGAGTTCCTTCCTGTTCTACATCATGGTTTCTGTGAATAGCCCTATTAGGGTAACAATGAAAATATCAAGAAGGAAAATGAGAGTTAGCATAGTGTGTAAGTTTGCTCAGAGTCATGGAATGAACTGGAGGCAGAGGCAGAATGAGGAAACAGGTCCCTCCTCTCCCCAAGTTTGACACTCATTCTTCTCTGACGTAGTCTGGGTTAAGAGTAAGTTAACACAGAATTTCTAAGCATTGTTCCTCTGCCAGACACTGTGAAGGGCATGAAAATTGAGGGGTCAGACCCTGACCTCAGCAACACACAGTCTAACTGATAGAAAATACAGGCATTGTGTGCATGAAAGGAAAACTAGGATGATCGTTATAATGCACTGAAAGTTGTATAAGAGTCTCCAGTGGAGGGAGGCAGCTACCATAGGAGGGCCTTGCAACAGGGCTTGGCAAGTAATGAGCCCCCATCAGGGCATCTGTGGCCAGTTCTAGGCACCACAGTTTGAGAAAGGCATAAGTGATGCCTGGAACATGTCCCTTCTTCCATTCCAACTATGGACATCCTTGGTGTCCTTTGTGGTTGTTGGGCCTTTGGGGTTTCTCTTAAGTCCCAACTAAAATCCCAATGCCTAGAGGAAGCCTTCTGCAACCCTTCTTAATTCCAGTGCCTTCCTTCTCTTAATTGTTTCCTATTTGTATTGTATTTAGCTTCCTTTGTATATTTTCGTTGGTGTGTTGTCTCTCTCAGTTCATGAGCATTTTGAGGGTAGGGACTGTCTTTTGCTACTTTTTGTATCCCCAGCACTTAGTTTAATGTCTAGAACATGGTCAGTGTCTAATGAATGTTTACTGGTTGATTGATTGATAAGCAGGGGAATGTTCAGAAGAATGTAAAAAGAACAATGACTCAGATTTCTATAACACTTTGACATTTTGCCAAATGCCTTCTTCATATTATTTCATTTGAATCTCTCTCTCTCTCTCTCTCTCTCTCTCTCTCTCTCTCTCTCTCACACACACACACACACACACACACACACACACACACACACACACACACACACACACTACACAAAACAACCTGTGAGGTAAGCAAAGCTGTTATCTCATTTTACAAATTAAGAAACTGAAGCTAAGAGATGCTGAATAAGTTGCCAGGTTTCTGTAGCTAGTAAGTCTTTAAGGAGGGATCCAAACTCAGGTCTTCCTGCTCTGCATCCAGTGTTCTACCCATAATGCACCATTGTCTCTTACTGGGAAGGATGATGAAGACCCTCAAGGTCATCCCAAAATATAATTGATTATAGGGACTAGGGAAGTTGATACTGGAGAAGAGAGGAAGACATTAGGCTTCTGATAACTATCTTCAAGGGTCTGAAGGGTTGTCAGATGGAGGATCAATCAGCCTTGTTCTATTTAGGCCCAGTGGGCAGAACCAGGAGTGATGAGGGAAAGGTAGATTTGAGCAGTTTATTCCGTTTTCTCTGACTTCCTTTCTTTTTCTTTTCCTTTTCTCTTCTTTTCTTTCTTTTCCTCCTCTTTCTGTGTCTCTCAGCAGTCTATCTGTCTGTGTGCCTGTGTGCCTGTTTCTGTGTCCCTCCCCCCTCTCTCTGTATCTTTCCATTTCTTCTCTTCTCTTCTCTTCTCTTCTCTTCTCTTCTCTTCTCTTCTCTTCTCTTCTCTTCTCTTCTCTTCTCTTCTCTTCTCTTCCCCCTTCTTTTCTCTTTCCCTCTCCCCCTCTTTTCCCCCTCCTTTTCCCCACTCTCCCTCTCTTTTTCTTCCTTTGCCATTTCTATCTATCCCTCTCTCTTGCTCTCTCTCAACCTCACGCTCCCTTCCCCTCCTCTTTCTGTGCCTCACTTTCCCTTTCTCCCTTCTTCTCCCCCCACCCCAACTACATAAGCATCACTCAAAGGACTCTGCAGAGGCCCATGGTGGCGGAGTAGCAAACTGCATCATATGATTAATACATAACATTGATTACAAATTGGAGGAAATGATGTCATCAACAAAAAAGGATTGACATCAAAGATGGTCTCATTATGCATCAAGGACAAAGGTTAGGCAATGCCCTGCCTCCGAACTCCCCTGGGACCCTCAGGAGAAAGTGAGACCAATCTCTAGGGTATTAAGTAGACCCCTTATAATGAATGTATTGAAGGTGGAAGAGAGTAGATTCATGGAATGGACAGGCAGGGATCCGGTGCATTCTGCAACATTGTAGGGAATTTTCAAATTCATGAGATCCCAGACCCATGAAATGCATACCCTGGGCACTTAATAAGTGATCCTGATTGTATTGGAAGGCCAGCTCTACAAAGAATTACCACTGGAGATGGTAGGATGCTATGGAAAGAACTGCGTTGGGAGTCAGAGGATGTAGGCTAAAATCTTGACTCTGCCAATCCTAACCTTAACCCCGTGTAACAAATTTAACCTCTTCAAGCTTCAGTGTCCCCAACTGTAGAATAAGGGAGTTGGATTAGATAGCTCCATGTCCCTCCCCACTCTAAATTGATATTACAACTATGAGATGATATGAATTCACAAAAGCAAAAACTGTCTCTTAGCAACTTCCATCCATGCAAAGCATTATGCTGGGATGGGCTGAATAGAGGGTCCATTGAGATGCTTTCACACATCTCAGGGAGGAAAGATAGCAGGCACTACATAATCATGTGCTTTTTTTTTTCTTTTTCATTTTCAGTCTAACCCCTGGGAGTCTCTGTCTGCTTTGACTTCCATTCCAGAATCTAGTGTGTGGGTTACTTATCAGAAACCAAGGAATGTCACACACTGGCAGGTTTTCAAGGATGACTATTGAGCCCATCTTAATCACTGAATCTTTAAGCTGCCCCCACCTCTCTTCCTCCCACATTTGGAGCCCGTGAGGTGCCCAAATGAGCTCCTGGAGAATGAGTGAAGCCAGGGCTAGGAAATGATAGGCTTTGTTAACCATGTAGACCTCCTGGGGCCTTCTTGATTGTGGATGCCAGTGAATAGTTACAGGAAATGGGCAAGTTTCAATTAGAGGAAAGACTGGCTTATCCCTTGATCCATTTCATGGCCTCTAAAAGATTTTGGGGGGAGTCTCTGGGACTATGACTGATTTCACAGGCACCGGTCAGACATGCTGGCAGAGATAGCCCATATGGTAGGAGGTTAAAGGACCAAGATTCTCTCAACCAGAGGCAACTGGTGGTGCAGTGTCTGGAGTCTGGAGTAAAAAAAAATAACAGCAACAACAACAAAAACAAAACAAACAAACAAAACCTGAGTTTAAATATGGCCACGGAGCCTTCCTAGCTGTGTGACATTTAGAAAGTCATTTAACCTCATTCTGCCTCAGTTTCCTCATCTATAAAATGGGGATAATCATAACTTCTACCCCCCAGGGTTGTTATAAGGAACAAATGCAATAAAATGTGTAAACCACTTAACACATTGCTTGGAGCTTAGTAGGCATTATGTAAATATTTATTCCTTTCCCTACTTGGATTGAACTTTGAAACAATCTTTCATAGGATATGGCTTATAAAGGGCCCTGATTGGACAGCCTTCATTTCCAGAGCTCACCCCTCTGGAGAGATCTCATTGGCACCTCTGAGTTACACTGCATGTATCTTGTTTGTATGTTATCATCTCCCCCATTAAAACATGAGATTCTTGAGGCCAGAGGCTGAGTTTTATCCTTGATAAATGCCTGTCATAAAGGAAAAACTTAATGAAAACCTTTGCATTCATATATTTGTTCTTTCAGTTATTCATTTTAATGGATGCTGGACCTTGACCACATGTCAGGATGATTTAGAGTTCATAGTCACTTGTGAAAGGAATGAGCAGGATGGTGATATGGAAACTTACCACATGTCAAGGCAGAATAATAAACAGTGTCACCAACCCAACAGGGAAGGGACTTGTCTAAGGTCACACAGGTAGGAAGTATTACAGGGGAGAATCAAAGGTAGGCTCTCTCATGATAGGCACTGGGCTCTTACCACTGTCTGTTGCCATAATGGTACAGAGGAAAGACATCAAGTTTGAAATCAGGATTTGAACCCTACGTCATTTTTTTTTAGTGAGGCAATTGGGGTTAAGTGACTTGCCCAGGGTCACACAGCTAGTGAGTGTTAAGTGTCTGAGGCCAGATTTGAACTCAAGTACTCCTGACTCAAGTGCCAGTGCTCTATCCTCTGCACCACCTAGCTGCCCCACCTACATCATATTTTGAATGGCTTTATGACCTTGGGAAAGTCACTCTTTGGGTTTCTTGCAGCCTGGAAAAAAATTAACAACCCTTACCTTCATGGTGAAGCAGAAAGAGATTCTGATTTCAGATCACTCACCTATGAGACCTTATATGAACCTATGGGTCTTAGCCTTTCAGGCCCATTCCAACTTTTAAATCAATTTTCCTATCCTCCTTCATGTCTCAACCATGGAGTTTGAGTGAATCAAAATTGTTTTTGAAATCATCTTTAGAATTGACTGATGAACCTGGTTAGAATCACAGGATCTTCAAACAAAAAGGGCCTCAGAGTCATTGTGTATCCCTCACTGACATCCCCATCCTGGGGTCAGCCAGCCTCAGGTAGAAGGCACTCATTGAGATGTCATTGGCCTCTTTGGAAGAGTTCATTGTTGGCCTCAGACCCTTACACATCCTGAGTTTCCCAACCCTTTCATCTCCTCCCAGACCCTGAAGGATCCTCTGGGCTCCTTTTCTTTCTCTTCTGACTTTAAACTGCTATTTTAAGCTACCTTCATGCCAGACCAGATAGCGAGGGAAAATCAGTTGGCCCAGTTGGCATCCCAGCTGGCCTGCTTACTGCCCAAATGACTTTGGGCCCAGCAGATGATAAAGAAATGCTAACTGGAAAGGACCTGAGAAGGTAACACTCTCCTTATCTTTCCCCACACTCAATCTGCCTGAAAAAGGAATGAAAGACACAGACATTTATTAAGTGCCTATTTTTTTGTGGGGCAATGAGGGTTAAGTGACTTGCCCAGGGTCACACAGTTAAGTGCCTATTATGTTCCAGACACTGAGCGAAGCACTTTACAAATATTATCTCGTTTGACCTTCACAACCACCCTGGGAGGTAAGTGCTATTATTATCCCTGTTTTACATATGAGGAAACTGAGGTAGATGAAAGTTAAATGATTTGTCTAGGAAATCAAATATCTGAGGTTGGATTTGAACTCAGGTTTTCCATACTATAGACTCAACATGCTATCCACTATGCCACTTGGCTGCCTCTAGGATCCCAGGTTGGTGGCCATCAAGTCTAACCTCTTTATTTTACAAATGAGGAAATTGGAGCCCAGAGAAGTTTGGTGACTTGCCCAGGGTTGCACAGCTATTAAGTATCCAACATGGGAACCAATCCCAGTGCCTCTGGGTTCATATCTTCAGCCCTTTGCCCAGTAACACTTAGGAATCAACCTAGCATGGTGTAAAGAGCCATCAACCTAGAGTTAATGGCCCTCTATTTGAATTCTACCCCTGAAATTGGCTACCAGCATGTCCTTAGGCATGTCCCTTCCCTAGTGGATTGGTGAAAGTATAGATGAAGACAGTGTCCTTAGGGTACATAATAAAAATGTCTCCCAAAAGAAGGTCAGGAGTCAGATTCTCCAGCCAAATGCTTTCTTCTGCCTTTTATCAGGGAACAAGAACTTGGTGTTTGTTTTGTTCTTATTTTTGGTTTGGCTTGGCACAGACTGTCAGGGAGCCCAGTGCTAACACCAATGCACAGCCCCCATCACATACACACCCTGCTAACATGGATTCTCCTGCTCCTTTTTACTGGGCTAGATTCTGCATTTATTTGTTAATGCTTGGTTTTGTGGCCTTCTCTTTGTAGGTTGCCCCAAGCAGGCAGAGCAGAGCCCCTGAGTGAAGGCAGCAGTTATATCTCCTCCCATTTTGCCTCTTTCCTCCCCTTCTCCTTCCCAAGGTTTTCTTTGGTCAGTCATACTTTCCCCCAGCTCCCTGTGTGCTGAAGCCTCAGACAAGGCTCCTTTAGAATGCACTGCAGAGCCATATAGAATGAATACATTGGGTTACCAGAAGAGTTTCATTTTGGGGAAGAAGGGAAGCGTTGAGGCCTTGTCAGAATTTGTTTTGTCAATGAAATGACTTCAGGTTTGGGACAGAATTCAATTTGTGTTTTTTGGAGTTTCAATCATTCTGTCCAGCTCAGAGAAAACACATCTGGTGTAGTCAAACCTTATCCGAAAGGGGCTTTCAAGAAGCTCATTCTCCCCAAGTGTGAGGCCAAGAAAGTCAATATGCATAATGTTCCAAATGAAGTCTGTGGACTGAAGGCTTCCTTGAAGTCCATTACTGTCCAGGGTTCTGTGTGATAAGAGTGAATCTGTACATTTGGAGGAGTTCCAACTGGCAGGAGCCTGAGAGATGGCCTATACCAAGAGCCTCATTCCTTACAGGGGAGGAAACTGAGGTCCAGAGAGTTATCTAGGGACTGGCCCAACCTCATAGACCAGGGAGTGAGGGGCAGAGCTAGAATGTGAGCCCAGCTCCTCTGACATAGAGTTCATGTCCCTTGGTACTCTCCCAGGTTTCTTCTATCATCCCATTCCATAGAATCTCTTTCTGAGGACCAGGTCTATGGGAATGATACTAACCAAGCTCTCTCTTCCACCTACATGTATATGCTTGGGCATATATATGTATGGCTATCTGGACATGCACAGACACAAACATACAGGAGTACATGCATACATGTGAACATATACATATGTGTATATCTGTGTGTTTATAAAGTATCAGAGGTACACTTATTTTGTCTTCCAGATCACAAGCCCAGTATCACACACACACACGCACACACACACACAAAGTCCCCCAAAATGTGTATTCTCCCAAAATTGTACAACTCATTTTGATAGTTAATACTTGTTTTGTTTATTTTCTAAATGAGTAAAGAGGTTGCTGAGTTATGGGCTAAAAAGTTTGTGTACATTTGGGGGGACATCGTGTGTGTGTGTGTGTGTGTGTGTGTGTGTGTGTATGCATGCATGTTTACTGTTAAGATTGTGATCTGGAAGGCAAAGCTTCTACTCATTCTTCTGACCCTGTACATAAATATACATATACATCTACAGGTATATGTAGATTTGCTCATAAGTGTGTTTTTGTACTGTGCATGTGTATGTGTTTGAGTGAATCTCCCCAGTGAAAAAACTCCCTCTTCCAATAAGAATCAGCACCTTCTCTTCCACTTGGGTACTAAGAGGTTAAGTGACTTGTCTATAGTCACACACTCAGTGCTTGTCAAAGACAGAATTGAATTCTTTGTCATCTGACCTGGGAGAGGCCAGCTCTCTATTATTCCATGACCCACCTGACAGAGATTATCCATATTATCTGTGTGACCCTAAGAAAGCCATCTACCCTTGCTCAGCCTCAATTTCTTCAACTAGAAAATCAGGATAATAATGGCATCTACCTCAGTTAGTGTGAGAACCAAAGGAAATGATATTTGTAAAGCACTTTGCACATTTTAGTGTTACACAAATGTTAGTGAGCACCATCATTATCCTCATTACTATTATCATGGAAGGCTCTTCTGCATTCTAATATTCCATGTTCTATATTCTAGATTTCTTCCTAGCACTGACATTGTTTTCTCTCCCAGCTCTGACATTTGGTGTCCTGAAGTCTCAGTCACCTCAGACATGCTCTGTTCTGCATGCCATTCTTTGCTTCTCCCTAAGCTAGGTGGTACAGTGCATGGAGGACTGGGCTTCAAATCAGAAAGACTTATCTTCTTGAGTGCAAATCTGGCCTCGGACACTTACCATCTTTGTCTCTGGGCAAGTTATTTCAATCCTGTTGGCCTCAGTTTCTCCATCTGTGAAATGAGCTGTAGAACAATGTGTCAAACCACTCCAGGATCTTTGCCAAGGAGTCTCAATAGATTTCTTTTTTTTGCTTTTTGCTTTATAGTATTTTATTTTTTCCAATTGATGTAGAGATAATTTTCAAAATTCATTTTTGTAAGATTTTGAGTTCCAAATCTTTCTCCCTCCCTTCCTCGCTCCCTAGAGAGCAAGCAATATGATATAGGTTATACAGTAAATAATATTGAACAAATTTCCACATTACTCATGGTGTTAAAGAAGAGTCAGAACAGAAGGGGAAACTATGAAAAAGAAACAAAAAACAAAAAAGTCAAAATAGTATGCCTCAATCTTCATTCAGACCCCATACTTCAGAGCCAGTGCTTTATCTACTCTGCCACCTAGCTGGAGTTAAGAGCCACATGTTTATTCATTTATTCCTTTAGTGTTCAGGGTCTAGGTTGAAGGGCTTATGAGACCCCAAACTCAAGAAGCAGGCCCTCTTGTTTCCTGGAAGTCACTCATTCCCCAGTTGCGGTCTGGGCACCTGCGGTGTCCCTGAGAATTTCTCAGGTAGTCCCCATGATCAAAATTATTTTTGTAACATTAAGATACTTTCATTTCTAATATAATAAATATTGACAGATGTAATCCACATGCAAAAAGCTCGTTGGACTCTTTAATAATTTTTAAGAGCATAAAGGGGACCTGAGACCAAAACATTTGAGAATCCTTGCTCTAGTCTGATGTGTCTGAATCAAGTGTCAGGACATTTGACATCCATCCCCTACATTTTCCAAAGAGCCCCCAGATACTGTGAGATAAGCTCCAGGGTCATGGGCCAGAAAAGATGCAATCATGCATAGAGAAAGAGACTGCCAAGCTGAAAATTACCTCAGAACAGATACCAGAGAAGGCCAAGGTTTGGAGGGACCTTACAATGGATAATTATATGGGATCTAAGAGGGACCTCAGAATAAAAAACACAAAATACAGGGGCTGAAAAGGACATTAAATCATAGAATAGAGAAAGTCAGAGTTTGCAGGGACATTAGACCAGAAAATGCTGGAGCTAGGAGGGACCTGGGAACAGAGAATGTCAGAGCTGGTGTGGTAAAAATTAGAGAACTCTCCATAGGTAGCTTTTGAAGGACCTCCACTTTTGGGGAAGGAAAGATTGAATGCTCCCTGAAGGGAGGCAGAGGGTGCTTCTGGAATACTAGGCTGCTTCTGGAATGCTAGGGGTCTTCCGGGTCTCGGCTTTTTTTGTGCTTGGCCCTTGTGGTGGTGGTGCATGTTCGCTCCATCTCTGGTGGCTGCTGTTCTGGTGGCATGAGCAACTGTAGACTTTCAGGTTTGGTGAGTTAATTAGGGAAAACCCTAAATTCCTTTGAACTAGCTTAATTGGAAATGGTCTGGGCAGTGAATAGGTTAAGATTAGAGTTAAGAATATTTATCTATATTTCTATTTTCCTATTTCCTTATCTTTGATTTTTATTAGTTTCACCTTTGTTGTTTAATTCCCAAGTAATAAAATCTGATCCTTTTTGTGAACTAAAGCTTAAAGACTCCCTTCTTATCGGCCTGAGAGAAATATCTAAAAACAGCAGTTCAGAGGGGAGGGTGAATCTAAAAGGTCCTTCATATTTCTGGGATCCCAATATTAAGACAAGTCACCCAAATAATGCTCCGTATATCAAATTTTGGCTCTCACACTGGAAAGAGCTCAGAATAAGGACATCACACCTGGGAGATACTTAGAACAGACTTCAGAGAAACCTTAGAACATAGATCAAATGATGTCAGACTTCTCTGTTATCTTCTTTTTTTTTTTGAAAGAAATAAATTTTATTGGAATTCAATTTAACAGCTATTCAAATACAAATGATGAAGTACCTCATCAAAGGGACTATCCCTGTTAAGTTGCCAAATATAGTATAAGACCAGATTTTTTTAAAAATTAGGCTGTACACTTCATTTATTCAGTCTCAGAGAAATAAAGTGTTTCACATATCCCAATTTCCTGGATAACTGAAGATCACCATGTGAAGTATCAATTTTTAAAAAGTAAGAACTTTAAAGAGTAGTCTCTATAACTATCAAGTATTTTCTCCAACCTTAAACAGAGTAGACTTAATCCTTTCCTGGTCAATAATGCTGCAAATTAATTATTATTATACTGTACTGGGACTAGAGGAAGAATATCAGCACAATCACTGAGGTTTGCCAAGATTATTTATCATTAAATTAAATGGCAATGCTTTTTTTCTTTCAGTTCTTCTGCCTGTTTGTTATATTCTCCATGTTAAACTTTGTTGCCACTTCTTGCTGTTATCACTGTTCCTGTCAAAAGGAGCCCCAGTATAACCAGGGTGATTAAAACTGTGAGTTGACAGGTATCTTTTTTTTCACATAAAATTTTATTCTTTTCCAGTTACATTTAGAGATAATTTTAAACATTTGTTTTGATAAAATTTCTAGTTTCAAATTTTTCTCCCTCCCCCCCTCCCCAAGACAGCAAGTAATCTGATATAGGTTATAAATGTACAATCACATGAAACCTAATTCTGCATTAGTCATATAATGAGAGAAGAATCAGAGCAAAAAGGAAAAACCTCAAAAAAGAAAAACAATAGCACCAAAAACAAAAGAAATGGTACAGTTCAATCAGCATCCAGATTCAATAGTTCTTTTGTTCCTGGATATGGAGAGCATTTTCCATCACGTGTCTTTTGGAAATATCTTGTACCATTGTATTGCTGAGAAGAGTCAAGTCTATCACAGTTGATCAACACACAATGTTGTTGATACTATGTACAATGTTCTACTGCTTCTGTTCATCTCACTCATCATCAGTTCATGCAAGTCCTTCCAGGTTTCTCTGAAATTTGCCTGCTCATTGTTTCTTACAGCACAATAATATTCCATTACATTCATATACCACAACTTGTCCAGCCATTCCCCAATTGATGGGCAACCCCTCAATTTCCAATTCCTTGCCACCACAGAAAGTGTAGCTATAAATATTTTTGTACATGAGGGTCCTTTTCCCTTTTTATGATCTCTTTGGGGAAAAGTCCTAATAGTGGCATTGCTGGGTCAAAGGGTATACAAAGCTTTATAGCCTTTTGGGCATAGTTCCAAACTCCTCTCCAGAATGGTTGGATCAGTTCACAGCTCCACCAACAATGCATTAGTGTTCCAATTTCTCCACAGCTTCTCCAACATTTATTATTTTCCTTTTTTTGTCATTTTAACCAATCTGATAGGTGTCAGGTGGTACCTCATAGTTGTTTAAATTTGCATTTTTCTATTCAATATTGATTTAGAGCATTTTTTCACATAGCAATAGATGCTTTGATTTCTTCATCAGAAAACTGCCTGTTCATATCCTTTGACCATTTCTCAAGTGGGGAATGACTTGGATTCTTATAAGTTTGATTTAGTTCTTGATATATTTTAGAAATGAGGTCTTTATCAGAAGTACTGGCTATAAAAATTGTTTCCCAGTTTTCTGTCTCCCTTCTAATTTTGGATGCATTGCTTCTGTTTGTACAAAACCTTTTTTTTAATTTAATGTAATCAAAATCATCTGTTTTGCACTTAATACTATTCTCTATCTTTTGTTTGCTCATAAACTGTTCTCCTTTCCAAAGATCTGAAAAATAACTATTCCTTCCTCTCCTAATTTACCTATGTCATCACCTTTCATGTCTAAATCATGTACCCATTTTGACCTTATTTTAGTATAAGGTATAAGATATTGGTCTATAGTTGACAGGTATCTTAAAGCAAAGCACAGAGAATGTCACAGATGGAAGAGAGGAAGGGGACTGTAGAATACAGAACTTTGAATGGTGGGGGTGGGAAGAGACCTTGAATTATCAGACTTAGAGGGACATGAAGGGTCAGCTAATCAGTATATCTCATTTTACAGAGAAAACTAAGGTCCAAAGAGGGATACTCATGCATATGACTGAGCTGAAATTTGGTCTTTCACATCCAGATAGACCGACTTTCCTGGGTCCATGGAGTAATTAGGACAAGACTGCAGTGGCCTAAAAGCCTGGAGAAGCAGGCTTCCTAAGCCAGAGGTCTGGGGAACTATGATCAGAATTGTCTCATACAATGGGGATCTATTCTCAGAGGCATAAAGACCAAGTCTAAGCTTTGCAAGTGGGATCCAGAGCAAAAGCAGATGTGGTTATTGAAATCAGAAAGAGATTACAGAGTGAGCAAAAATAGGGGGAGTGAGAAATGAGGGGTTCCAAGTATCCAATAAAAGGATGTAATGCTGGTGAAGAAAAGGAGTTTGAGTAGTGTGTGTGTGTGTGTGTGTGTGTGTGTGTGTGTGTGTGTGTGTGTCTACACAAGCATGCAACTCCATCTTTGCCATCTCCTAAGCCAGCAGCATCTGGACAGCTCCCCACTGACTCCCCAGCTTTCTTCTCCTGGAACACAATAGCTGTCTCTATGCCACAGCACACCCTGGAGACTCAATGAGGAGAGATCCCGCAGGGCCTAGTGGGAGAAGGCAGCCATTAAGACTAACAGCCCTCATAAGGGCATTCTGAAAAGGAAATCCTACAGGGAATTATTCATCTCATCACAAATCCTGAAACTTAAGTTTATGGAGAGCTATTTGATGATAGTTTTGAGGGGCAGGACCCAAAATATCCTCTGAGATCTTTATTAGGCTTTGAGTAGAGGTATCTTCAAAAGCCATCCTACCCTCAGCCAACAATAAGACAATTTGTCAACCCCTCAAAGTCCCCATAGAGATGAATTTTCTAATGTGGGCTATTGTTTGTCCATTTTTGAAGAGGACCATGACATGGAGGTGCTGTCCAAATGTGGGCAAACAAGATGGAAATGCAGAGTTTATAACTTTCCTGAGTTTGGCCCACAATGAGACTACCACATCTCCTCTTGCTCACAGATTTACACTTCACCCCACCTTATCATTCTCATTTTAAAATTTTAATTTTTATTTATTTTTTGCACATAATACTCTTAAGGCCTAGATTTAACACTGCCCTGGGAAAGGTGCCACCCACAGAAATGAATCCAAAGAACAAAGAGTGGAATTCTATCTCCAACCCAGAAAATTAAGTCCATTTGCATTTTTATACCTTGGAGTTATGCCAATGACAAAATGAGTGCCCCTCAAAGTCAGAGCAGATAAGTAAATGCATCTTCACCAGGATTTTACCTGGAGGAAGTTGGACTCCAGTGACTCATGTGGCTCAGTCTACCTTCTGTCTGATCTATTGGTCAAAAAGCATGTTATAAGTCCCTGTTATGTCCCAAGCTCTATACTAAGTGGGGGGGGGGGCAGAGGGGCAAAGACAAAAGTGAAACTGTTCCTGCCCTCCAGAAGCTTACATTCTGCAAGAGTTAACATTTACATATATGTGTACAGGAGCCCAGAGCACCTGCCTCTTTCTACACAAGCATCATGGAATATGCTTTAATCCAACCTCCCTTTACATAAATGTGCACAAAATATATAAAAGTGAATGTGGTGTTGCTTTGGGGGATACAGTAGAAGCGAGAAAAGAGATCAGATCAAGATAGGTCTCATGTAGAATGTGTCATTTGATTGGAATCTAGGGATTCTAGGCAGGAGTGAAGACAGAGACCCTTCAAAGCATTAGGGCCAGCCAGAGAAAGGATCAGAGGTAGAAGATAGAATGTTCTGTGTGAGGAACAGGCTAGTTCAGCTGGAACACAGAGTGAAGGATGGAGGAATTCATACTAAGTCTGAAAAGATAGCTTGTAGCTCAGTTCTGCAGGATTTTAAATGCCAAACAGAATGTTGGCATTTGATTCTAGAAGTAATAAATAGAGAGTTAGTAGAGTTTACTGAACAGGAAAGTGATATTATGCTTGCACTTTAGAAAAATCGCCTTGGTAGCTATGGAGAGTGGATTGATAGCTAAGTCCAGGTGTGAAGTAATGAGGGCCTGAATGGAGAAAATAGTCATGAGTAGAAAGGAGAGGACTTGTGCGAGAGAGCCTGTGAAGGCAGAATTGACAAGATCTAGCAAGTAATCAGTGGGATAAGAGAGGAATGTGAATTTTGGAGGTAGTGGTCTGGAGTGAATGGATAAGCCTTGGGAATAAATGCGTGAGTGAATGAATGAATGAATGAATGTATATAAAATCATTTGTTAAGGAGTTATGAAGTGCAATGCACTGTGCTAGGAGCTGTGATTCAAATATAAGAAGCAAAAAAAGTCCCTGTCCTCAAGAAATTTACATTCTAATGGGGGAAATATCATGGCAATGGCCAGGGAAGGCAAAATTGATCAGGGAAGTTATCAGGATGGTGAGTTAGAGTATAGGGCTGTAGACTGACCCACCTCATTCAAGGGAAATGGCAAAGTTGATATTATCATGCTTCATGACTCATGATTCCACAACTGAAAAAGGAGAAGATGGGAGAAAGGAAAATGTAAGGAGGCTGGCAAGACAATAGAGAAGTTATGCCAAGAGGTGAGAATGGAGTGAAGCACATAGGGGGCTTTTGCTGAAGTGATCCAATCTCCTTTTGACCTCATTAATGACTCAATTTTAATCAGATGAGTTAATGATTCCCAGGCTAACTATATCCCAGGAGAAGTATTAAGTGATTTTCATAAACCACAGTCTGGCCATCTAACTGTCCCCCCATACTCAATAAATTCAATTATGCATTATTACCTCTAGGACCAAATATTAAATCCTCCACTTGACATTCAACTCCCATACTAGTTTCTGCCAACTTTCCCAATCATATTACATTTTACAACTGCCACCACCATCCAATAAACCCATCAATCCAGCATCCCTGGCCTCCTAGCTTTTTCACAAATAAGACCCTCCATTGATCAGCTCCAGGCATTTTTTCTGGCTTTCCCCCATGTCTGGAATGTTCTCACTCCTCATCTCTATCTCTAATTCCCTGGCTTTTTCTCAAGTCTCAGCTAAAATACAACCTTCTAATGATGCTTTTCACATCCTTCTTCATTCTAATGTCTTCCTTTTACTAATTATTTCTATTTTCCCATCTCATGCTTTCTTTCTTCATTAGATTGTGAATTCTTCAAAAACAAAGATCATCTTTTTCCTTTCTTTGCATCCCCAGAACTTAGCACAGGGCCTAGCTCATTGTGAGCACTTAATAAATGTTTACTGACTGACTGAAGGCATCAAAGAATTGGAAATGGAATTAAAGTCCTTAGAAATTGTCTCAACCAACCCTCTCATTTTACCCAAAATGATACTAAGACCTAAAATGGGTTCCTGATGTAACTGATATCACAGAGAGTAAGCAGCCAAGTCAGGGTTTATTTGAACCCAGCTCCCTTCACTATAGTTTCATGTGTTTCCTACTACATTGAAATCGATTGTACGTCATTTCTTTTAACCCACAATGCTTCACAGTATTATTATCCACTTATTACAGGGGAAGGAACTAATATTCAGAGAAAAGAAGTCACTTAACAATAGTCATGTGGCTAATGAATGGGGGAGGCAGAGCTTGAAGCCAGGTCTTATGTCACTGTCAACTGGATTTTCCATGTTTTGTCACCCAGACTTTATTATGGAGATCCCCGAAGTCTTAGTTCGGCATAAGCCATTAAAAATCTTGGATTTTCCAGCCTCTAGACCTAGTTGGAAGGTGTCTGTGGAGGGGAGCTAAGATGATTAAAGCCCTTGATTTCATGTCTAAGACCACATGAGGAGTAAAGTACCTGGGCATGTAGAGCCTTGAGAAGAAATATCTCAGGGAAGTAAGAGCAGCCATCATGCTCTCATGGAAGTGATGAGGATATTTCTACTTTATCACAAAAGGCAAACCAAGGATATTTGGGTGAAATTATGAAGGAGAAGATTTTAGCTTGATTTCAAGGAAATTTCTAAGAGTCAGAGACAGTGCAGAGTGGCATGGGCTGCCATGGGAAATTATAGATTCACCCTTATTGAATGCCTCCAAGCAGAAGTTGGGTGAACATACATCAGGAGTGCTGTAGAGGGGGCTTCTGTTCAGTTCTGGGTTATCCAAATGGTCCCTGAGCTTGGATCACTGTAATTCTGTAGTTCTGGCATCCTGTAAAATAGCCTGGAAATGAAGCCCATGAAATGGGATTGGTCACTGGACCATCAAAGGCAATCTTTAGAAGCCCCATGGCCTGACTGACCCCATTAGGCTGACAATTTATAACACAAATCTGAACTTTGAACTATGGTAATATCAGGATGCTTTGTAGATGCTCTGGGGGGGGGGGGGGAATTGGCTCAGCATCCTAGCAATGAAGAGCAAGACAGATGAGACCTGGGAGCTGACCCCAGGAAGGTGATTTTTGTCAAGAAGCTTTGTGGACATTCTGGGGAAGGAATGGTTAGGGAATGACAAGAAGAAAGCAAATCTTGCCCCTGACCCCTGGCCACTGTCAGGAGTCATTGCAGCCCTACCTGTTGTCTTGGATGATACAACAGCTGACTGTCACTCATCCCCATTAACCTCAGGATGGTTTCATATCCTAATGTGACAGATACAACCTCCTTGTCTCTGCATTAGTAGGTGTCCTGTGCCTCAAATCTCTAGGAAAATGAATTTCTAGTGGGTTCTCAATCCTTTCACATTTAATACAGTTCATTCAACCAGTGTGTCTTCACATCCATTTAGGTAAGTACCTTATTTCTCATTAATTAAAAATCTATTTCCTCACCTCTCATATATGGAAAGCAAATGGTAGGGAGAGTACTCTCTTTTTTCTCCTGAAATAATAACTACTCTTGCTCATGTCTCTGCCACTGTTGGCATGTGTACATATATACATATATGCCACCATATATACACACACCCATATATGTATATGTATTTGGTAGAATGTGAGCTCCATGAGGGAGAATACTATTTTATTTTTGTACCCCTAAAATTCCAAGCACAGTACCTGACACAGATTCTTGCTGATTGACAAGAATCTCAAATTTAGGGAGTAAATTGGGCCAATTGAAATTGAGGCATGGGGTACCTAGGCAGCACAGTGGATAAAGCTCTGGCCCTGCATTCAGGAGGACCTGAGTTCAATCTGGCCTCAGACACTTGACACCTTCTAGTTGTGGGACCCTGGGCAAGTGACTTAACCCTCATTGCCTCACCAAAAAAAAAAAGAAAGAAATTGAGGCATAACCCACCCTAAGTCAGAGTCTGGTGTTGGTGCAGAAGCATGGCAAGATCTTAACTTCATAGATTTTTAGGCCTAGGGTGGCTCTTAGAGATACTTGAGTCCAACACTCTTATTATGTAGATCAGAAAACTGAGACCTAAATATGTTTAGTCACTTGCCATAGAGAATTAGTAGAGTCGGGATTTGAATTCAAGTTTGCTAACTCTGGGTCCAAGTCTAGAACTCCTCAGGACACAGTGGAGAAACAGCTTTGCTGAGTTGCTTGGGATGAAGAACACCTCAAAGAAATACCTTGCTGAGTTATCCTGCCTAACCTCACTTCCAACTGGACTTTTGACTGTGGAGAGCTAAAATGTACCTTAGAAATAATCTAGTTCAAATGTCACAAAGGCCAAAAAAAGGGGAGCTGGATGCCAAGGTAATAGAGACAAACAGACACAGACACACAGGGTGAGAGAAACAGAGAATGAGATCACACATCTAGAGCTGAAAGGACCCCACATCATCTAGTCCAACACCCTCATTTTACAGGTGAGGCAGAGGTTAAGTGACTTGTGCAAAGTCACACAAGTATTAGATTTCAGAAGTGGGATTTGAACCTAGGGTTATTAACTCCAAAATCAGTGCCCTTTCCACTCTGAAATACATGCCTCCTGAAGTCCATCAGACCAAGATTTAAACCTACACCTTCTCACTTCAGACCCAGTGCTCAGTCCAGTCTCCCACACTACATCACTAGCTTCTCATTTTCTGGACCTATAACCTCAATCCCCCTTTGGTCTTCCAGCTTAATGGAGTGGCATCAGGTTTTCATGATCCTAAGATGGGCCATGAACAAATTTACTTTTTGAAGTCTATGGTCCTTCCAGCTACTATTCAGGAATAGGCAAAGGGGAGTAGTATTTTCTCGAATTAGCAGCAAGTACCCATGAAGATACTCTTCCAACTGGAAAGCAGCCACTTGTGAACAACAACATGAGGAATGACAATGGATAAAAACCCATTATTTCCCATGGGAGGGAGCTGGCTAAGAACTCAGGGTGGAATTTGATCTCCCTTCTCATCTTCATTAATCTTCA
This sequence comes from Dromiciops gliroides, assembly GCF_019393635.1. Lineage (NCBI taxonomy): Eukaryota > Metazoa > Chordata > Mammalia > Microbiotheria > Microbiotheriidae > Dromiciops > Dromiciops gliroides. Next base: position 695,485,575 of record NC_057862.1, read on the forward strand.
GGAAGATTAATCACATTAAGTTTGCCTTTCCAAATTGGATGGTTTTGCAGGCGGCAGTGAGAAAAGATCAAAACAAGGAGATTAGAAATGGGGACAAAACAAAATCCATAGGACTCTTCCTTGGAAATATCAAAACCAGCTATTACCAACATCCTCTCAGTTAGGGAATATGCATTTAATAAAGGTATGGCAGAAGGAGAGGATGCTGAGAGAACCCAAACCCACAAGCATTTGATCACCTATACATGGAAGGTACCATGCAAAGGACTGAAGAGATGAGGACAAAACACATAATCTCTGTCCTCAAGGAGCTTGCCTTCTACTGAAAATGAAAGAGTAGTCTCTAGAGTAACAGGACACATATAGGAACTGCAGAGTGAGGACTGCCTATATAAGGCAATGGTGCTGACAAGCCAGCACCCAACTTTGCAATCATGAATAACCTGGAAGGAGGCCTTCAGGCCTTCATGAAATCACTCCATGCTGAGATGGGGAAGTCAGTTGTAGAGATACTTTCAGCTTACTTTTGGATGGGTCAACTGATTAAAGACAATGTATCTAGACTGAGAAAAAGATGTGGCTAGGAATCATTGTCCAAGAGTCTGCCTAGTAGATTGTACTGGGGTCATGTTCAGTCATAGAGTCTACAACTCCAGAGGGCAAAGATGAACTCATCAATATTGGCAGTGAAGTGGCAGAGTTAAAGATCGGCTAAAAGACCGTGCAGTAATACTACCAATCTATCAAGCAGCCAACCAGAAGTCATTCAATAAACATTTTTATATATCAGAAACTGTACTAATCACTGGGAAAATAAAGGCAAAAGTGGAGAAAAGAGGTGTTGCCCTCAAGGAAACCAGATTCTAGGGGTGAAGAAAACAATTGCATATGACATGTACAAAATATGAACAAACAGAAAACAAGCTAATATTGGAAAGGAATCCACTATCAGATAGCTGTGGGAAGTCAGAAAGGTCTGCCCTAGTAGGTAATACTTGAGCTGAGAATTGAAGAAAACCATGGTATTTAAGGTGGAAGAGATGGGAGGGGAGAGCATTATAGTCTTGGGCACAAACAAGGCAAAGGCGTTGAGATGGGAGACAATATTCTGAGTAAGAAGGTCAGTCTTATTAAAGGAAATGATACATAATGATGATTGAAGGTAAGAAGATAACTTGTTATAAAGAGCTTTTAATGACAGAGAAGTTTACATTAGATACAAGATATATTATTGGTTATGGGTGGGAAGGAGGAGAAGGGGACTATATAGTGAGACCTGTGTCTTAGCCAGAAGCATTTTGTTGGATCTGTGGAGGATGTACTGGAGTGTGGAAAGACTTGATGCTGTAAAACCAATGAGGGAGTTAGTGCAATAGTACAAAAGAGAATTAGGATCTGTATTAGGTTGCAGGCTATCTGAGTGCAGAGAAGGGAACAGAAGAAAGAAATGTTATGAAAGTAGAAATTACAAGATTTGGCAATGTATTAGATATAGGATATATGGGAGAATGAGGAGACAAGGATGTCACTGAGGTAGCAAAACTGTGTTAAGTTTAGGTGACTTGGAAAAATGGTGAGCTCCAAATACTAATTTGTTGTTCATCCTTCATTTTCAAAGAAAACCAATGATATCAGAGGGTGATGTCTTGGCTTGTGTGTGAATTGGTTTTAAGTGAGGGAGCATTGCACAGTCATCAGCCTCTCTCATCCTGAATTATCAAAGTTCAGTTGTAGGGCAAAAATCAAGACAAGTGATGATGACTTGGGATGCAGTGAATGTTATTAATGTCTTTTATATCTGACCAAGCTCTAAGTTATCATATCCTAGCTCCTTCTTCAGCCACCTTCATGGACATCGGACCAAACTGTTGTCATCATCCCACCATAGAAGGCCTTGGGATAGACATCTTCCCAATTCACTGGTGGGTTTGAGACCTGCAGGTTAGCCCGCACTTGGTTAAGTCTGTCTGCTGAGACAGTTTACCAGGGTGTGGCCACTGTGTATGCTTCAGCTTCTTAGAGCCACAGATGAGAATTGGGTGAATCAGGTGGACAAAAAAGCTGAATGAACTGGCTTGAGAAAACCCAGTCCTCCCGAACATCCCATGTGGTAAAGCCCTCAACACTAAGATGAGAGGTGAGAAGAAGGAGAATTTGAGGAAAATTATAATTAGTCCAAGCATAGCTAAGTGATGCAGTGGATAGAGCATTGGGCTTGGAGTCAGGAAGATCTGAGTCCAAAATCTGGCCTCAGATAACTTACTAGCCATGTAATCCTGATCAAGTCACTTAACTCCTATTTGTCTCAGTTCCTCATCCATAAATTGTGATACACTAGAGAAGGAAATGAAAAGTCACTCTGGTATCTTTGCCAAAAACAAAAACAAAAACAAACAAAAAAACAACAATGAATAAGTCCATGGGTTTGCAAAGAGTTGGGAATACCTGAATAAAACATAATGACTTCTATTTTGGATATTTTGAGTTCAAGATGCCAACAAGGAATTTAATTCAAAATATCTAATAGCACATCGTGCAGGCCTGGACCTCAGAACAAAGAGTAGCCTTGGATCTATGGGAGCTGGGAGTCAGTGATTGAACCTCACTCAAGGCACCTAAGATCTTCCTGGAGTTAAAAACTAGGAGTTGGGATTTACAATTTAGACAGATTGAAAATCCTCATTTTCTATAGCACATCCAACCCAAGATGTATAGCCTCAGGTAACACATGGTGATGGGACTAGGGACAATGCTAGGAGTTGGAGAAAGACCATTAATGCTTGGGAGGAAAAGGGGAATGAGAGTGAGGGATACAAATTAAAAGATACACAAGTGTGGTCTAAACGGCAAAGCCAGATTTATATCAGGACCTTTTCATCAATGTAAAATCCAAAGTGAGAGGCAAAGGATGATGATGCCAAATGGGCAAACCAGTGACTAGAGTTAGATTTCAGGAAGTACATCACTGGCCCAGAAGGTGATATCCAGGAAGTGTCTAGTTGCTGCTCATTTGTCTGACTCAACTCATCTCCCCAGAGTTTCTCTGTCTGCTCATAATAACGTACTGGTAGGGTGAGTCTGAACTGGGAATGCCATGGCCCATCCTAACATAGCTATGTCATTGAAGGTATGGATTCCAACACCAAGAAGCTCATTCTCCAAAAGAGGGCCAGCCAGACCATATGCTCATTCTTTTGTGGCCCCCAGAAAGCACACATGCTGAGCATGGAATGGGAGACCAGAAATAATTTGCTTGATTGATTAACTTGTCTAATCTGCTCATTCTTAAAAGAGATTTAAGAGGGCAATCAATTCTGGGAAAGAATCCATTCTATTTTCTAAATAAATAATTAAGTCTCTTTCCTTCAATGGTTGGTAATGGATCTTTGCCTAAGATTAAAAGTCCTACCTAGAATGGTGTTGTGTTGACTCAGGATAAACCAGTAGGATTGGAGATGGTGTTTCTTCGGAGGCAGGTGAAACATCCTAGATTAGTGCCAACATTAGCCCCATAGATAGGTAATAAATGATAATAGACCACAGGGAAAGATTTCAGGCTGCTGAAGGGGAGAGAGCAAGATGGAATGCTTAATGTTGAATGTAGATGAGTTTTCTTTACTGTTATGGAAAGCTTATGTCATTGAAATCTCAAAGGATGCTAATAAGAGAAGCATTGTCCTAAATGTGTAGAAAGGGAATGGGGCTGAAAGGTGAGCTGGTAAATGTTGGATCTCAGCCTCCAAGGCAGCTAGAATTAGAGAAGTATGCCTTTTCCCAAATAAAACAGAATAGGAGGATAGGGAGGGAGGGAGGCAGAAGCCACACATACATAGACTGGACAGCTCAAAGAAGGTGCTGAACACCCAATTCACTGGGGGATCTTCATGTAGGAGCTGGATAAAAACCTTTGACCAGGATCCACAAGATCCTGTACTGATACATACATAAATGTATACATTATATATTATAATAATATGATACATATCATGTAGTATATCTAAATATATGTACAGACACACATATATATCATATATACCTGCAAGATAATTAATCAGGCTTTCTATTTAGTATACCTACTGAGCAGGAGAAGGATGTTGAGGGATGAAGAACAAAATTAGGAAAAGAGGGACAGATCATGGGGTGATATGTAATGATTGGAATGACACCACCTGCTGGAGAGTTACTGTAGGAAAGCTCCACCATGAGGAGAAGGTATCTGAGGGCAAGCTATGCGGTTTTACTTTGGCATCAGGAAGCGATGTTTGCTTGTGGGTACTGTCTAGTTTACCAGCCAATTAGCTTGGAGCTGCGTGCGCATGTGGATGGTATATTTCCAGTTTCACAGGAGGCTTGTGGGATGAAGAAGAGGCAAGGCTTGTTCTCTCCCTCTTTTTCTGGAGGACCTCAGGGGGCAGAGTAGTGGGAGACATTGGCTCCCTGAGACAGACAGCTGAATTTAGGCCTCTTTCTCTCTCTTCACCAAATTCTTATTCCCCTTAATAAATGCTTAAAAGTCTAAACTCTTGCTAAAGTTTATAATTTATTGGCAACCACTCATTAGATATTTTTGACAGACTGGCTAGAATTTTGGCTCCTTACAGATAGGATTACAGACCTAGAGCACCAAGTGACCTTTAAGACCATGTGGTGCAACTCTCTTAACTGCCTCCCTGGGGAAAGTTGTGACTTGGCCAAGACTACACAGCTAGTAAGCATCAGAAGCTTGCTAGGGGCTCATAAGCAAATATGTTTTGGAAAAGTCAAAATCATTCTTCTGCTGTGTAACCTTAAGCTGATCACTTCTCCTCTGTGGGCCAAAGTTACTTTCCCTGTAAAATAAAGGGGGTTGTTCTAGGTTCTTTTCTAGGATCTTTTCTAGCTATAAAACACATAACGACAGGGACCATTATTTGCTAAGAACCTGAGAAAGGCTTTCCAAGTTTTAAAGTGAGCTGAGGGGTCCCCATCGCAGCCCCACTGAATACTTCTGACAGCAGCACCCAGCACTGTCTAAGATTAACACCAGACAATCAGTCTGACAAATTAGGGCTGTTAAGACCTTTTCAATTACAACCCCATTAACAGGCTGGGGCCCAGAGCCAGACTGAAACATCTGGCAAGGAGGATATTTTTGCCAACATAACATGCAGATGGTTTACAGATTTAAAAAAAAAAGACAGAGGAAACAAAAGGACAAAAACAAAAACACCCTAACCAAAACACCATAAAAGGAGAAAACAACCAAACCATAGGGATTAGTGATAAATGAATGAGGCTTAAGAAAGTGTGGCACGAGACTCAAAAAAGCAGCTTCCCAATCCCAAATCAAGAGGGAACAGTTGTTCTATACGGTATCAGAATATGGGGTAATACGGCATGGGATACTTTTAGCTCAAGGGGAGTCAGCAGTGTAATATGTCAGCTAAGAAAATGAATGTCATCTTGGGGTATGTTGGGATAAGTTAAACTTCCATAATGAAGAGGGGGCTTATTGTCCCCATCCTTCACCCTGGTAAAACCTCATCAGGAGTATTGAGATAAGTTCTGGGCATCATACCTGAGGAAGAACATTTCTAACATGGATAATGTCCAGAAGAGGACAATAACAATGGTTTAGAGCTTCCAGATCATACCAGGGGCAGATCAGTTGAAGAAATCAGGGAGGCAGCATGAAGGCAAGAGGATGGAGGTTGGGTGTATTATCTATAGAGCTAATCAGTTCCCATCCTCACAGGTCACCAAGAAAAGCATGGATGAACACTTCTAGGTTATCTCGTAGAAGGATGGGTTGGCTAAATAGTTACTGTGTCATCACCTCATACCTATCAGAGAGGAAAATATATAAAAAAGGGAAAATACTGACTATTGGAAGGGATGTGGGAAAACTGGAACACTAATCCACTGTTGGTGGAGTCGTGAACTGATCCAACTGTTCTGGAGAGTGATTTGGAATTATGCCCAAAAGGCTTCTATCCAGAAATACTAGTGCTAGGTTTATATTCCAAAGACATCCTCCAAAAGAGAAAAAAGACCTATTTGTACAAAAATATTTAGAGTGACTCTTTTTTGTAGTGGATAAGAATTGGGAATGAAAGGAAAGCCCATAAATTGAGGAATGGCTAAACAAGTTATAGTATATGAGTGTCATGTAATATTATCATGTTATAAAAAATGACAAGCAACATGATTTCAGAAAGGCCTAAAAACACTTATATGAACTGATATATAGTGACAGCAATATTTTTGTTTGATGAAAAACAGTGAATGGCAACTGCTCTAAGCAATACAAGGATCCAAAGGAATCCTAAAGAACTAATGATGAAGCAAATTATCTATCTCCAAAGAAAGAAGTGATATTGATGGAAGACAGACCAAAGCATGCTATTTTTCACTTTCTTTCATTTTTTCTTTTATTCAAGTTTTCTTATGCAAAATGACTAATATAGTAATGTTTTACATAATCATACCTGTATAATCCATTTATGATTGCTTACCACCTAAGGGAAGGGGAGGGGAGGGAGGAAAGGAGGGATAGAAATTGGAATTAAAAATATAAATAAAAATGTTTATTATTTTTAAAATAGTCACCATGTCCCCTTCCACCTATAAAACTCTTCTGACTGAGCAGTCCTGACAATAAAGGGTGTTTTCCCACAGCACCATGGCCACCTGAAGTAAGAAAAATGCTCAAAGCCAAATTTGATCATTTGATGAAAGAATGCATCTCCCCTATTTATCAATTTCACATGCAATTATTAAGAATTGCATTACAAGGGGGTGGGGCAGTAGAGCAAAAATGGCAGAGAGAAGCCATCAAGTTGCCTGAGCTCACCTGTAGTTACCTCAAAAAGAATATTAAATCAAGCCTCTAAATGGATTCTGAAACTACAGAACCTACAAAAAGACAGAGAGACACAATCTTCCAACTTGAGATAATTTAGAAGACTTCAGGAAAACTTGGTCTTGCTCGGGAAAAAGGGGAGTGTGGCACAGCTCAGCTCAACACAGCATGGAGGGGGTCTGGGAAAGTCAGCAGGAAGCTCTTGGCCACAGTGGAGCAACTGAGGCCCCTTGGTCTTGGCTCAGCAAGCTGGTTGCACAATGGGCCAGTTGTAAGATCTGCCAGCACCAGCTGAGAGGGCAGGCTTTCAGCTGGATGACCACCCATGAGACAGTGACTGGAGCAAGCATAGGGAGCAAGCCTAGGACAGTGAGAAATCCAAAAGTCATAGAGGCCTCAGGGTAGAAAACCAGTGACACAGACTCTATCCCCTAGCACAAGAAGCTTGAAATATTGACCCTTGTGCCCCAGGAGAAGATCTCAACTTAAAAAATCAAAAGCTACAATATGAGTAAGAAATAGAAGAGGGCTCTTACCATTGAGAGCTTCTGTTTCAACATGGAAAGCTAAACACAAACTCAGAGGAGGACAATACTCTCAAATTGCCTACATATGAAGTCTCAGGAGGGAAGATGAATTGGTTTCAAGAACAAAAATCTTTCTTGAAAGAGCTTAAAAAGGATTTTACAAATTAATTGAGAGATATGATATTCAGGAAGGCAAAGAAGTTTGGACTGCAACCAGGAACGAACTGTGCAGCAAAACTTATCATTCTCTTTCAGGTAAAATATGGACATTCAATAAAATAGAGGACTTTCAAGGTTTCCTGATGAAAAGACCAGAACTAAATTGAAAAGTTTATCTTAAATGCAAGACTCAAGATAAGTTTAAAAAGGTAAACAGGGGGAAGAAATGTTATTTAATAAGGTTAAACTGTTTACATCCCTACACTGGAAGGTAATACTTATAACTCTTGAGAACTGTGTCTCTATTTGAGCAGATAGAAGGAGTATACATAGAAGGTATGAATAGTAGTTGTCTTTGATGTGATGATATAAAGAAAATTAAGGATTGAAAAAAGGAATGCATAGGGAGAAGAGGAAAGGGGAGGTGGAATGAGGTTAATTACATCATATGAAGAGGCACAAAAAAACCTGTTACAATAGAGGGAAAGAAGGGAGGGGTGAGCATTGTTTCAACCCTACTCTTTGTAAGGGGCTAAAATTCTAGCTAGCCTGTCTAAAATATCCAATGAGTGGTTACTAATAAATTATAAGTTTTAGCAAGAGTTAGACTTTTAAGTATTTATTAAGGAGAATGAGAATTTGGTAAAGAGAGAGAAAGAGGCCTAGATTCAGCTATCTATCTCAGAAAGCCCTCATTTCTGCTCCACTTTCCATAAGAGTCCTGGTGCAAGAGAGAGAGAACCACCCTTTCTTCATCCTACAAGCTTTCTGTGAAACTGGGACCATCCCATCCACAGGCACACACAGCTCCAAGCTAATTGGCTGGTAGTTTTGTTTTGTTTTGTTTTTTGAGGCAATTGGGGTTAAGTGACTTGCCCGGGGTCACACAGCTAGTAAGTGTCAAATGTCTGAGGCTGGATTTGAACTCAGGTATTCCTGACTCCAGGGCCGGTGCTCTATCCACTGCGCCATCTAGATGCCCTGGCTGGTAGTTTTAATAGACAGTACCCATGAGCAAAAGTCACTTCCTGATGCCAAATAAAAGCTGCATGGCTTGCCCTCAGATGCTTTCTCCTCATGGCAAAGCTTTCTTACAGTAACTCTCCAGCAGGTGGCATCACTCCAATCATTACAGTCCCAACTTTGTTTCTTCGAGGAACATGCAGTGTTTATTTCATCTTATCAGATTTGGTTCAAAGAGGGAATAACATATACGCTTATTTGGATAAAGAAATTTATCTTAATCTTTAGGGACATAAAAGGGTAAGGGGAAAAGGAGTGTCACTGATAGAAGGAAGGGCAGAAGTGGAGGAGAGGAGGGTAAAGGAAAGGGAGGGAAGCTGATAAAAAGGAGGGGAAATTAGGGAAGGCAGGGGTAAGAAGCAAAATGCTGGTGAGGAGGAATAGAGTGAAAGAAGGGGGGGAAATTCCAAAGGGGGTAAATAGAATGGAGGAAAACAGAGAGTTAGTAATAGTAACTGTGGATGTGAATGGGATAAAGTTTGCCATAAAACAGAAACAAATAGCAGAGTGTATTAAAAACCATAATCCTACAATATGCTGAAACATATTTGAAGCAGAGAGATACACACAGAGTAAAGGTAAAGGGTTGGAGTAGAATATAATATGCTCCAGCTGACATCAAAAAAGCAGTGGTAACAATCCTTATCTCAGACAAAGCAAAGGCAAAAATAGATCTAATTAAAAGAGATAAGGAAGGAAACTACATCTTGTTAAAAGGTATGATAGATAATGAAGTAATATCAATATTAAACATTTATATGCCAAGTGGTATAGCATCCAAATACTTAGAGGAAAATTTAAATTAGTTATGAGGAAATAGACAGCAAAACTATACTAAGGAGGTATCTGAATCTTTCCCTCTCAGAATTAGATAAATCTAGCCACAAAATAAATAAGAAAGAAGTTAAAGAAGTAAATGGAATGTTAGAAAAGTTAGATATGGTAGATGTCTGGATAAAATTGAATGGGTATAAAAAGGAATATACCTTTCTTTCAGCAGTATATTGCGCATATTAAAAAATTGACCATGTTGGATTTATACCAGGAATACAAGGCTGGTTTAACATTAGAAAAACTATGAAAATTTTTTTAAAAATTTAAAAAAGAAAAAAAATAGAAAAATTATCAACAAAATCAACCACACTAATAACAAAACTGACAAAAATCATATGATTATCTCAATAAATGCAGAGAAAGGGTTTGACAAATTACAACACTCATTCCTATTAAAAACACCAGAGAGCATAGGAATAGATGGAACTTTCCTTCAAATAATAAGCAGTATCTTCCTAAAACCATCAGCATATGTAATGGGGGTAAGTTAGAGGCATTCCCAGTAAGATTAGGGGTCAAACAGGGATTTCCATTATCGTCTCTATTATTTAATATTGTACTAGAAATGTTAGCTATAGCAATAACAGAAGAAAAAGGAATTAGAATAGGAAACAAAACTTTCACTCTTTGCAGATGACATGAGAACCATAAAGAATCAACTTAAAAACTGTTTGAAGCAATTAACAACTTTAGCAAAGTTGTAGGATATACAGAAAGCCCACATAAATCATCAGCATTTCTATATATGACCAACAGAGTCCAGCAGCAAGAGATAGAAATAGAAATTCCATTTAAAGTGATGGTATAAAATATAAAATACTTGGAAGTCTATTTGTCAACACAAACTCAGGAACTCTATGAAAACAATTACATAACACTTTTCACACAAATAAAATCAGATACAAATAATTGGAAAAATATCAATTGCTCATGGATAGGCCAAGCTAATATAATAAAAATGACAATTCTACCTAAATTAATTTACTTATTCGGTGCCATACCAATCAGACTACCTAAATTATTTTATAGAGCTAGAAAAAATAACTAAATTCATCTGGAAAAACAAAAAATCAAGAATATCAAGGGAAATAATGGAAAAAAATGCACAGGAAGGTGGGTTAATGGTACCAAACCTGGAGCTTTTCTATAAAGCAGCAATAAAAACTATCTGGTACTGGCTAAGAAATAGAGTGGAGGATCAATGGAATAGGCTAGGCACAGGAAACACGGTAGTAAATGACACTAGTAATGTAATGTTTGATAAACCCAAAGACTCCAGCTACTGGGATAGAAACTCAGTATTTGACAAAAACTGCTGGAAAAACTGAAAGATAGTATGGCAGAAACTAGGCATAGACCAACATTTTACACCTTATACTAAGTTAAGGTCAAAATGATTACATGATTAAGACACAAAAGGTGATGCCATAGGTAAATTAGGAGAGGAAGGAAGAGTTTACCCTCTCAGATTTATGGAAAGAACAGTTTATGACCAAACAAGAGATAGAGAGTATTATAAAATGCAAAATGGATGATTTTGATTACATTAAATTAAAAAGGTTTTGTACAAATAGAAGCAATGCATCCAAAATTAGAAGGGAGGCAGAAGGCTGGGAAACAATTTTCATAGCCAGTACTTCTGATAAGAGCCTCATTTCTGAAATATATCAAGAACTGAATCAAATTTATAAGAATCCAAGTCATTCCCCAATTGAGAAATGGTCCAAGAATATGAATAGGCAGTTTTCTGATGAAGAAGTCAAAGCTATCTATTGTCATATGAAAAAATGCTCTGAATAACTATTGATTAGAGAGATGCATATTAAAACAACTCTGAGGTACCCCCTGACACCTATCAGATTGGCTAATATGACAAAAAAGGAAAATAATAAATGTTGTAGAAGCTGTGGAAAAATTGGAACACTAATGCAATGTTGGTGGAGCTGTGACCTGACCCAACCATTTTGGAGGGCAGTTTGGAACTATGCCTATAATGCTATAAAGCTATGCATACCCTTTGACCCATAAATACCACTATTAGGTCTTTTTCCCAAAGATATCATAAAAAATGGTAAAGGAAACACATGTACAAAAAAAAATATTTATAGGTGCTCTTTTTGTGGGGTTAAGGAATTGGAAAGTGAAGGAATGCCCATCAATTGGGGAATGTCTGAACAAGTTGTGGTATATGAATGTAATGGAATACTATTGTGCTGTAAGAAATGATGAGCAGACAGATTTCAGAGTAAGCTGGAAGGACTTATATGACCTGAAGCTGAGTGAGATGAGCAAAAGCAGGAGAACATTGTACACAGTATCAACAACATTGTGTGCTGATCAACTGTGATAGATTTGATTCTTCTCAGCAATACAATGGTCCAAGGTAGTTCCAAAAGACTCATGATGGAAAATGCGTTCTAAATCCAGAAAAAAGAACTATGGAATCTAGATGCAGATGGAGCCATACTATTTTTTTTTGTTTGTTTTTCTTTTTTGAGGTTTTTCCCTTTTACTCTAATTCTTCTTTCACAGCATGACTAATGCAGAAATATGTTTAATGTGATTGTACATAAATAACCTATATAAGATTGCTGGCTGTCTTGGGGAGGGGGGAGGGAGAAAAAATTGAAACTAGAAATCTTATAAAAACAAATGTTGAAAGCTATATCAACATGTAAGTAGAAAATAAAATACTTTTATGGTTAAAAAAAATCATTTGACTATATCGTCCCTTCTCTTATGAGGCATATGGTAAATGTTATTATTTCTAAAAAGAATAAAATAAAATAAATTGTATACCAAGCAGTAAGCTTTGGGCTGAGGCTACAAAGACAAAGAAGAAAGAGATCCTACCCTCAAGGAACTTACATTCTACTTGGGGGAAAACAGCATGTTTAGATAGAAGTAAATACCAAATAAATACAAAGAATACAAAGTAATTTCTAAGAAGAGAGCATTAGTAACAGGGTGGACCAGAATAGCCCAGACATAGGAAATGATATGCTGAATGAATGATTGTCAGAGTGGCTATGGAGCACAGTAGATAGGGCTCTGGACCTGGAGTCAAGAAGGTCTAAATTCAAATCTGGCCTCCAGAACTTACTAAATATACTTGCCTAAAAATTATTTTTCAGGGGAGGTAGAGCCGAGTTGACGAAGTGAAGCCAGGAAGTTGCATGAGCTCTCCCCAGTTTCCCTCAGAAATAACATTAAATCAAGCCTCTAAATAGGTTTTGGAGCTACAGAACCTACAAAAAAGAAAAAACAAACAAACAAACAACTTCTCAGGTTAAGATAAATTATGACTTCAGTAAAAATCTTCCTTACTTGGGTAAAAGGGGAGCACAGCACAGCACAAAAAGTGTCCAGAGGCTCACCTGTGGGAGTCTGTTGGCTCCAGCAGAGATCAGCAGCTGAGGCCCTTTGATACTGGCTCAGCATTCTTAATGCCAGCTCAGAACATTCACGCCCTATCCTCCACAAGAAGTGCCACTAGGCTCGGCTATCTTAGCAAGGCCCCAGGACAGAAAGACAGTGATGAGGCCTTTGGCCCCCCAGCCTGAGAATCTTAGGACAGTACCTTCTGTGGCCCAGGAACAGAGCTTAATTTTAAAAGTCATAAAATAGGCTAAAATGAGTATTAAAAAATAGCAGAAAAAAACCATGACCATATATATCTGCTATGGTGACAGTGAAGACCAAATTACAAATTCAAAGGAGGACTATGCTGTCAAAATGCCTAGATGTGAATCCTCAAAGGGGAAGATGAATTGGTCTCAAGGCCAAAAAGCCTTCTTGGAAGAGCTCAAAAAGGATTTTAAAAATCAAATAATAGAGGTAGAAGAAAAATTGGGAAAAGAAATTAGAGTTATGCAAGAGATAGTCAACAGCTTGGAAAAGGAAGGACAAAAATTGACTGAAGAAAAAAATTCCTTTAATAATGCAATTGGCCAAATTAAAAAAAAATCCACTGATGTAAATTCCTTAAAACATAGAATTGGCCAAATGGAAAAGGAGGTTAAAAATTAAAAAAAAAAAAACTGAAGAAAATAATTGCTTAAAAATTAGAATTAGGGAAGTAAAAGTTAATAACTCTGTGAAATATCAAAAATCAATCAAACAAAATCAAAATAATGAAAAATAAAAGAAAATGTAAAATGCCTCATTGGAAGAACAATGACCTGGAAAATATATCCAGAAGAGATAATTTTTTGGCAGGCGGGGCAATGAGGGTTACATGACTTGCCCAGGGTCACACAGCTAGTACATGTCAAGTCTCTGAGGCCAGATTTGAACTCAGGTCCTCCTGAATTCACAGCTGGTGCTTTATCCACTGTGCCACCTAGCTGCCCCCAGAAGAGGTAATTTAAGAATTATTGGACTCCCTGAAAGCCATGATAAAAAAAGGAGCCTAGAAAGCATCTTTCAAGAAATTATCAAAGCAAACTGCCTTGATATCTTAGAACCAGAAGGTAAAATATTCATTGAAAGAATCCACTGATCACCTCCTAAAAACATTCCCAAGTGAAAACTCCAAGAAATATTGTAGACAAATTCCAGAATTATCAGGTCAAGGAAGAAATGTTTCAAGCAGAAAGAAACAATTTATATATCAAGAAGCCACAGTCAGAATTACATGGGACATTAAAACTTTAAAATTAAAGAATCATTGGGCTTGGGATATTATATTCCAGAATGCAAAGGAGCATTAATTACAACCAAGTATCAACTACCCAGCAAAATTCAGCATAAACTTTTGGGTGAAAAGTGGACATTCAATGAAATAGGAGACCAATAATCTCCTGATGAAAAGACAAGAGCCAAATAGAAAATTTCATTGTCAAATAGAAAACTTATCAGAAGCATAAAAAAGTTAAACAGGAAAAAAAAACACTTGCTATTCAGTTAGGTTTAATTGTTTACATCCTTACACAGGAAGATGATACTAGTAACTCTTAAGAACTCTATCTCTACTAGGGCAGTTAGAAGGAGTATATTTAGAGGGTGTGGCTACAATTTGACTTTGATGTGATGATATAAAAAATTAAGGGGGTGAAAAAAGGATTGTACTGGAAGAAGAAGAAATGGGAAGGATGAATAGGGCAAATTACATTGCATGAAGAGGTACAAAAGACCTATTACTTTTCAGGGAAAAAGAGAGGAGTAAGCATTGTTTGAATGTTACTCTCATCGTATTTGGCTCAAAGAGGGAATAACATACACACTCACTTGGTTATAGAATTTTATCTTACCCTATAGGGAAGTAGGATGGAAAAAAGAGAAATAAAGGAGAGGAGGGAGCTGAAAGAAAGGATAGCAGAAGTAGGAGTCAGTGGTCAGAAGCAAAACAATAGTGAGGAAGTAAATGGTGAAAGGAGAGAGAAAAGTATAAAAAGGTGGGAAAACAGGGTGAAAGGAACTACAGAGTTAATAATTATAGCTGTGAATGTGAATAAAATGAACTCTCATATAAAAAGGAAGTGATTAGCAGAGTGGTTAAAAAAACAGAATCCTCCAATATGTTGTTTACAAGAACCATCCATATCTGAAGCAAAGAGAAACAAATGGAGTAGCATTAAAAGGCTGGAGCAGAATATGTTATGCTTCAACTAAAGTTAAAAAAAAATGAGTGGTAGCAGTCCTGATCTCAGACAAAGCAAAATTGAAAATAAATCTTATTAAAAGAGATAAGGAAATCAGACTACCTAAAAATTATTTTATAGAGCTAGAAAAAATAATAACAAAATTCATCTGGAAAAACAAAAAATCAAGAATATCCAGGGAAATACTGAAAAAAATCCACAGGAAGGTGGGTTAGTGGTACCAAACCTGGAGCTCTACTATAAAGAAGCAGTCATCAAAACTATCTGGTACTGGCTAAAAAATAGAGTGGTAGATCAATGGAATAGACTAGGCTCAGGAAATTCAGTAGTAAATGACACTAGTAATGTAGTGTTTGATAAACCCAAAGACTCCAGCTTCTGGGATAGGAACTCAGTATTTGACAAAAACTGCTGAGAAAACTGGAATATAGTATGGCAGAAATTAGGCATAGACCAACATCTTACACCTTATACTAAAATAAGGTCAAAATGGATACACGATTTAGACATAAGAGGTGATACCATAGGTAAATTAGGAGAGAAAGGTATAGTATACCTATCAGATCTTTGGAAAGGAAAACAGGTTATGACCAAACAAGAGATAGAGTATATTATAAAATGCAAAATGGATGATTTTGATTATATTAAATTTAAAAAATTTTGTACAAACAGAAGCAATGCATCCAAAATTGGAAGGGAGGCAGAAAGCTGGGAAACAATTTTTGTGGCCAGTACTGATAAAGGCCTCATCTCTAAAATATATAGGGAACTAAATCAAATTTATAAGAATCCAAGTCATTCCCCAATTGAGAAATGGTCAAAGGATATGAACAGGCAGTTTTCTGATGAAGAAACTAAAGCTATCTATTCCCATATGAAAAAATGCTCTAAATCTCTAATGACTAGAGAGATGCAAATTAAAACAACTCTGAGGTACCACCTGACACCTATCAGATTGGCTAAAATGACAAAAAAGGAAAATAATAAATGTTGGAGAAGCTGTGGGAAAATTGGAACACTAATTCATTTTTGGTGGAGCTGTGAACTGATCCAACCATTCCGGAGAGCAATTTGGAATTATGCCCAAAGGGCGATAAAGCTGTGCATACCCTTTGACCCAGCAATACCACTATTGGGTCTTTTCCCCAAAGAAATCATGGAAAGGGGAAAGGGACTCACATGTACAAAAATATTTATAGCTGCTATTTATGTGGTGGCAAGGAATTGGAAGTTGAGGGGGTGCCCATCCACTGGGGAATGGCTGGAAAAGTTGTGGTATATGAATACAATGGAATACTATTGTGCTGTAAGAAATGATTAGCAGGAGGAGTTCAGCGTGGGCTGATGATGAGTGAGATGAGCAGAACGAGAAGAACATTGTACATAGTATCATCAACATTGAGTGTTGATCTACTGTGATGGACTATATTCTTCTCACCAATGCAATGGTACAGAAGAGTTCCAGGGAACTCATAATAGAAGAGGATCTCCAAATCCAAGGGGAAAAAAACAACTGTGGAGTATAGATGCTGAATGAACCATACTATTTCTTTTGTTTTTGGTTCTGTTGTTTTTTTTTTCTATTTTGAGGTTTTTCATCATTGCTCTGATTTTTTCTCTTATAACAGGACTAATGCAGAAATAGGATTAATGTTATTATGTGTATATATATGTGTGTGTGTATAAATATCTATATCTATATCTGTATCTATAGATATATAGATATAACCTATATCAGATTACCTGCTGTCTAGGGGAGGGAGAAATATCTGAAATTGTAAAGCTTGTATAAACAAAAGTTGAGAACTATCTTTACATGTAACGGAAAAAATAAAATACCTTATATGTAAAAAAAAGAGATAAGGAAGGAAATTACATCTTGCTAAAATTTACCATAGACAATGCAATAATATAAATATTAATATATATGTACCAAGAGGTATAGCATCAAATTTTTAAATAAATTAAGTGAGTTATAGAAAGAAATAGTAAAACTATATTAGTGGGGAACCTCAACTTTCCCTCTCAGAACTAGATAGATCTGACTACAAAATAAACAAGAAGTTAGTTAAGAAGGTGAATAGAATTTTCAAAAAGTTATATATGATAGACTTCTGCAGAATACTGAATTGGGGTAGAAAAGACTATGCCTTTTTTCTCAGGGGTACATGGCAACTACATAAAATTGACCCTGTATTAGGGCATAAAAACCTCACAATCAAATGCAAAAAGACTAAAATATTAAATGCATCCTTTTCAGATCATGATGCAATAAAAATTACATGTAATAAAGGGCCATGAAACTAAATAATCAAATTCAAAAGAATGAGTCAAACAACAAATCATAGAAACAATCTTTATTAAAGAGGATGACAATAATGAGACAACGTAGCAAAATTTATGGGATGCATCTAAAGCAGCACTTAAGGAAAATTTTATATCTCTAAATGCCTACATGAATAAAATAGGGAAAGAGGAGATCAATGAAATGGACATGCAACTAAAAAAGCTAGAAAAAGAACAAATTAAAAGTCCCCAATTAAATTCCAAATTAGAAATTCTGAAAATCAAAGGAGAGATTGATGGAATTTTAAGAAAGAGAACTATTGAACTAATAAATATAACTAAGAGCTGGTTTTATGAAAAAAATACAATAGATAAAACTTTGGTTAATTTAATTCTTTAATTTTTATTTATTTTTGGTTGGGCAATGAGGGTTAAGTGACTTGCCCAAGGTCACAAAGCTAGTAAGTGTTAAGTGTCTGAGGCCGGATTTGAACTCAGGTCCTCCTGACTCCAGGTCCAGTGCTCTATCCATTGTCACCTAGCTGACCCCATTTTGTGTGGGGGGGGCAGGGTTTGGTTAATTTGATTTTTAAAAAGAATGAAGAAAACCAAATTACCAGTAACAAAAATGAAAAGGGTAAAAAAGAAATTAAAATATTGAATAATTTTGCCCAACCATGTGCTAATAAATCTGACAATATAAGTGAAATGAATGATTATTTACAAAAAATTATAACTTCCCAGATTAACAGAAGAGGAAATAAAATACAAAAATAATCCCATTTTAGAAAAAGAAACTGAACAAGCCATCAATGGATGGATTTACAAGTGAATTCTGCCAAGGTTTTAAAGAAAGATTAACTCTAATACTGTATAAACTATTTGGGGAAATAGGTGAAGGCATCCTACTAAATTCCTTTTATTATATAAATGTGGTGCTGATTCCTAAACCAGGCAGAGCCAAAACAGAGGAAGAAAATCATAGACCAATTTCCCTAATGAAAATTAATGCAGGAATTTAAATAAAATATAAGCAAATAATTTACAGCAATTCATCACCAGGATAATACACTATGACCAGGTGGGATTTAGATAAAAAATGCAGGGCTGGTTCAATATTAGGAGAACTATCAACATAATTGATAAAATAAAAAAAACAAAACAAACAGAAATTACATTGATTTCAATACATGCAGAAAAAACTTTGGCCAAAATACAGCACCCATTCATATTAAAAACACAAGAGGTCATAGGATTAAATGGAACTTTCCTTAAAATGATAAACAGTATCTATGTAAAACTATCAGCAAACATTATATGTAATAGGGATAAGCTCAAAGCCTTCCCAATATTTTGGGAATTCAAAGGTGAAATAAGGATGTCCATAATCAGCACTATTGTTCAATATTGTACCAGCAATCTTAGCTTTAACAATGAGATGAAAAACTAAATTGAAGGAATTAGAATAGGCAAGGAGGAAATGAAACTATCAATCTTTACAGATGATATGATGATATGACTTAAAGTATCCTAGAGAATCAGCTAAAAACTCCTTGAAATAATTAACAACTTCAGCAAAGTTGCAGGATATAAAATAATCCTACATAAATCATCATAATATCTACATATTACCAACAACAAAGTCCAGCAGCAAGAGATAGAGAAATTCCATTTAAAATAGCTGTAGTCAATATAAAATATTTGGAAGTCTACTTACCAAGAGAAATACAGGAACTATAAGAAGACAAATAAAATTAGATCTGAATATTTGGAAAAAAAATATAAATTTCTCATGGGCAGGTCAAGCTAATATAATAAAAAAGACAATTCTACCTAAATCAGTTTACTTATTCCATTACATAGCAACCAAACTACCCTAAATTTTTTTTCATAAAGCTAGAAAAAAAAAAAGAAAACTCATCTGTAAAAACAAAAGGCCAAGAATATCAAGGGAATTAATGAAAAAATGCAAAGAAAGGTGGCCTCACTGTATCAGATCTAAAATTATATTAAAAAGCGGCAATCAAAAAAAGTATTTAATACTGGCTAAGAAATAGAGTGGTGGATCAGTGGAATAGGTTAGGTACACAAGACACAGAAGTAAATGACTATAGTATTCTACTGTTTTATAAACCCAAAGACTATGGCTTGTGCAGCAACAACTCACTATTTCACCAACATTGCTGGGAAAATTGGAGAACATAGCAAAACTATGCATAGACCGCTATCTCCCACCATATACCAAAAGAAGGTCAAAATGGGTAAATGATTTAGACATAAAGTGTGACACCATAAGAAAATTAAGAGAGCAAGGAATAGTTAACCTATTAGATTTATCAAGAAGGGAAAAATTTATGAATAAACAAGAGATAGAGGACATTATGAAATGCAAAATAAATAATTTTTGTTACATTAAGTTAAGATTTTGCACTAACAAAAGCATTCCAACCAAGATTAAAAGTAAAATAGAAAATTGGGAAATACTTTTTACGGCTAGAGTTTCTGATAAATGCCCCCATTTCTCAAATACATAGAGAACTAAGTCAAATTTATAATAATGCAAGTCATTCCCCAATTTAAAATGGTCAAAGGATATCAACAGGCAGTTTTCAAATGAAGAAATTAAAGCTAACTACCATCATATGAAAATATGCTCTAAATTACAATTGATTAGATAAATGCAAATAAAAACAAGTCTGAAGTACCACCTCACACTTAATATATTGGCTTATATGACAAGAAAAGAAAATTGGAAATGTTGGAGATGTGGGAAAATTGGAACACTAATGCATTATTGGTGGAGTTGGGAACTGATCTAAACATTCCAGAGAACAATTTGGAACCAGGCCCAAAGGGCTATAAAATTGTGTTTGCCCTTTGGTCCATCAATAATACCATTACTAGGTCTGTATCCAAGAGATTATGGAAAGCTAAAAGGACCCGCATATACAAACATATTTATAGCAGCTCTTTTTGTGGTGGCAAAGAATTGGAAATTCAGTGAATGCCCATCAATTGGGGAATGGCTAAATAAATTGTGGTATATAAATGTAATGAAATACTATTGTGCAGGCTTATTTCAGAAAAACCTGGAAACATGATCTGATGCTGAGTGAAGTGAGCAGAATGAGAACATCTTATAAAGCAACAGCAAAATTGTGTGATGATCAATTGTGATAGATAACTCCTTTCAGCAATGCAATGATCAAAGACAATTCTAAAAGACTCTTGAAAGAAAATGCTCTCTCCATCCAGAAAAAAGAACTTTGGAGTCTGAATGCAGATTGGAGCAGACTAGTTTCACTTGTTTTCTGTTTTTTGTTTGTTTTGTTTTTGGGGTTTTTTTTAATTATTAAAGTATTCTACTATTTTCCAGTTATGTGTAGAGATGGTTTTCAACATTTGTTTTTATAAGATTTCTAGTTTCAAATTTTTATTCCTTCCCTCCCCACCCTCCTGCCTCATGAAGACAGCAAGTAATCTGATATAGGTTATATATGTACAATAACATTAAACATATTTCTGCATTAGTCATGTTATAAGAGAAGAATCAGAGCAAAAGGAAAAACCTCAAAACAGAAAAAAAAAAACAGCACCAAAAGCAAAAGAAATAGTATGGTTCCGTCTGTTTCCATATTCCACAGGTTTTTTTTTAATCTGGATTTGGAGAGCCTTTTCCATCATGAGTCCTTTGGAATTATCTTGTACCATTGTATTGCTGAGAAGAATCAAGTCTATCACAGTTGATCAACACATAATGATGATACTGGGTACAATGTTCTTCTGGTTCTGCTCATCTCACTCAGCATCAGTTCATGCAAGTCCTTCTAGGTTTCTCTGAAATTTGCCTGCTCATTGTTTCTTACAACACAATAGAATTCCATTACATTCATGTACCACAACTTGTTCAGCCAATTCCCCAATTGATGGGCAGCCCCTCAATTTCCAATTCCTTCCCACCACAAGAAGAGCAGCTATAAATATTTTTTTACATGTGGCTCCTTTACTGTTTTTTATTATCTCTTTGGGAAAAAGACCCAAAAGTGTTATTGCTGGGTCAAAGGGTATGCACAACTTTATAGCCCTTTGGGAATAATTCCAATTTTTTTATTATTTTTTAATCTTTGCCAAGAAAACTCCATTTATTTTTCTCAATGCAACAAACATTTATTTTATTTTTTTCCATTTCCATGAAAGGGTAGTTTTCAACATTCATTTTCATAAAATTTAGAGTTCCAAGTTTTTCCCCCTCCCTCCCTTTCCTCCCCTCTCCACAAGACAGCAACCAATCTGATATAGGTTATTTATGTAAAATCCACAAATGCTCTTTTTATCATGGTAGTGGATAGTATGCTTCATCATTAGTCTCTTGGGATTGGCTTGGATCATTATATTGCTGAGAGTAGTTAAGTCATCCACAGAGCAATACTGCTGTCACTATGAACAATGTCCTCCCAGTTCTGCTCACTTCACTATACATTAGTTCTTATGAGTCTTTCCAGGTTTTTCTGTGATCATTCTGCTTGTTATTTCCTATAGCACAATACCATTCCAATACAATCATATACCACAGCTTCTTTAGTCATTCCCCAATTGATGGACATTCCTTTGATTTCCAATTCTTAGCCACCACAAAGAGTTGCTATAAATATTTTTTGTATAATTTTTCTCCTTTTTTCCTCTTTTTCATGATTACTATTGTTAATTGTTTCCCTCTATCCTATTCCTTTCCCAACAATATTTACTCTATTATCTATCTTCTTTCACCCTATCCCTCTTCCAAAAGAATTTGTTTCTGTCTGTCCCCTCCCAAATCTGCCCACCCTTCTTTTGCCCCTCTCTCTTTATCCCCTTCCCCTCCTATTTTCCTGCAGGGTTGGATATATTACTTACCCCAATTGAGTGTGTATGATATTACCTCCTTGAGCCAATTCTGATGAGATTAAGGTCTTTGATCCAATTCTGATGAGTGTTAGGCTCATTTACTGCCCACCTTAAAAAGATTACTCCACCCAATTGTTTGTGTGTGTTAATTCCTCCTTTAGCCAACTCTGAT
Organism: Dromiciops gliroides; assembly: GCF_019393635.1. Lineage (NCBI taxonomy): Eukaryota > Metazoa > Chordata > Mammalia > Microbiotheria > Microbiotheriidae > Dromiciops > Dromiciops gliroides. The sequence continues at coordinate 695,507,904 of NC_057862.1, forward strand.
GAGATTAAGGTTTTTGAGTCTATCCTGATGAGTGTAAAGTTCATATACTGCCCTGCTCCTCCCCCATCTCTTCCCCCACTCCATAAGCCCTTTCCTATTTCATTCATGTGGGATTTCACCCCATGTTACCTCTGCCCTTCCCCCTCCCCCAGTGCATTCCCTTCACCCCTCAATTTAACCCTAAAGATGTCATCATGGGGCAGCTAGGTGACACAGTAGATGAAGCATCCACCCTGGACTCATGAGGAGCCCAGCCAAAATCTGGCCTCAGACACAAGACATTCACCTACTGCATGACCCCAGGTATGTACCCCAAATCTATTTTTTATGGTTCTCTAAGGTCTTATATTTGAAAGTCAAATTTTCCATTCAGTTCAATTCTTTTCATCACAAATACCTTAAAGTCCTCTTTTTCATTGAAGTCCCATTTTTTCCTCTGAATTATGTTATTCAGTTTTGCTAGATATGTGATTCTTGTTTGTAATGTAATTCCTTTGCCCTCTGGAATATCATAGTCCATGCCCTCTGGTCCTTTAATGTAGAAACTGCTAGATCTTGTGCTATCCTGACTGGGGCTCCACAATACTTCAATTATTTATTTTTGGCAGCTTGCAATATTTTCTCCTTGGCATGGGATCTATGGAATTTGGCTAAAATATTCCTCGGAGTTTTCCTTTGGGGATCTTTTTTTTTTAAGTGAGGCAATTGGGGTTAAGTGACTTGCCCAGGGTCACACAGCTAGTAAGTGTTAAGTGTCTAAGGCCGTATTTGAACTCAGGTACTCCTGACTCCAGGGCCAGTGCTCTATCCACTGAGCCACCTAGCTGCCCCGGGGATCTCTTTAAGGAGGGGACTGGTGGATTCTTTCAACTTCTATTTTACCTTCTACCTCTAGGATATCAGGACAATATTCCCTGACAATTTCTTGGAAAATGATGTCTAAGCTCTTTCCTTGATCATGGTTTTCATGTAAACTAATAATTTTCAAATTATCTCTCCTATATCTATTTCCCAGGTCAGTTTTTCCAAGAAAAAATTTCACATTTCCCTCTATTTTTTATTATTCATTTGGATTTGCCTTATTGTGTCTTAGTTTCTCATAAAGTCACTAGCTTCCATTTGTTCAATCCTAATTCTCAGGTAATTATTTTCATCAGAGAACTTTTGTATCTCCCTTTCCATTTTGCTTTTCAAGCTGTTGACTTTTTTCTCATGTCTTTCCTGCATCACCCTCATTTCTCTTTCCATTTTTTCCCTCTACCTCTCTAACTTTATCTTCAAAGTCCTTTTTGAATGCCTCTATGGCCTAAGACCAATTCATATTCTTCTTGGAAGCTGTGGATATAGAGGCCCTGACATTGAAATCTTCTTCTGAGGGTGCACCTCAATCTTCTTGTCACTAAAGACACTTTCTATGGTCTTCACCTTTCTCTGTCTGCTCATCTTACCTTTCTTTTAATTGACTTTTAGGTCCTCAAAGTGGGGCACTGTTTCCAGGATGCACTTTCCCAAGCTTCAAGAGGTCCCAGTTGGTATGATTTAATGAGTAGTAGGTTCTTCACTCACCTGGCCTGTTCCCTGGTTTATAAATAATATCAGACCAACTTGCTAATCAACCAGATTTGTATACTATGGTTGTCAGCTCTGACAAGCCTGTGCCCCTCCCCAACCTGGGCCACTGCTACTCAAGCCTACCTTCTAGTTCCCAGCAGGGGTGAAAAACCTAAGTTCCACCTCAATACCAGTAGAGACCCCTATAATTTCTCCCCTGCCAAGGGCTCAGCCCTTTCACCATTCCTTGAGCTTAGTTATAGATGACACTGGCATTGCAGATGATTCAGAGGCTCTGGGGGTCTTGCTCTTGGGCAAGGCCTTCCTGGGCCTGGATCTGTGTTAAGCTCCACTCCTGTCTCAGCACAGAAGCTCCCTCCTTCCAACCTTCCAAGTCATTCTTGGTTCTAAAATTATCTCAACATGTTCTTCTGTGGATTTTGCTGCTCCAGGAATTGTCCTATGGCATTATTTGGATTTTTTTCAGAGCAATCATGTTTTGAGTTTGAGATCCTCAGCCATTTTCACCAAGACTCTGTTTTTTCCTTTCCTGTGGCTTTTCACTTTTGTTTGAATTCTTCTTTCACAACATGGGTAAAGTGACAATTCATTTGGTCTGATTGTACATATATAACCTATATCAGATGGGTGGCTGTATTAGCAAGGGGGGAGGGAGAAAATTTGGAACTTAAAATCTTATAAAAATGAATGTTGAAAACTATCTTTCCATGTTCCTGAAAAAAATAAAATACTATCAAGCAGCTAAATGGTACAGTGGATAAAGCACCATCCCTGGATTCAGGAGGATGTGAGTTCAAATCTTGCCTCAAACACTTGACACTTACTAGCTTAGTGACCTTGGGCAAGTCACTTAACCCTCATTGCTCCACAAAACAAACAAAAAATAAGTAACCAAATAAATAGATAAATAGATAAAAGAAATAAATCAATAAACAAATCAATCAATTAATCAATTGCAGAAGCAAGTGAATGAATGGATGGGTGAATAAATAAAACAAATAAACAGACCAATGAATAAATAATTAAGTTGGCACCACAAAAAACCCTCTCTCATTTCTCCTATTTGTTAGTGTCTCCTCCATACCCATTACAAAATTGCTCCATCTTTTATATTTATTTTTCTCTGTATATCTTGTTATTCACCAGTGGAATGTAAGCTCCTTCAGGCTAGGGACTTTTTCTTTTTTGTCTTCTTATCACTAGCACATTTCTAGCATGTGGTACTTTGTAGTCACTTAGGAAATTCTTATAGAATTGAATTTTTTAAAAAATAAAACTATTTTACAGAGAACTCACCCAAGGCAAGCACTCACATGATGGTCAGAAGAACTGAGACAAGGACTCTCCCAAGGTCTCTCTGAAGATCTTTGGAATTGATTACATGAATTGGGAAATCCTGGCAAAGTACCATCCAGCAAGGTGTGTCCACATCAAAGAAGGTGCTGTGCTTTATGAGCAATGCAGAATTCAAGTTGCTCAAAAGAAATGTGAGATGCACAGATTTAGAGAATCCACCCCAAATGTTCACATGGAGTACTTGTGCCTGACCTGTGGTAGAGAATTTTGAGCTCATATTGATCTGATTAGCCAGAATAGGACACACTGTAACTTGACTCTAATATAGTGATGTCATTTTGGTCCTCTTTGAGAATGAAAGATAACAACCAATAAACCAATAGTGCAACCCTGAACAAGTCACTTAATTTCTGGCTGCCTCAATGTCCTCAAGAGTAAAATTGGACAATAATAGCACCTGCCTTCCATGGTTGTTGTGCGGATCAAATGAGACATCATTTTAAAAAGATTTCACAAAATGAAAATCTATGTAATTGCTAGATGTTTGGTGGTTTGTTGGAGAAATATTGGAATGGTTTGCCTTTCCTTTTTCCATATCATTTTACTAATAAGGAAACTGAGGCAAAAAAGAAACGTGCTAGAGTCCGAGGCCATATTTGAATTCAGGTCTTCCTGACTCAAGCCTGGCACTTCATCCAGTGTGTACCATCTAGCTGCCCAACCCCTCATTTTCAAGGTGAGGGAATTAAAATCCATAGAGACCACATGACTTGCACAAAGTCAGTCAGTCAACAATCACAATGAAACAATCTCCACCCTCTTTCAGCTCCCATTGAAATAGAATACAACAGGAGACAGCTAGGTTGTGTAGTGGATAGAGCACTGGTCTTGGAGTCATGAGGACATGAGTTCGAACCTGGCCTCAGACACTTCACCCTTACTAACTGTTTGACCCTGGGCAAGTCACAATCCCAATTGCCTCACTAAAAACAAAAACAAACAAAAAAGAAAGAAAGAGAATACAAAAGAAATAAGCAAGTGTATAGCAAGATATATAATAGACAGAAAGCAATCTGGAAGGACAAAGCAGTAAAAGTAAGAGGATTGGGAAAAGATCTCCTTGCAGAAGATGAGATTAAAGCTGAGTCTCGTAGGAAGCCATTTACATCAGTAGTAAGTAACTATGGCAGGATTTGGGTCAGGGTCTTCCTGATCCCAAGTGCCATGCTCTGTCCAATGCATAGTACTGTCTCTCACTGTGACCCTGATGGAGATAAGGCTGATGCCTAAGGCCAGGGGCACCAATTTAGATCAATTATCCCCATTATAAGTCTATTTATGGTGGCTGCTGGAACACTGGGAGGTGGCCTTCACTTTTCAGCTTGGGTCAAGGACTCTTATAATGTCTGTCTTTAGATATGTGTGTAGCCCCCTTTGTATCTAGGTATTGCTTTATCCAGACACCCTTCTAAGATGGGCTGGGAGAAAGAGGGGACTGAACATTTCTATGTGCATGGATCCGGAAAGCAGTGGGCACTGTCTGGCAAAGATATGGTGTGGGTCTAATAAGACAGTTGATTTAATAGTCCAGACTCTGGTTATTTATGGGCCTCTAGGGACTTATTGTTGTCCTGGATAAAGTTGGAGACAAATAAACCAAGGGGCCTTCCACAAGCCTCCTGACAGCAGAGAAGGGCTCCCACTGCTCTCAGCAATAACTCTGGCTTTGAGCAAAGACCATCCATCAATCTGTCTATAAACTGTGGGTGACATTACACCCATCAATCACATGAGCCATTGGGAATTACATAACACTGGGAAAACTAGGAGATAATCCATCATACGGGGGTCAGGCTTAATTACCAAGAGCTGCATTGGTAGGACATGTGACTTGGCACACTGAATAAATCCATCAAGGATCACAGAGTTCTTTGGGTTTGGATTTGTTCTGAAAATAAAGGGGGAAGATCATCCTTCCCTCTTATTTATTCTTATTTTATTCTTAATATCCTCAAATAGATTGATATATGTATATGTACATATATATCCATATGGAGTATAGGGTGTGGTCAGGGAACATTAGTACCTGTGGTGTGAAGGCTGCTGAGCCCTTTTCAGGGTTGCTTTCCACCTCTGGTGTCTACCTGATCCTCATAATCTCACCTGTGGCTCCAAGAAGCTGTAGGATGTACAGCATCCACACCCCAGTAAACTGTTTTGGTAGACAGGCTAAACCACGTTGAGGGTAACAAAGGAGTTTAAAATTCATCAGTGAGTTGGAGGGAGGGGTGTCTACCCCAAACATATGAAGATTTCTCCTGGTGGAATGGGTAGATGAGAATAATTTGCTCCAATGGCCGTGAGGGCAGCTAAAGTAGGCACTGTGGAGAGCTTAGAGCTTGGTTAGATATCGAAGATGCCAAGGACATCTACTTCATCTAGAGCCATAAGTAATTGTCTTGACTCTGTCCTGCCACTGGACTGTGATGACTCTGGAAGAGAGAGTGAAACTGATGACTTCATGCAACTTTGCCTCACTTAATTCCAATTTATGCGCAAGTCAAAAGATATCACCCATATCATTTTACCATTTGTACTTATCTCAAAGTCTTGTAGTGATAGGCAAGTGACAAAACAGCAGGTATAGACATACTGGGAGCTATATTCACAAGCCTGCACACGGGTGGCTCAGGCCATAGGCTCATCTTCTCACTGGAAGCAGCAATGGGATTTGGCAGCCCTCTAGGTGTCTTAACAGCCTTTTAAGGACTGCACTGCCCACCTCCTGGTGTGAGGAGGCAGTTAGAAAAGGCTTAGCCAACCTTGCCCTGATAAACTTGGCAGGTTGGGATCCCACCATGAGGTCAAAACACCAAAAAATGTACAAAAACTACAAAGATGATTCCATTGACCATTACTACACACTTATAGACAAAAGCCAAATCCAGTAGACCAGAACAACAAACAGATCTTGTGAGAGAACTCAGAAGATATCACATCCAAATAGCAGCCTCAAGTGAAACACAGCTGGAAAATAAAGGCCTGCTTCCTCAAGTCAGTGCTAGATACACATTTTTCTGGAGTGGCTACAGTGAAGGGGAGCACTGTAAAATTGGTGTAGGTTTTATAATAAAAACTAATCTAGTCAGCAAACTTGTATGCCTACCAAAAAAAGTGAATGACGGATCCATGACAATGTAATTGTCACTTGCAGGAAAGTGCTATTCCACCATCATCAGTATCTATGCTCCCACCCTGACAAATTTGGAGACCCTTATCATAAACATCCCAAAAGAGGACAAGCTGATAATTCTAGGTGTCTTCAATTCCAGAGTAGGCTCAGACTATGAGGCATGGCTAGGTGTCTTTGGGAGGTATAGAGCTGAAAACAGCAACAGTAATGGTCACTTACTACTGAAGACTTGTGTTTCTTATGACCTCATCACCAATATCGTCTTTCATTTGAACAAATGCAATAAAACTTCATGGATACACCCTCACAGAAAACCGTGGAATTTAATAGACTATGTTATCATAAGGAGAAGAGACAAACGAAATGTGAGAGTGACTAAGGTAATGTGTGATATGGAGTGCTGGACTGATCACAGACTTATCCTCTCCAAGCTAAATATCTACTTACAACAAAAGCAATAGCCCCAAAGCACAATGACTACCAGAAGACTTAAGGTCAACAGATTAGAGCACTTCTCTGAGAGGAAACAGTTTGACACTAACTTGGAGAGAAAGTTTAGCCAAAACACAGTTGGCAACAGTGGAACAGAAAGGGAGTGGGCAGCTTTCAGAGATTTGGTATACAGCAGTGCATTTGCTCACCTGGGTCAGAACACTATCAAACATCAAGACTGGTTTGATAAAAATGATAGGGAAATTTAGAAGCTGGTAAATGAAAAATGGGAATTCCACAGGGTTTAGCAGCAGGATAATCTGAGTCTAATTAAGGCTGCATTTAACGCGATCAAAAGTAAAGTACGTGCAAAGCTTAGAGAGATGTAAGATTCTTGGCTCAGTAAGAAGGCAGATTAAATTCAGTTTTATGTGGATAGTAGCAATACAAAGAGCTTTTATGATGCCCTGAAGGCTATTTATGGGCCAAAAACATATGGTGCACCTCAACTACTCAGTGCTGATGGAATCCCATTGATTAGTGACAAGAACACAATCCTGGAGAGATGGGATGAACACTTCCATAGTGTTCTCAACAGAGCATCATCAATCAATGCTGAAGCCATTGACCAATTACCTCAGGTTGAAATGAACCCTTTGAGGGCAGCTATGTGGCACAGTGAATAAAGCACCACCCCTGGATTCAGTAGTACCTGAGTTCAAATCCAGTCTCAGACACTTGACACTTGCTAGCTGTCTGACCCTGGGCAAGTCACTTAACCCTCATTGCCCTGCAAAAAAAAAAATAAAGAAATCAACCCCTCTCTAGCCATATTTCCAACTGAAGAAGAGGTTTTGAATGCCATTAAACTCCTCTCCTGTGGCAAAGCAACTGTTGCTGATTCTATTCCAGCTGAGATTACAAGGTTGGAGGGTTTCTTGTTCATATAAAAATTAACTGAAATCTTTCAACTAATATGGCAAGACGAGGTTATCCCGCAGGAGTTCCAGGATGTTTCTATTGTCCCTCTCTAGAAAGGTAAAGGAAATTGATTGTCCTGTGACAATCACAGAGGGCTTTCTCTCATAGTCATTGGTGGTAAGATTCTTGCCAGAGTCCTCCTTAAAAGGCTGATCCTTCATCTAGAAGATGGTGATCTATCTCAGAGCTAGTGTAGCTTCAGAAAGGGTTAAGGAACAGTTGATATGATATTTGCTGCCTGAAAATTCCAGGAGAAATGCCAGGAGCAGAACAGAGGTCTGTACACAATATTAATAGAGCTGACTAAGACCTTTGATACTGTCGGTTGTGAGGGCTTATAGAAAATTATATCAAAATTTGGTTGCCCAGAGATGTTCATCAGTATCGTATGCCAATTTCATGACAGCATGTTTGCCCATGTTTTGGATGCTGAACAATGCTCTCACACTTTCCCAGTCACCCATGGAGTGAAACAAGGCTATGTGCTTGCTCCCATGCATTTTTGCATGATTTCAATCATGTTGTCAAAGGAATTCAATGAGGACAAACACAGTATCAAGGTTGGCTACCACACTGATACTAAATTCTTCAACTTGAAAAGGCTACAAGGCAAGACTAAAGTGAGGGAGTGTTTGTGCATGAGCTTTCGTTTGCAGATGATTGTGCATTCTATGTGGCCTCTGAAGCTGAGATGCAACAAAGTATGGTCCAATTCTCTTTTGCTTGTGATAATTCTGGCCTAACCAAGGAAACACAGGACCTCCATCATCTAGCGCAACATCATTTACACATAGAACCATCACTTACAACATACTGAAAAGTTTTGAATACTATAGATAAGTTCACTTACCTTGGAAGTATACTTTCCAGGGATGTACACATTGATAATGCATTTGATGCATGCATTGCTAGAGCTAGCTCAGCATTTGGGAGGCTCTGAAGGAAAGTGTGGGAAAGAAGGGCTATTACACTGACTACCAAACTAAATGTGTACAGGACCATTGTGCTGACCTTATTGTTGCATGCCTGTGAAACCTGGACAGTCTCCCTGTGCCATGCCAGGAAGTTGAATTGTTTCCATTTAAATAGTCTTAGGAAGATTTTCAGGATCACCTGGCAGCATAAGATACCAGATGATGACTTCCTCTCTCAAGCTAAACTGCCAAGTATTCAAACTCTACTGCAGAGAACACAACTCTGATGGGCTGGCCATGTTCAAACACCAAATGCACACTTACCTAAAAACTACTTTATGGAGAATTCACAGAAGGCAAGAGCTCACAAGCTGGTCAGAAATAGCGATATAAGGACACTCTCAAGGTCTCTCTTAAGAACTTTGGAATCGATTGCATGACATGGAAGACACTGGCATTGCTCCATCAATCATGCGGTACCCTCATCAAAGTAGGTGTTGTACTCTAAGAGGAAAGTAGAACTGAAGTAGCTCAAAACAACACAAGATGCACAGATCTAAAGAATCCAAGCCAAATGTGCCCATGGATTTTTTGGGTCTGACCTATGCTAGAGCATTCTGAACTTTTATGGTCTGATCAGCCACAGTCAGACACACTGTACCTTGACTCTAACATAGTAATATCATTTTGGTCCTCTCTGAGAACAAAGGACAACAACCAACCAACCATATATTCATATGCATGAGATCTTATATTGTATGCATGCACACATGCACAAACAATCTCAGCCATGTGGCCTTTATGTTCACTAATGTAGATCACAGCTCATGCTTGTAACATCTCATCCTGGAAGTCCAATAGGAGAAAATTTTTGTTTCAATTCAGCTCAGTTCAGTTGTACAACAATTTCTTAGGTACCTCCTAGACATAAGCAGTTACTTTCTCTCCCTACAAGATCAGGGTTTCTGGGCTCCCAAGGACTGCAAGGTGGCCCAGCACACTGAGTGCTAGATATGGAGTCAGAAAAATCTGAGTTCAAAGTCACCTAAACTTTCTCAGACTCTTTTTTTTTTTTTTGCGGGGTAATGGGGGTTAAGTGACTTGCCCAGGGTAACACAGCTAGGAAGTGTCAAGTGTCTGAGGCCGGACTTGAACTCAGGTACTCCTGAATCCATGGCCGGTGCTTTATCCACTGAACCACCTAGCCGCCCCCAGACTTATTTTTGGAATCGGCTTTACAGATTTGTTGTAAGGATCAAGTGCAGCAACACATTTAACATACTCAGCAACCTTTAAAGCTCTAGAGAGTTACTTCTTATTGAGGACATTTCTATTGGTCTCCAGTAACACTTGACCTCTTGACTCATGTATGTCCTGAAAACCATATGGAAAACATGCCAACATACACACATACTTGTGCATGTGCGCTCTTTTTCTTTTTGTCTCTTACTATCTCCATCTCCATGTCCCTATCTCTCATTTTTTCTCTATCTTTATCTCTGTCCCCTTTTCTGGCTCTGTGTCTGTTTATACCTGCCTCTGTCTCTGCTTGTTTATGTTTCTCTGTCATTCTCTGTCTCTATTTCTACTTGTTTATTTTTGACTCTGTCTCCCTGCCTCTCCCTCTATCTAAAGGAACTTCATCAATATGCCTCAGCTGCACCCTCACCCTGAAATATCTGTCTGCTCTTCCTACCCCTTCTTTCTGAATGGTGAACTCCTTCTGAAAGCCCCATATTGAGCAAAGGCCCAGAACACTTGCGGAAAGATCCCCCCCTTCATTACTCTCAGGACTTCACCACTAGTCCCTACTTGGAGACACCTCCCCCACTTTCTAGCTCACTTGTGTAGCCTGTCTTCCCTCAGAATTTAAGCTCCTTGAGGGCAGTGACTATCCTTATTTTTTATTGTACTTGTGTCCCCTATACTTAGTATGGTGCCTGGAATATAGTAACCTCTTTTTTGTGGGGCAATGAGGGTTAAGTGACTTGCCAAGGGTCACACAGCTAGGAAGTGTCAAGTGTCTGAGACTGGATTTTTTTTTTTTGCAAGGCAGTGGGGGTTAAGTGACTTGCCCAGGGTCACACATCTAGTAAGTGTTAAGTGTCTGAGGCCAGATTTGAACTCAGGTCCTCCTGAATCCAGGGCCGGTGCTTTATACATTGCGCCACCTAGCTGCCCCTGAGACTGGATTTTAATTCAGATTCTCCAGAATCCAGGGCTGGTGCTTTATCCACTGTGCCACCAAGTTGCCCCAGGAATATAATAACCTCTTAAGAAGTGTTTGTTGACTTGGATATGCTTTCTACTGTACAGAAATGTCTTCCATGTTTGCAAAGAAAGAATCTTCTCTTTCAGGATGTTCATAAGTTTTAATGGCCATTCAGATTTCTGTGAGCAGTCTAGATAACCTGGGTATGGGAGTTAAATAGGTGGGGAGATGGATGCTCTACCAGCTGCATGCTTGGTGGAAAAGCCAAGCCAAGCAGAGCAGAGGGGAAAAGTAGGACTTCTGAGAGGACTTCTGAGGAATTGGAGAATAGCTGTATGGAATAGCTGCTTTTCCCTTGAGTGGGCAAGAGAAGGGACAAGAAGGAATTATTAGCTGGGCTGAGATCCCTCACTGTCCCAAGGGCTCAGGTCATTCACTGTCTCCAATCTTATCTTCCTATCTTTTGTCTGGGCAGCACCTGACAGCAGATCCTGTTCCCAAAATGGAATTCCTCTTTCTTGTCCTCTGTGGGCCACTGCTCTCTCACATGCTTGGATGTCCTCTTTTAACTGCCTTTGTCCCACCCCTTCTTCCCAGAAGTCTGTGCAAGGCAGGGTTTATAGCTACCAGAACTCAGGGAATTTCAGGCAGTCTTCCTGACCAGAAGCCAAGACTTGAGCTCCTCTTTAGGAAGGTCCCAGCCTTGCATTATCATATGCCATCATATCATTTGCTATGATATTGGTCAATCAACAAACATTTATTCAAACAGCAAGTTCTACATGACCAGTTGCAAGTTGAGTATTTCCAATTGGATGAACCATGAGCTTTTCCAATTCAACAAGTCGATAATGAGTTCATCTTTCTCTACAAACCTATTACCTTCTTAATATCCCTATTTCTATCTCAAGCACCACCACACTTCCAGTCACCCAGGTTCTAAACCTTGGCATGATTTTTGACTCATCATTCTCTTTCAAACTGCATATCTAATAAATTGCTAAAATCCCCACACACACACACACACTTTTTATCTCCTGTTATCTTCCTATTTTCTTTTTTCACCTATTTCCAAGGCTGCCATGCAAGCTCATCCTCTTTACTGGTCTCTCTAGCTTAAGTCTGTCACAACAGCTGCCAAAATTATATTTCAAAACTGCAAGTACAACTGAGTCACACCCCCTACTTAGCAATACCCAGTGGTTCTCTGCTGCCTCTAGGATAAAATATAAAATCTCCAGTTCTGACTTTTAAAACCCTTTACAATATGGCTCTAACCTACCTCCTCAATTCCATTATATATTAGCCCCCTTCCCACAATCAACTTTCCAGTCAAATTAGTCATTTTGCCATTTCTCACTCACAATGTAAAAAAAAAATTAAGACATCTAGGTTGTTCAGTGAACAGGACACTGAACCTGAAATCAGGAAGACTCATCTTCCTGAGTTGAATCTAGCCTCCAACTCTTACTAGCTGTGTGATCCTGGGCAAGTCACTTAACCCTGTTTTCTTCAGGTCCTCATCTGTAAAATAGCTAGAGAAGGAAATGATAAACCACCCCAGTATCTCTGTCAAGAAAACCCCAAATAGGGGTCACAAAGAGGGGTACATTTTTGAAATGAGTGAACAACAAGAATACAAATACTCAATCCCTTCTCCCATCTCCATAGTGGTGGACTGACTCAGTCAGTCAATATTCATTTACTAAGGGCTTACTGCATGACAGGCCCTGTGCTAAAACCTGAGGAAAGAACAAAACAAAGAATGCCTTGACCTCAGGGAGTTTACATTCTAATGGTGAAGGAGCAAATAGAGTCATTATGCAAAACAAATATATGGCAATTTCATGGAGAGGAAGCTGAAAAAGGAGAAAAAGCCTCATGTAGTAAATAGAGCTGATATTTGAAGGAAATTAGACATTCTAAGAGGTCAATGTGAAGGGGGGATTCCAGGAATGGGGGAGGGAGGAAAGAGGGCAGTAAGGGGTATGATTTTTGAAAAATCACAATCTTTATCAGTCTCAGTTTCTTTCTTTATTGGGGGGGGGCAGGGCAATGAGGGTAAAGTGACTTGCCCAGGGTCAAACAGCTAGTAAGTGTTAAGTGTCTGAGGCTGGATTTGAACTCAGGTCCTCCTGAATCCAGAGCTGGTGTTTTATCCACTGTGCCACCAAGCTGCCCCAATTTCTTTATTTTGTAAAACAGATATCATACTAGCACTTACCTCACAGGGTTCTTGTATAGGGAACAGCAGGCTAGACCAAAGACTATGTGAAGGGGAGCAATAGCTAATGAGCCTGGAAAGGTTGTATTGAAACAGATTGTGAAGGGCTTTCCATTCTCCAAAGAAGAGTTTCTATGTTAGCCTAGAGGCAAGAGGGAGATGTCACAGTTTATTTAGCAACTTCAAACCTGAGCTTTGTCCCCCCAAAATAACTTTTTCACTTGTGTAAAGACTCTGGAGGAGAGAAAGACTTGAGGCACGTAGAACAGTTAGGAGGCTATTGCTGCATTCCAGACAAAAGAGGATGAGGGCCTGAACAGAGGTAGCAACTTTGTGAATGTAGAGATGGAACCATAAGTGTGGATGGCATGCTGATGGAGTAGGCTAGGCTGGGTAAGGCCAATCTCTTTGGACTTCAGTTTCCTTCTGTATCAAAGAAGAGGGCTGGCCTGGATGATTTCTCACAAGGCCCAAGGAAGGGTTCCCCAAAGCATATCAGGCCACTTCCTACTGTAGAGCGAATCCTGTGTCTGGCTGTCCAGGGCACCTCCTGGTATAGAAATGACATGCCCATGAACACTCCCCACTGGGGAGCTGCTCAGATTCTCAGCTTTTCATTGGCAAAGTTAGTAAAGCTAACAGAGGTACCAAATACAGGAAAGGGAAGCATGCTGGAAAATGTGTGTAGTATTCACTGCCCCTCCCTCATCTTAGCCATAACATGAGTTTATTTTTCTATAACATTTCAAGGCTTCCAAAGGACTTTCCCCCCACAATCCTGGGAAAATGGTCAAAGATCATTCTTCTCAGTTTACAGAGGAAGAAAGTAAGGTCCATGGAAGGGAAGTGACTTGCACAAGTTCATTGAGCTAGGGAGTAGCAGAGGCAGCTTTTGACCTTAAGGCCTGTAAGAACCACTTTTCTGCCTACTTTACACTGACTCCTCTATGGAAGGTCCATGGGCCCCATTGTGAGTCAGTTGATCCTTGTCTTCTGTGGTCTCTGCCTACATCCCCAGACTGTGCTTCCTTCAATATGGACATCCACACTTGGAACTAGATAGTATCAGAATCTTACCATCTACTCTGTTGTCAACGTAGGGACCCTGCTGTCCACCCTCACCGCTGTTGTGCAATGCTTGCTCAGGCAATGATAATCAAATCAATATTTCTAGTGATACTAGACAAGCCTTGACCCTCTGCTGCCCTATGATCCATCATCCCTGTGACTGCTTAGACCAAAGGTCCTTCTTTGGTCAGCAAAATGAAGACTTTCTAGGTAACTAGGTGGCATGGTAGGTGCAGTGATAAGTTTGGAATCAGGAAAAAAGGAACTCTTGAATTTGAATCTTGGCACAGACACTAAGTAGGTAGATGACTGAGCAAATCACAGTCTTTTTCATCTCCATTTCCTCCATCTGTAAGATGCACATAGTAATGGCTCCTACCTCCCAGGGGATATGCTTTGCAGAATGAAAGTATGATGTAAATGGTGGTTGTTGTTATTGTTACGCAGTAGTTATGCATCCTTCCTTGAGTCAACTTGCAGCATCTTGAAGGAAGAGTGAACTTTTCTGTTTGTATCCACAGTGCCTGACAGTATTCCTGGCACACTTCAGGCACACAGCAGTAAATGTCTGTTTAATTGATTAAATCCTAATCTAAATCACTGGGCACATCTGGGCTAGGCATGTGCTATGGTCATTGGAGGCATCCTTGGTCTATGTTCATTGTCTCACAGCTTTCCCTAGATGTTTGCAAGACCCAATTTACTGAATGTCTGCTTTTCTGGGTCTGTTACTCATCTTTGCAGATACACAGATCCCTCAACCAGGTGCATGTGTGTTGAGCAGCCCTGTCATTGTTTGCTCTCCCTCCCCCTCAGTGCTATTTCCAGAGGCCTAGTGAATAAAAGGATTTCAGCAAGAATTGGCTTCTGCTAAAACACATCCAAGAGATTGATGTTATATTAATTATGGACACACTCTCCCTTCCCCCCTCTGCATCACAAGCTCTTTTATGGGCCCCACACAGCAAATACTGTTATTCATTTTTCAGTTGTCTCCTCATCAGGATGCAAAATTTCAGGGATGTTTTCAGGAGACCAGGAATGCATTTGGGCAACCGGAATAACTATTATTGAATAGCTCTCTGAGATTCTTTCAATCATATAACTGGAGACATACCACCATCCACCCTCCATCTGATATTTAAAACAGAAAACATCAATAAAACCAAACACTCTCAGGATGACAGGTAGTTGATGGTCAAGACAGCCTTGGCATCTGAAGTGAGATGGGCACGACCTTCTCTGCCTCTATTCGCTTGATGCCATTCAGTAATAACAGCTAGCATTTCTAGCACACTTAGAATGTTCTGGGCACTGTGCTAAGTGTTTTAAAATTCTCTCACTGAATCCTCATAACAACCCTGGAAGGTAGGTGCTATTATTACCCCCATTTTATAGATGAGGAACTTTTCAAGGTGCCTTCTTCAGGCATTTTCTCACTCAATCCTCAGGCATAAGATCACAAAGATAGAGATATAGAGGATCTTAGAGATCATCTAATCCATCCCTCTCATTGGACAGGAGAACCATCTGAAGAGGGAGAGACTTCCCCAAAGTTGTATAGCCAGTATGTGGCAGAAACAGGGTTTGAATGCACATCCTTTTGCTCCAAATTCTCCCTGTTCCTACCCTACCCCAACAGCATTTCCTATGCAATGATTATGAGTTTGCATAGATAAAGAAAACATCTAGCCCCACCTACAAGTAGCTCTCAGTATGATGAGTAGAAGAAAAGACATACACAAAAGACAAATAGAAGGGAGAAGATGGAGACAGATGTAGCCATTATGAAGCCATACTCCTGCACTAATTTCCTACCTGATCTCCAAGACTCAGTCAAAATTCTTGCTCAAAGTTTGTTCTTAGAGAACCCGCACTGGTTCCTAGTGATCCCTGCTTTTATCCCTACATGCTCAACCACAAAACACATGGTCAGGAATCCATTCTAGGAGTTTGTGAGTACTTTGTACTTTTATGTACCTGGTCTCTTAAGAGAAGTTGCATGGCAAGTAAATTGTGGAGCTGAGATTAAAACCATTAACCCATCAAGCTTTAGAAATAAGACTGCATTTAGAAATCCAGAGTCCAATCTCTTCATTTTACTCATAGGGAAAATGAGACACAAGAAGATGATTTACTTAGCAGGGGGTGAACTTGAATCCAGATCAATTCAATTTGATCCGAGCACATATTTATTAAGGGTATACTGCATGCAGGATGTGGCACATAGTAAGCACTCAATACATCTTTTTCATTCATTCCTTCATTCATTTACTTATAATTCTAGGGATTAGAATTGAAATGAAATCTAAAGAAGTGCTAAGCTGCATAAAGCTTAAAGGGAATGATGAGTCTCTCTATATGTAACTGTGTTGGCAAATACTACAATGCCACAATCATCAGTGGGACCCATGTGATCTCAGTAGGGCCTGCTAGAACTTAAAGCCTGTAGAAGCAAGGGTCACCTGTCCACCACAAAGAGGCAACAGAAGAGGCTCTTGTTTGCAAGTACACAGTAAATGTTTAATAAATGCTTGTTGACTTGACCTCCTAGTACTAGATTATAGCTTCTAGTCCTTTGCACTCCCCTACTTCATCATAGGACCCAGAAAAGAATGAAAGTTTAAGAAAAAAGACTCCAGGGGGATGCAAGTCTATGAGCCTGTTGGGAGGCAGAATGTAAGAATGGATGGTTGCCTCATGATGACAGAATTCTCGGGGAAAATATGTCACCAATACTTGGTTCAGAAAAAAAAAAAACATGAGCCTTCTGAACCTTTCTGATGGTATCAGTCCCTTGCTGAGAATGAGGCCAGTAGAATGGGAGACAAAAGCCTCTGAAGTCTTGTTGAACTGTGTCTGTGCCCATACACAAATGCTGAGCATTCCTAGGAAACAGTTGTGCTGGCTGAAAATATGTTACTGGGCAACATCCTAATTTGGTTGTTGTTGAGCCATTTCAGTCATGTCTGACTCTTCATGACCCCATTTGGGGTTTTCTTGGCAAAGATACTGGAATGGTTTGCCATTTCCTTCTCCGGCTCATTTTACAGATGAGGAACTAAGGCAAACAGGGTTAGAGAAGCTGGCATCATTCTTAGCACATAATAGACATTTAATAAATATTTTCTGATTTGAAATTAGCTGATTTCTAGGTGTTTATGTGGCAGGTGAAATATGAAATAACTGACAAAACCAAGATTTGAGCCTCTGAGCATATCAACTTATTAATCAATGCATGTCAATTGCATAACAGATTGGGACCAAGCTTTCTCAGCTTGAAACTGGACCCCAGTGCAGGGTGTTGCCCAAATAATATATATTGTGATGTTTAAAATCGAATGTATGATCACCTTATTCCTGTCCCAAGTATAGGGAAAGCTAGCTAGGGTTTACTTATAAATTAGAAGCTTTAGCACGAGTTTTTGAAAAAGAAAGCACATGGGTCAGAAAGTTAAGAAAAAGCCTATCTAGCCTAGAATTACAGCCTCACCTGGTTCTTCCTCAATTTCTCCACCACAAGCCTGTTCAAGAGATGAAGTCAGCATGAAAGTTCCCCACTGTGTCCCAAGGAGAGGCAGTCCTTCCACATTGCTTCAAGCTAATTGGCTAGAATCACCAAAATCCATTGCTTCACTGGACTTGAGGGTGTTCCTGTGTTGAGGTCAAAGTCTACAGTCTCTGAGAACAAACCTTTCTGAGGTCCAGACAGGTGTGGCTTCAATTGAATTAACTTTAAGTGAGTTAATCAGAGAAGTCAGTCAATCTTAGTCAATCCAATCACTTTAAATCAATACCCTTGAGCTGGGTGGGGCCTTTGGGCTTTGGCAAAGCTCATTATTTCCTCACAGACCGCCCCTGTGCTTCATTAAGAAACATAGTTTCCTTAAATGAAGCAATAACATTACAGATACTTATGACTAACAATGTAAAGGGAATGAAAAGAAAGAAATTGAGTGACACATTGACAAAAACTAAAGGGGACAGTCCCCTTTAGTAGGTGGATATTACATATAAAGAAAACTAAAGGGGGCAATCACCTTTAGGAAATGAATCTTACAAATAGTGTATGCAATGGGAAAAGGAAAACATAAAAATGTCCATTTAAGTCTTTGGAAGTCTTTTCTCAGATGATTCTTGGGATGTCATCTGGGTTTAGTTGTAGAGTTAAAGTCTTTCAGGTGTGGGTGCTGATAATCAGATAGAAAGTCTCAACTGGAAAGTTTGGGGTGTGGTTGTAGAGAAATCTCTCAGGTGTTTCAGACACTGATGATCAGCTATAAGGTCTCCTCAGCTGGAAAATTTCCTACAGAAGTGATCTTAACAGAACTTTAAATGGCTTTGCCAATAACCAAATCAAACAATGAGATTTCTCAAAAACATATGTCTAAGGAGATTCAGAATCGTTTTAGAGATTTTAGAATTATGTATTGTCTAGTTGTTACATATAAAACATATATAATAAATGCTATATGTATATATATATAATACAACGTGGATATAAATCATGATACAAGGTTAGGTAATTTGGTTTCTAATTGGAGGAAAGATTATGGGGAGGGGACTAAGTGACTTTTGAGAGTTGGGAGGGGGAGAGCAAATGGGTGCAATTACCTAAAAGCAGAAAAAGAAGTGCCTTCCTCACCCTCCAGCAAGTATCTGAGTTCAAACAAAGGAACAAGGAAACAGTAACTGACCCAGTATTGGACTAGTATAGGGCCAATTTTCAGGTAAGACATAGAGGGTTGATTGAGATGTATAATTCTGAGAAAACTCCTTGCATCACTCTTCAGATTTGATTGGGTTTCTGGTCAGCTTAACCTAGTTCCTTAGTTAAGGGTCTCTAAGCAACAGATAGAAGTTATCCAGCTTCCTATCCACACATGGCTAGGTTCAAACAATGCAATGAAGATTTCTAACAATACCCATGTTGAACAGAATTTTCTCACAAGGCAGAATGTGGATTAGACCCATAATTTAATAGAAAGGGAACAGATTTAGATCCAGAATTGAGTCACAAGACAGTCAATGTGGTTCACTCAATTCCCTATGTTCTTTGTTTGTTTAATCTGCAATCCTTTCTCCAGGATCTTCTAACCTAAAAGGTCAGGAAGAGTTTAGCTCTTTGTGACACACTTGCTAGTATGACTATGCTCCTAGAAGGTATGTCCCCAATCACACTGATACAGAGTTTGCCAGGTACAAATCTGCTCTCTGACCTTGACGGGGTTGGCTTGCTAAAAAACAGAGACAATATATTCAAAACTATTGAAATAGGACAAGACTATGAGTGATAGCCACCCTGGATGTTGTAGATAAAATTTTAGTTTCTTCATGCTTCTCTCTCTAACTTCACTCTCAAGAAGTTCAAATGAACTGAGCAAGACTATATATAGCCCAGGTCTTAACTCCTACTTCTTCCTGTCCACTCCTGACCTTTCCCAGTGTATCTTGGAGTCCATGGTAGTGAATGATTCAGAGCTAGTAATGCATCAGCTTGGCTGGTCTCTTCCTTGTTAGCCATTCAGGGCAAGATTGTGAGATGGCGGGGAGCTGGGTGGGTGACTCAGGAAGGAGGGATATAACCTGGATTTTTTCCCCAATAGCTCTCCCCAAATTGGATTTTTGTCCATTTCTTTCAATCTTTCAAAATAGTCACTTTTAACATTTGGTTAGTGGGAAAGGTGGGGGAGGAAAGTAACTAAGGAAAGTCCTTAGGACTCTCTAAGTATTCTCATCACTTCTTGTCATGATTATCACCAGGAGTACTACCTGACACTTAGATCTGAAGCTACCTAGTCCAACTTCCTGAAAATAAATCCTCACTATAAGATTACCTGACTCTCCCCAAAGACCACCGGTAAGGGGAGAC
The DNA here is from genome assembly GCF_019393635.1 of Dromiciops gliroides. Taxonomy (NCBI): domain Eukaryota; kingdom Metazoa; phylum Chordata; class Mammalia; order Microbiotheria; family Microbiotheriidae; genus Dromiciops; species Dromiciops gliroides. The sequence continues at coordinate 695,527,668 of NC_057862.1, forward strand.
CACTGCCTCCTGAGGGATGCCATTCTACTTTGGGAGAGTTCTGTTAGCAAGTTTACCCTGATGTCAAGGGTAAATGAACCTTTTTGAATTCCCATCCATGATTCCTTGTTCTTTCTGTTGACAATGTACCTGCCATCCAACACTCCAGCCCTGATCCCCCACAACAATCAAATAATCAATAAAGGAACATTTATTAATCCCCTACTGATTCTCAGGCACTAGCCTAGGGGGTAGGGAGGCAAGGACAACTATGGAATTGTACTTCTCCTCCAGGATTTTACATTGTACTGGGAAGTGGGTTTGGGAGGCAACATCCACAGTACATACACTCAAATACATATTATTCATAAAAAAGAACCAATGGGGATGGCACATCACTGCACCTACTCTCATGCCCAAGTATCAGCTGGTGTATTGGTGTGCATTGGTGCATTTGGACATTTCACTGGAGTACAGGAGTTCAATGAACACCCAGGTACAACAGTTCTACCTGGCCCCAGAACAATTCAGGATAAGACATTTGCATGTTTCTTTTTATCAACTAAGTGAGTGAGCACACTCTCCATTATTTTCACTTGCCTTATTATCTCATGTGATTTATATTCATCTTTCAAAAACTCCTTACCATGGTGCAGACATTCTTCTGACTCTTTCAAGCCTATGCCAATAACAAACAGTACTGAGGCTACCCATTGACTACCTCTTGCTCTCACTGAATGACTAGTCCAACTCCTTTCCCAATCACTCATGGTATTCACAAAGTTAATTTTGAAAACCTAAGTCAACACTGTGTGATAATTAAAAATATGAGATACATAGTTTCTGAGTGATTGAATAATTTTGTTAATAGGCTGGCAAGCTATTGCTAAAAGCATGATCATTTGGCTGTTTCTTTCAGACTAAAGACCACTAATGGCAGTAAGGTCACAGATTATATGCCCTTTGAAGAAGAGTTGTTCCTGAAGGATGCCTAAGCACCTCTGATTAGTCACCTTAATTTGGAGGTAGGCCATATTAAAAAGTTGGGCTGATAGAAGAGCACCACCCAATCTTAGACAAACTATTAAACTTTACCCCAAGCCAATGTTTTTTTTAAATTTCCCTTACAAGAATTTAGAAGGGTGAATCTCATCTTACCGAGATCCCTAGAAATTTATAGCTATGATCAGGGCCAAGGAGAACATCTTATCTTATAGGGTTATAGCCCTAACCAGGGCCAAGAACAGTAGACTTTATTTTATCAAGAAGGACTTTGGAATGGGGGGAAGTCAGATTTGAATCTCCAAGATGTTATTTTTTCACAATAACCAAACCTCCAAATATTGATTACAAATAATTATTTCTCACAACTGATAATAGACTGTAGCCCTTTTCATGTTTTTCAGTCATGATAGTCAATAAGCAATTAATAAACACCTGCCATATGTTAGGCATTGTGCTAAGCACTAGGTATACAGACTAGGAAGACAGTCTCTGGTTCCAAAGGGCTCATAATCTAAAGGTGAAGATAACATGTAAGCAACTATGTACAAACATACCATATAGAGGATAAACAGGAAATAACCAATGGAGAAAAGGCACTAAAATTAAGAGGGATGGAGAAAGGCTTTCTGTAGAAGGTGGGATTTTACCTGAGATTTGAAGAAATCCATGGAAGTCAGGAAGCAGAGATGAGGAGAGAGAGTATTCAGGCATGAAGGACAGCCAGAGGAAATGGCTAGAGCCAAAAGATAAAGTGTCTTATTCAAGGAATAGCAAGGAGGGCAGTGCCACTGAATCAAAGAATATCAAGGGGTCTTTAAGGTGAAAGAAGACTGATAAGGTGGAAGCGGCTAGGTCATGAAGGGCTGTGAATGTCAAAAAGAGGATTTTATATATGATCCTGGAAGTGATAGGGAGCAACCAGAGTTGGGGTGGAGGTGACTCTGGTGGCTGACTGATGGACTGGAGTGCGGAGAGACTTTTAGCAGGCAGACCAAAGTGCAAGCTACTGCAATAGTTCAAGTGTGAGTAGATAATGGCCTGCACCAAGGTAGTGACAGTAATAGTGGAGAGAAGGGGACATAACTGAAAGATTTTGCAAAGGTAGAGTCAACAGATCTTGGCATTGAATTGGACATGGGAGTGAGATATGGTGAGGAGTGAAGGATCATGCCTAGATTGCAAGCCTTGAGAGACTGAGAGGATGATGATGCTGTCAATTGCAATGGAGAATTTAAGAGTGGAGGTATTGGGTTGGGAATGGGGAGAGGGTGAGAGAGAGTTAGTTCAGTTTCAGATATGTGGAGTTGGAGATTCTGATAATCGTTCTGATTTTGTTCAAGATTATGGTATTCCATTATTTATAGCCATAGAAAATTGCCAGGACTATTTTGTGGTTGTGAGATGTTTGTGTTGATTATGACAGTTCTTCAATGGAGCCATCATCTCATTGACCTGGGGACCTTTCCAATTGGCACACATCTCAAATGACCCACACCCTCTCATCCTGTGCAGTTCCTGCCCACATCTTTTTCATAAATCTTCAAGTGGTGATCTGTCCAGTGCACTAGAAGTCTCCCTACAGCAGTTCTTGTAATTTTTTTCTATGATTATAATTCTTATAATAATGATATTTCAGACTGAGAGGTGCCTTAGAAGTTATCTGGTCTAAGCCCATCATTTTATAGAAAGAACTGAAGCCCAGTGAGGAGGAGCATGGACAGTTATTAACAATATTAGATACAATTTATATCATGCTTTGAGGTTCTCAAGGTAATTATCTATGACCTGTTAGGTAGGCACTATTATTAATCCCATTTTACAGATGAAGAAGCTGAGGTTGGGAAAGGTAAGTGACCAACCTAGGGTCACACAACTAATACATGTTGGAGGTGGAATTTGAACTGATCTCCCTGTCTCCAAGTCAAACACTCAGATGTTTAAATAGAAGATCGAGAATTCAAACCTATGTCTTTGGCCTCCAAATCCAGTGATTTCACCAAAATACCACACATGAAGATACATGTGACTCCTCTGCAGATAGACATAGAGGGTATATCCTCCTTCCTCACCCCATTAGTATCAAGGTAACATAAGGTTATAGAGACAATCAAGAGTATGCATAGTTTGTATTATTCTCATGGTCACACTTTGGGCACACAGATGAGGGGCTGAAGCTAAGGGTTCTCCATGATACCAGCTGAGGGCACATGGTCCCCTGCAGTGATAGGATTGACCTGGTCAAGCATGGGAAGTTTACAAATTGAACTTCATTCAATCAGTCAATAAACATTTATGAAGTGCCCACTATGTGCCACATAGTAGAAAGAAAAAGAAAGGCAAAAGTCAAAGGCTAGTATGTGGCATTACTTATTGACATCCATTGCTCTCAAGGAGCTCACAATATAATGGGGGAGACAATAAGCAACCAACTATATCCAAAATATATACAGGATATATAGCAAATAATGAATAGAGGGAAGACAAGGAAATTAAGAGGGATGGGAAAGGCATCATGGAGAAGATAGAATTTTAGCTACTGCTTAAAGAAAGCCAGGGGAGCCAGGAGGTGGAAATAAGGAGGGGAAGCCTTTCAAGCATAGGGGACAGGCAGTGAAAACACTCAAATTCTGTGTTTGAGAGAGGTAGAAAGAGCAGATGAAACTGAGCATGAAGGCTGCTTTCAGCATTGTGAGCACTAAAAGCAAATAATTGCCCAAAGAAAGAATCGTGTCCACATGTTGAGAAGGATAGGATGTCAGCAGGCATCCATGTGCCCCAAGGGATAAGTAGGAAACTGAGTTCAGTCTGGCATTCCAAGAAACTAGGTGTCTAACAAGGGATGAGACTGAGCACAAACAATTCATGTGCCACTGACGCTCAATAAGGGGAAAATAGCAGTTTCCGTTTGAGATTCATTTCAATAGTGATGAATGGATGGGAGTAGAGAGCACATTGCCTAAAAATTCTGTAGGCTTCAGTGAACTTCAGGCTCTCTATGTGTCAGTGCCATGATGTAAATGGCAAAGAAGTAACACCATCTTGGGACAGTATGTGCGATGGAGTCACAAAGTGTTGTATATGAGAGAATGACTAAACAACCAATATTGTAGAAGAGATCCTTTTTCTGCTATTGGTTGGAGTCATTTAGATGTCTCTCCCACTGGTTCTATTCCATGATTAAAAGCCTGAATGCATGATGCTAGTAACACTCACTCATGAGCTTTGGCTGTGGACACCTCTGAATTCTGTGACTCAGGCACTGGAAATAACTGTGACTGGATGGCCTTGGTGAGGAAAGGAAATCATAATAGGCTAGTGTGAGGTCATGTGTAAGGAACAAAAGGTGGCTTAACTCCTTTCTGTTAGTAGTAATGTCATTTGGAGATGACTGCAGGCACTGTCACTCCTGCCCTATATGATTCTATGTAAGTAATTTTGCTTTGCTGTTAAATAAGGTTAATAATAGCTACACTCCCTATCCAATGGGGTTGTTGTAAGAAAATTGCTTAAAGAGCTTGAGAAGGATGGTTTATTGTTCTTTGCAGAAGCTCAGGATAACCCTGTGAGGAATACTCAAGTTCTATCATTTAGACTTGTCTTTCCTGTCCTCTTTCTCAGAGAGTTGTTCTGATTGAGCCATTTTGTGAAGGGAAAATAAAGTAGGAAATGAGATGTCTCAAGTAGTAACATCTTGTTCTCTTAACTCAGAATTTAGTAAGACATCAACACAGAGTTCCCCCTCCTTTCTGACAGCTTAGAGAACCATTGATCTTATCTGACCTAAGAAAAAGAAGCTTCCTGTCAGTGGCCTCTTGTAGTGAAAGTATGCCCAAAGATTTATTAAACTACTTATATCCTTTGACCCAGCAGTACCACTTCTAGATTTTTTTTCAAAGATTATTAGGGGGAAAAGAACCCATATGTTCTAAAATGTTGATAGTAGCTCTGTGGTGGCAAAGAACTGGAAATTGCAGAGGTTCTTGTCAATTTTGGAATGTCCAAAGAAGTTTTGGTATATGATTGTGATTGAATACTACTGGGCTATAAGAAATAATGAGCTCAATTATTTTAGAAAAATATAGAAAGACTTTCATGAAATAATTAATAGTGAAATGAGCAGAACTAAGAGAACATTGTGTTCAATGACAGAAATATTGTTTTAAGAACATTTTAGAATGAATAAGTTATTTTGACAATTATAAATATCGAAATTAACTGTAAAGGACATATAAAGCAAGATGCTATTTGCATCCACAGAAAGAACTTAGAAATAGAAGTATGTATAGAATAATTATATACATAAATACATACATATATGTGTGTATATATGTGTGTGTGTGTGTATATATATATATATATATATATATATATATATATATATATATACACCTGTTTGTTTTTAATGATCATCTCTAGGATGAAGGTTGCAAGGGGAAGGGAAAAAGGAAATTTACATGATAATTTTGTTGTATATTTGAAAGGAATAATAAGTTATGCATAGAAGATATGCAGTTTTATATGCAATCACCTTTTTAATGTACCATTCTTGTTTTATTTTATAAATTTAAAGTAAAATTTAAGAATTATTTTTAAAAAGCATTGGGCATAGAGATGAAAGACCTATCTCAGAGGCCTGGGTCTGTCACCTACTTGTATGACCTTAAACAAGCCACTTCACAGTCTCAAGAACCAATGATTTTGGAGTTGTCTACTTCATGACATGGTCATGAGGATGAAAAGCGTCATTGTAAATGAGAGTTCCATGAATTTTAAAATACCAAATCAACTCAGTGAATAAATAGGACTATCTTCAGTTTGGCAAAATTAATGTAAAGAGGAGTTCAAATTCCACCTCTGACACATACTAAGTATAGAGACTTGAGCAAGTTCGCAACTTTTTGGTGCTTCTAGGCAATTCTCTAAGACTATGAATTGGAGAGGAGTTGCTGATATGTAACTGTAGAGGGACTTTCTTTAGTTAGTAGTTCCCAAAGCCATGAAATCATAGATCAGATTCCAATAATTTCACTCTCTTATTTCTGTAAGACTATCATCTTCAGTTTTAGTGCGTTCATGTTGTTAGCAAGTGTCCCTAACATAAGGTGATTGAAGTCCACTGGGCCAATTTTCCTGACCTCTTTCCATCCCGTCAAAATGTATCTGATTGATGTTCTACTTCCGGAAGACTCCCATAGGTACCATTTAATAAAGTAATTCATGGCTAGGTTTTAGTCAAGGCCAATAGTGACTATACTAGGCTACTAGGCTATGAGTTTTTGGTTCTGGTTTTGGTCTTGGGGTTTTTTTGAGGGACAACGAGGGTTAAGTGACTTGTCCAGAGTCACACAGCTAATAAGTCTCAAGTGTCTGAAGCCACATTTGAACTCAGGTCCTCCTGGATCCAGGACAAGTGCTTTATCCACTGTGCCACCTCGCTGCTCTAGACTGTGAACTTGATGATGGTTAGGCCTAGCTCATTATAAAGTTTTGGTGTTCTGTTGAATTTACTGAATTGCTCGCCTCATGACATACTTAAAATATGCTCCTCTTGATTACTATCTTTGTTTTGTTAGGTAGGTGATAGTCAATGGGGAGAAAGAGGATTTTTTTTTAATTGAGCTACATGAATATCAAGGAGAGAATCAGAGAAAGCATTGTGTGAAAGAAAACTGATCTACTCAAGTCATTTCTGGTTTGTTTGTTTGTTTTTTGCATGTGTGTATATGTGGGGGGGTTCCCTGTTCTCTTTGCCGAGCATAATGATATTTGTGCAAATAGAGCAGTAATAGTTAAAAAGAAATTAAAACCCAAGATGAGACAAACTGGAAAGCCAGACTGACAGCTAGCAGCTAGCAATGAGCCCAGGCACTGGGTTCATTGAATGAGCTAGATCACAACAGAGCAATAGAAGTGGCAGATGTTATATCCTCAGTTTCTCCAAGTGATCCAAGTCTTGGAAAGTGACTATGGTACTGCAAGAGGAGAAATGTGACTGTTTGATTTTCCAAAAAAAGAGTAGAGAATGAAGTCATCACATTATGGGTCTTCGGCTTTTGGAAACATTTTGGCCTTATTACTAAAGGAACAACTAGGATGCAGACAGAAAAGAAAATGTTCATCCTGAATGGCTTAAATTGTTCAATCTATATTAATTGATCTGCAAACATTTGTTAAGTGCTTACTATGTGTCAGACCCTGCAAACAAAGTGGCAGCGATACAAAGAAAGCCCAAAACAGTCCTAATCTTCAATGAGCTCACATTATATTGGGAGGGCAACCCTATATACATCCAAGACATATGGAAACAGAGGGTGGATAATCTGACAAGAAAGGCTAGGGGAGGGAAGAGGTGGTTAAAGGTCTCTTTCCCAAGGTCACATTGGAGCTAGGCCTCTCAGTTCTTGCCAGATTCATTTCATTTTTTTTTTTAAGCAGAGATACTAAAGTGGTAGAAGAGGCATGCTATAGATGTACGGCATAACGAGTATTGAGTGAAGTATTTGACAAAGTCTCTCAGGCTATATGGAGATGGTGATAGATGATAGTATAATTAGGAGGATTCAGAAGTGATTAAATGCTTGAACTCAAAGTGTAATTGTTGAGGCTTCAATGTAAGTGTGGAAGAAGATTCCTAGGAGTAGAGAGCTTTGGACATCTGATCTTGCCTCCAAATACCTATGGTGTATTATATAGAAAAGAGATCACATTTATTCTGCTTGGCTCCAGAGGGAAGAACTATGGGCACAAGGATGTAAAGAAGCAAATTTTGGATCAATGTAAGGGAAAAGGAGACGGAAAATGGAGTTGTCCAGATATGGAAGAGGCTAACTGGGGAGAGGGTGGCCTCTCTTTCAATTAGATGTCTTTAAGAAGAAGCTAGATGACTGCTTTGTGGCCATAAAGAGAATTCTTATTCAGATAGACTTTGAAAGAGATGCCTCTAAGGGACTTCCCATGTCTGAGATTCTGTGATATAGAAGAGGAAACTCAGGTTCAGGAATGTGAGTTGCTCATATTTATGTAGCAACTGAGAAGTAAATGCAGGACTAGAAACCAGTTTCCTTCCAGGCAGGAGACCATAGCAATAATAATCATCAGTGTCACCCTCCTGAGTTTTTATTATTATTCTCATCCTAATTCACAGCAAAGTTTCACATTCTCCAATGGTAATGATTCAAAAAGCCTGAACTTTAGACATTCAGACAGAATCCTTTAAGACTATGTGGGAACAATATATATTTCACTCTTAATTCATTATTTAGGCCAAATTTAAATTCCATTAAAAGTTAATACCACATAAAAGGAGCTTTTCTCAAGTCAGAAGTGTTGCATTCCCTCCATTTCTTAATACAGAGGGCAGCTTTGTGTGGACCAAAGAGTAATCTCTTGTCAGATACCATGTGTTGCCTTAGACTGGTTGTGTCACCTTGGCCAAATCCTTTCTCCTCTCTATGCTTCAGTTTCCTCATCTTTACAATTGGGGGGTGATGATCTCTGCTTTATCTCCTGGGTAGGGTTAGTGTTAGGACCAAATGAGAGATTATAGGATCTCTGAAAATTCTTTAGAATTGTAGGGTGCAGGGGCAGCTAGATGGTGTAGTGGATAGAGCACTGACCCTGGATTCAGGAGCACCTGAGTTTAAATCCGGCCTCAGACACTTAACATTGACTAGCTGTGCAACCCTGGGCAAGTCACTTAACACCAATTGCCTCACCAAAAAAAAATAATTGTAGAATGCTACTGACAATCTTGTTATCCTTATTCATTTTCAGATGCTTGGATACTTCCAAAAACTGTGATTCCATTAGTAATGTGAGAGTTGCTTCTCCCAAACTCTCCTTAATAGTTGGTCTTTGTGTATTTCTAGGGACACAAAGATTGACCTTTTTGCATTCTAGAAACAAGCCATTTGGCACTTTGCTGGGCTGGCCCTTAGGAAAAGGAACATGATGTGTCACTGGGCTCATGCTTGGTGACTTTCCAGCTCTCAGGATCTACCAGAGCTGCTGATCCACTCGTATCACCACCAAATCAAAGTGAGATAATAGATGAAGTGGCTGATAAAGTTCAATAGGTGGGCCCCTAATTCCTTTTACCTGGGGCTCATCTGATTGATTTTTCTGCCTCCAGTCTCTCCCTTCTCCAGTCCCACCTCCACACCATTACCAAAGTGTCGCTCCAAAAGCACAGTTCAGATTATGAAATTCCCCTGCTCAAGAAGCTTGGCTGGCTCCCACTTGTCTCTAGGATAAGACATAAATTTAGAGTTCTTCACAGTCCTACTCCAATCTCTTTGTCCAGACTGACTTCCTGTTGGGCTCCACCTGGAACTCTGCTTACTGTTCCCTGTATCGGACATTGACCTTCATCCCCATGCCTTTGCATGGGCTGATCCCCCAATCACCGGAGACTTTCTTCCTTCTCAACTCTGCTTCTGAGAATTCCTCATTTCCTTCAGTGTTCAATTCCAGCACAATCCTTTATGGGAAAGCCATTCTTGTTCTCCCAGAAATTGGCTCTCTAAGCCCTTCCCTAAGATTGTTTTCTCTATGCTTTGTACTGACTCATCTGTGTACATATCCTTCCATAGATTTATGAGCTCCTTGGGGGTATGGACTGCTCAATATTTATCTTTAGTTCTGCAGACCCCAACATAATGTCTGTACTTGATAAATGGTAATGGAAATGAATTGACAGTTTGAATAATATTTTGATTCTTTCTCTAAGGTGTTTCTTCCCTATGCTCCTCTGGTGGAGGAAGAGACCAGCAGTGAATAGAACACCAGTCGTGGAGTCAGGAAGTTCCGTCATTTTTCAGTCATTCCCAACTCTCCGTGACCCCACTTGGGATTTTCTCAGCAGAGATACTAGAAAGGTTTTCTAACTCCTTCTCCGACTTATTTTACAGATGAGGAAGCTGGGGAAACTAAGTGACTTGCCCAGGGCCAGCTCATAAGTGTCTGAGGTCAGAACTGAAATCAAACAGATGGTCTTTCTGACTCAGGTCCAGCATTCTATCCACTGCAGTGCCACCTACCTGTCCCAGGGAGTCAGGAAGATTTTACTTCAACATTGGCCTCATGCACTTTCAACATGTATGACCCTGAGCAAGTCACTTGATCTCTGTCTACCTCAGTTTCTTTATAAGCTAAATGGAAATAATAATAGAACCTAACCATAATAATAATAATAATAGCAGGGTTGTCACGAAGATCAAATGAAATCATGCTTGTAAAGCACTTGGCAAACCCTAAAGTGCTATATAAATGCTAGCTATTATTATCAATTGAGCAAAGAGCCTTTCGATATTAGATATTTCACAGCCCAGCTGTCTTTCTCTGATAGTCATTTCTGAAGTGCAACACTGGATTTTTCAATCAAAAGGAGTAACCCTTCTTTTATTTTTCACAAGAGGGATATTATTGTGCACCTTTAAAAAAACAAAGCTGGGGGGTAGCTAGATGGTGCAGTGGAAAAAGCATCGGCCCTGGATTTAGGAGGACCTGAGTTCAAATTCGGAATCAGACATTTGACACTTACTAGCTGTCTGACCTTGGGCAAGTCACTTACTTAGCCCTCAATGCCACACCAAAAAAAAGTCATGATAAAAAAATCTGGATACAATATTATTTTTAAAAAAGCTGAACTTGGGGCAGCTAGGTGGCGCAGTGGATAGAGCACTGGCCCTGGAGTCAGGAGTACCTGAGTTCAAATCCGGCCTCAGACACTTAACAGTTACTAGCTGTGTGACCCTGGGCAAGTCACTTAACCCCAATTGCCTCCCTTAAAAAAAAAAAAACAACAACAACAACAACAACAAAAAAGCTGAACTTGCACCAGTTTACACTCTATTCAGCTTTTTGTGTCTTTGTCACCCCTCACCTCTGTAAAGGTATCCCAGGGCCCAGGATGAGGATCAGATTCAGCTCCTGTCTCCACTGCTCCAAGCAGCCTGCTACTCATTATGCAGACCTCTCACAAAGGTCTGCAATGCAGTGGAAGTCATTGCTCTTAGCCAAGAATTCCCTGGTCCTTTTCACATGCAGGGCAATTGCCTTCCCACCCACCTCTCTGATTACTACTCAATACAGACCAATGAGTAATCACATGTATCTGTAACCCCAAAAGAATATAGCCAAAGACAATAATTAATAATTTATAATCAATGCAGAGGATTCATCAAGAACATTTTAAAATGCATTGCTGAATCTGTATTTCATGAAATCTGAATCTTGAAATCTCAGAGCTGAGGGGAAGTATAGAACCTACCCCATAGAATGTTTAATGGTTGACTGAACATCAGCACATAAAATTATAGCTGGAAATTATTTCAGAAGTATCAGCTTCCACCCATCCATTTTATAGGTGAAGAAACTGAGTCACAGAAAGGTTAAGTGACTTGTCCATAGACACATCAGTCAGTGTCAAAGGCAGGTATTTCTGACTGAGTTCAGTACCCTAGACACTCCACCTGTAATGATTGGAGTGATGCCACCAGCTGGGGAGTTACTGTAGGAAAGCTCTGCGTGAGGAGAAGGCTTCTGAGGGCAAGCCATGCAGTTTTCCTTGGCGTCAGGAAGTGACGTTTGCTCATGGGTCCTGTCTATAAAAGAGGTGAGGCTTGCTCTCTCATGTGCTTGCTGGAGGACCTCAGAGGGGATAGGAGCTGGAGACATTGGCTCACTGAGATAGACAGCTGAATCTAGGCCTCTTTCTCTCTCTTCACCAAATTCTTATTCTCCTTAATAAATGCTTAAAAGCCTAAACTCTTGCTAAAGCTTATAATTTATTGGTGACCATTCATTAGATATTTTAGACAGAATAGCTAGAATTTTAGCCCCTTACAGATGGCAACCATGAAGGAACAGGGTAGGGGAAATTTCTTACCCAATCAGAAGATCAGAAGATTGTAGGTTCAGCTTTCCTCTTTGTGGTCAGTCTTCTCCTCATGGCAGAGCTTTCCTACAGTAACTCCCCAGCAGATGGCATCACTCCAATCATTACATACCATAGAATGTAGGTCTGGGTGTGGGATGGGGCAAGCAGACCTTAGAATGTAGGACATCAGTGGTGGAGAGGACCTTGTAACTGAGAACATATGTCAGAATATGGCCAGTAAACCCCTGCCAAATGAATAAATTAATGAAGTTAAATGTCTGAGCTGGAATGACTTTCAGATATAATCTAGTCTGAACATTCAGTGTAATGTATCACCAACTAGTGTCACCCTGGCCAGGGTTAACAGTCTGAAGTCATCTCTACAGCAGGCAGGATAGATGTTTATGGCGTGGAGGAGTGAGCTAGATAGCAGAAGCATGGGCAGGGATGAGCAAATAATAGAGCAAAAGGTAATGCATTGCTTTCCATCTGAAAGCCACCTGACCAAAAAGTAAAGAAGAAGCAGAAAGAGAGAATCCACTTGGGGTCCACACAAGACAGCTCACAGACAATTGGCTTGAAATGACTAGGATAGGTTTATCTAAGCTCTGACCAGAAAAGCTTCAATGCAGGTAGAACGTAATGCTGTCAACAAGAAGGTAGTGAGGCAAAAAGCCTCACTTTTTACTGTGTGCCAGGAACTTAGCTATGACAGTTTGAGGACAATGTTGCCCAGATTAAGTGATTTGCTCAGAGTCACATAGGAAATATGTAGCAGAGCCAAATTATGGGTTTCAGTTTCCTGTACCCTAATCAAGCATCTTTCAACTATAATATGTTTCTCCCCTATCTCTCACTAACCCCCTTTGCCTCTTATTGGTCCTTGATGCCCTTGTCCTCAGGTGTGTCTTTAATCCAATCATACCACTCTGTCCATTGCATCTTCTCTGTTCCCCATATGTACCATTATATCTCCTCCTGCCTCCCTAATTTTCCCCCATATCTGGAATGTGCCTGTTTTCTTCCTCCATTTTGAGCATCCTTAGGTTCTTTCAAAGCACATCCATGTGTCACCTGCTATGGAAACTTTGAATTACCTTTTTGGTTGTCAGTACCCTTTCCCTTTTCATTACCTTGTATAAACTTGACCTTTTTATATATTGATTCCTGGATCCAAATGTAAATTCCTTGAGTGAAGAGGCTCTTTGTATTATTATCCATGCATCTCCAAAACACAGCAATGTGATTTCCATGTCATAGTTGCTTAAGGAAAGCTTTTTTAATTGAAAGAAATGGAACCAAAGTTGTTAAACTCATTTATGTTCCAGAAGAGCATCTTTTTAGTGTGGGTGTTTACTATTACCTCTCTTGATGGTAGAAGAAGTAGTTTTGTTAGAACATGGGGTATATGTGGTCAGAGAGGAAAAGTAGCTTTTCCAAGGTCACACAGCATCTCTGTTGAAGGGTTAAGACTAGAAACCAACACTTATGATTCTCAATCCAGAGCTCTTTCTGTGATAGTATAAGCCATGCTCATGTTAATTTGGAGAACCTAGCTTGGAAATATGCAGAGCCATTCCTGTTGCTGTCCCCATTCCCACTGAATCATGTTGGCTCTGATACACATCAAAATACCCAGACTAAAGAAATATAAATGATTTCAGGACACAGAGAATCCAATTCTCAATTTGTGACTTGAAAAAATGAAATTTGGTTTAGTCCTCTCCATCTAAAAGTTTTAAACACTCTAATGAGGATATGAGATGTGCACCTTAATATATAAACACTTCACAGTAGATACGTGTCAGCACTGCTGTAGACCATGGGATTTAAATCCATTTAAAAATTGAATTTTATTGCTAAAGCTAGGAAGAAAATGTATTGTAGTGGAAATAGCAGCAACCTTGTGTTCAAGGAGCCTGGAGCTAAATCCTAGCTTTACATCTCACTATATATACGACCTATGGCAAGTCATTAACCCATATAGATCTCACTTTTCTCATATAGAATATGAAAGAATTATTCTGGACAACTCAGTGGGCCCTTGCAGTTTCAAATTTATGATCTTATGATCTCTAAGGGGTCTTCTAGTTGGAGATCCTATGATCTTATGCACTGGAAGAATCATCAGCAAACAGCAAAAAAGGCATTAGCTACAAATTCAGGATTCTGTGTGTAATTCTTTTGTTAAGGATCATTATTTATTGGTGCAAGTAAGAATTAGCCACTAGTGAGAATTGTCACTGGGTCAAAATATTTAGTACTCAAGTTTAGCATATAATACCAGAAGCAATGGAAAGTGGTTGGTAGCTGTCTGTGGTGCTAAACCCTTAGGACACTTTCCTGGTCTCTACCATCAGAAAGTGGTGGGTGTCTGGGGCTAGAGGGGGAGACAGCCTGCAAGACAATCCACTCTTCCCATAGCAAAGCAATCATAACCTATAGCCCTCACTCTGATCCATGCAGGAATAGTTCCACTTCACCTTACCTAAAAAACCCAACAGGTTTACCCTTATCTATGCTGGTTGCACTAACACAGATTGGTCTTTGGATAATGTACCAATGCAAGTGAGTGAGCTCTTGTCATACCTCAACTCTGTCTAGTGGCCAGGCTTTCTTTTCCCTTTCTTTCTTTTTTGTGTTTATGTCCTTCTCCTCATTGGAGCCCTTTTGGTTCAGGGGAGGCATTATTCACTATTGTGGCACTAGGAGGATATACTTTCCCTTTGGGAGCAAACTATTCTGTGCGTATCTATAAAGGACTGAAGTAGTTAAGTCTGGGTTGGACTAGTGGTCTCTTGAAGTACCTTCCAACTGTGAAATTGAATGTCTGTGAAAGTTACTGAAAGTAGAGGACAGTGTAAAAAAATTAATTATTAACTATAACTAACCTGGAAAATTACATATAATTGGATTTATGAAAAATTATAACTAAATCAAAAATTATAGGTTTAGGAAAATTATAGTTGGGCCATAAGTCCCATCTGGGTTGCCATTAAATGTAAGAATATTTTTACTGACTGGGGCTAATTTTGGGGGGCTAATTTGATTGGGGTACTTAATCTGGGACTGTTGACTATCTGGCTATCTGACTGCTATTAATTTAATATGGGCCGGTTATAAAGTTCCACCATACTGCTCCCAAATTGATAAGCAAAATATTAAGAAGCCTCTTAACTAAATAATCAAAGCAGAGTTTATGAGATGCTATTTAAAATTAAGAATATAGGGAAATAAAATGTACAACCTGACTGCTTTCCTGCGATCACTTTCCACTGCTTCTCTTTCCCACCTGTTGAGCTTAGAGCTTCTTTTAATACAATAAGGGCCTTAGCTGCCACTTGCCTTAGGGCACTCAGGTCCTTTATTCTAACTCCGAGCCCCTTTCACTTTGTAAATCCCATTGCTTTTAACTTTCTTCTCCTTACTGCCACCGCTGAACCCATGTTTCTCTCTCACCGACCTTCTGTCTGTCTGCTCTGTCAGTCTGCCCTTCGGCCTCTCTTTTGCCTACTCCTAGTCCTTCTTGTCTTCTCCTGCCTTGTAGCCCCGTCTCTAGTCTGCCGAACTCCAACCTTTCTAATCTCGTCAGCCACCACTTGACCTCTTCTCCACCTCGTCTCATCTGTCTGAACCCCTTCTCAGCCTCTCTCGTCCTCCCAACCTTTCCTCCTTGCTCCTAGTCCTGGGTTACTGTTCGTCTCGTCCTCCCCTCTCCTTGTCCAAACCTCTTCTCAGCCTCTCTCGTCCCTCCTTGTCCGTTCTCCTGAGTCTAACTCCCAGGTCTATATATACCTTTTCTTCTCTCCACTCAAATCTTGGGGCTTTTTGCACCCACACACCAAGCTAACCCGCTAGCCAGGGCTGTGACTGGTGGGGAGGGGGTGCTCTCCAGCCTCACACGCCTCAGCACAGGCTATCCAGGATCTTTCAGATAGCTCCGCTCAGGTCGGAGGGAGCTGGGGGCTTTTTTTCCCCCAGCTGCCTGACCTGGGTCCTGTAGAGCCCAGGGGGCTTTCTGGCTCACCTGAAGGGGGGAGGGGCACCAGCCCCTCCCACACAGAAGAGACCCTGAGGGCCTAAAGCTTTCTGATCTCAGCCTAAAGGTAGGGTCCCCAAATCAAAATAGATTTCCACAACAGTGAAGAAAAGTATCCTTAAGTGAGCCTTTCCCTGGCTCCCGGCTCCCTTTCTTAGCCTCATGGTTCTGAGACCCAATGAGATCCATCCCAAGAGGAAGAAATCCAAGAGAAGCACAAAATCAGGAGCAAAGAGGTTCTAAGACTCCTCAGTGAAACTGAAGCACCTTTTCTTTCCCTGACAGATAGCAATAGACAGACAAACAGAATGCCAGATAGACATAGATATAGATATATGTTTACAAACTGGGAAGTTGTGTGTTCACAGCTAACAAAGTGCATGCCAACAACTTGAAATCAGGCTGTAGTTTTTGCTCAAGTTCTAAGCTGCACTTACTGAGATAGAGATAACAATCAGGCCAGATTTTTCTATCACCAAGTGCCTTTGCAAAGCTATGAGACCATGTTCTTTCTAGGTCATCATGAAATGTCCTTGAAACTTTTGAAGCCTCAGGAGTTTCTAGACTCTTGTTAAATGCTTGCCCATCCACCAAACCCATATGTGTGTATGTATGTATGTATACATATATGTATACATAAACACAGGTGGGTATATATATGTGTATGTATACACACACATACATACATACATACATATATATATATATATATATATCTCAGAACAGGTATCAGTTATCCCCTCAGCCATGCTTCCTGCTTTGGATATTTTAAAATCAGCCAGCCACAAAGGATTGATTAAATACAGACTGCATGTCTAGCCTTGTATTTGATCTTAGGGAAGATACGAAGATGAATGAGATATAGTTCCCACTCTGTCTAGTTGAGGAGACAAGACAAACACATGGAAACTTAGTCAATATAAAATAATAACAAATGTGGCAAGCCAGAATAAGGAGGGATGCTCCATGAATGCTGAAAGTTCAAAGGAGGACAAAATCAGTCCAATAAACATCTATCCAAACATCCACATCACTGAGGGCAATGTGCACAGTCTATCTCAATGATGGAATGCTCCCTATATGACCTTGGGCAAATAACCGACCTTCTCTGAGCCTCAGTTTCCTCATTTGTGTAATGAAGGGGAAGGACTGGATGATTTCTGTGAGTCCCTTTTCCCCTGATATTCTCTATTCTCAAATACCCCACAGCCCTAACATTCCATAATCTATGTTGTTCTAATGTCTCTTTTAGCCTTAAAATGAAATTATTCCTGATTCTAACATTCATTTCTGGGCACCATATTTGATGAAGTGCATTGCAGATTAATAAAGAAGGTGATCTAGAGGAGAGTAATCTAGATGGGGGGAAAACTGGAGAATAGGCTTATATGAAGATTAGCTAAAAGACTTGGGGTAATTGGGGGTGAGAAAGGAAGCCAAGGAGGGACAGGCCCAAAGGGTTCTGGGATTTGAAGGAATATCACATGGAAAAGACAGTAGACTTACTCTGCTGGACCCCAGAATGGACAACTAGGAGCCAAGGGGAAAAGCTAGAGACGGGCACATTTCCACCAGATATAAGGAAAAGCTTTGAACAACTCGAGTTGTGCCACATGAAATGATTGCCTTGGGAGGTGATTGGATCTCCCTCTTAGGCAGCCTCCAAGTAAAGGTTGGATGACCGCCTCTCAGACAGGTTTTAGTGGTGGGGAAGTCTTCTTTTGCTGATAGTTGGATTAGATGTTCACTGAGCTCTCTTCCCAAATTCCCAAATTCTGTGATTCTGTGAATGGCTTCATCCTTGTTAGAGCAGGTTTCAGGTATCAGCTCACAGGTGGAGAAATCTTATTTTAATAATTTGGGTTAGGGGCAGCTAGGTGGGCAGTGGATAAAGCACTGGCCCTGGAGTCAGGAGGACCTGAGTTCAAATCCGGCCTCAGACACTTAACACTTACTAGTTGTGTGACCCTGAGCAAGTCACTTAACCCCAGTTGCCTCACAGAGAGAAAAAAAAAATAATTTGGGTTAGAGTTTCCTGAAGCCCTACTGTGTGAGCACAGGCCTAAAACTGGAACTTGGAGCAAAGCAGTGCTGCTACTCAAGGTCATTACCAATCCCTCCCTCACAAGGCTCACACTGTATCAAAACTGCTGCTAGGAGGGGCTTCTGCCTCCTATGTGAGAATCCCATTTCCCAGTGATGGCTCATCAGATGCTTGGAAGCACTGTCGAAGCAAAGCAAAGAAGCTATTCCCCCAAGCCTATCCCCTTCACATTCTGTGCAAATGAACCTCACAGCAAATATATCTGGGCTCCTTTGAAGGCTATCTCTAGCATCTAACAGCTGAATTTGGAAGGTGAGGGTAATATGAGAGTCAGAAGATTTAGAGCAGCCAAGTAGAGGTGATCAGAGAACTTCCCTCTCTCCGCCGCCTCCCCCCAAAAAAAGCAAATGGTTCAAGGGGTTGACTAAGCTTCTTTTGTGGAGACAGCTTGGGGTAGTGAAGAGTCCTCATCAACTTAGAGTTTAAAAGTGTGTGTTAGGGGCAGCTAGGTGGCGCAGTGGATAGAGCACTGTCCCTGGAGTCAGGAGGACCTGAGTTCAAATCCAGCCTCAGACACTTAACACTTACTAGCTGTGTGACCCTGGGCAAGTCATTTAATCCCAATTGCCTCACCCAAAAAAAAAAAAAAAGTATGTGTTAAAGTCCTGGTTCTGCCATTAGCCAGCTGCCTACAAACCACTTAATGTTTATGAGTCTCAGTTTCCCCATCTGTAAAATAGGAATAATAATTCCTTCCCTGTCTGCTTCACACTTGTGATTTGAGGACCAAATGTGATAATTAATGGGCATTTTTCCCAAATTACAAAGAACATCATAGGGAACTATTCAATTCAATTAGAATTTATCAAACACCTACTATGTGCTGGGCACAGTGCTAAAAATTGAGGGGACAGAGGCAAAAATGTCACAGCCTTTGCCTTCAAAGTATGTTTCAAGAAGAGGAGGAAAAGAAAGAAAGAGAAGGAAAGAAGCAGAGAAGAGGAAGAAGGCATTTTCAAAGCCAGAAAAAAGTAATTGGTTTATTCCTAATTTTCAGGTGTCAAGAGTCAATAAAACTGTGTGCTGTATAAAATTTCTGAGACTTTGGCTATGGATCTGTGCACCTGGCTACCCTCCCATGCCTCAGAAACTCGTTTATGTCCCATTAATCTCACCATATACCCAGATAGCAGAGTCATAGACATCACTTGCAGAAGGCTCCAGATGAGGAAGTCATGGAGTTTGGTAGAATGGCCATTTTGCATACAACTCATTTCAGAGAAATGAAAAGTGATTTTAGAATATTTCAAATGACCCTGTGGGACATTCCTTTCCACCCTTCCTGACTCCTGTCTCCCCCTTTCAGGGCTTGCCTAGTGGATAGCTGGAAAATAGACCTGCTCTGAGACCCCCACCTTTGCCTAGCTCCAAGAGAATATGACCTTTGAGGTGTTTGTTTGTTTTTTAACCGCTCTGCCTGATAGTCAATGTTTCCCCAGCCCTGTTTCCATAAAAAGCTTTGTGTTTCTGGTACCCAGTATTTCATCATTCCAGAGCGAAAGTCACTGCCTGCTTTTTATTCACGCACCTTGTTTTACTTAAAGAGAGAGAGGACTTTGATTTGCCAGAGAAGTTGGCAAGCTTTGGAGAGGATAAATGGATGTATGAAGATTCAGGCTGGGCTCTTGAAGTGGAGGCTAAAACTCACAAAGTCCTTCTAACAGGAAGCTTCGTTCAATCCTGGATGATGAAGACACAAAGAACAGTTGCCTACCTGAGCTTCTTCAGAAAAGGTCAAGGAAGAGGGTAAAATACAATTTTAAGAGTGTTTTTTAAATATCATCAAAGTCCTTTATATGTTGTCATCTCATTTGAGGCTCACAATACTCCCTGTCAATTGGGTATCATAGACATTGCTATCTCTGTTTTGCTGATGAGGCAAAAATTCAGAGGGGTTTACTGACTTGCCCACAATCACACAGTGAGGAAGTGTCAAAAGCAGGATTTGAAACCAGGGTTTCCTAACTCTGTGTCCAGCTCTCTGTCTACTTATTCATACCTAGCCTCCCTAATATAGGAAAACCATAGCTCTAGAGCCAGAAGAGGCTTAAGATGCCATCTAGTCTCATTTTACAGATGAGAAACCTGACCCTCAGGGTGGTTAATGCTTATTAACATTGTTCCTCCCTCTCTCACTGATATTCTGCCACAGCCATTTGTACAGTTGGTGACTACTGCTGAGCTCTGATGTAAGTATCACGGTCCCATGGCCTCTGACATAAGTATGTTTGAAGGAGAGGGAAGATCATCCTGGGACTCATCTATCTCTGACACTGGGACCCAGAGTTATATGTCTGCCAAGCCCTTGGATGTAGTTTGTGCCTAATGTCTCAAGAGTCTACAGTCCACTCTAAAACACATGACTTTCCAGAATGCAGAAGTCATGAAATGCCAGACAGATAAGTGGAACCCCTGGAATTACAAGGGTTGGCCACTGGAATCTGACTTGTCAATCTTGCCAAAGCCTAGGGCAGCATGTAGCAGCATGAAGAAAGGGAGACTTAGAAGCAGTTGACCTGGGCCTGAAGACTCTTTGCCTTACAAGCTGGCTAAACTTGGGCAACCCTCTTCTTCCTCCAGCTCAATTCCCTGAAAAGGCGGGTGTTGCACTAGATGACATCTAAGCTTCCTTTGGCTTGGCTCGGGATCTTCAATGCTGTAATGATCATTAAGATCCCTTCCAGTTCTAAATCCTGTGCTCCTATGACCAATGACATCACTTGACAGTCACAGTCTGAGCAGCAGGCCAGGGCCAACATCTCAGAGGGATAAATTCCTTTGGCCTTTATCTCTGAGGTACCAGCAGCACTAGGGTGTGAGCCAGTCTGGAGTCCTCATTAAGGTAATGGTCATGAGATGCTGCATCCCTGCTCTCACAGATAAACCACCCTGTCTCCTCGTTTGTGGGAAGGCCCTTCATTGAAGGATGGTATTACATCTGTAAAACTGAGTCACAAGAAACAGCTTGGTCACCTGAGGCAAATGGTAGCTGATCCATACCCTAAACAGGGTATCATCCTGATCATTTGGGGCATTGTAAGCCCAAGTATAAGCTACAACCTCACCTTAGAGCTATTTGCTAGAGCTCAGGGTGGACCTCAGGACTAATGGAGGCCTAGGATATCCTAAGACTAGCTACGTCTAGAAGGTACTTTGGAAATCATCCAGTTCAACCTCATCCTTTTACAGAAGAGAAGATGGAGACCCAGAGAGAGGTAATGACTATCCTCAGGT
Organism: Dromiciops gliroides; assembly: GCF_019393635.1. Taxonomy (NCBI): domain Eukaryota; kingdom Metazoa; phylum Chordata; class Mammalia; order Microbiotheria; family Microbiotheriidae; genus Dromiciops; species Dromiciops gliroides. The sequence goes on from NC_057862.1 coordinate 695,548,908, forward strand.
CACACAGATAACAAGTGGCAGAGGAGAAATTCAAACTCAGGTCTTCTGAAACCAAACTTCTTACTCTTTCCATTGTAAGATTCTGGTCATCACCACTATCAACAAGCAGTTATTGAGTATCTATGTCAGGCACCATGCTATGCACAGGAGACACAAAGACACAAACAGTGCCCACCCTTGAGAAGTTCATAGTCTCTTAGGGGGAGACAGGTCCACACACGAATGTAGCAGAAGGAAAAATGAAGAATGAGTAAGAACTAAGTAGATCCCTGGATCAGGGCAAGTTTCACAGAGTAGGTGGGTGACACCTAAGCCAAACCTTGAAGGCAGGAAAAGGCTCTGAGGAATAGAGATGAGGAGTCATTCCAGGTTAAATGACTTCATGGAGGTGGGCAGACCGTAGTCAGGTCTGGTCTGGCTGTGCCATCGAATTAATGAAGGAAAGCTCTGTAACTTAAGGCTTGTGGTAAAATATGAAAGTTTTTAACAGTCGGTTAGGATAACTGAAAGACGCCAGTTTTTCAAGGACCACCCTTTTGGGGAGGAGATGAACAGTCCGCCTGCTGCGCATGTCAGACTGCCTGCTGGGTACAGTCCGCCTGCTGCGCATGTCAGACTGCCTGCCGGGTTTTTGACTTCCGGGGTGGAGAGAACGAGAGTAGCCCTTTTTGCCTGCTTGGCGGGACTCCTGGCGGCGCGGCACAGACGGTCTCCCTCTCTCCAAAGGTGGCCTTTTCGGTTTGGTGAGTTTTTATAAGGAATATAGACTAAGCCTAGATTTAAGACGATTTGTACTGTATTTCTATTTTCCTATCCTTCTAATCAACAACACCTTATATACAATAAAGGCTCTATCTAGAAAACCAGAAGCTTCTTCCATTTACTAGTCTGGGAGATAAATTAAGGGAAAAGTTAAGTAGGGGAGATTTATGATCTAATATCCAATTTTAAATCTCACAGGCTGTAATCATAAGTGCAAACCAAATCGGAGAGAACCACAAATTCCAGGCAAAAGGGTATATATTTTATTCTAGAGACAATAGAAAGTCACCCAAATTTCTTGAAGAAGTAATATGGTCACATATTGTACCTTATTTTGGCAGCTGTGTGGCAGGAAGATTTGTCATAAGAGAGGAGACAAAAGTGAGGTGAATAATAGTAGATTATTAGAGAAGCAAGGAGTAATGAAGAGAAATAGAACAACAGTTGTTTGAATGAAGAGAATGGGATGGATTGAAATAGGTGGTGGAGGGGAAATGAAGAAAGCGCACTGAACTGAGGTCAGACAACTTGGGTTGAAGCTCTTGCTATCATGCTTACTCTTTGTGTGAACCTGGGAAAATCCTCGGACTCCTTGAACCTTGGTTTCCACATCAGTAAAATGCAGAGAGGATGGAACTTAATGGTCTCTGAGGTTCCTTCCCCCTTTAGGTCCATGAACTAGACTTGGTGAATGGTTGGATAATGGGGAGGGGAGAAGAAAAAAGAATGATTTTGATCTGGAAACCTTGAGTGACAACAAGGATGGTGATGACCTTGCTAGAAATAGAAATTGGGGAAGAAGGGGGAAATGATGAGGGGAAATTAATAAGTTCTACAGTAAGCATAATATAGAATACAACTCAACATTGAGGTTAAGATGCCTACAGAATGTCCAGGTAGAAATGTCCATAAGGCAATTGACAGAGCAGAGCTAGAGCTTGGAAGAGAGATTGGAGAGGAATACATGCATCTAGCATTTATTGACATAGAAATGATACTTGAAACCATGACAGCTGATAAGATCACTAAGAGATGAGGTAGAGAAAAAGCAGAGAAGATAGACTAGAACAGAGTCTTGGGTAATGCCTCCACTAAGAGGGCAGCATGTAGATGACGATGCTGTTACTGCAAAGGAAAGTGGGAAGTCATACAAATAGGAGGATACCCAGGGGAGAGAGCAGCATGCCAGAAACCAAGAGAAGACAATATACAAGAGGCCAAAGTGGTCAGCAGTGACCAAAGTATTATCAAGGTCAAGGAAGATGACAAGAAAAATGAGAAAAAAGGCCCTGGATTTGGCAGTGGTGTACTGACTGATAACCCCGGATTTTGGAGCAAGAAGAGACTTTAAAGCTCATCCAGTCCAATCCCTCTTTTTCTTTATGGGCAAGTCAGTGGTTTGACAGAGGTCTCCTAGCAGCTGAGCCAGGCCTGGAAACTCAGGTCCTCTGCCTCCCAAATCAGGGATTTTTAGATTACTTGCCCTCCCACTCTTGCTCCCATTTCGAATAGAGAGAACTCCTGGGAGAGTAGCAGTTCTTTCAGATGTCAGCCTATGTAAAGAATAAATCCATAGAAGGATAAAAGCTGCTAAAAAAGAAGAGCTGCCCCATCATCCAGTTGGAGACAACACATTTTCTGACTCCTCTAGAAATATGACAAGTTGTCTGATGTCTCCTCTCCAGCCCACACAGAATGAAGAATGCTCGGCATGGATGCTTTCAACCCCATTAACAGGGTAAGGGCAGAATTTTCACACTGGAAAAAAGCAATCACCCTTTGGATAGCTTAGTATAGTTTTCTCAAAAGGAATCTATATTTGATAACTGGCAGAACATAAGTTGAAATACACTATCAAATTCATTATTTCCCTCCGAACTCCTCCATGGTTTCAGCTGGGCACTGAGAAATCCCAGCTCACCTGGGAAAGAATGGTGCATTTGACAGTGGGGGACCTGGGTACAAATACTGGCACTACAACTTATGGGTTGGGTGACCTTAGGTGAATCAGGTTTAATTGTATCTCCTCAACATGGTGCTACAGTGAAAGGAACACTGACTCTGGAGTCAAAGTTTCCTCATTCAAATTCCTGCTCTGATGATCACTTCCAGCACAACCTTGGGCAAGTCGTTTAATCTGCATGAGTTTCCTTTTCTGTGACAGCAGGGAGTTGGACTCACAGGCCTGTGAGGTTCCTTTAAGCTCTAAATCTGTGATCTGGTGATCCAATGAGCTGAGCACTTTTATTATTTATCCCCCTTTCCCCATTTCTGTGGCCAGCACATCATCTTTAACCAGTGCTATTTTAGCAGCTTCAGCACTGGTGTCTCTACTTTCAATCTCCTGTCTCTCTGAGTCATCCTCTACATAACTCTCAGTGAAGTCTGCTGAAGGCACAGGTCAAAAACCAAAGCAGTGACTCCCTGTTGCTTCTAGGACAAAACCCATGATCTTCAGCCTTCCTTTCAAGCCCCCCACACTTCCTCTCCAACTGAGCTTTCCACTTTTCCCTCACATTATTCCCCTTCAGGAATTGTATTTTCCAGCCAAACTTAATGACTGTTCTTAGATTTGGGAATTAATTCTATTTCCCAGCTCAGTGCATTTACCCAAGCTGTAAACCATCCATAGTATGCTCTCCCATTCCATTTCTATGTCCCAGACCTCTGATCTTCTGTCAAGCCTCAGGTCAGGTGTCACCTTCCCTGAGCACAGACTATTTCAATTAAATATCTATTCAACTGCCAGTCTGTCTTGGTCTTGGCAAGACAATTGTGAAGTTCACTTTATTTTTTTAATTGAAGTTGATTGGGTTCCCTTCATCAGAGGCCTTCCAGAAGAGACTGTACAAGCATTTACTAGGGCTGTTATCCTGGGGATTACTTTGGTGTGTATGTTGGGCTAGGTGGCAAGAGAGGTCACTTCCAACTCTTAATTTTGGGGATTCTGTATCTAGGTTGATCTTGAGGAAGGGGCTCTGAAATGTTTCAGGATTTAATACAATGAGGACTTTATATATTTCATCAGGAGTATCCAGAAACCCTTTGCATTGATAATTAATAGCCAATATTGAAAAATCACTTCATTTGGAGTCAGAGGATCTAGTGAGGGTCCTAGCTCTGTTGGTCAATATTTCTATGACCTTGAAAGAATGACTCCCTCTCACTAGCCCTGGTTCTTCCTCTAAAATAGGAGTGATGGTGTGCTTCTTCCTACTCTGCAACAGTTGCTGTTAAGTATTATCTCAATGTGTCACCCTGCTTGCACTCTTCCAAAGAAATTGGCCATGGCATTTATGAATTCCTTAGGTTTGATGCCTTGTCTTTGGTTAATGCAAATAGAGTGTTACTGATACAAATGGATTGTCTTTTTGGTCACATCTTTGGTGGAAGAGTATCTTACTTTTACCATGTGTATAGGAGATGCCTTGTTCGAGGGGAACCTTTAAAAAGCCTGCATTTTGTCCTCCAGTGTCCAATATATGTTCAGTTATGAAGCAGCAGATAAAGCGAGCTTTGCTCACTGTTCCTTGAAGCCAGTAGTTTCTGTGTGAGGACATGGTTTGCTCTAGATTGACCAAATTTTGTCTCATACTTTCCTGAACAAGAACCTCCATTTGGAGAGCATCTAGTCCCACCTCTGCTGTATACCTTCCCATCTTCTTAAAGGGGACATAATTCTACCTTTCCCTGAGAAGCCAATGTCTTAAAGGGGCCTCCCACAATTCCTTTTGATATAGCTTAACAGAATCACTGGGGCCATAGATGTGTCCATTCTGTATCCAATCTTCCCCCACTCCCTTTCTGTACCCCAATATAGGCTGGCATTAATTCAGTGCATATTTTGGCAGTTCATTGTTCTCATAATGTGTCCTCTCAACTGAGTGATTTTGTTTTGGTTTGGTTCTGTGTCTGTGTCCCTAGCACCTAGTGCTGTGACTGGCACATACTAATTGTTTGGTTGATTGCTAGATTGCTGGATTAATTGCTTGATTACACCATGCCGAAATGGGAAAACTGAAAAAAATGCAAGCCTTTGTGGTCATCAGACCAACAGACACACAAGTCCCAATGGAGGCCAAACCTGGCTTTGACCAGGCTTCCCGGGCAGACTGCCAGGGAAGAGCACAGCTCAAATTCTGAATGTGGGCATTTGGGTTGCCATGGGCCCAGGTTACTGCACAGGTGTGAAGCTGCCTGCTCTTAGGAAGGGATGAGGTTGAATGACAGTGGAATGCAACCTTCAGCTTGGGGAAAATAACAAGGAACCTAGAGCCTTGCTCTGAACTTCTCAGCATGAAGAAGAGCAGACTCCGAGACAATGGGCATGCCATGCCATTCTCCATATCACCTGCCTTTTGTTGTTGTGTTCAACTAAGGACATTGTCCATTATGGCAGGGGTGGGGGGAGCACTAACAATGTCGCATGTAACCTGTATCTCATAGAATTTCCTAAGGACCTTCAATGACACCTCATTGATTACCAACCAGAATTCACCCTTCCAGGCCCTTTCCTGGCATTCCAGGCCCTTCACAACTCATTTCCCAAAATTGCCTTTTCTTGCCAGAGCTCATGCTGCCCTGCTTTGTATTCTCTATGTTCTAATGAAATAAAATGCCACAACATTACTCTGCTGAGCCACACAATTTCTCACATCTTTGATTATCTTATTTCCTATGCCAAGAAAGTTCTTCTATCCCTCTGCCTCAATGTCCAGCTGTGGCATTAGCTTGTCTCTGCCTCCAGGCTTTCTCCTCTCCAATCCACATTGTTTTTCACTGCCAAATAATTTTCCCAATGTAGAAATCTGATCACATTACTCCCCTACTCAACAACCTCCAGTGAATCACTGTTGCCACTAAGATTATATAACAGCACCCTCATGATCCCTGATGCCACATGGCGAAAACAAGCAAGAGGGATCACACCCAAGGTGCAGAGGGTAGCCTGCATAGAGAGGAGTGAAGTCCATGTCAGAGGAGGAGCAATGGAAGAAAATGGAAATCTTGACCCTGGGGAAGAGAAGACTTGATAGTGATGTCAGGGAGGAGCATGAGAGTTTCTTCCAAATACAAAGACTATCCTATAGAAATAGGAATAGATTTTCCTGATTGTTCCTTTAGGGAAGGACTAGGAAAAGTAAGTAGAACGTTCAGAGAAGCATACTGAGTGTCATGGGAAAAAACCTTCCTACTTATGGATGGTCAGAAGTTGGGCAAGCTCAGCCAACAGGGATAGAGCCAAAAATAGTGGAGCCAGTGGTGAAACAAGCCTGAAAGTAAGGGTAGCAGCTGTCACAAAGCCCAGATAATTTAGTCTGCAGTTAAGGACTACAGCCACCATTAAAACAAAGCCTAACCTGGCAGGTCTAGGTATAACATTACGGTCACATTACGGTCCTGTTTCTCTTGGCAACAAGCTGTAAAAACAACACCTAGCTGTCAGTGAGGAAGGAGAGAGAACAGAAAACCACAGCAGTCTGGGGACATTTGATGCAGGGACAAACAGCCCCAAATACCTCCATAGTCCCTGCAGGCATCATTGTATCACAAAGTACACACAGCTCTAATTTAATCCAATTGAAGAAAATTGGTTTTCAGGATTCCAAGTGCTCAGTAGATTAGGAAGAAGAGATTATTATTAATAATAGCTCAGTTTATATAACTCTTTACAGATCATTTACCTTGCAATACAACAGTCTTGTCAAGGAAGAAGTGCAGATAAGACAATCTCTTTTATCAAATAATGAAACAGACTCATAAGAGTAATGACTTGCTCAAGATCATACATGAAGTAATCTTTTTCAGCTACACTTGCCTCCTCTGCACAATAGGCACATCTTCTAATATTAGCCTGGTAATTCTGTTACTTAAATTATTGGGATCAGCAACTGTTTCTAGCTAAATTTGGGGCGGGGGGCAGACTGGGTTTTCTAAAATATTGCTACTTATAAATTAATGGCTATTTATATAATAATAGCTATTACACCAGTTTAGGTGGTAAGCATTTATTATTAGAGTGTATTAAATATTAGTAAAGAATTGGCCACATGGCATTTAACACAAGCAGACAAACCCCCAATGTCATATTGTCTCTAAGAGAGTACATGGCCTCAAGCAGAGTTCAGAAGCCCTACATTACCTATTCTGTCCTAAGAGGATAGCACTCACCAACCAGCCTTCAGAGCCTAGAGTGCAAGCCTAGAATGGCATTCACTTCATGGTCTAAGTCTTCTTCCTCCTTTAGATAGAGGTGGCTCTTTATGCACTGATCAAAGCTGATTGGCTAGCATCATTCAGTTCCTTTGGTTGACATGACCTGATATTGGTCCATAATAAAATGAGCTGTACCATGATGACATCAGGGTCTAGTGGGAGACAGACCCCCTGAGGGACATAGGTGTATTCAGATAGGTGTGGTTTAATCCCCTCAATTCACTGAACTAGACAGAAAAGAGTCTATCCCCATTCTTTGTATGCCCTGTACAGGATTAGATCTTGAAAGAGATTAGAACTGTCTCAAAAACTGGGCATTCTGAAGTGAGGGTTAGGCTAAAAATTGGAACCCCCCCCAAAATAGTTATTAATAATTATTTTCTCACATAATTACCTCTCCAACTAATGATCTCATGGAACATTGCACTTTTCATGGACTTGTTATATCACAGTCTTAGACTTGAATTAAGACTTCAAGTTGATCAGACTCTCCACTCTACCACACTTAGTCCACAGAAGAACAGACTTACTAAGAGCCATGAAAACTGGAGATCTGTACAATTGGGAAGTGACAGCATGATGTGGAGGCAGGAGACAGGAAACATGGAAAAAGGAGAAATTGCTGCTCAGACTCAACAAACTTGCCCCCCGCCTTCATTAGACCCTGGCAGTGATCAAAATATTTTAGAAGATGCCAAGATCTGCTGGAGATTACGATGAGCCTAATTTACGGAGGAAGATGACATGTTTTGTTTAAAGAGATGGAAAGATGGGGAACACATCTTGGAAATTATACTGCTTGGGGGCAGCTGGGTGGTGCAGTGGATAAAGCACCGCCCTGGACTCAGGAGGACCTGAGTTCAAATTCAGCCTCAGACACTTGACACTTGCTAGCTGTGTGGCCCTGGGCAAGTCATTTAACCCTCATTGCCCTGCAAAAAAAAAAATTTAAATAAATAAAAAATTAAAATTAAAAAAAGTTAATTACACTGATCCTCAGCTTTCCCTCATGATGAGTCACTGGGCTCTCCAGACAAGCCCAGATTTATCTAAGTAGGACATTGAGCTCTAGATAAAGCCACTGAATATTTCTAGATGCTCTTTGTGTGGTGGTAAGGAATTGGAAGTCGAGGCGATGCCCATCAATCGGGGAATGACTGAACAAGGTGTGATATATGAATGTAATGGAATACTACTGTGCTGTAAGAAACAATGAGCAAGCAGATTTCAGAGAAACCTGGAAGGACTTACATGAACTGATGCTGAGTGAGATGAGCAGAAGCAGGAGAACATTGTACACAGCATCAACAATATTGTGTGATGATCAACTGTGATAGACTTGACTCTTCTCAGCAATACAATGGTTCAAGATAATTCCAAAGAACTTATAAGGGAAAATGCAGAAAATACAGGAAAAAAAGAACTGTGCAATCTATATGCATATTGAACCACACTGTTTCTACTTTTTTGTTTTTCTTTTTTTTCCATTTTTTCTTATTCTTCTTTCACAGCATGACTAATGCAGGAATATGTTTAATGTGATTGTACATATATAACCTATATTAGATTGCTTTCTGTCTTGGGGAGGGGGGAAGGAGGAGAGGGAGGGAGAAAAATTTGGAACTAGAAATCTTATAAAATCAAATGTTGAAAACTATCTCTACATGTAACTAGAAAACAATAAAATACTTTTATGATTAAAAAATAGATAAAGCCATTGGATATGGGCTTGCTGCACTAAAGGAGTCCTAGCTAGTCTGCCTTTTTTATTTTGGACTTCTCCCAACCCATGATGCTAATGGTTATCCCTCCTCTCTCCCCTTCCCCAAATACCACTCAAGTACCAGACCCTCTGCCTCTATCATTGAATATTCTCATCATAGTATCATCGGTATGGGGCAGAATAGGGTGGGGTATGCTCAGTGCAAGTTCCGGCAGGATATTTCCCTGTTGTCCCAGTAACAGCCTTGGGGTCACTGGGACATAGTAGAGCTGGAAGGGACCTCGGAGGCCAGTTATTCCAGGTCTCTCATTAGGTCATGAATTCCTTGGAGATGGTGACTGTTTTCCATTTTATTTGTATACTCAGCTCTTACCTCAGTGCCTTGAACATAGTAGATACTTAATAAATGCTTACTGACTTTAAACAAGAAGAAACTAATGCCCAGAGTGCTTAAGTGACTGCCAATACCACACAGCTAGCAAGCACGAGGGGCAGGATTTGTATCAATGTTTCAGTTCATCCTCTGATTGGCCTGACTTGACCCATGATGATTTTCATTGCCATGCCATTCTGATGACCATCTCTTCCTTTGGTATTTGTATCAGAGATAGTTAATCTTATATTTTGGTCTCAAGAAATACCCCTCTCCATATCCTTGAGAAAACTGCATTAGTAAACAAAAATGCTGTCTTCACATACCATTGATCAGCCATCTACTTCTCATTCTTGGAAATGAGTGAGGCCCTGTCCATGGATCACTGAATCAGGGTTCAGGGACCTATTGATCTTCACCAGAACTTAGCAGAAAATGATCTCTAGATGAGTACTTTTTGTGGCAAATAGACAGCCACATCAAAGGAAAAACAAGAAAAGCAGTCACAACCACAACAATCTATGCAGAAAATGAGAACTAGAGATAACACCTGTGTGAGGGCAGTTGAGTGATGCAGTGGATAAAGAACCGGCCCTGGGTTTGGGAGGACCTTAGTTCAAATCTAGCCTCAGACACTTGACACTTACTAGCTGTGTAGCACTGGGCAAGTCATTTAACCTTTATTGCCCCGAAAAAAAAAATCCTGTGGAACCTACCACATGAGACTCTTGTGACATTTCAATAAGATAATGCATTGAAAGTGCTTTGCAGACCCCTAAAATTCTGAGGAGGATAACAACTCACATATATCTAACATTTTCAACTTGTGCAAAGTGTTTTCTGCACAACTGTGTGGCAGATAGAGGCAATTTAAGCATTAATATCCCTACTTCAGAGAGGAGGGTACCAGGGTAAAAATAGTGGTTAGGCATTGTCTGAGCTTGGACCTGAACCCAGGCAGTCTGGCTCAAAATGCAGAGTTCTCTTCAGCACATCCTGGTACTTCTCAGAGAAGGAAAAGGAGGAGGTGAAACCTTGATTCCCTTTTCCTTTAATGATATCAGATTCTATTTATAAAATGCCTTAGGGTGCATAAACCACCTCACAAACCCCATCTCATAGGTGTAGTGGGTGCTCTTATTATCTCCATCCTACACATAAGGAACCAGAGTCTAAGAAAGATGGGATCATGATCAAGGAAATTCCCCCTCTCTGAGCCTCACAAAAGCACAGAATCACAGGATTTCAAAGCAGAAAATAAATGCAGGCAGGTCTCTGGCTGAGGGTCCTCCCGCACTGCAGGCAGGAAGATGGTGGCCACAAAAAAGACAAAAAAGTCACTCGAGTCCATCCATCCACTCAAGACTCCAGCTGGCGATGAAAAGTGGAAAATATGTGCTAGGCTACAAAGAGACCCTGAAAATGATCAGACAAGGCAAAGCCAAACTGGTCATCTTAGCTAACATCTGCCCAGCCTTGAGGAAATCAGAGATTGAATATTATACTATGTCGGCCAAAACTGGCATACATCACTACAGTGGCAACAACATTGAATTGGGTACAGCATGTGGGAAGTACCACAGAGTTTGTACACTGACTATCATTGATCCAGGTGATTCTGATACCACTAGAAGCCTGACAGAACAGACCAGTGAAAAGTGAACTGTACAAAAGTATTCTTTAATAAACTGGCCAAAGCTTGTTTAAAAAAAATAACTGCAGTGGCTGTCCCGTCCAAGCCATCCCTGAAAGTCTTCCCCAATATAAGTTATCCAACAAGTAGTTGATCAGCTTCTGCTTGGAGACCTATAAAAAGGAGGAACTCACTGATTTTTGAGATGGCCTGTGCCCATCTTGGACAGTTCTGTCAGAAAGTTTTTCCTGAACCCTCACCTACTTGTCTTCTTTTAAACTTCTCCCCATCATTCCTGGTTCTGTCCTCTGAGCCCAAACAGATTCAGTCTAAATCATTCTTCCATATGATAGCTCTTCAAATATTTGAAAACAATCATCATGTTTCCTTTAGTCTTCTCTTGTCCAAGCTAAGTGCCCCTAGTTCTGTCAAGTGATCCTCATAAAGCATGGTTGTTTACAATTCTGTTTGTCATTCTCTGGTTTCTCTCCAGCTCATCAATGTCCTTATTAAACAGTGGGACCCTGAACTGAACACAACACTCTCAATGAGATATAACTTTTCTATAACTTAAGACTATGCCCCTCTTAATGCAGTCCAATATTGCATTAGCTTAATTAGCTGCTATATCACACTGCTGGCATATACAGTCATCAATTTCCTTGTCAACTAAGCGAGTTAGTATAGAAAGTCTAAGATCCCTTCCAGCTTTAAATCGCCTCAACTCAGGAATATGTCCTCTGAAAAAGATCTGCAAAGTCTGCCCAGTGGAACATTTTGGGTGTCCTTATAAGTCTCAGCAGAATTGCAGAAAGTCACAAACATATGAAATATTAATCATAGCTACAGTGTATCCATCATAGAGGCAGCAGTGATTTGGCCTTGCTCCAAAGGAAAGGATTACATCTCAACTCTATTTTCCTGTGAAAAATTAACATATCTGAGGGCTCGCTCTATTCTGAACCTGTGTTTAATCTCCAAGAATTGATTTATCAGCTGAGATTTCAGGCCAAAAGTGTCTCTTAAATTCAGATAAAATTAATGAGGTCATTCTGAACCCACATCCCTCATAGAACCTGGCCTCTTCCTCACCAGGCTTTGAAATGCACTGAAGAGATCAGAGCATTAGCTCTTGATAGGAGTGAATGCTTAAGCCAATTCTCCCTATTCCCTTTCTATCCCCCCTCCCCACACACTTCCATTAGGAGTTTGGATGTCTGGATATTGACATGAAGAACTGACACCTACTCAAGTATAACCAATGGGACAGGGATTGATTACAATTTGGAGGAAGTATTTAGGGATGGCAGGAAGAACTATAGTTGCTGGGTTATGGCCAAGATCAATGTGTGAATAAAGTCATCTTTGGCTATAGAACCCAAAGACAATGGGGATGGAACAAGTTGAATCTCTCTTCCATATTCTAGCTCATAAAATACTTGAAGAAAGTTATCGAGCCACTCCCCAAGTCTTCTCTTTTCAAAGGCTAATTTCCCCCAGTGCCTTCTAACAATTCTCATTGAATGGGGCCCCTAAAGCCCTCAGAATTCCAGTCTCCCTGCTCTGCACTATCTTGAGTCTTCCAACCCTGGGTCACCGACAAGTGAATTTGATAAGTGAGTCAAGGCCTGGTTAGGGTAAAGCAGACTAAGACTATCTTGTCTCCTCTGTTCAGTCACTATGCTTCTCATAAGGGAGCCCAAAATCACACTTGTTCTTTTAGCTTTTGACAAATATTGCAGTTGCCATGGGACAAGTTATGCTGGATGTCAGGAAAACCTTCCCAAAAAAGAGACCTGTTCCAAAGTGGAATGCAATGTGTGGAGAGGTAGTATGTTCCCCCTCAATGTAGGTCTTGTCTCCAGGGAGAGACTGGATGGCCACTCATGTAGTTTCTTGGGAAGGGGATTCTCATTTCAAGTATAGGTGCTGCTGTAGTCTTTTCCAACTGGATGATTCTCTGATTCCAGAATGACTCACTCCACAGTCCCTTCCAGCTCCAAGCTGCTGTGAGATGGCCAAAACCAAGCACTAGTTAAGCAAGAAGACTGCTCAGAGAATCAATCCTCCTTGGACAAGGCAGACTAAACAAAGCTAAAGGGGTGAAACAAATGGCCTAAACATTAGGAGCAGTAATGGAGAGAGGAATACCAGGAGAGGGAAAAATCCATTTTCGTTAAATAACTACAGATCCTTTTCCTCCTTCTGTTTTTCATCAGTTTATTATCCTTTCCGTTTCATCCTCCAATTCTTTCAGTGTGATGTGGCTGAACTGGGGTCCCCTCCACGCCCACTTTCACCCCACCCAGTTTTTTACTCCACTGAATCGTGACATTTGATGAGACCAGGCTTTACGTAGTCTTTCACCATCCTCCTTTGGAAAATTTGACATCCAAGTGTATACCAAACTGACAGTGTCCTTGGATTCCATATTTCAATAGAACACAAGATCTGTCAGGTTCTGTCACACTGGGAAGAGTTTGAATATAGACCCAACTGGAGACCAATATGTAGCCCCTAACAAAGTCTAGCATAGCTTGCTATAAGGATGATGGTCATTTGATAATAGATACTTTGAGGATGTCAAATAGAATTCAATCAATTAATAATAATATATTAAGCACTAACTAGATGGCAGACTCTGTGTGAGGCAACAGATATAAAAATACAAAAGTCAGTCCCTGGCTTTGGGAAGCTTACATTGTAGTAGTGGCATGTAACACATATGAAGAATTGGGGGCAAGGGGAGGGAATTTCTGATTGGAAGGCACAAGGATAAAGAGCAAAATTCTAAGACAGCAGATTATCAAGGCAATCTAGTAACAATAGAACTTTGGGTGGGATGAGGAGATGAACATATAATGAGGGAAGATGGCAAGATGCACAAGTTTAGTAGTCCCTGATATCCTGACAGATGGATGGATAGATGCATGGTACATGGAGAAAGGGCTGAGACTTGCTAGACATAGTAGATCAAAGTCAAATTTCCCTTACTCACCCACCAATCTAGAGTTCAGTACCAGTCCCAATTCAAATCAACAAAGACATGTACCTTTCTATATATCCCAGGCACTGTGCTAGGCATTGAGGATGTACAGACAAAAATGGAATAAGTCCCTACCCTCAAGGAGATTCTACTACTTCTAAGGGAAACCAAAAGTGTTTAAAAGTAAGCTTTCACACTCCCTTAGTAATGATAAGTTTTACGAATACTGATCACATTTTCACAGATCATAAGAAAACTTAATGAGTGCCTAATAATTAGTCTTTGAAGTTTTCCTTATATTTCTTCTGAATCTTTTATATCTAATTTTCCATTGAGTTCTTGTCTTTTTCTTACAAATACAAATGTCAATTATTTTTCATTCTGGATTATGCTCATATATACTGGTATAATGATTGGAGTGATTCCACCTGCTGGAAAGTAACTGTAGTAAAGCTCCACCATGAGGAGAAGGCATCTGAGGGCAAGCCATGTGGCTTTTCTTTGGTGCCAGGAAGTGATGTTTGCTCGTGGGTACTGTCTGTCAAAGCTACCAGCCAATTAGCTTGGAGCTGTGTGTGCATGTGGATGGGATGTTCCCAGTTTCACAGGAGGCTTGTGGGAAGAAGAAGGCAAGGCTGGCTCTCTTGCTATCTTTCTTCAGGACTCTCGTGGAGAGTAGAGCAGAAATGCGGGCCTCCAGAGATAGATAGCTGAATCTAGGCCTCTTCCTCTCTCCACCAAATTCTTATTCTCCTTAATAAATGCTTAAAAGTCTAAACTCTTGCTAAAGCTTATAATTTATTGGCAACCACTCATTAGATTTTAGACAGTATAGCTAGAATTTTAGCCTCTTACAGATGTGATAAAATTGTTGGAATTTGGCTGACTCAATGGGAGGGGCCACACCTGGCCTGTCCTAAAGTGATATATGCTACTGATATCAGGATGAGAAAACCACTCTCCACAGGCAGTTTTGAAGGACCTCCCCTTTTGGGGGAGGAAGATTAAATGCTCTCTGAGGGGAGCCTCACTCTCTTCTGGAGTCTCTTTTTTTCCGGTTGTGCGAGCAGTAGGAGCAGATGCCTCAGGTGGTGAGTTAACATAAAAGCCTTGATTCCTTTTGAATTAGCTGAACTGGAAGCTAGTTGGGGATTGTATAGACTTAGGTTAGAGCTAGGAGGATTATCCATATTTCTTTTTTCCCAATTCCCTTATCTTTGATTTTTATTAATTTCACCTTTGCTGTTTATTTCATTCCCAATTAATAAAATCTGATCTGTTTGTGGAAAAGAGGCTGTAAGGCTCCTTTTTATTGGCCTGGGAGAAATATCTAAAAAGGCAGTTTTGGAGGGGAGGGAGCTTTGGACCTAGAGGTCCCTCATTATTTCCAGGACCTAATATTACAGTGAGCCACTCAATTAACTCTCCATATATTAAATGTGGCCCTCACACTGGGTAAGTTATTCTTGAAAGTAACCTCAGTTCCTTTGCTCTTTGATATAGAATGTTCTTTTGTTGTTGTTTTTTTTGTTGTTGTTGTTGTTTTTGATACCGATATAGAATGTTCTAAGATCTAGTCCTTTAGTGTAGAAGCTGCTAGGTCTTGTAAAATTCTTACTGGTTTTCAGCTGTATTTTAATTGTTGTTTGTTGTTGTTGTTGTTGTTGCTTGAAATATTATCTACTTAATTTGGGAATTTTGAAACTTGGCTTTGATATTCCTTTAAGTTTTCTTTCTGGAATCCCTTTCAGGTAGTGAGTGGTAGATTTTTTTCAATTTTTACTATATCCTCTTTTTTCTAAAACTTCAAAGAAATTTCCCTTAATAATTTCTTATAATATTGTATTCAGATTATTTTTTATTAACATTCAGGCAGTCCAATAATTCTTATATTGTCTCTCCTCAATCTGTCCTCCAGATGAGTTGTTTTTCAAATGACATGTTTCAGATTTTCTTCTGTTTTGTTCTAGTTTTTTTTCTATCTTGCTTTCTTATAACATCATTTTATTCCTCTTTCCCAATTTTTAAGGAGTTATTTTTTCTTCTTTTTCCAATTGGATAACTTTCCATAATTTTATTGGAATGCTTTTATTTTTTTCCTAATTTTTCCTTGATGTCTCTTATTTGGTTCTTGAATTCCCTTTTAAGTTCTCTCAAAACATCTTTTTTTTTTAATTGTGACCATTTGATGTTACTCTTTGGGGGTAGGAGTGACTTTTTAATCTCACTATCTTCCTTTAAATATGAACCCACATCTTCTTTAAACCAAAGTAGCTATCAGTGGTTGGGTTCTTTTTCCTTTATTTACTCACTTATTTTTTAAAATTAAATTTAATTTATTTTTAGCAGTTTATTATCAAGTTTTAATTCCAAGTTATGGCTGATGTTGCCCTAGGCTTCAGTTCCTCCTTCATGTTTCTTTCTGAATTCTGTCTGGGGGCTCAAGCTCAGGCATTCCTCTTTTCTCCTAAGCCATAATTAGGTCCCCCAGTCAAGTTGTCCCAAAAATGTTCTTGCTCCCCATGGTACTGTACTCACCAGGCATGTGCTCACCCCTCCTTGCCTTCAGCCACAGCCCAGTATCATTTCTGCTCAGCACCACTAGGTTAACAAAGCTATAACTAAAAAATATTTAATTAAAAGACACAAATAGGGTAACTACATTTTGACCAAAAGTACCATATATTATGAAGCAATATCTATACTGAATCTATATGCACCAAATGATAGTATCTAAATTTGAAAATAAATCTTAAATGAATTACAATTGGAGATAAATAGTAGTATTATAATAGCAGGGAACTTTAGTCTTCGCCCCTTGGAACTAGATAATTCTAACAAAAAAAAAAAAAAAGAAAGAAAGAAGTGAATAGAAATTTAGATAAGATAGATAGCTGGAGAGAACAGAATAGAAATAGAAAGAAATACACATTTTTCTCATGGTTTATAGTACCTTTACAAAGATTGATCATATATCAGTACAAAACAAACTTTATAGTTAAAAGTAGAAAAGTGGAAATCTTAAAAGTACCTTTTTCAGATCATAATGCAATAAAATGCATTTAATAGTGGACCATGGAAAGACAGATCTTAAAGAGTTAAAAAAAAAAAAAACATCATAGGGCAACTAGGTGGTGCAGTGGATAAAGCAGTGGCCTTGGATTCAAGAGGACCTGAATTCAAATCCAAGCCTCAGACACTTGAAACTTACTAGCTGTGTGACCCTGGGCAAATCACTAAACCCTCACTGCCTCGCAAAAAAACAAAAAACAAACAAAAAACAAAAAAACAAACAAACAAACAAAAAACCCACACATCATAGAAACAATCAATAATTTCATAAAAGAGAATGACAATAATGAGAAAAGATATAAAAACCTATGGATATGGGAAAAATAGTGATTAGAGAAAAATTATATATCTAAATAGAGAAAGAGCAAACTTACTAATTGAGTGCATTATTTTAAAAAATAGACAAAGAATAAATTTAAAAGTCCAAATTAAACTCTAATATTTGGAAAATCTAAAAATTAAAGGTGGAATTAATAAAATTGAGAGTAAAAGCATACCTTTGAATTAATAAATAAAATTAGGAGTTGGTTTTGTGAAAAACAAATAAAATGAATAATTGGTTAATTTGATTACAAAAAGAGAAGAAAACCAAATCACTAGTATCAAAAATGAAAAGGTTGAATATGCCACTAATGAAGATGAAATTTAAGCAATTATAATGACTTATTTTGCCCAACCAACAAATTAAAAACAATTAAATGAAATGGAATATATTTATAAAAATATAAATTGCCTAGAGTAGTATAAGAGGAAATAGAATATATAAATAGACCAATTTCATTTATTTATTTATTTATTTATTTTAGTGAGGCAATTGGGGTTAAGTGACTTGCCCAGGGCCACACAGCTAGTAAGTATTAAGTGTCTGAGGCCGGATTTGAACTCAGGTACTCCTGACTCCAGGGCTGGTGCTCTATCCACTGCGCCACCTAGCTGCCCCATAGACCAATTTTAGAAAAAGAATTTGAAGTGGAATTTATACCAACAATGTTGGGATGGCTTAACACAAGGAAAACTATTAACATAATTGATTACATCACTAATAAAAGTTTAAAAAGTCATATTATTATATCAATAGATGCAGAAAAGGCTTTTGATAAAGTTTAACATGATTCTATTTCAAAATACTTAAAAGTATTAGTATAAATGAATTTTTTCCTAAATTGATTAAAAAATTTCCTAAAACCATCATGAAGCATTATTTTTGTAGATGCTCTGAAACCTTTTGTTTTATTTTTTAAAAAGACAACAATAATTTATATCATTAAACAAACCAGAAAACTTAATGAACTTCCCAAACCCCAATGCCAAGTGTAGCTACTAGCCAGGAAAGATGGTCCATGGCTCAAAGGTTTTCTTTCTTTCTTTTTTTGTGAGGCAATTGGGGTTGTGACTTGCCCAGAGTCACACAGCTAGAAAGTACTTTATATTTTTTATAAAGTTGACTCAGTTCTCTATACATTTGAGAAATGAGGCCTTTATCAGAAATACTTATTTCAAAAATTATTTTCCAGTTTTCTGTTTCCCTTATGATTTTTTTGTGCAAAATAATAAAACACTATTTTAAAAGGTTTTCATACAAATAAATCACATGTATCTAAGATCAGAAGGAAAGCAGAAAATTGAGTCATACAAATAGTATGTGTCAGAGATGGGTCTTGAAACCTAGCACTTCCTGACTCTTGGGTCTGCTCTCTGTCCACTTAGATGCTCAGAACCACAAATACCTTATTTACTAGAAAAGACCTTTTGGAAATCCCAGCCTCTGTCTTAGGTATGCTTAATGAAGGAAGCAATAATCTGCAATTAGACCCACAAAGCCTAAGAGACTTAGAGGACACCAGAAACCAAGCCCTGAATGGTGTCTGGGGGGAAAAAGCCGCCCATAGAAGAGAGGGCTGCTTCCACTGAGAGCTGGCAGGCACACATCTTATTAAGTTACATGCAGATGTTCTGGTACCTCAGAGGTAAATGAAGAGTCAGAGACATCTTGTCCTTAACAATTATGCTTTCCCTGTGAAACTTACTAGGGCAACTCAGGCCACTCCAAGCTCTGCTCTGAGACACAGGAAGAGAAAGAACGTGGCCCAATAGGAAGTCTGTCAGCTTCTCCTCTTGGGCTGAAGACTGATGTTGTGGGGCACAAGTGACCTTCATCATTTCCAGAGAAATAACTAACTCTGATTTAATGAACTCCCCAGGCAGGCCCTGTGATTTGATAGAGGCCTTATTAGGAAAGAGGCCAAGTCTTTAAAAGTGAGATGGGGGATGGAGCGCAGGGAAGTTGAGGAGGCAGCTTGCAAAGCTCCAAGCTGTCCCAAGGCTAAGCTGAGAAGATTCTTTCCCCTCTGCAACTTTTTCCAAGGCGTTGATGTTGCCTCTGATGAAGCATGGCCAGGTGGGGAAAAGCTGAGGCTCAGAGCTCAAAGCTATCTTAGAAAGAAGTAGTCCAGGACCTGTAACCTAGGGTCCATGAAGTTGAGTTTTTAATAAATATTTACATAACTATATTTCAACATGATTCCTTCCTTTTTAATCCTGTGTATTTTATTTCATTCATTTAAAACATTATTCTACTGAGTGGCCCATAGCTGCTTTCAGACTGCCAGAGGGGTCTATGATACATTCCCTACCTCTTAAGATGGGGAAACTGAGACCCAGCTAAGAGAAGAGAGTTATTTGCCCCAGATCACACAGTTGCACAGGTAGGCTTCCCCATCAGGTCGCCTGTTAGCAAGCCTAATGCTCTTCCCACCCAAGAGATCATATCGATCCCATGCAGCCTGGGGCTCTTCTATTCCTGTTCTTTGGTTTTGACTGTTGGGTCCCCATCTCCCCAATGAGGGAAACAGCTACTCTCCTGCCTCATACCCCAAGATTGACTAGGGATGATAAAAAACAATCAACAGGGGGCAGCTAGATGGCACAGTGGTAAAGCACCGGCCCTGGATGCAGGAGTACCTGAGTTCAAATCCGACCTCAGACACTTGACACTTACTAGCTGTGTGACCCTGGGCAAGTTACTTAACCATCATTGCCCTGGGGAAAAAAAAAACAATCAACAGGCTCTGAAGTTCTGATCTGTTGCTAAGTTTTACCCACCATGCTAAAGTGGCATAGTTATCAGTGCTGGAAAGATGGGGTCCTAAGGGCTAGGTGAAAACCCTTTGAGGCCTCAGTCCATGTCTGGTCCCCTGCAGTGGCTGACACTGAGGACTCCCTGACTACCGCTGCGCAGGGCTGAGCCAGGCACACAGGTATTGGTGCATAGAGAAGGAAGATTGGGCAGAGAAGTGAGATCATTGGCAACATCAAGGATGATCCATGAGAGCTGTTTGGCTGGAGCATTGAGCATATGATGGGGAGCAACATCAATATTTATGGAAAGAGAAAATGCTCTGGCTTTTACAATCCTTCATTATTTCATTCCTTCCCAATTCTCCAAACTTCTTACATATTACATCCTTGTTCTTCATCCCACCCTCCACCCTCCACCCTATACTAGGGGCAGCTAAGTGGTCCATAGATAGAGTACTAACCTGGCAGCAGGAAGATCTGAGCTCAGATCTGGCCTCCCACACTAGCCATCAGCATGACATTGGGAAAACCATTTAAGTTGTGTTTTTCTCAGTTTCCTTAACTGAAAAAATGGGAATAAAGACAACTCTTAACTCTCAGGGTTTCTGTGAGAACATTTAAAATAACATTTTCAGCGTGCTTAACTCAGTACCTGGTGCGATATAAATGTTAACTATTATTATTTTATCATCATCATTATTTATTATATTTTGTGATCTAGTGACATTGGCATCTTGCTCTTTCTTGATAAGGACATCCTATCTTCCAACCTCATGCCTTTTAACTGGCTGATCCACATGCCTGGAATTCTCTCCCCCCTCAATTTCACAATACTGGTTTCTCTGGCTCCCTTCAAATCTCAGTTAAAAATATAACCCTCTATATAAAGCCCTTCTCAGGCCTCTTTAATGCTAGTATTTTCCCTCTGAGGTTTTGTGTGTGTGTGCAGACATGTGCCCATACATTTATATTTGCATAGTCAGTTGTTTCTTGTTGTTACATGTTGTCTACCCCGTTAGTCTGAGCACTCCTTGAAAGCAGGGCCTAGCTTTTTCCTTTCTTCATGTTCCTAGTGCTTGGCACATAGTAGGAGTTTAATTAACATCTGTTGACATGATTTGACTTAATGTATAAATTGCATGGAGAGAGAGAGAAAGAGAGAGAGAGAGAGAGAGGAAAGCCACATTGTGATGGCCTTTAAATGCCAAGCAGATGTGGGCTTTGTCCTGGAGGCAACAGGAAGCTCCTGTCATTTCTTGAGCAAGGAAATGACCTGGGAAGAGATACATCCTCAGTGAGTCGCAATTTGGCCAGATTGGAGAGTGTATAGACATGAGGCAAGGAGACATTTGAAGAGGTCTAGGAGAGAGATGAGGACCCCAAATACAATGGTATCCATGTGAGCAGAACTAAGGTTATGGAAGGGAGATATGGGAAGGCCCAGTTCATAGAACTGAACCATAATGCACTGACCAGCCTCACTGCCCACATGGGCAGATAGGCTGGCAACAGGAATTTTCTAGGATCTGCCAAATTTTGAAGTCCTCCTGAGTGCCAGGCTGCAGCATGGCTCCCATGCATTGAAACTGCATATGGAAAAAACTTCTTAGTGAGTAGAAATCATTATTCCCATACTCTTCAATCAAGAGAAGAATTTTGAAGAGACTAATCCTTCTAAAAACTTCTTAGGGACCAATTAAGGGTGTTTGCAAATTCAAAAAAAAAAATCAGAGTGCACTTAATAACTCCCTTCCTGGAGGGGCTCACCAGCAGCACAACCCTCCATGTTTCTTGGAAGAGAAAAGGAAAGAGAATTCTCTTGGCAGAAGAGTGAACTGTATGAGCTTCTGGCATAAAATCTTATTTTGTTTAAATCTGTAAATGTGCCCCCAGAGAAAGACCTAGAAAGATATGGGGCTCAAAGGGAGCATGGTGACTATTAAAGCAATTTGGAGAATAAATATTACCCTGCCCAACCTCCCAGCCACTAGGAACATACACTTGTGTTGGTGTGACAGAAAATATCAGGAGAAAGATGATAGTATAAGTAGATATTAGCTTCTGAAGGATGCATTTTTCCCTTGCCAAGGATACAGAAGAATAGTATATATAAATTATGAGGGACTTTAGAATATAATAGCTTAAAATATAATAGCTAAAACACTTTAAAAAGTTCTTTCACTTGATTCTCCCAACAACCCTGCAAGGCAAGTGCTATTATTGCCCACATTTTACAGATGAGGAAACTGAGGCAGACAGTGGTTAAATGACTTGTCCAGTCCCAGAGCCTGTCAAAACTGAGAAGGAACTTAGGAAATGCAACACACAATGTCAGAGGTAAAAAGGAATTAGAATATAGAATATGAAATGTCAAAGTTGGAAAGAACTTGCAATATGGAATTTGAGAGTCAAAGACAACTGAAAACCTAGAACATAAAATGCTAGATCTGAAAAAAACAAAAACAAAATAAAATGTTAGATCTGGGAGGGACTTGAAACATAGAGTAGAGAATGTCCAAGTTGAAGGGACCTGAGCTGGGAGGGATCCCAGACCACAGAATATCAGAGCTGTAAGAGACCTTAGTCAATAAGCACTTACTGTCAATGTACAAGTTACAGATATAGTAGATGGAATAAAATCTCATACAGAAAGTTCTAGTGGAGTGGGGTGGGGTGCATGAAAAACCACCTGTAGCAGGTGGGATTTAAACTGAGGCCTCAAGAAATCCAGGGGAGCTGGGGAACAAGGGTATTCCAGTTATAGGAGATAGCCAGTGCAAAGATGCAGAGGTAGAAACCTAAAGAAGAGAATGTCCTAGCTGAGGTTAGATGAGTATCCATCTTCACTAGCATTGAGCCTGTTGCTGCTCAAAAGGTTCGAATTCAAGTGATTCATGAGGCTCAGCCTTCTCCAGCATCAGCCACCCTATGTCCTCCAGGTTTTTCTTTTAAGCTATATTAGGGAAAAGAAGAGGATCAAGAAGAGAGAGTCAAGCCAACAAGCATGTATTGTTGTTCAGTTATTTCAGTTGTTTCTGACTTCATGACCCCATTTTGGGTTTTCTTGGCAAAGACACTGGAGTGGTTTGTCATTTCTTTCTCCGCATCATTTTACAGATGAGGAAACTGAAGCAAACAGGGCTAAGTGACTTAGCCAGGGTGACACAGCTAGTGAGAATCTGAAGTCAAGTCTTCCCTCTTTCTCTGAGAGGGACAGCTAGAATTGAAACAAGAAATAAAATAGCTATTTGCTGATCACACAGAAATGCATTCAACTCATCATCATTTCAGATCTGAGGTTCCAGGTTTCTTGAAGTAAATTAAATTCTCCTTCTTGTACAAAATATTATGTCCAGTCTATTGAAGAAATATCAAGTCCATTGGCCAGTTTATGCTGATAAGTGAAGGGTATCATCTCAAGGGGGAAACTTGAAGCAAGGCAAGGATTAAAATTGGGGACTTGGTGCAATTTGTTCTGCTTCTAATTAGTTGTGTGGTCTTGAGCAAGTTATTTAACTTGTCTGAGATTCTTTTGCCTCACGAGAGGCCTGGGCTAGAATGTCTCTAAGATCCCTTTCATCTCCATTTTTAATCGCTTCTCTGCTTAACTTCTACTCCATAGAAGTACATGCCCTCTCCATCCCCTCTCTGTCCTCTTCCCCCAAGATAAGCTTATTACTTGACATCCCATCACCCTAAAATGACTCAGGTTTTGAGGCTCTACACTTTCTTAACTGTGCCTCAGTTGACTCTCCTTTCTGAGCAGAGGGATGGAAGGCAGAGCACTAAGCTCTTCCTAAAGCTTTCCTTTATAGAGGACTCACAAACTTTCAAGTAACTCCATTTTCCATCAACTGCTTGGCTTGGCTTCGCTTCAGTTCTACAAAACATCATGTTTTTGTGTCTTCTCTGGTCCTCCTAACCCCCAGCTTCCCAGCTTCCTATGGTATATCATTCCCCCTCCCTATTAGATTGTGAGCTCCTTAAAAGCAAGGACTATCTTTTTCTTATCTATTCCTCCAGCATTTAACACAGTGTCTGGCACATAGTAGGTGTTTAAATATGTTTATTGAAGTGAATTGTATCTCTGAAATTCTGTATTCTACTTGCTAAGCTCTCTTCCATCTTCAACATTTTATGGCCTATAATCTGCAGTCACTTTATACTCTTTTCTCTGTTCTAAGGTCACTCCCAGTTTTAATATTCTGTGTCCTACATTTTAAAGTCACTTCCATTTTGAACATATTTTATGCTACTTTAATAAGGTCCCATCCCACTCTAACCCACTATTGGTTTATAGTTCATGGAACCTCCTATCATTACAAGTCACCATGATCATCAATTTCCTAGTTCCCACTAACTAATTTCACAGAGGGCTATTAACTTTGATTCCAAATTTTACTTTGAAAAAGGAAAATATATAAAGCATTAAAAATTTTAAAATGGAAAATTCACTTATTCTTCTATCCTCCAGTTTCTTTACATACCCGTTTCCATTCTGGGTTGAATATATTTAAATTATAGGACTTCTATATCCTGTGTCTATTGGAAAGTTTCTCTTTAACTCTGCATGTCTCAAAATATACATTTCTCCACATGACATTTTTAATAGTGGAAATAATTGCATCATTTCTAGGTGAGTCATTCTATAACTCTGTCTTTGTTAAGATTACATATTTCTGGAGATTTTGCTAGGAAATTATTTCTAGCTGCCCACTTATGTCCTTGAGAAAATTATAGCCCCTTATTGAATATGTTTCTTCTGCTAATTACACTGAGTGTATTTATTTATTCAGCCCATAACAGAAGTCCCCAATCAGAGAATACATTCAAGGGCAAACATAGTCTCATCTAATTCTCCACACTTGGGACTTGGAAGCTCTCTAAAGCATCTTTGGTACCACCAGATCTGGCAGGAGTGGAGAGAGGGTCAGAATTGAAAGCTTGTCTATGATAAAGGGCAAGCTAAGGACCAATAAAAGATGCTCCTGGACAAAGAGCCGGGGGGCAAGTTATGACCTAAGAAAATACATGCGAGTCCCACCAACAAGCCAGAGTTCACAGGAACAAGCACAAGTTTGTGGCAGCAAGTTCAAATCCCTTGAAGTGATTGTGCTATGTGTCAGTCTCCAAAGAGTTTTCAGAACAAAATGGAAAGGCATGTAAGCCATGGGTGAGCTGGATAAATTGTGCTTGTTCTTCCCCAGGTGTGTTTAGAAGGGAGGGACTGGGCTGTTGCTGATCAAAGTTGGTGTTTGGGCTGAGAGAAAGAGAACTTGGCTTGGCTGAAGACAGACTCAATCACAGACAGTTAGAAAGATATAATCAATAATATGGAAATGTATTTAACATGATTGTACATGTATAACCTATATCAGATTATAGAGAGGGGGAGGGGATGGAATGACAGAAAACAATTGGAACTCAAAATCTTATAAAAATGAATGTTGAAAACTAGCTTTACGTGTAATTGGAAAAAAATAAAATACTATTAAGTGAGGAAAAATAAAATAAAAAAGAAAGCCAGTCAAAGATGCATTTGGAATAAGAAGATTCAAATTCTGAGACCATGGATGAAGAGGAGAGACACAGAGGCAAAGAGAGATCCAGAGACACAGAAAGACAGAGAGAGGAGTTGAAAAGAGCACTCAGTGTTTCCCAAAGCCCATTTCCCTTCAGCAGATCTCTGATTGTTAGAAGTTTTTACTTATATTAATTTGAAATTGGATTCTCTGCAATTCCCATCCATTGCTTCTGGTTTTTCCCTCTGAGGCCTAGAAGAATAATACTAATCTTTATTCCAAATAATGATGTTTCATATATGTGAAGAACACTATTACCCTGCCCATCCCCCAACACACACACACACACACACACACACACACACACGCGCGCGCGCTAAACAAGCTCAGTTTGTTCAACAGCTCCTCACATGAATATGGAATGTCAATTTTTCTCAACTCTCAGTAGCTTGTCAAAGACCTTCTCAGAATGCTGTGCACAGGAGTCAAATGGGCTTACAGATGACATCCAGGCAGATGCCAAAGCGACTCCCACCTCCTGAGTATACTATGCCTCTCTCCAGGTAGCCCTTGACGCTATGACTATAGGGTTTGGAAATGGAATTGACCATAGAGGTCACTGAGTGGAAATGCTCATTAAATATATGAGGGAGCTGAGACAAAGAAAGTTTAAGGGAATGGCACAGGGTCATTCATGCAGTGAGTATCTAAGGCAGAATTTGAACTCAGGTCTTCAACACTCTAGGATACTTGCTGTAGCAAAAAAAAAAAGTTTTCTCAGTAAGTTTGATGATAATATCTTATAAAAAACCTCATGTGGCTAGGAAGAATCATTACGTGTGTCTCTGAAATATACCCACTAAAAAGGGCAAGATCTAGGAGGAAACAGGTGGACCCACATTCTCACTGTCAACTGGACTTTTTCCAGAACCAATCTCTAACTTATGTATGGCTGGAGCTGCACAGAATAGGCCAGAGACAGGTGTCAGGGATTAGAGAGAAAGTTTATTTGCTAAATGAGTAAAAAAAAAGCTTGTGAGCAAGGTACACATATAGACACGTATTCTGGGGCCCCACCTCTGGTGGGGGAGACTGAGGTATCATGGGGAGATCTCAATATCTATACTAGTGGCTACTCGGTGAATTGTAGCCCTAACAATGAGGGGGCATCAAGCAAGTCAAAAGGTTGATTCACTTCAGGATGTTTCGACTTTGTCCAGTGTTTTTCTTTGACCAGGGAACACCTGGCGAATTGTGTGACTAGCCCAGAGGATAAGATCATCCAGAGAGTGATTGCAAAGGATTGTTGTCCTGCCAAGTTCAAGGCACAACTTACTTGCTGGGCCTTAACTCTGGAAACAAAGAGACTAAATTTTACTTTGTCAACAGAAACAGTGTGTGTGTGTGTGTGTGTGTGTGTGTGTGTGTGTGTGTGTGTGTGTATAAATAGGTGTGTATATATCAATTCTGTACATTGAAACAATGTTGAAAGTATCTCTTTCTGACTGGTCAGAAGCTCTTTCCTCATTTTCCCCTGTAAGCAGAATGTCATAAATAATCGATAAATAAGAGAAACTGGCATCATAGAAGAAACATTGCTATGAGAAGATGTGTGTTTGAAAGTCAGCCTCTGACATCTATAAGTAGTACAATCATGGTAGTTTCTGAGCCTCTATTTCTTCATCTGTAAAAGGGGGATAATAATAATTATTATTTTCCATTAAAATTATGCCCTGATTATTCTCAGATGTATCTGAGCTCACTCTCTCTCTCTCTCTCTTGAATTTCATTCCTGGATTTCCAAATGCCTGTTACATGTGCTGTATGTCCCATATGCATCTCAAACTCAATACAATTCAAGGTAGAGGACAATCATTTATTAAGCACTGACTACATGCCAGACACTGTGTTTAACAATGGGAATATAAAAAAATATGTTGGGGGGCAGCTAGGTGGTGTAGTGGACAGAGCACTGGCCCTGGAGTCAGGAGGACCTGAGTTCAAATCTGGCCTCAGACACTTAACATTTACTAGCTGTGTGACCCTGGGCAAGTCACTTAACCCCAATTGACTCACTAAAAAAAAAAGAAAAAGAAAAAGAATGACTGAGGAAGGCTTCCTGTGGAAGCCTTAGGTGGAACTTAAAGGAAGCCAAGGAGATCAGTGGTCGGAGTGGAAAAGGGAGAGTATACAAGATATGAGGGACAGCCAGAAAAAAATGCCTAGAACCAAGAGATAGAGTATCTTGGTCATAGAACAGTTAGGAGGCCAGTGTCACTAGATTAGAGTAGCAGTCAGTAAATATGGTGTAAGAAGTGTGGAAAGGTAAGAGGAAACTAGGGGTTATAGAGGGATTTGAATGTCAAATGGAGGATTTTGTATTTGATCAGGAGGCTAAAGGAAGTGTGTTTAGTTGTGGGGCGGGGGGGGGGGGACATAATCAGACCTGCACTTGAGTAAGATCGCCAAGTATCCAAGACTGCAGAGAGTACAAGGAAGATGAAGGCTGAGAAAGGACATTGAATCTGGCAACTAAGAGATTACAAATGATTCAAATTTTACCTATCCTGCCCTAAACTTTCTGCTGATCTTTCATATCCAACTGCCTTCAGACTTCTCAGCTTGAATGTACATTAGAAATCTTAAAATCAATATATCTTAAATAGAACTCATTTTCTTTCCCCCAAGTCCTTTCTCTCATACCTTCCCTATAACTGTAGACAGAAACACCATCTTCCCAATTCCTCAGCTTTGCAAAATAGGAATCATGCTCAACAACTCCCTATCTCTCCCCCCATGTTCAATCTGTTGTCAAAGCCTGCTGACTTATCCTTTGCAACATCTGTCAAATATGATCCCTTCTCTCTGACACTGTCACTACCCAAGTGCAGACCCTCATTAACTCATGCCTGGCATATTCCAATAGTCCACTTGTGGGTCTACCTGACTCAAGTCTCTCCCCACTCTAGTGTTTCCTCCATTCAGTCACATGGTGTCCAAGACTGCAGAGAGTACAAGGAAAATGAAGATTGAGAAAGGACATTAAATCTGACAACTAAGATATTACAAATGTTTTTAGAAAGAGCCATTTTGTTGAAACGATAAGGTCAGAAGCTGGATTGTAAGGGGTTAGGTAGTGCGTAAGAGGAGATAAAGCAGAGGCACTTATTGTAGCCAGCCTTTTTGAAGAGTTTAGATACAAAGGGCAAAAGAGATATGAGGTTATAACAGGGATGGAAAGATAAAAAGGCAGTATTTTTTTCAGAATGGGGGAGAAATGGGCATGTTCGTAGGCAATGGTGAATCACCAGTAGATGAGAGATTGAAAATAAATGAAAGATGGGGGGGGGTGTGATAGGGGGCAGCTAGGTAGCGCAATGGATAAAGCACTAGCCTTGGATTCAGGAGAACCTGAATTCAAATTTGGCCTCAGACACTTGTCACTTACTAGCTGTGTGACCCTGGGCAAGTCACAACCCTCATTGCCCTGCCAAAAAAAAAAAAAAAAGAAGAAAGAAAAAGAGAAAAAGAAAGATGGGGGATGACAGAGGGGGAAATCCATTGAAGAAGATGGGATGGAATGGGATCATTAGAGGAGGCAAAGGTCTTAGTCTTGTTTAAGAATAAGGCCATTTCATCATGCAAGAAAAAGATTAAGGAAAAATAGTGGCAGAAGGCATCTGAGTGATAGGAGATAAGGAAGAGGAGAGAATAGGGAGGTCAGGAAAAATGTCTTCAATTTATTTTGTAAAGTATGAGGCAAGGTTGTTGGCTGAGAGTGTGTAGGGAGAGGTAGCCATGGGGCACTTGAGAAAGAATGGAAAGGTTTGAAAGAGTCACTGTGGAGAATAGGATAGTGAGTTAATAAGGGAGATATCCAGAGATAGTGGAGGAAAAGCAGTGAATTCCCTGAGCTCTCCTCAAGACCCCTCCAAATACCTTGAAATAATACCATAAAACAATTCCTGGAGCAGCAGAACCCACAAAAGGATGGGGTGAGATAATTTTCCAGCCAAAGACAGCTTAGAAGATCAGCAGGAAAGATCTGTTGTACCAGGGGAGATTGAAACACAGCACTAGACAGGCCACACCAGCACAGATCCATTCCCAGGCAGGCCACCCCAGTGGAGCCTTGTAATCAGCTGTGGCAGCCACTGCTTCTAAAACTTAGCCCATGGATGGTGAGGGAGTCCAGTGGTTGGTTGAGGGGAGATTACAGGGGTCTCTGCTGGTGCTGAAGTAGGACTCTGTTCTTTTGCCCTTGCTTGAATCCAGGTCACAGTTTTGGTCAGCAGTACAGGTGGGGGAGGGATGCATGGTAGCCAAGGATTCTCTTCCAGGTCAAGAGGCAAGCAGGCCTGTGGTTGCTTGCAGACTAGAGCACAGGACAGGTGAGTGAACAATCAGCCACTCCTTAAATCACACCACCTTGGATCCCCTGAATGTTTGGACAGTGTGCCCTGGAAGCAGTGTCCCACTTTAAGAAGGACATATATGCGTGTATTTATGAGTGTATGTACGTGTGTGTGCATGTGCGTGTGTGTGTGTGTGTGTGTGTGTGTAGTGAAAACTTCAATATACTTATATAACAATAATTTTGATAGTTGTTACTGTATCTTTAAGAGGCAATGGAACTTTGTATACTTATGGTTTGGTTTTCATTCTATGAGACATCTATGAGGAGACTGAGAGCTTATCTGCTGTGTGGTAGGGACCAGGAAACATAATACCTGAAGAAAAACTGAGGAAAGTACAGAAAGTACAGGATTTCTTTCATAAGAGAACGTTATGTTTTGAAGAAATATAACAAAGAGAATTCTTTTGAGACTTTAGCTTCTATCCTAGGAGAACTGAATGGTGGTACTGTGTTTCCAGAATTAATAAATTAGCAGCTAAAGCTGGTCATGGGCAGCTTTGGCTATGATCCTTCTCAATACAAAAGAGATACATACTAAATAATTTTTCTGATACATAGTAAACATGTTTTGCTTTTTTTTATTGTTACATGCAACTGACACATAATCAATGACTTCAGTCTTTAGTAAATTGTATATAACAATAACTATTAGCGAGCATTTATATAGTGTTGTGAGGATTCCAAAGCACTTTAAAAATATCATCTCATTTTACCAACACAACGCTGGATGGTAGATGCTATAATTACATTGCATTTTATAGATGAGGAAACTGAAGCAAATAGACATTAAGTGACTTGCCCAGAGTCACACAGTTAATATGTGTCTGAAGCTGGATTTTAACTCGCATCGTCCTCACTTCAAAACTAGTGCTCAGTTCACTGCACCATGTCGCTTTCCTAGTATTCATAATATTTATGTTTATTTAAATCTAGGAAATTAGAGCAAGGAGTTTAATATAGAAATATAGAGGAATGAGGAAAAGGGAAAGTAAGTGTCAGGTGGTATGATTCACAGACCCACAGGATCTTCAAAGGTGGAAAGGACCTTGTAAGCCATTGGATCCAACCCACAACTGGACAAGACCCCCTTCTTCAAAACGATCAGCCCTTGATTTCTTTTTCTTTTCCTTTTTTGTAGAGCAATGAGTGCTAGGTGACTTGTCCAGGGTCACACAGCTAGTAAGTGTCATGTATCTGAGGCCAGATTGGAATTCAGGTCCTTCTGAATACAAGATCGGTGCTTTATCTACTGTGCCACCTACATGCCCCCAAATGATCAGCACTTGATTGTCCAGCCTCTACTTAGAGCCCTTGAAGGGAGGCAAAGACAGATTAAAGGGGACCATGCTGGGCTGAGAACAAAGTCCAACCCCTTGATCAAGCCAACACAGACCCCAAGCACACTGTACCAGAGGAACTTACCCCTGAGCCTCTGAATCAGCTGCAGCTTCAGCGTCTTCTGGAACTAAAGCTAAGGTCAGGTGAGAGGGCTGAACAGCTGTCTGGGGGAGGTGGTGAAAAGTACAGGGGTGTCTGCCGAACCTAAGGAGGAATTCTGCTGCTCCACCCCAATGGGGAACCAGGAAGAAATCTTGAGTGGCAGGACACCCAGGTGGGGGAAGGGCACAGGCTCCTTGGAGCTAAGAACCACAGAACAGAAAGCTTCTTTTTTTGGTTGATTGGTAAGTTGGCTTGACGTTATCTTCAGACCAGAGAAGAGGCCAGGCAAGAGAAAAACCTTCCCTCCCTCAAACCAAGACACCTGGGACCCTTTGAAGCTTGGGACAGTGTACCTTGGAAGTAGGGCCCCACTGTAAGAGGGAGTTAAAAGTCAAGTAAAAAGTTTCTTCAGTGACAAGGGAGATCGAGGTGCACTCTCAGAAGGGGATAACAACCTCAGGGACCCTACATCCAAAGCTTCCAAGAAAAATATGAATCGGTCTCAGGCTATGAAAACACTCAACAGGGACTTTGAAGAGAAAGTAGGAGAGATAGAAGGAATATTTAAAGAGGTGGAGGAAAGAATGGAAAGAAAAATGAGAGCAATGTAGAGCCCTTGAAGGAATAGAATTCACCACCTTTCTGGACACCACATTCCATATTGAGACAGACAACTTTCATTGTTAGCAAGTTTATACTAGTCTTGAGTCTAAACTTGCCTCTTTAGCACTTATATCTTTGCTCTTGGTTTTTCCCTCTGGGGCCAGGATAAAGAAAGCTTAGTTCCTTTCTGTCTGACAGCCCTTCAAATACAGTGAGAGCTGACATGCCCTTTCTGAGTATTCTTACCTTCAAGCTAGCATGCTCATGTCCTTCCTCGAATACTCATATGAAATAACCCCAAGGCTTTTCTGGGTGAGCTCTTACACAACTCCCTATCTTTATTGGAAAGAAGTTGGCATTCAGAGAATTGCAGAAACATGGAATCACCAAATCCCAAGGGATTTCAGTTCCTTCTTTGTCCAACCCATATCT
The DNA here is from genome assembly GCF_019393635.1 of Dromiciops gliroides. Taxonomy (NCBI): domain Eukaryota; kingdom Metazoa; phylum Chordata; class Mammalia; order Microbiotheria; family Microbiotheriidae; genus Dromiciops; species Dromiciops gliroides. Next base: position 695,581,165 of record NC_057862.1, read on the forward strand.
AAACAAGAATATTCACCATGACCCTTTGAACAGTGGTCATCCAGTCTTCAATTGAAGACCTTTAAGTAAGGGAAGCTCACTACCTCATGAGATAGTCCATTGCCCTTTTAGAAAGCCATAATTATAACATTTACTTATATAAATCTAATGTGCCTCTCTGAAATCCTCTCTTTCAACCCACCATCTATTGCTATTTAGGCCTTCTAGAACCAATAAGAATGAGTGTGGTGGGCAAAGGAGGGGATATAGCATCAGAGGATCTGGGTTAGAATTCAGTCACTATCATTTACTGCCTAGGTGGCCTGATCCAAAAAACCTCTTTTTGCCTCAGATTCTCCTCTTCATACCTGATTCCTCATCTGTAAAATGAAGGGTTTAAACTACATGACTTCTGAGGGCAGCTAGGTGGTACAATAGATAAAGTGCCAGCCATGGATTCAGGAGGACCTGAGTTCAAATCCGGCCTCAGACCCTTGACACTAGCTGTGTAACCCTGGGCAAGTCACTTAACCTTCATTGCCCTGCCCCAAAACAAACAAACAAACCAACCAAAAATAAATAAGTAAATAAATGAAGAGATAAACAAATGAATGAATAAATGAATAAATAAACTAGATGACTTCTTTAAGTCCTTCCATTTCTGGATTTGGGATCTTAAATGTCATGCTGCCTCTGCATTTCAATAGGATTTTGGAGTTGATAAGAGACTTTCTGTCTATCATTTGTTTTCACTCTTGTAACAAGACAGGAGAAAATATTAACACACCTATTTACAGAAGGGTAACCTGAGCTTTGGAGGAGGGTAGCATGATTGACTCAGAGTCACAAGGATACTGTGTGCATGAATCAATAAAGCCTTAGTTAGGTACTTACTCTGTGCCAGGCTATGCTAAATGCTGAGGATACAATATAAAATGAGGCAATCCCTACCCTCAAGGAGCTTATATTCTTATATGGAAAATAACAATACGAAAGGGTTCATTTACTTGGTGTGCCTAAGGAAACCTCTCCAAAGCATTTCACATGAATAATTTTATTATTATCCTCATTTTTCAGATGAGGAAATTGAGGATCAGTGAGGAGAAGTGATTTGGACAGGGTCACAGCTAGTAAGTGTCCGAGGCATGATGTGAACCCAGGTCTTTGGGCTTCCCCATCCAGCTCACCATTCACTATGTCACTTCCAAAACACATCATAACCTTGATTTTGATTTGTATCAGTATTCCTCATGAGCCTCAAACATTGAAATGGAATGTGGCACAGAGACACCCTCAGGTTCAAGTCCTACTGGGCAGCTGGCCATGGTCCTGAGTGAGCCCAGCCTGCTCTGCTTTCTTAGATTCCTTTTTCCTCTCTTGATGTCTTGATTATTTCCGTTTTTCATTGTGCCTTTGTATCCCCAGCACACAGAACACAGGAGAAATTTAATAAATGTTTGTTGGTTTCAGTTAGATTATATGAACTATCTTCTTCCCTTCATGTTCTTTCCCTGCCTCTGCAAGGCATGGAGATGACTCTGGACTCTTGAAGGAGAGGTAGAGGGGAGGTCATTGGATTCAACATGTTCTTTGAAGCTGGAAAGGCCTTTGAGACCAAACCTAGTGTTTGGAGCACTAGATTAGCAGCTGATTGGACTATCCAGATAGGCTTGGCACCCAGAGTATAGCCTCCACAGCATGACCCCTTGAGCCACAGCAACTATGAAGACTGCCTACCATAACCAGGAAGGAGGACTTGGCATGTGCCAGAGGGAGTGCCCATCCCCCAGACACCACAAGGGCAATATCTACAGAGACTAAAAAGAAGGAAGGAGGCCTGAAATTAAACTAGATTCAGGGTAGAAACAGGTTTCAATGGGTGTATGAAAAATTCAGATGAGATCAAAGGTAACATGTTTGGAAATCAGTTGTCAGGAAGGTTACATTTCTGAGTAGAATCAAGTTCTTTGAAGTCTGCTATTCAGAAAAGCTCTTTAAATGCACCCAGATTTTGCTTGAGACACCAGGGTGCTGAAAGGCAAAGCCACCAAGTGACAGAAGAGGTGAGTTTTGGCGAGGGAGAAGAGGGAGGTGGGAGTGATATTTGTTTTCATTTTCAATGTTCCTGTTATGCTACTAACATTGACACTGTAAGTGTTTCCTGGGGTGCCTTGTTGTCTGACTGGTTATAAGGCACAAATGTCTGAGTCCCTGGTGGTATACTTGATACTTTTGTAAGCAAAGAGACAAATGAGCAGTGTGCCATAATGGAATACTGGTAGCTTTGGAATCAGATGGCTTGGGTCTAAAATGCAGCTATGCCACTTACCTATGTGACCTTGGACAAGTAAACCCCCCATTCTGGGCCTCAGTTGGCAATTCTATAACCTGAATGAGAAAGTCTAGATCAACCCAATGATCCTGTCTAATTTCTCCCCCAACCCCGGGACAATGAAGGTTAAGTGACTTTCCCAGGGTCACACAGCTAGTAAGTGTCAAGTGTCTGAGGCTGGATTTGAACTCAGGTCATCCTGAATCCAGGGCCGGTGGCTTATACACTGTGCCACCTAGCTGCCCCTAGAATTTTTTAATTATTTTTTTCATATTTGCATTCTCTCCTTCCTACCTCACCAAATTCCTTCCAGCTCTTCCTAAGTGATCCAACCTATTGATATTCTTGATAAAGACAGAAAATCTTCCAAATGAAAGGAACCTCAGAAGCCGAGGCCACACAGATGACTTCTTCTGGTGTCACAAATTGATAATTCCATACAAATCTGGGCCACAGTCATTATAAATGCAAGGTACTGTAATACAGAAGTGTTAAGCCTGTAATTTTCTATCCTAGTCAGATCATAGCTGAACTAATATGTCCTTTGGGAAAACTATAGACAAGCTGGAGATGCTACAGGTGGGGAAAACCGGATGATAAGCAGACATCATGCTATGGGAGGATGGAGATGCCAATCATGCTTTTTCAATATCTGAAGGATTTCCATACTTCGTTGCCCCTTCCACCCACTGTTCCTAGTTCTTCCCTCTGGGAGCAAGCAGACAAGTCTAACCCTCCTTCCATAAGACAGTCTTCAAATACTTGAAGACAGCTCTCTTGTCACCCTGAGTCTTCTCTTTTCAAATTCCATCAATTCATTCTCCTAAAATGTAGCCCCAAGTCCTTTCACCTTCATCATCACCATATTCTTTCAGCTCCTCATCACTCATCCTTAAGTGTCTTGCCCAGAGAACAGAATCAACAGGAAATTTTACCTCCCTTGCTCTGGGCATTATGCATGTCTCTATGGAACTTGATACTTCATAAGATTCCTGGGTTTTCATAGTATTCTGCTAACTTATATTGAGCTTACATTCCAAACAAATCCCAGACCTTTTTCACAGAAATTGCTGTCAAAATGGACTTACCCCATTGATTTCCTAAATCCAAGAACCAATGTTTTATAAGACTTCACATGTACAAGGGTATCATATTGCTTGCTTTCTCAATAAGTGGGAGAAAGAATGGCGGAAGAGAATTTGAAATTTAAAAAAACAATTAAACAAACATTAAAAATAAGTAAACAGATAAGTTAATGCATGAATGAATCAAAGAATGAATCAAAGGACCACATTTTGTCTATATCATATTTCTCTGATTAGTGTCATCCCCACTGCTCCAAAATGCCTGACCTTTCTGGGTCCCAATTTTGTTCCCCTACATATTTGCTACTCCCCACTCAGCTTCCTGTTCTTTATTCACTTGATAGGTACATAGTCTGTAACTTTATCCAATTTACTAATAAGAATGATGAAGTAAAAGTGTGTAATGATAAAACCTTGTAACAGTGCACTCAGATTGCTATCAATTATCCTGTTTGGATCATTTGGGTGCTTCAGCTTAGCCCCAGAGGGGTAAACTAGGCACAATATGTGGAAGTTATAAAAGGCAGATTTCAAGACAACATAGACAAAGCAAGCTCCCTAACAGTGGAATGGCCTGCGTTAGAGAGATTGCCCATCCCTGTATCACTGAAGGACTTCCAATAGAGGCTTATAAATATTGTTATTTTTCTTTTTAAAATTTATTATTTATTTAAAATTTTCTTTTTTAATTTGTATTCTCTTCTTCCCTTCTCCCTCCCATTCTTTCTATATCCACTGAGAAGGCAAAACTATATGACATCAATGATACATGTGAAATCATGCAAACTATATTTCCATATTAGCCATATTTTTAAAGCAAGAAAAATAAAGAAAATCTTGCTTTAATTTGCTCTCAGAGAGCAATTGTTCATCATGCATACTTTGGCATTGTCTTAGATCCTTGTATGAATCAGAGTAGCCATGTCTTTCACAGTTGTTCATCATTACAACATTGTGGTCTCTGTGCATAATGATCTCCCAATTATTTTTTTGCTTCACTTTGCATAATTTCATATGGGTATGGTCATGTTCCTCTGAAACCACCTACCCACGCCCTTCTCATTTCCCACAGCCCAACAGTATTCCATGATAATCATATGCCACAACTTGTTCAGCCATTACCAACTGATGAATATCCCCTTGACTTCCAATTCATTGTCTGCACACACAAAAAAGAGCTACTTGTGAGGGCCAAAATTTGATATATGGAGCATTATTTGGGTGACTCGCCTTAATATTGGTGTCCTGGAAATATGAGGGACCTTTTAGGTTTACCCTCCCCTCTGACCTGCCCTTTTTAGATATTTCTCCCAGGCCAATAAGAAAGGAGCCTCTAAGCTCACAAAAGGATCAGATTTTATTATTTGTGAATTAATTAAATGACAAAGGTGAAACTAAAAAAATTAAAGATAAGGAAATAGGAAAATAGAAATACAGATAAATATTCTTAACTCTAAGCTTAACCTATTCACTGCCCAGACCTTTTCCAATTAATCTAGTTCAAAGGAATTCAGGATTTTCCATAACTAACTCACCAAACCTGGACAGTCTACAGTGATTCACACCACACTGAGTTAGAACAAACATGCGCCACCACAAGGGGAGTTACCAGACAGAGAGAGCACACCACCAGTGCAAGGGCTAAGACCAAAAAAAGACCAAGTTCCAGAAGACACCTAGCATTCCAGAAGCAGCCTGCCTCCCTTCAGGGAGTGTTCAATCTCCCCTCCCCTAAAAGGGGAGGTCCTTCAAAAGCTGCCTATGGAGAGTTCTTCTGACTTCAGTACCATACATAACCTCAGGGTGGGCCAGGTGTGGCCCCTCCCAAATGATTCAGCTAAAACTGTGATATTAATCTTTACCACATTCTATAAATATTTTTGTACACACAGGTCATTTAACTATTTCTTTTTATCTCTTTGGGATACAGACCCAGTAGTGGTATTTCTGGGGCAAAGGATATGCACAGTTTTATATACCTTTAAACCTAGTTCCAAATTGTCCTTCAGAATGATTGGACTAGTTCACTACTCCTCCAACAATTCATTAGTATACCAACTTTTGCCTTATTCCTTCCAGCATTTGGCATTTCTAATAGGTATGATGTGGTACACCCGAGTTGTTTCAATTTGCCTTTCTCTAATCAATAGTAATTTAAAGATATATATATATATATATATATATATATATATATATATATATATATATATATATATATATATATGACTATAGATATAGGTATAGAAAAATACACACAAAAAGAAATTATCAGGGGAAATTGTCCTGAAATTCTAGAAGCAGAAGGCAAAATAGAAATTGAAAGAATGCACAGATCACCTCCTGAAAGAGATCCCAAAAGGAAAACTTCCAGGAATATTATAGCCAAATTCCAGAGATCCTAGGTCAAGGAGAAAATATTGCAAGTAGCTAGAAAAAAAGAAATTCAAATACTGTGGAGCTCCAATAAGGATAAAACAAGATCTAGTAGCATCTATAGTAAAGAACCGGAGAGCATGGAATATAATATTCCAGAGGGCAAAGAAACAGGGACCACAGGCAAGAATCACTTACCCAGCAAAACTGATTATATTCTTTCAGACGAAAAAATGGGACTTCAGTGTAAAAGAAGACTTTCAGTCATTTTTGATGAAAAGACCTGAACTGAATAGAAAATTTGATTTTCAAATACAAGACCCTAGAGAAGCATAAAAAGGTAAACAGAAAAAAGACATCATGAAGGATATTAAAAGATTAAACTGTTTACGTTCCTACATAGGAAGATAATACGTCTAACTCATAAGATCTTTCTCAGTATTTGGGCAGCTGAAAGGAAGATACTTAGACAGAGGGCACAGGTATGAATTGAATATGAAAGGATAATATCTGTAAAGCATTTATTTTTTGTTTATCCTTGTTTTTTTTTTTGTGGGGCAGGCAGGGTGGGGTGGCTTATGTCTGGGGACAGATGTAGGCTTAGGGCCTCCTGGGTCCAGGGCTGATGCTTTTGTGTCACCTAGCTGACCCATGATGACATCTTCAAAATAAAGTTAAGGGTTAAGAGGAATGAACTGGAAGAAAGGGAAAAGGAGAGGTGGATTGGGGAAAAGTAGTTCACATAAAAGAAACAAGGAAAAGCTTATGAAGTAGAGGGGAAGATGAGGAAAGAGTAGGGGTGTGAGTGAGCCTTCCTCTCATCAGAATTGGCTCAAAGAGGGGAATAACATACACACACACAAGAGGGTATACTAATATATCTTGCCTTGTGGGAAAGAGGGAGGGGAAGGGGATGGGGGGAGAGAGGCAATGGAAGGAAAGGCAGATTGGGGGAGGGGACAGTAAAAAGCAAAACACCTTTGAGGAGGGATAGGTGAAGGAAGATAGAAGATGGAGTAAATATTAAGGGGAGGGAATAAGATGGAGGGTAATACAGTTAACCATAGTAACTGAAAAAAATGATGAGCAGGATGCTATCAGAAGGGCATATGAAAAATGCAAACCATCAACAGAGATAGAACTGATGGTATCTGAATACAGATTGAAGTATAATTTTTATTTGTTAGCTCCTCTTTCTAAAGGTATTTTGTTTATTTTCTTTCACATCCTGACTAATAAGAAGATGTTTTGCATAACTGGACATGTATAACTTATATTGAATTTCTGGGTTTCATAGAGAAGGATGAAGAGGGAGGGAAGAAGAAAATTTAGAACACAAAGTTTTAAAAAATCAATGTGAAAAGTAATGATGAGCAGGAGGAGTTCAGAGAAACCTGGAAGGACTTACATGAACTGATGCTGACTGAGAGGGGCAGAACCAGGAGAAATTGTATACAGTAAAAGCAATATTGTGCGATGAACAATAATGAGACTTGGCTTTTTTAGCAATGCAGTGGTCCAAAACAATTTCAAAGAGCTTCATAATAGAAAATGTTCTCAACATCCAGAAAAAATAACTGTTGGGGGGGGGACAGCTGGGTGGTGCAGTGGATAGAGCACCACTCCTGGAGTCAGGACTACCTGAGTTCAAATCTGGCCTCAGATACTTAACACTTACTACCCGTGTGATCCTGGGCAAGTCACTTAATTCCAATTGACTCACTACAAAAAACTGTGGTTTATGAATGCAGATTGAACCATACTGTTTCTACTTTTGGGCTGTTTTTCTTCCTTCTTTTCTGAGGTTTTTCCCTTGTGCTCTGATTCTTCTTTCACAATATGACTAATGAAGAAATATGTTTAATGTGATTGCACATATATAACCTATATTAGATTGCTTTCTGTCTTGGGGAGGAGGGAGGGAAGGGAGGGTGGAAGAAAAATTTGCAACTAAAAATCCTATGAAAACAAATGTTGAAAACTATCCTTTGTAAGGCACTAAAATTCTAGTTAGTCTGTCTTTTCTCAGATAATTCTTGGGATTTCCTCTGGGTGTAGTCATGGAATGGAAATCTTTTCAGGGGTTGATGTGTGGAAGCTGAGTAATCAGCCAGGAAAATTTCCTACAAAATTGAACTTAACAAAAATAGCTTTGTCAATAATCAAATCAAACAATGAGAGTTCTTACAAACATGTCCAAGGTCTTGGTCTTGATGAAGCTCCTCCATGCCAAAGAAAAGCCGCATGGTTTGCCCTCAGACACCTTCTCCTCATGGTGGAGCTTTCCTATAGTAGCTCTCCAGCAGGTAGCATCATTCCAATCATTACACCTTATATGTAACTATAAAATAATGAAATACTGAACAAAAATATGACAGTTCTATATGCAGTATATTGTTAAGAAATGAAGATTTTATCAGAAAAATGTGCTATTATTTTTTTTTAATTTTACTTCATTGTCTATGGTAACTCTTAGCAAAATGTAATTTCCTTGGTTATCTCTTTTAATTAGGTTCATTTTTGCTTTGGATTTTTCTGAGATTGTGATTCTTACTGCTGCCATTTTTCCTTCAACTGCAACATAATAGATTCTACTATAGTCTTTATTTTTACTCCGTTAGTGTCTTGCTGTTTTAAGCGCGTCTCTCATAAACAATATATTATGGGATTCTGGTTTCTAATCCAGTCTTCTATTTACTTCCATCTTATGGGTGTGCTCATCTCATTCACATCTACAGTAATGATTATTAACTATGTATTTCCTTCCATCCCATTATCTTCCATTTCTTCCTCTCATTTTATCCAGTCCCTCCTCAAAAGTCTATTCTGCTTCTAACCACTGCCTCCCTTAATCTGCCTTCCCTTTTATTACCCTCTTATCCCCTTCCTTTGGTATTTCCTTCTTGGCAAGTTACATTTCTAGACACAATTGAATTTGTGTACATGTATATTGTGTGCATGTGTGTATACATATGCATATATATTTGTATATGCACACATATATATTCTTCCTTCTTTGAAACAATTGTGATAAGAATGATGTTCAAGCATTGCTTGCCACCACTACCCATTTTCCTTTCCATTGTAAAAGCTATTTTGGCTTGTAATTATTTTTGTGGGATATTATAAAGGAACATCCACTCAGATATATTAGACTGAACTTTTGTTGTTATTCAGTTGTTCCAGTCATTTACAATTATTTGTGACCCCTTTCAGGGTTTTCTTGGCAGAGACACTGAATTGGTTTATCATTTCCTTCTGCAGCTTACTTTACAAATGAGGAAATTAAGGCAAACAGGGTTAAGTGACTCGCCCAGACTCAAACGTCTAGAGTGCCTGAGGCCAAATTAGAACTCTGGAAGATGAGTCTTCCTGTCTCCATGTCAGGCACTTTATCCACTTTCCCATCCAGCTGGCCCCGGGTGGGCAATTACTTAATTAGGCTGGACTAGCTGACTATTGAACTAGTTAACTATCCAACTCTGTATCCGAATTAGGATACCCTAATTTGGAATATGCAGGTCAGATATGGGAACAATAAGGGCACAGAGCAGTGCTTCAGTTATTTGAAGGGCTATCCAGTGGATGAGAGATTAGCTTTGTTCTGCTTCACCCTAGAAAGCAGAAGTAGTAGTAGCAGAGGAGGGAAGTTAAAAAGAACTGGATTTACATCTGTATTGTATTGTTTGCTGTCTTGGGGACGGGAGAGGGAAGGGAGAGAGGGATAATAATTTAGAACTCAAAATCTCGCATAAAATGAATGTTGAAAATTGTCTTTATATGTAATTGGAAAAAATAAAATACTCTTTTAAAATATTCATAAAACAAAAAAAGAAGTGGATTTAGAAAAATGGAATGATTAACTTCTTATAATTTACAACTATCTTCAAGTGGAATAGGTTATTGGGAGAGGTACCTTCTTCCCATTACAGATATTCAAGCAAAGGTTGGTTGACCACTTGTGGAATATGTTGTAGAGGTAATTTTCTTTTTTTAGCTATGGGTTGAATTAAATGACTTTAAAAGTCCATTTTGACTCCAATTCATTGTGAATCTGAGATTGTCAGAAACTATGATTTAGGGGAACCTATGGGGACCAATTCTCAAAGGATACAATCCATCAATGATGTGTAGCAATGGATGCAAGGTCCAGTCTAGCTTTTTAATTACCATCTAGTAAAAAAAAAAAAAAGGTAATAACGAAGTTCATTCTTCAATTAGCCTATGGAGCCCCATGACCTTTAAATATTGTAAAAAAGCTAATCAGTATTCCTTCCATTAGGCCAAATTTCAGGCATCTTGGGAATCATGAACATCAATGAAGCTGATTCTGGAATCATAGAAGCAAAACTACTTTGCAATGAGCAATTTCTAAACCATGGAAGTCATTGACACAAATCAGTCCATGCAGTCAGTGGCTCTTATTTATTCTAGCATTGAGACCAAACTCTACTACCTCAATGAGATAGAAAGGGATACTCCCTCTACCCAGAGGGACAGATGAGATGATCTTCCACAATGAAGGGGTCATGGGTTTGCACAAATGGCTCAACAGGTATTCCCAGATATATCCACCAGAAACAGAGCTGAACCAGAGCTAGAAGCTCAGCTAGGATAAGGGAAAGGTAAAACTGTGTGTAATATACAAAGAAAATTTTTGTCTGTCCTAAAATCTGAGCTTAAATATCAACATAGATTTGGTTTAAAGGTAATTCCAGTGTTTGAATAATGCTTCAGAACTGTGTGCAAATTCTGCCCCTAGTAAGCTGTATGACCTCAGTCAGTCACTTATAACCTCTCTCAGTATTATCCATAAAATGGAAATAGTGGATAGTACACATCTCACAGGGTCATTGGGATATTCACATGAAATCTTCAGTATCCATCCCTTCCATTGTACTCACAAAGCCACTGCCTACTTCAGTCAATCAACAAGCCTTTATCAAGCTCCTATTATGTGCCAAGCACTGTGCTAAGTACTGATGACACATAGAAAGACAAATATAGCTTCTTCTCTCAAACAGCTCACAGTTTAATGGAAAGACAACATGTAAATAATTAGGCATATGAATGATCAATGCAAATTAGATGGAAAGTAATGTGGTAGAGAAAGTCACTAGCAGTGGAGCAAACCAGGAAAGGTCTCCATCAGAAAGTGGGATTTAACCTGAAGGTCTGAGGTAAAATATGTAAAGCCCTTTGCAAACTTCAAAGCATCGCATGCATGCCATCTCAGGACCAACTCTCTATACATGCAGCCAAGAGACTCAACTGAGCAAATACCAAAATCAACACAAAATCGGGCAGATAAAAATGAGAAGACAAAGCATACAAATGAAATGAGCTATCTAAACCAGATGTTGATGCCAAGAAATGGGAAGCAGATAAAGGAAAGCCCATTATTGCTGATTGCCATCATTACTGACAAAAGATTAACTAAATGTTTTCTTAAAAACTTTCGCTATGAGAAGAATATGAAAACCCAGCAGCAGCTTCATCCAGCAAACACTTGATCTCACTGCCAAGGGCAGTGACAAGGCAGCCAAGGTCAACTTCAGTTTCGAAGATGAACTCATCTGCAAAATACTACAGGGGAGAACAGAGGAAGATGACAAGCACTGCTGTCTCCTAAAACATCAAAGAACAGCAGAAGGGAAAACAAGTCTGGAGAAAGCTTGGCATGCAACTCCACTAAGTGGGACCTTCCCAAGAGAATTTACTGAGGAAATTGGAAGGACAACAAGAGATGAAATAAATGGGGCATATCTGTCAGTATTTCTATAACAAACTATTCCCTTCATCAGTGACAGCAGAAGCACCACATTTGGATTCCAAACCTTTGGTCCCCAATATGGAGAAAAAATCTCATTAAGGAGGGTAGGATGAGCTAGAGCAAACCAAGTGTTCATAAAATAAAACTTCCCAGAGGAGGCAACATTTTGAAAGCACAAATTAATTGATTTTCTTTGCTTCTTAATAAAAAAATTATATTTATAGTTTTGAGTTCCAGATTTTATTCCTCCTGACCTCCCTCCCCTGCCCCCTCCCTAAGGTAGTAAGCAATCAGATATGGGTTATACATGTGCAATTATGTAAAACAATACTATTATTAATCATTTTGTATAAGAAAACTTGAATAAAATTTAAAAAATGAAAGAAAGTGAAAAATAGCATGCTTCAGTCTGTTCCATCAATATCAGTTCTTTCTTTGATTATGGATGGTATGCTTCATTATTAGCCCTTTGGGATTGTCTAGGACAATTGTATTTCTGAGAATAGTTAAGTTGTTCAAAGTTCTTCATCAAACAATATTGCTGTCTCTGTGCACAATGTGTTCTTGGTTCTGCTCACTTCACTATACATCAATTTATACAAGTCTTTCCAGGCCTTTCTGAAATAATCCTGCTTGTCATTTCTTATAGTACAATAATATTTCATCAACAGCATATACCACAGCTTGTTTAGCCATTCCCCAATTGATGGGTATTCCTTTGATTTCCAATTTTTAGCCACCACAAAAAGAGCTGGTATAAATATATATTTCTTTTTACAAATAGGTCTCTTTTTTTTCTTTTTGGAGGTGTTTTTGGAATATAAACCTAGCAGTGGTGTTGCTGGATCAAAGGGTATGCATAGTTAAATAGCAATTTGGTCACAGTTCCAAACTGCTCTCCAGAATGGTTGGATCTTTTCACAACTCCATCAACAGTGGATTAGTGTCCCAGTTTTTCCACATGCCTTCCAACTTCCAATATTTCCTTTTTTCTTATATTTGCCAATTGGATAGATATGAGGTGATACCTCAGAGTTGTTGTAATTTGCATTTCTCTGATCACCAGTGATCTAGAGCATCTTTTCATATGCTTATAGATAGTTTTGATTTCTTTGTCTGAAAACTGCCTGTTCGTATCCTCTGACCATTTATCAATTGGGAAATGACTTGTATTTTTATAAATTTGACTCAGTTCTCTATATAATTGAGAAAATTGATTTTAAAGAGAGAAGATGGCACAAAATTATTGGGGAAAGAATTATAGATGGCATTACTGCTCACAAAAGATGGTCAAAGGCACAACTGTAACCACCAGCCCATAAGTCCACTTTCTTATCTCTAAAAAATGTCTATGAGAAGAAGGAACCTGAAATTGTGTCAAAATGTCTGAGTCACATTTGTGTCTAGTTCCTCTTTGTAATTCAGAAAGCCAAGAAATGTATAAAATATATCAAAGTAAAAGAATAAAACAAAGAAATTAGCTCATGAGGGAAACCCCACAAGAAAATAGGAACTGAAGAAAAGAGTTAATAAAAACATAAACAAGACAAATACATAGAGAACAAAATTGAGAATGCTGTGGAACTCAGAGGGAAATGGCAAAAGATAGGGAAAGAGAAGAGGCAAGAGAGAAGAAGGGGAGAAGGGAGAGGGAAAAGAGAAAGAGAAAAGGGAAAAGAGGGGGATTGAATATAGGGAAAGGATTAATCATGAAAAAATACTAAGGGCAAAATAACACAAAGAAAAATACTTATAATACAAAAAATCATTCTGGGGGGAGTAAAGTAATTACTGGGATCTCTGTGGCACCTTAAAGTTTGCCAAGCATTTCACCTGGGTTCAACAAACCTGTGAGGTAGGTGTAGCATGTATTATCATCCCCATTTCACAAATGGGGAATCTAAGGCTCAGAGAATTTGTGGCTTTTCCATAGTCTTCTAGCTAGTGAGAGGTAGAGGTGAGATGGACAGCCAGCTCCTCCTGACTCAAAGGCACAACTCTATCCTCTCCTGCAGGGTGCCTCCCAAAGAAGGAGATGATAAGGAAGGGAAAAGGGGAATGAAATGGCAAGGGACACAGGGGGCAGGGCAATAGGAAAGCTTGAGAGAAGAAAAGAAAGGTCTGTGGAACAAAGTTATAGTATTATAGGAAAAGATGAAGAGGTAATTTTGAACAGTTTCTGGAACATTAATAAAGCAAAAGGGAACCCCTTAAAAGTGAATGAAGGAGACAGAAATGAAAAGAAAATGTAGACATACAAGTAGAAAGATTAGAACAAAAGAGCAATGTGGGAAAGTATGGATGAAAGCAATTAACTAGCAATCAATGCACAAGCATTCCTTAAATACTGATTAGGGGCCAGACGCTGTGCCAGCAAGTGAGGCTGTGAAGACGGTTCTGCCCAGTACATGCTTATCCATCCTTTGAAGGCCAAGTTCAGTGCCACATCCTCCAGAGTGCCTTCTCTGCCCCCCCCCTCCCTTTGATGGGCAAAATCTCCCCTAACGTGTGACTCACAGAGCATGAGGTTTTCCTGGTGCTGTTGCTGTTACTATGTCTTATTATATCACTAGAGTCCTGTGTGTGTGCCACTGCCTCATCCCTTAAGAGGCTGAAAGCACTGGGAGAGCCAGGACTGGTGTCTAGCCAAACTTTCAGTTGCCCCCTAGGGAAAACCCAAGTGTTTTCTGGATATAGTAGGCACTTTCAAAGTATTGACTGAACTGAATCCAATGTTGACTGTTCTCTAATGTCCTTAACAGTTTGAGTATTTAAAGATTATAGATGTGACCAAAGGGATGCAAGCTATATTCTTTTTTTGTCCTAGATCTATGATTTCATCGGTGGGGGGAACTCTCAGGGCTGGAATCTTCCTCTTCCTCAGATAGAGACCAACAGTTCCTCTGTAACTTACAGTCTTAGCGAATTGCATTGGGGCACAAAGGGTTAAGTGATTTGCCCAGGACCACCCACTCAGGAGGGTCAAAAGCAAGACTTAAACTCAGGTCTTCCAGGCACAAGTCTGGCACTCTATCCATGACACAACAGCTGCCTCCTGATCTAAGCTAGGGTTGTTTATAAACAATGCCATTCCCCAGAGTCTAGCTTTCCTGTGTTCTGACAGAGTTCCTTCAACTTCCAAGCTTTGCTCACTTTAAAGAAATCCCCCCTTCCCCAGCAGGGGGACCAATGCTGACCTTTGAGATACTTCTCACCCTGCCATCACTGATTTCTTGGAGGAACAACTTAATGCAAGGGGAGAGCCTGGCCTGGCCCACTGATTCAAAATGCAAAGTCCCAACCTGACTGTAACATTCAAAACGACCAGGGCCAGCCAGAGGAAGCTACATCCTTCTCTTGACAAATCTCTCCAAGAGTCTTTCCTCCTGGTACACAACTGTTCCCTTTAAAGAATAAACAATACAGGCCTCCTGATCTTGTCCAGCTGCTGCAATTTCTTGAGTGGAACAAGATGGCCCAGTCAGAGTGATGGAGTTTGGTGACCTCCCCAGAGGTCTAAGACAGCAGAACTGGGACCCAAGCTAGCTTCGAAGAGCAGAAAAAACAAGTCAGAAAGAAGGGGACCAGGACTCTTCTCTCTCTTCCATCTTCTCAGATTTCTTTTCCATATTAATCAGTAGAGGTAGGAAAGCACCTGCCAATTGCCACCATTGGCCAAAGTTAGATGACAACTCCCTCGGTAGTAGGGGGAAGATAGGGTAGCCAAAAGTGCACTGGAGGGAAGGATAAAGAGATGTAGAGATACAACAACAAGAAGAGACTCTCAGCTACAGAGACAAAAGCACAGAGAGAAAAGAAAGATGCACTTACAGAGTCAGAGACAGAAGCATAGAGCAAGAATAAAATAGAGAGACAGAAACAAAAACAGAGAGAAGAAAAATCAGATCCATTCACAGAGTCAGACAAAGAGTGAAAAATAAAATGAGAAATGGAAACAAAAACAAAAAGAATAACATATACAGAGACAAAAAAATACAGGGAAGAAAACAAAGAAATACAGACAAATACATAAAGACCAAAATGGAGAATGCTGTGGAACTCAGAGAGAGGGAAATGGGGAAAGATGGGAAAAGAGAAGAGGAAAGAGAGAAGAAGGGGAGAAGGGAGAGGGAAAAGAGGAAGAGAAAAGGGAAAAAAGGGAGATCAAATATAGGGGAAAGAAGTGAGAGAAGGAAAGTGAAGAGAGAGGGTATAAGGGCAGGGAAAGGAGGAGAGAGGAGAGAGATGAAAAAGAAGAGAAGGAGGAAAAGGAGGCAAAAGAGGCTAATAAAGAGAAAAAGGGAAGTTAGATGGAACACTTGAGGAGGGCTGCTAGTCCCCTCAGTAAACACTTCTAGTGTAAGGTTATGGGAGAAAAGAAGCTCTTAACCTTGAAATACCAAGATGTACACATGAAGAAGCAGCACTGGAGAAGGGCAAGGTGGGCTATCTTTAGCTCAGTATGGATCTATCTTTCTATTCTGAGCTCAACTTAAGAAAACCACATTTCCCCTCATTGAATAACTCTTCTCATTAATGACCTGTGAGACAAAGTGTTCTGGGAGAAGGCTGAAAGTACTGGGAGCAGACATAGATTCCCCAGAAAGGCAAGAAGCCCAATGGCATTGAGGGGAACTGCTTGAATTTGGTGAATTTTTTGCTAGGTAATGAGGGTTAACTGACTTGCCCAGGGCCACACAGCTAGTAAGTGTCAAGTGTCTGAGGCCGGATTTGAACACAGGTCCTCCTGAATCCAGGACCCGTGCTTTCTCCACTGTGCTACTTAGCTGCCCCCAATTTGATGACTTTCCAAGATGGTGTCTCTGAGTCCCCATGGCCAGGTGAGCACTAATTAATTTATCATCGGGAATTTGTGTCTCCCTAAAAGTTTTCCTGTATCACCCCCACCAAGCCCCAATCTCCTGATCTTTTAGTATTGGGGTGTCAGAGTTGTATGTGGGAAGGACCATGGAACAGAATCAATGCTCCATCACTGACTTGTGTCTGTGTCCTTGACAAGTCACTCCCTCCTCTCAACTCTGTTCCAGTCTATGTAAAAAGAGATGAGTGCTCTAAAAAGTAACCTGGCTCTGGCATTCAATGTTCAACAACAGAAGACTCTGCTCAGCTCTGACAGCTTGTTCAGGACCTGATATTTCCTGTTCTTTTATTGAAGTATTCTCCCAGTTCTGCTATTCTGTGTTTTGTGTTCTGAAGGGACTCTCAGATCTTTCACCCTACATACCGTATTCTGAGCTCCCTACTAGGTCTAACACTTTGGGTTCATTAATCCCAGGGCCTTGAAAAACTATTCAATTCCATGACTTATGGAGTGGCTTCTCTGTATATGTGACAGGAGGGCACTATAGGGAAACTGAGCCACGGTCTACCTTGTGAAGTTTCTAGTTGGGAACTTTACAACAGCCTTGAAAGAAATATGGAAACATAAGAGACAGGCTCAGTACATGATAGATGTCAGGAGAGGGATGTGGGAGAGAAAGGAGGTGAACTCAATAGGAATCAAGCCTCTGAGCCAAACAGTAGATCTAAAATTGATTTCACTGACAACCTAGGAGCTCATGCTACCCAATGCACATGGGGCCATCTTGGGATCTCCCATCAGACCCCTATTAAATTCCAATTCTAAGGAGCCATATTTGGGCCTCAACAAGAGGCTGGATTGATAGGCTGGCTCTGACTGAACCTTTGATAACTATTACATGGACACCATCTGAGGAATCTGCATTCAAGCTGCTGAGAATTTAGTAAGAGTTAGGTGACCTCCCTTAGGTTGCCACTTAGCCCCAAGATTCCCCAAACATTTCCACTGTCCATGCTCAGCTCACTTCCTCATATGCTTCTAGGTATGGAGTTAGCTCGGAGATGATGTCATCTTGTTGTCTTTACTTAGCCTTAATGTGAGGAGAATCCTTTATTTTGGTTAATGATGAAGGATGGATGGAGACTAATTTGAAATAAGAGACAAGTCCCTAAACGGCTCATGTCCTTTGACCCAAGGATTGAACTGCTATGCATAAGCTCCAATGAAATCCAAGGAAGAAAGAAAGTTCCATCATATTGTAAAACATTCACAGAAACCCTTTTGTTGTAATATAGAACTGAGAATAAAGTTGGTGCCCATCATTTGGGGAATATCTTAATAGTGACACATGGATGCAGTGCAATATCATTGTGTCATCAGAAGCAAAGAATGTGATTTCAAGGAATCAGACTATCAGTAAACATTTCTTTAGCACCAGCCATGGTTAGGTACTGTACTAGACCTCTGAGATCCAAATACAAAGAAGGACTCCCTACTCTAAAGGAATTTTCCTTCTATCAGGGAGAACAACATGGCAGCTAGGTGGTGCAATGGAGAGAGCACTAGGCTTAGAGTCAGGAAGATCTGAGTTAAATCTGGATGTAGTGATCAAATCATCAGCTAAGTAATCCTGGGTAAGTCACATTAATCCTTCTCAGCCTCACTTTTCTCAACTGTAACATGGGGATAATAATTGCATCTACGTCCCAAAAGTGCCATGAGGAAGAAGTGAAATAATATCTGTAAAGCATCAATCCCATTGTGTGACATATAGGTAATTAAGAAATGCTTCTTTTATTTTTATGTACCATTATAACTACATAAAGCATACCTACAAATGTGCAATATATTCAATCCTTTCCATAATTTCTGCACAATTCCTCATTGGGATATAGCAACCTGCTCATCAAAACTACACATCACTCCATTAAATCACCGATCAATAAATAAGTAAAATAATCTATTGTTCTATGAACTAAGCTCTAGGAAAACACATTGAGGGCATGAAAACAGGAACCAATAGTTGCCACCCTCAGGGAGCTGATATTCTATTGCAGAAGACAATTGTGGCATGTTATCCACAAAATGAGGGCCAACCAACTTGAATTCTTCAAAAATTTTAGATGCATGACTTGTAGCAATAGTCTTAGCACCACCTCCCCAAAGATGGGCTTTCATACCAGGGAGAACCTCAGTGTCCCCAAAGGCCCTGCACAGTTGTCTAAAGTTAATATGTCCCCCTCTCCTCCTGCCCTTTTCAGTTTTATTCTTGGCTCTTAGGCCAGCCCCAAATTTGAGATGTATGGACTCAAAGCTTAGTTCTATGGGCTGTCCACACAAGTCCCTATCATAGTCTGGACAAGTGCCAGTCCAAACTCTTGAATGATTCAATATCTCCTTTAGAAATCTCTGTCATGATCTGATACAATTGGTATGAAGTTGTCCACAATCAAGAGTAAACAGAGGGATTCCCCATCTTTCTTTGGTTCGGACTCTATGCAAGACAATTTTAGGCTAAGGGTTAAAATATCTTGGGGGGACATGTTTACCCTCTTTATGCCTCATTTGATATTAACTAACAGAGAGTCACTGAACAAAGTTACCTCTGAAGCAAACTTATATTTTTGAGAAATGCATGGCAGTCACTTTGTTGGAGGAGAACATTTGAAGTGTTGTTTTACTCCACCAAATCCAATGGAAATTTTTTAAATACAAAATTAATAAGAACAGTGGAATCTTTGTACTCTTTGCACATTTCACTCAATTGTGGGATAAAAACGATATGTTGTACTCCTGAATACCATTTGTGAAACCTTGGCTGTTTTTATCAAAGCCGTGATATTATTCTTGTAAAGTTTTCATAAAGGTATAATGCTAAGCATATGGGTCAGTAGTTTTACTTTCTCAAGTATTTTTCTGTTAAAAAAAGTTCTGATATTTTCAAAATCAGTGACCTCCTAACTCCTTTGAGTTACATTGAGAGTCAATCTGTCATTGCCCTCAAAATGAACCTCCCCTATGTATCATTGGTCTGGTCTAATTGCTCTTCTTGGCTGCGGTGTTCTTTCATGTCATTTCTAATTCATTATGCAAAACAAGATCATGGGATCATATATTTGGAATCAGAAAGCTCTTTAGCAGCCGGAGCTCAACTGCTTTATTTACAGATGAAAAAACAGAGGCCCAGAGAGGGCTAATCCTTATCACTCCATGTTCAGCTGACATATCTGTGGGCTTGCTCCACATGCACTGCTGTTATTCCTGCCTCCTTAGGGATGACTCCACCCTGATGTCAGCTGAATGATTATTGAATCCTTTCCTTAGAAGTACCATATCATGAGAAGGTCCATCTATACTGTTCATTTTCCACTTCTAGACTGACCTCTGGTTGCCTCTGTTTCCACAGCAGCTGTCCCATCTCTTTCCAACTTCCTGTTGTTTTTTTTCTCTCCTTATTAGAATTAAGTTCCTTGAGAGTAGAATCTTATTCTCTTTTTTGTTGAATCTATAGCACTTAGACCATTTCCTGGTACTTAAATAAATGTGCTTTCTTTGTATCTATCCATTCATCTATTTATCCATCCATCCATCTATCTATCTATCTATCTATCTATCTATCTATCTATCTATCTATCTATCTATCTATCTATCTATCTATCTTCAACTTGAAAAGTCTACAAGCCAAGACTAAATTGGAGGGAGTGCTTGTGCATGATTTTTTGTTTGTTTGTTTGTTTTCAGATGATTGTGCACTCAATGCAGCCTCTGGAGCTGAGATGAAACAAAGTGGACCGATTTTCTGCTGCTTGTGATAATTTTGGCCTAACAATTCATACCAAGAAAACAGAGGTCCTTCATCAGCTAGCACCCAACCATCCATATGTGGAACCACCAGTTACAGCAAATGGAGAAGTTTTGAATGCTGTGGATAAGTTCATTTACCTTGGCAGTATACTTTCCAAGACAGTGCATGCTGATAATGAGGTTGATGCACAAATTGCCAGAGCTAGCTCAGCATTTGGGAGGCTCTGAAGGAAAGTGTAGGAGAGAAGGGCTATTACACTGACTACCAAACTAAATGTCTACAGAGACATTGTGCTGACCTCATTTTTTTCATGCCTATAAAACCTGGACAGTCTACCAGCCCCATGCCAGGAAACTGAAATGCTTCCATTTGAATTGTCTTAGAGGATCCTGAAGATAACCTGACTGTATAAGATACAAGACACTGAGGTCCTCTCTCAAGGTAAACTGCCAAGCATTTAAACTCTACTGCAGAGAGTGCAACTCTGATGGGCTGACCATGTGGTTGTTATGCCTAATGTATGCTTACCTAAAAGACTATTTTATGGAGAACTCACAGAAGGCAAGAACTCACATGGTAATCAGAAAAAGCAATATAAGGACACTCTCAAGTTCTCTCTTAAGAACTTTGGAATTGATTGCATGACATGGAAGACACTGTCACAGGACCCCCCAGCATGGCATACCCTCATTAGAAAACAATGATCATATTGGGAGGATTTAGAAATAGCTGAATATCTGATCTCAGAGAAATCATTAATGGCTTCCCACTAAGTTGGAAGAAAGAAGTCTCCAGTGGAGTATTCCAGAAATGTGCTTGGCCATCAGCTGCTCAAGTCATTTTTTAAATGACTTGATAACTTCTTATTAAAGAAGGTGCTGTTCTGTGTGAGCAAAGTAGAATTGAATTATCTCAAAAGATACACGAGATGTACAAATCGAGAATCCAATCCAAAGGTTCATATGGATTGTTTGTGACATACCTGTGGTAGAGCTTCTTGAGCTTATATTGATCGGGTGAGCCATAATCTGACACACTGTAACTTGACTCTAACATAGCGATATCATTTGGGTCCTCTTCAAGAAAAAGGACAACCATCACCATCTATCTGTCTGTCTGTCTGTCTGTCTGTCTGTCTATCTATCTATCTATCTAGCCATCATTTATCTATCTATCCATCATTTATCTATCTATCATCTATCTATCTATCTATCTATCTATCTATCTATCTATCTATCTATCTATCTATCTATCTATCTATCTATCTATCATAATTTGCCCAAGATCACACAACAAACGTTTAAGGTAAGACCTGGACTCATGTCTTCCTGCCTCCAAGCCTAGGACACTATCCACTTCACCACTTAGCTGCCTGTATTAAAAACTGGAATATCAGATTTGATGGTGGTAGCTTCACATAACATCTTCCTTATAGTAAGCCAAAATTGACTTGCTGTTTCAGGTTCAGGAAAATCTAGATTCAAATGGTACCTCAGATACTTAACAGCTGTGTGACCCTGACAGGTTCTGAAACCATTCCAAGTCCGTGTCCTCATTTGTAAAGTGGAAAATCTAATGACTCTTTCCTTGCAGAGTCATCATGAAAATCAAAAGATATGGTACATATAAATCATTTTATAAAAATAAGTTCTTTAGAAATTTCCTTTGTCTTCCTTGTTATCCTCATGCCTAGACAGAAATTAGTATCCAAGGAAAAGATTCTTCCCTAGTCACAAGATCTCAAATCAAATGGGGGGGGGGGGAGTCACAAAAAAACAAACCAACCAACTCAAAATTATCAGGTATCAATTAGTCTGTCACTCTCTGCTCTGTCTGAGTGATCTTTTCCTTATTATCACCCTCACCTGTTCCCCCTTTTTCTCCCACTATTTAGTCTCAGAGTAAAAACAGAAACAACAAAAAGCTGTCATACTTTACAAAGCAATGTTTTTTTTTCTTAAATCATCTTGGCTGGTTTTGAATAAATAGCAGTCTTTCAACTAGATCTTTCTTCAAATCATAGGTCACCCAAGATCTAATTTCCCCACTTCCACAGGGGTGTCCCTGCAACATTCATTCTAATATATACTGGACTGCAATAGAAATTGTTTTCCTAGTTTTTAGTCAAGTATTTGGTTTAAAATCCGTCACAAGATTCTTGCGGGAAAGATGGAGGGACATGCAGTAAACAACGATCATATTGGATGGATTTAGAGATGGCTGAATATCTGATCTCAGAGAAATCATTAATGCTTTCACACTAAGTTGGAAGAAAGAAGTCTAGTGCAGTGTGCCAGGAATGTGCTTGGCCCTCAGCTGTTCAAGTCATTTTTAATGACTTGGATAAAGACACTGATGACTTCTTCATTGAATTTACAGCTGACCCCAAACTGGAGACCATAGCTGATATATTTGATGACAGATTCAAAAAAGATACTAACAATCTAGTACCTTAGGTCAAATCTAATAATTTCATAGGAAAAATGTAAAGTCTGTAACATCTTACATCTCTCTTCAACATCTCAAATACCTTCTTTGCTCCAGTCTCTGAAAGATGTCCATTTTCCTTGTCAATGTCAATTCCTTTAATTTTCACCTGAATTCTGTATTTTTAAATATTTTTTTAATCAGTCCAGATCCGCCTTCACATTCTCCCTTTCCAACTCAACCCCAAATGGAGAACATGAGAAAAAATATAAACATGGATAGTCAAACAAAACAAATATCCGCAATGGCCATGTTATAAAAATGGTCTTATTCTGCATTCTGAATCTTGACCTCTTTCTCAGGAAGAAGCTGGGAAACACCTGTGGGAGCAATCCCACAGAGCATGCTGCATCTCCACTGGGTCTGATTCCTGTGAAAGTGGTTGAGAACACTAGGTTAGAAGTATTGATGTTCCCAAGACTTTGGGGCTCAGGGTATTAAGCTGTCTCCACCACAGTCTGAGAGGAGCTGGTGGTAGTCAAAGATGGTGGTAGTAGTTTGGCCCACCTGGTGAAAGCTGTCTTTTGTTTCGCCTTGAGGGTGCTCTGATGCTTCAGTTGCCTACTCTGTAAATTGAAACAAGTTGGTAGTTGGGAATGCATGTCTCTTCTCTATAGTAGTCACTACCCCAAGATTATGACAGTAAGAGCTGGCCTGGATGCAGGGCAGTGGTTTGTGGGAGCATTTCCACTTCCAGGACTCCCAGGCCCATCTGCCTATTAGTGGCAGTTGGTTAGCAATTGTTGCTGGTGGTGATGAGGAAGTTGTGCCCTATCTTCACAATGATTTCTCATTGGGAGGCCTGGCTAATGCTGAAGAGCTGGCCTACTGTACTCTGCCCTCATCATGCCAGCATTTATTAAGTAGCTCCAGGTACTGTGCTAGGAACTACAGAGAAAACAACCAAAATGACCCTCATGAAGCTTATAGCACACTGCACAGACAGGTCCATTCATGATATTGACAAAGGGAAGACAAATAGGGAGGAGAGGGATGAAAGTGCTAATATTTTGTGGTATTAGGAGCCAGGAAAGGCCTCATGGAGGAAATGGCCTGAGCTGAGACTTTAAGGGAATTAGGGATTCTAAGAGATAGAGATGAGAGAGGAGAGCATCCCAGGCACAAGACATAGCCTGCACAAACACATGGAGGCAGGATGGACAATTCTGTGTGTGAAGAACAGCAACTAGGTCTGTCTACCTAGAACATGGCTGTGCATAAGAGGAGGTCACATGAGTTTAGATAAACTGTCAGCTTCCTGCCAGCCACAGAGTAGTTAGGCTACTATGGACAAAGCAGCAAGGCATTGTAAGGAAGAAAAAAGAAGCAGCATTTCAAGTGACATGATCAACCAGGATTTATTAAGTGCTTACTGTGTGCCTGGCTTAGAGCTAAACCCAGGAAACACAAATCCAAGCAGGAAGAAAGACAGGCCCTGCTCTCAAGGAGCTTGAAAGTTAACACCTAAGAGGGAACTGAAAGGGGGTGGGGAAGAAGATAAAGATATCTGGCCAGAAATTAGAAGAAGAAGGAAGAGTTTACCTGGCAGATCTATGGAGAGAGGAAGAATTTACAACCAAATAAGAAATAGAGAATATTATGTAATGCAAAATGGAGCAATTTGATTACATTAAATTTAAAGAAAGGTTTTGTACAAATGAAACCAATGCAACCAACATAAGAAGGAAAGCTGGAAAACAATTTTACAGCCAGTGTTTCTGATAAAGTCATCATTTGTGAAATATAGAGAGAATTGATTCATATTTATAAGAATACAAGTCATTTCCCAATTGAGAAATGGTCAAAGGATATGAACAAACAGTTTTCAGATGAAGAAATTAAAGCTATCTATAGTCATATAAAAATGTTCTAAATCGCTATTGATTAGAGAAATGCACATTAAAACAACTCACACCTATCAGATTGGCTAATATAACAAAAAAGGAAAATGATAAATGTTGGAGAAGATGTGGAGAAATCAGAATACTAATATATTGTTGGTGGAATTGTGATCTGATCCAAGCCATTCTGGGGAATAATTTGGAACTATGCCCAAAGGGCTATAAAATGGTGCATACCCTTTGATCTGGGGATACCACTACTAGGTGGTATCCCAAAGAGGTCATAAAAATGGGAAAAGGACCCACATGTGCAAAAATATTTTAGCAACTTTTTGTGTTGGCCAAAAATTGGAAATTGAGGGAATGCCCATCAACTGGGCAATGGCTGAACAAGTTGTAGTATATGAATGTAATGGAATACTACTGTGCTATAAGAAATGATAAGGAAGTAGATTTTGGAAAAACCTGGAAACACTTACATGAACTTATGCTGAGTAAATTGAGCAGAACCAAGAGAACATTGTGTGATGAACAGCAACATTGTGTGATGATCAACTGTGAAAGACTTAGTTCTTCTCAGCAATACAATGATCCATGGCAATTCTAAAAGTCTTATAATAGAAATGCTCTCCACATCCAGAAAAAGAACTATTGATTCTGAATGCAGATCAAAGTATACAATTTTCACTTTATTTGCTGTTATTTTTTTCTTTCTTGTGGTTTTTCCCTCTTTCTGATTCTTCTTTTACAACATGACTAATGTGGAAAAATGTATAACATGATAGTATACATATAAACCATATATTTGATTATTTGCCCTCTTGGGGGAGGGGAGGAAAGGGGGAAAGGGAGAAAAACATTGGATCTCAAAATCTTCCAAAAATGAATATTGGAAACAATCTTTGCATATAATTGGAAAATGAAATACTACAGAGAGAGAGAGAGAGAACATCCAGTGGAGGATCAGGAGGGTAGCCTGGGCGGGGGTGGGGGTAGAAGACTTGGGTGGGCTAGGTATCCTCCTTAAAATGGAGGAATCATCCAATCAGAGAGAGGTCACGGGAACAGTGGACACTTCTAGTGTATGGAAAGGGAGAGTTTACAAACTCGAAGGGGTTCTGGGAGTAGGGAGATGGGCATGAGCTTCAAGGCTGAAGAGGAGGCAAGAAGAACAGGATTCTTTTGCTAAAAGTTTGGCAGTGAAAAGAAGAGATACAGGACAATAATTTGAGGGGGTGGCACAGCTAAGTGAAGGGGTTTTTGAGGGTTAGAGGAATGTTCAGATGTGTTTGTCAGCACTAGGGGGTTGCCAGTATATAAAGAGAGGTTTTTTTCCCCCCCACGGGGACATCCCTTTATTTTCCAGTTTTAAAAGGTAGGAATACAAAGGATTACACATTGTGAACAGTTAGAGACCTCAAGGTTCATTTAGTAGAAGCCTCTCATTTTAGAAGAAAACTGAGGCTAGGAAAGGGAAGTGACTAAGCCAGGGTCACCAGGTCTGTAAGGCAAAGGTAGCCAGCATTGGACCACACCTGGGAGGGACCAGGGGAGGGGCTGATCAAGGGTTGTAGGTGAGTCTTCTCTTGGCCTTAGGATGAGGCCTGGCTGAGTGCCTAGGAGGGTAGGAGGCCGATGATCTTTGGTTTGGAGGCTGTCTGATCATCTGACTGGAAGTGATGTAGGCCCCTGGCCCCTGCATCTGTCTGGGCCCCAAGTCAGGCAGGAGCTGACCACTGGAGCAGCCAGATCTCTCTTCAGTTTCTGTACTGAGTCCTGCCTCCACAGGTTGTAGGCATTGCATGCTGTGAACCTGGGCTGACCCAGGGGTCCTCTGGGGGGCCTGGTTCCAGAAGGATACTCCCAACTGCAAGTGAGAGTCTGACTCTGAGTTCTCAGAGTTCTGTACCATCTGGGCATAATCTATATCCTTCTGAGCTGGGAAGTGCTGGGTGGAGTTCCTTGGGGAAATCTGGGCCTTCTCCTGCCTGAGTAGATCAAGGGGCATTTCACCTGGGAGATCCATCGAGGATAGAAGGTTATACGGTTTCACCAGCTGGGGGTAGATAGGGTCAAGTTCTGTCTGCATCTTATTTTCACAGGTTATAATCAGATCCTTTACTTCCATTTTGACTGCCGGAAGCATCGCTCCTCTATGGTTGTTGTTGATGGTGATGTTGGCAGATGTCAGGCCCCTTCTCTACAAGGGCTGCTGCCCTCACTGATGGTAGCAAGGGCCGCCTGCTGGTGCAGGATCAAGGTGCACTCATGTCATATTACATATGAAAGTGACCTAGGTTAGGATTCCATCCCTCCCTACTACATCCCTCGGGGAGGGCAGGAGTTGTTTCTTTCTTTGTTTTTTCAATCTTTACTCTCTTTCACCCCGATGCCCTGCCCAATCCAGATGCTTTAAGCATCAGGGGCTTAATCAGTGTTTGCTAAAGAAGTGAACACGTGGATTGGGCTGCCAGTGCTCCCCTAACTAGGGACTCTCCGAGCTAAAGCTCGAGGGCCTTCGGTGGGGGATATGGGGATGCTGGGTCGGCTACTGGATGGGCTGGATGGCATCTGCTGTCCTTTCCAGATCGGAAGGCTTGGAACTCTGAGGATGAATGAATGAATGAAGGGAGGTTCTGGCAGTGATTGACAGAAGCACCCGAGAACTTCACACAGTTATTCGACAGGTGACAAGAGAGAGAAAAAGAGAGAGAGAGAGAGAGAGAGAGAGAGAGAGAGAGAGAGAGAGAGAGAATGGGGGAAGAGGGAATGAGGGAGAGAAGATGGGAAGGAAGAGAGGGAGAGAGGGGGAGAAAGAGAAGAACACCTAAAGAGAGATTTTTTAAAAATAGAGAAATGGGATGACTGCATGTCTAACCCCAGAGATGGGCTGTGGGACTGAAGGGAAAAGAGGTGTAACATTGAGGAGAAAATGGAGTCACAACATGTGGAGCCATTCTCACTAAAGTAGAAATAAACTCTTAAGAGCAAATGTTTAGAGCTGGAAAGGCCCTACCAATGAGTCAAGAGCAATTCTTTATTTTTATAGATGATGAGACTAAGATGCAGAACTGTTAAACACCCAAGGTCATCGAGCTAGATAATACCCGAAGAAGGAGTTGAACTCAGGTTTCTTGACATCCTGTCCAGCATATTATCTATTACTCTGCTGAAAGGTAGAACCTCCATTGCTGATTAGACAACCTCTGCAAAGTGGCTCTTAAACCACTTCTTACGCTCAAGAGAAATGGGAATATTAGAGATGCATCAAAGTTTGAGCAGTGTGGGATCCATCTGTGGCAGCTGTATTACAGAGTTAGCTGCCTTAGTGACCCAGAGATGGTGACTTTTTTAGGTATCATGGGTGTTAAATGATTCAGCTGGTAAAATGCCAGTAGCAGGATACAAACCTACATCTTCCTAACCTATATGGTATTCCCCTCCTACTGCTATTGCTTCTAACTACTGCTCCTACTACTGCTGCTGCTGCTACTACTACCACTACTGCTGCCACCACTGCTAAGGGTGGAAATAGGAATGATTTCATTTGTATTTGTGTCCCAAGCAGCAACACCTGTGTTTTAAAATAGCAGCCAATAGGGGCAGCTAGGTAGCTCAGTGGATAGAGCACCAGCCCTGGAGTCAGGAGTACCCGGGTTCAAATCTGGCCTCAGACACTTAACACTTACTAGCTGTGTGACCCTGGGCAAGTCACTTAACCCCAATTGCCTCACTAAAAAAAAACAACCAAAATAGCAGCCAATATCCAAGACTGGGGAAATGTTAGTAAATAGTAGTTCATGAGAAAAAGATCAGGAATTTTCAATGGACTTAAAGCTCAGCATATCTTATTAACTCCAGGCCCAGATCTCTATCCCCTGTGCTACCTGACTATCTCTAAGAAGGAAATAAGATGCACCTGAATTAGGACTTTTCAATTCAATAAACATTTAAAAAGTAATCACTCTGTGCCCAGCACTGGGGATACAAATAAGAAAAAGAAAGATAATGCCTGCCTTCAAAAAGCTTACCATCTAATGGGGGAAGACAAAAGGAAGCTAGAAAGGGGAGTGGAGACACCATGGGATACCTGGCACCAGAGCATATTGTTCCATGGAATGGGAGCCAAGTAGAGCTGCAGATGGAAAGTGGAGTCATCTGGAAGGCCTATTTGTCTCCCCCATAAAGAAAGGTTTGAGAAAATGTTTCGCACTCCAGGCTTTCAATCAGCGAGGAGAGGAGGCTGAGGGTTTGCAAAATTCTTGACATACATTATCTCATTTACCACATTAATTATTTTCAATTATGGTAAGGGCTCTGGCATACAAGAGAAATGAGCCTGTTTCTCCTTTTGCTTGAAGGGAAAATCTGGTAGAAATTAATGGCCCAGAGGTAGGTGGGCTCAATATATGGATAAAGAACTGTCCAAAAGGAGAAGGGTGTTGTCCTCTATATTAATAGGAAATGTAGAATACTAAGGTCCATGAATTCAAAGCTCTGGTTTATCCAGTAGCAATGTATGGCCATGAGAGTTGGACTCTAAGGAAATCTGAGTGCCATAGTATTGACAATTTTTAGTGCTGGAGAAAACTTTTTAAAGTCCTTTGGATATCAAGAAGATCAAATGAGTTGATAGTTTGAAAAATTAATTCAGACTAATGTAAAGAATTAATTGTGATTTGGGGTTTTCATAATCCTATCTTTGCTTTGTTATGGTCACACTGAAAAAAAAAAAGTAAGCTTAAAAGCCTAAGAGAAGATGGGTGTGTACTTTGGGAGATAATTGAACAAACAAGGGGAACTCTGACCACAGGGGACATTTATTGAAACTAAGTAACTAATAGCTCCTCTAATAGCTTCCCCATGCCCACATGGGTCTGGCCAGATTATAATGGTAACAGCCCATGTGGGTGTGCTGAGCCAGTTGGAGACTCAGCATGGCTAAGAACCACCCCTTCCCTTCCAGTGGGAGAATCAGTTAGTTTCAGTTAGAGGGAGTTCCAGTTAAGAGGCAGTTAGAAAAAAGGCAGTTAGGGAGGTTTTTGTTTGTTTTTCTGAGGAGAGCTTGTTCTGAGGGAAACAGGGAAGGAAAACAGACAGTTAGAGGAGCTGCTGGTGTTTGACCTTTGGACAAAAACAGAAGAGACTACAAAGCTAGTTCTCCTTATAGCTACAGATTTTGGGGGTTGGTGAGTTTGTGGGTTTTTTTTTTGAGGCAAAGCTAGCTCTTTGGAGCTGGCTGGGCTGGAGGCAGGTTTGGGGTGCCTGGAGCCTTTTTACCCCAGAGATTTATACATTGTTTCTAGTTCTGTTGATCTCACTTGTGTGATTCGGATATTGTTTTAAATTCATTCCCATTAATAAACCTGTTTTGTTTCTGAAAGAAGCTGTTTCTTTTCTTACCCCAATACTACAGCGAGCCGCCCAATTAACTCTTCCATACTAAATTTGGCCCTTACACTACTCATTGGAAGATCAAATACTGAAGCTGAAGCTTAAATACTTTGACAACATAATGAGGAAACAGGTGTTAAGGGCTAAAATTCTAGCTAAACTGTCTAAAATATCTAATGAGTGGTCACCAATAAATTATAAGCTTTAGCAAGAGTTAGACTTTTAAGCATTTATTAAGGAGAATAAGAATTTGGTAAAGAGAGAAAGGCCTAGATTCCTATCTATTAAAGGGAGAGCACATTTCTAGCTCCACTCTCCACCGGAGTCCAGAGGAAAGAGAGCGAGACTGATCGCCAGTCTCTTCCTTCCTCCTCCCACTAGCCCGCGTCACTTCCTTTTCCAAAGAAAAGACTCCTAGTCTTGACCTCAAAGACCTTTGCTTCATGGGTGGAACTCTTCTACAGTAAGTCTCCAGCAGGTGGTGTCATTCCAATCATTACTTATTGGGGGAAAACCCTCTGATGTTAGGAAATATTGAAGTCAAAAGGAAAAGGGGTGACAAAGGATGAGATAGATAGGTAGAATCATGGAAACAATGAACATGAGCTTGGACAGACTTTGAGAGATAGTGAAGGATAAAAGGACCTGGTGTGCTCTGGTCCAAGGGGTCATGAAGAATCAAAAGTGAGTGCAGGAGGTAGGGAGTTTAGGGGTAAAGATAATGAATTATGTTTTGGAAATAGTATATCCATTTCACTATGTCTGAAAGGCATTCAGGATGAAAGATTGGAGGTCAGCAGAGAAGTTAAGCAGGCAAAGTAGATTTGAAAATCATCAGCATAGAAATACTAATTAAATCCATGGGAGTTGATGAGATCACAAAATGAATTAGTATAGAGGGAGAAAAGAAAAGGGCCCAGGCCAGAACTCTGAAGGATACCTGTTAAAGAGAGCATGACCTGGAGAAGGACACAGCAAAGGAGGCTTAGAAGAAGCAGTCAGATAGATAGGAGGAGAACCAGGAGAGAGTAATGTCCCCGAAATCAAGAAATAAAGGAGTATTAAAGAACATAGACTGATCAACAATATCAAAGGTGGCAGAGAAGTTGAAGAGAAGGGTGATTAAGAAAAGTCTAAAGGATAAGACAATCAAGAGATCATTGGTAATTTTGAAGAGAGCAGTTTCAGTGGAATGGTAAGGTCAGAAGCTGAAATATGCCAAGTTAAGAAGGGATTAAGAGGAGAGAAAGTGGAAGCACCTTTCCTTTTTTTTTTTTTTTTTTTTTTTTTTTGGTGAGGCAATTGGGGTCAAGTGACCTGCCCAGGGTTACACAGCTAGTAAGCATTAAGTGTCTGAGGCCGGATCTGAACTCAGGTACTCCTGACTCCAGGGCCGGTGCTCTATCTACTGCGCCATCTAGCTGCCCCGGAGGCACTTTTTCAAGGAGTTTACTTACAGAAGATAGAAGATATATAGGATAATAGTTGGTAGGAATGAAAGGATCAAGTGCTGCTTCAGTCACATCCCTGAAACAAGATGGTGAAAATCAAAGTAAACAGATTTGGCTCTATTGGGCTCCTGGTGACCAGGGCTGCATTCAACTCAGATGGAGTAGGCATTGTGGCCATCAATGACCCCTTCATTAATTTCAACTACATGGTTTATATGGGTGAGGTATGAAGGTGAAAATGAAGCCATTCACAGAATCCTACCCATAGCAAGTTCAAGGGCATTGTCAAGGCTGAGAATGTAAAGCTGGTGATAAATGGAAAAGTCATTACCATTTTCCAGGAGCAGGACTCCACCAATATTAAATGGGGAGATGCTGGAGCCAAGTATGTTATTCGAGTCCACTGGTGTCTTTACCACCATGGAAAAGGCTAGGACTCACTTGAATGGGAGAGCCAAGTGGGTCATTATTTCTTCCCCTTCTGCTAATGTCCTGATGTTTGAGAGGGGAGTGAACTATGAGAAATATGATAATTCCTTTAAGATTATCAGTAATTCCTCCTTCACTACTAACTGCTTGATGCCATGACTGCTTGGTCATTCATAACAACTTTGGGAATGTGGAAGGACTCATGACTAAAGTCCATGCCATTACAGCTACCCAGAAAACAGTAGATGGCCCCTCCAGCAAGCTGCGGCATGATGGGCATTTTCTGCCCAAAATATCATCCCTTCTTCCACTGGTGCTGCTAATACAGTAGACAATGTCATATTTGAACTGAATGGGAAGCTCACAGACATGGCCTGCTGTGTTCCTACTCCCAATGTATCTGTTATGGATCTGACCTGCCACGTAGAGAAACCTGTCAAATATGATACCAAGAAAATGATGGATGTATGTGTATAACCCATATCTGATTGCTTACTGCCTCAGGGAGGGAGAAGGGGAGAAAGGGAAGGAGGGATAAGAAATGAAACCCAAAACTATAAATAAAAATGTTTATTACTTTAAAAACAAACAAATGCATTAATGAGTGAATGAATGAATGAATGAATTAGAAAAATGATGAAGCAAGCATCATAGGACCCTTTTAGGGCATTTTGGGCTACACAGAGGACCAGGTTGTATCCTGTGACTTTAAGAGCAATACCTGCTCTTCTACCTTTAATACTGCCATTGGTATTGACAACAATGACCATTGTCAAGATCATTTCCTGGTATGACAATGAGTACAGTCATAACAACTGTGTAGTAGACTTCGTGACCTATATGGCCTCCAAGGAGCAAAGTGGAAAACCATGGATCTTCATCCCCAGCCAAAAAATGAGTTCCACCACTGGGGAGATGACATACCTAATCTATGTCTTTATACTGGGGATCCCATTCCCTATTCACATCATTGTCACAAAACACCCCTGTAGTAGGTGGGGGAGAAGCCTAGAGTCCTATATTGTGCACCATCAACAAAGTCACCATATTATTGAGAGAGAGAGAGAGAGAGAGAGAGAGAGAGAGAGGGAGAGAGAGAGAAAGAGAGAGAGAGAGGGAGGAGAGTATACAGGGGAATGTTTGTTAGTAGTTTGTCTCCTGTGAGACAGGAGTGAAAGAAGATATAGTGTTAGAAGGCATAAAAATGATGGAAGATGAAAAGAGGGGAGAAGAGGGAACTCATAGAGAATAGCCTAATTTTTTTAAGTGAGGCAATGGGGGTTAAGTGACTTGCCCAGGGTCACACAGCTAGTAAGTGTTAAGTGTCTGAGGCTGGATTTGAACTCAGGAACTCCTGACTCCAGGGCCGGTGCTCTATCCACTGCGCCACCTAGCTGCCCCTAGCCTCATTTTTTTCTATAAAAATATGAGGCAATGTTTTCATCTGAAAGGGTAGTGTTTAAGGAGAAATGAGATCTTTAGGAAGAGATATTTGGGAGAACAGAATATTGAGTTGGTAAAGAAGGTATACTAAAATTTTCTAGTAGTAATGAGAACCTCGTTAAGATTGTGTAACATGAATTTGTAGTTGACCCAAACAGAATGACTGCATGATTTTCTCCATCTTTGTTCAGCAGCACACATGTAGGAATAAATGTGTGGTGGGAGTGATACAAGGCTAAGTCTTGGCAAGGAGCAATCAACAAAAAGAGGTGAGAAACAGAAGAAAAAAGGCAGTGGAGAGTTGAACTGGTTCACCAAGGGGTAAAGATAAGGAAAACAGGAGAGACTGGCTAGTGCCGAGAAGATGGCCTATGAGATACATGAGGGGTCAAGCAATTGGAGGTCACAGTGTGGAAAAAAGTAGGATTTGGTAAGGGAATGCAGAGGAACAAGTAAAAACCAACTAATTATGGTCAGATAAGGAGATTTCAGAATTCTTGAACATGAAGGTGGTTCATTTATGGTGATGGCATGATAAGGGATTTGATTGTCTTTGTGTGTAGCTGAGGTGGAGTGCAAGAGTAGATCACAGGAAGTGAGTAAGTTAAGGAAGTGAGTGGTAAGGGTGTTTTAGGAAGAGTCAACATCACTGTATTTTTAAAGAATCTCTAATTCTCCGGATTCTGTGAATGGCTTCATTTTCACCTTCATACCTCACTTTCTAGTCCTTACTCTGGTACACAGTAAGCACTTAATAGATGCTTTTTGAATGACTGAATGAATGCATTCTGGAGTAGCAGAAAAAAGGAAACAAAATCAAGGGTGCCTTGCAGTTATCCTTTGATGGTGAGTCTCCACTCTGGTGATAGTTTAAAGAACCCATGTCTCTGAAGGGCTGAACTCTGAAAAGTACAGGGGGGAACCAGACCATTTGGACTGGCTAAGGAATTATACATGTTCACTAAGAAGAGATGCTGCAATAGCTGTAATCGGGCATGGTTTTCATGAAATGCTTTATATTGTGTAATGAAAACTCATTTGATGCATTTATTGCAATTGGCTCAGTTGGAGGCATTGAAGGCAAAGGAAAAGAGGTTCCTGATGAATAGGGATTGAATGGGTTCCCATGGGATAGATTTTGAGGGATAAGAACAGGGCCCGCATTAGCTTGAGGCTAATTTCTAATTTCCATGAAAGATGTAGTTTAAGAGCAGAAGTAATAATTTCATCACTTTCCCAAATACTAATTTGGAAGGTGGCTAAAATACCAACGAAGAGAGGTGGGTGGCTTGCTTATAGCTAATAAGCATTCTAGAACTCACTCTCTGTCTCAGGGGACCACCCACTCTTCCCTGAGGTTCATCTCTGGATCTGCACCAATCCTGTAAAAGTTACTATCACTCAGCTCATGCCCTTGCAGGCATTGCTTCTCAAAGAAAACAATCATTATCTATCCTTAATTCAGCAATTCAACACTACAAGGTTCTATAATGTCCTTGAGGTTTCAATCTTACCATGGCAGACTACATGAGAAGCACGATGATAGCTTGAAGTAAGAGTTGGAATCCCAGTGCCAACACTTCAATTCAAGTCTACTCAACTCTACAAGCATTTATTCATTTTTTTTTTATGTTTGACTATATTGTCCTAGGACCAGGATACAAAAAAAAAAATTTCTGCCCTCAGTGAGAATACATTCTGTTTGAAGAACGCTCAAGCCACTGCCCCTCTCCAAGTCTAAATTTCTTCCTTTGTAAATAGGATAATTATTTCACTACATATATCATGCTGTTGTTTTAAGGAGAGTGTTTTATATATCTCAAATGGTGTTGAAGTGTGAGTTTATAACAACTCTGGCTAATTTAACCCCTTCACACCTTAGTAGATGCTTTGACGAGTTCATCTTAATAAAAATTAAAAACAACTAATAATTTGATGACCACAAGGGATGAATATTTCCATCTGCACTTAGATAAACTGGTCCTTGCATGACAAAGACACTGCTCATTGTCCGACTCTGCTATTTTCTGTTCTCTGTTCTTGGAGTCCTCCAAGTTTTGATATCCTGTGACATCAAATCCTGCCCTAACCTCTTTCTTCTGAGCTGACATGGTGACATCGCATCATTAATAACCATTCTTTGACTCCAACCATTCAACCACAATTAGACAAAGCCATACAATGGTGTTATTATCTAATGCAAGGTCTCCATATTCTCCCCCTGTAAAGTATAAAACACATTATGAAAAGCTTTGCTAACATCTATGGAGACTATATCTGTCTCATTCCTTTAATCTATCACCTTGTTTAAAAAAAAAAAAAAAAGGTGATGTTAGGGCAGCTAGGTGGCGCAGTGAATAAAGCACCTGTCCTGGATTCAGTAGTATCTGAGTTCAAATCTGGCCTCAGACACTTGACACTAGCTGTGTGACCCTGGGCAAGTCACTTAACCCTCATTGCCCTACAAAAAACAAACAAACAAACAAAAACAAAAAACAAAAAAAGGTGATGTTAGTCTGGTATGAAATATTATTGATGCAGTTAGTTCTTGACAACAGTCCTTGTTGATCATGGTTTTCTTTTCTAGATATTACAAAAGTAGTCCTTCAATAATCCATTTGATAATTTTCCAGGAATCTACATCAAGACCAATAGACTTGATTTACATAAACACAAATTATCCTTTTGAAAAGAAACTTAAGAAGTTTTTTCAGAAATTTGGAAATTTAGAGCAAGAAGATGAAGACCATGAGGTACTAGGTTGTGTTTTACTCAGTGCTACCCATTAAAGGTAACATTTGTAGAAGAGAATGTGATTTAAGAAGTAAACATCTGGCCAAGAAGGTCGTGTATAAAAATAGAATTAGGGTTTCTAGTTCATGGTTTAAAATATAAGGATGATAGACTTCCCAACAGGGATGTAGTACACTTGACAAGGATTGATGAGAATTCATTCACTGCATGTCTTACAAATATTTTATGAACATTTTCCTAAAGAACGAAGGAGGAAGGATAAATATTCCTGCTAAGCTAAGTGCCATAGGGAATAGCTAGAGTAAAGGTGAAAAAATAGCAGATGAGATTCCAAGAAGTTCACAGGTGACAAAATCCTAGAAAGGAAGCTGACAGTAAAACTTGGGGTCTCAAATGTTTCTACACAAATCCCCAATATTCACACAAAAAGCAAGAACTAAAGCGAGGAAGAAAATGTGAGATCACAGATATCACTGGTGGGATCCCATTGAAAAACATTTTATAGGAAAAGAAACCTATAGAGGGATAAGAACCCTTCAAGTGCTAAATTCTGAAGTCACAAAGGGAATCAATTCCAATGGCAAGGAAAAATGTGATTTGTCTCAAGAGAGTGATTCTTACAGATGAGAAAGCTGAGGTCCTGTGATAGGAAGTAACATTTCTCTAGTGTTACATGTATTGTCTATGTTCTGGCCCAGTCTCTTAGAGCCAAGCAGGTTATATTTCCTTAATAGTGTTCTAAGGTCCCATGAGAGGTTTCAGGATGATTCTTCTCTACTACTATCAGCTTGAGCCCCCACCAGTTATGTTCTTTCACTGTTAAGTGTCAGTAACTAGAGCCCTAATTCTACCTAACCATTTAATATCAATTAGTTTTTAGAAAGGGATATTTATTCTGAAGATATGGAAACATCAGAAATACATGTGTTTCTTTCCAAGACCTTAAGGACATACTCACACCCATGAAACCCAAGTCTCTGGGGAGAGCAGACTCAAACCTAGCTCAATTCCTACATGATGTTAATACCAAGTTCATTTCCATGTGTGGCCTCTTAAGCCAGTGCTTTGTCCACTGTACTACACTACTTTTGTGGAACTGGTAAGTTCTCTAAGTCAAAGAACTTGGGTTATGATACTGGCTCTGCCACTGCTTTGATGTGTGTATAACAAGGTCTGGCCTATGTGCAGAGCATATCAGCAAGCTTAGCTGATGGAAATTCTCCATCTATATATCCCACTCATGTCTTCTGGATGAGTCGTCATTTCAGCTACCCCAGGTTGGATCCCAAAGCTCATGCATAAAAGATGCTCCTTATTCCTTGGAGCATTAATGCTGACCTGGATGCAAAAATCTGGATCCAGGACAACTTCCCTTACATCTAAAATTGAAAGAAAAAATATTGAGGCAGACAAAGAACCCAAGCTTGTATTCCCAAGGCCACATGGTAGCCTTGGTGGAGGAGGTCACTATACCTATCCATTTCAGCATTATTCATCACAGGACACAAATCATTACAACATTCCAAATAACTTGCTAAGAGTACAACCAAAGTGGCTAAAGAAACTAATCTGAGGCTGACTGACCTTTATGAACATGCTATGTAGCCAGTCAAAAAGGCCTTCTCCTAACCACATGACTAAGCTGGTAAGAACCAAAGACAGGATATCACCTCCATCACATCATAACTCTACCAGGAACAAGATCCTTACGCTCTCTATATGGGGAATCATCATAAGCTAAGCTTGTTTAGGAGCTCAGCACATATGCTGAGCCCTACAACATGTACATCAAGACATTGGCAGAGTTAATACCAGAATCCAAGTTTCCTTACTCAAGAACACATTCCATTGTATCACATAGCTTAGCAATTCTAGCAAACAGATATGACTTAAGAGGCATCAAGGCTTGGCATTCTAGGTCTGGTGCTGCCAATTCTTAGTGAGATGTCCTTGGTCCAGTCACCTTCTCTATAGGTCTCTAGTACCTCATCTACAAAATGAGGTGAATAGATGTAATGTTCTTCATTCCTCTCCTGGATCTGGTCTCTCTAGATTTTACCACCATGCCTTGGTGACCTTCTCACCCTGAAACATTCTTCAGCCTTTGTAGTCCCCTTCTCCCAATGGTGACCTCCTCCTGGAACCTCCATTTTCTGAAAGGTCCTGAGTCATGTCTTTTATTCCTCTCTTGTCTCTGCTTTCTAGACTTTGTTACCATGCCTTGTTTGGTCCTCATAGTCTATGTCCCATGCTCTAACATCCCTCCTAACTCCTATATTTTGTGTTCTGTATTCTGTAATCCTTTCTAACTATGTTTGAAATTCCAAAGTCCCTTGACTTCACATATATAATTGACATAAAATTGCTTAACTTCTCAAGGAGGGAATATTAGAGGTAGAGAATTTGAAAAAAAAAACTTTTTGTTTAAGTAATGTTAAAATTTTTACATATAATTGGGAAATATTTAATGAAATAAAATATATAAAAATTCTATTATATTTTATGTTCTATGTTATAAAGATCCTACTGGTTCTGAAATTCTGTGTTACAGGTTCTATGATCTTCCCTGGCTCTAATATTCTAGGTTCTAAGTCCTCCATCTCCTTCTTTCTCTGCTAATCTCTGATTCCATGGAGAAATGTCACTTGACTGAGGGTATTTCATACCAAGGACAAGTCTGACTGGCTAATTCCAACCAGCTCTCAGTAATAGCATCCCAGACAGCGGAATGAGCCTCCAGAGGAAAGGGGTGAAATTTTCTAACACATTTAAAAGCAGACTGCAAAAACAATAGAAAATTCAAAGTGTCAGGAAGAGTTGTGCCCTGGTTGCTTGGATTAGATCATCAAATAATACATTTTTCTTCAGTTCTTCTTTCAGAGATGTTAAGAGTCTGAGCACTGCAGGTTAAATGGAGAGAGAACAAATGGTTCCACATAATGGAATTTTTTTCATTTGATGAACAAAATGTATGATGGAGATAAAACAGCCAGGCTTTTAGGAGGTTGGGGGAGGGGGGATCCTGCCCAAAGAGCCCCAGGAAGTAGGCCAAAGGAATACACCCAAGCTGAGAGCTTAGGGTTGTCATCATTTCAGCTTTATTACAGCAATGGATTGTTTTCCAAAACTCTGGAAGGAATAAAATGGCACCAGATATGACACAGGATAAGGGTCGGGATAGGAATGTAAATGAAGGAAGGAATAAGAATGTTATAGCTACAGTTATGGTGTAAGGTTAGGGGTGGTGGAGAGATGGGATGGGGGTGGAATATGGATAAGGAAGAGGAGAGGAGAGGAGAGGAGGGGAGAGGAGGGGAGAGGAGGGGAGAGGAGGGGAGAGGAGAGGAGAGGAGAGGAGAGGAGAGGAGAGGAGAGGAGAGGAGAGGAGAGGAGAGGAGAGGAGAGGAGAGGAGAGGAGAGGAGAGGAGAGGAGAGGAGAGGAGAGGAGAGGAGAGGAGAGGAGAGGAGAGGAGAGGAGAGGAGAGGAGAGGAGAGGAGAGGAGAGAAGAGAAGAGAAGAGAAGAGAAGAGAAGAGAAGAGAAGAGAAGAGAAGAGAAGAGAAGAGAAGAGAAGAGAAGAGAAGAGAAGAGAAGAGAAGAGAAGAGAAGAGAAGAGAAGAGAAGGATGGGAGGGGAGAGAAGAGGAAAGGAGGGTAAAAGAGGAGAGAGAAAGGGAGAAGAGAGGACAGGAGAGGAAGGGAGGGGATGGAAGGAATGGTCTGCCGTCTTCTCAGTGCTGGTCCCTTAGATCACACATTTATGATGGACAACTGAGGCTAATAAATGTCCATATGCAATGTTTCATAAGCTGGGATCTGGACTTTTTAAAAGCTTCATAATTTTATTATATATATATATATATATATTCCATTGTTATCACTGCATTTAATTTCATGCATTAAAAACATTGTTCTGTGATCCAAAACAGGTTCAAAGAACTCATGATAGAAGATGTTCTCAACATCCAGAAAAAGAACTGTGAATTATGAATGCAGATTCAACCACACTGTTTATACTTTGGGACTGTTTTTTCCCTTCTTTTTTGAGGTTTTTCCCTTGTGCTCTGATTCTTCTTTCACAAGATGACTAATGTAGAAATATTTTTAATTTGATTGTACATGTACAACCTATATCAGACTTCTTTCCCTCTTGGGGAGGAGGGAGGGAGGGAGAAAAAAAAATTTGGAACTAAAAATCCTGTGAAAATGAATGTTGAAAACTATCCTTATATGTAACTGGAAAATAATAAAATACTTTTACCTTTTTTTAATTGTTCTGGAAGATGGCAGAGGAAAAGCAATTACTTCCCTGAGTTCTCCCCAGCACCCCTACAGATACCTTCAAATAATATCATAGGACAATTCCTGGAGCAGCAGAACACACAAAAGGAAGGGGTGAGATTATTTTCCAGCCAAATATGGCTTAGAAGGTCAGCAGGAAAGGTCTGTTGTATGGGGGTGAGAGTGGACCACAGACCTCTACAGGCCACACCAGCACAGATCCAGCCCCAGACAAGCTGCCCAAGAGAAACAGGCCTCAGGAGTCTGAGAATCAGTTGTGGCAGCAGCTGTTTCTGGAACTCAGCTCACACACAGTGAGGGGCTCAATCGGTTGACCAGGGGGAGATTCCAGGGATCTCTGCTGGCACTGAGGTAGGACTGTTGTTTTGCCTGTGCTCGGATCTGAGAAGCAGTCTTGGGAGGCATCCCAGTCATGGAAGGGGCATAGGCACACCAGAGCTTGCAGCCACAGTGAAACAGGATTCTGTTTCAGGTTAAAGGTCAAGCAGGGATGTGGTTGTTTGCAGACAAAAGCACAGTCCAGGGGAGTGGAAAATGTGCCTCTCCATAAATAGTACTACCTTGGACCTCCTGAAGTTTGGGCCAGTGCATCCTGGAAGCAGTGCCCTACTTTAAGAAGGAGTTAAAAGTCAAGAAATAGGATAGGAAAATGAGCATTCACAAAAACTGCTGACCTTAGAAAGTGTCTATGGTTGAGGTGCATCCTCAGAAGAGGATAGAAGGGTCAGGGCCCTTACATATAAAGTTTCCAAGAAAAATATGAATTTGTTTCAGGCTATAGAAGAGTTCAAAAAGGACTTTGAAAATAAAGTAAGAGAGGTAGAGTAAAAAATGGAAAGAGAAATGAGAGAGATGCAGGAAAGTCATGAAAAAAGTCAACAGCTTGAAAAGCCAAATTAGCCAAATGGAAAAGGAGGTACAAAAGCTCTCTGCAGAAAATAAATGCTTAAAAATTAGAATTGAGCAAATGGAAGCTCATGACTTTATGAGAAATCAAGACACAATAAAGCAAAACCAAAAAAATGAAAAATAGAAGGCAATGTGAAATATGTCCTTGGAAAAACAACTGACCTAGAAAATAGATCCAGGAAAGATAATTTGAAAATCATTACACTACCTAAAAGCTATGATCAAAAAAGAGCTTAGACATCATCTTCCAAGAAATAATCAGGGGAAATTGCCCTGATAATCTAGAATCAGAAGGTAAAATAGAAATTTAAGGAATCTACTGATCACCTCCTGAAAGAAATCCCAAAAGGAAAACTTCCAGGAATATTATAGCCAAATTCCAGAGCTCCCAGGTCAAGGAGAAAATATTGCAAGCAGCCAGAAATAAACAATTCAAGTATGGTGGATCTGTAGTCAGGATAACACAAGATCTAGCAGTTTCTACTTTAAAGGATTGGAGGACTTGGAATATGCTATTCCAGAAGGCAAAGGAACTGAGATTACAACCAAGAGTCACCTACCCAGCAAAACTAATTAATATCTTTCAGGGAGAAAAATGGGAATTAAGTGAAAGAGAGGACTTTCAGGCATTCATAATGAAAATATATGAGCTGAATAGAAAATTTGGCTTTCAAATATAAGACCCTAGAGAAGCATAAACATGTAAACAGGAAAAAGAAATCATGAGAGCTATTAAAAGGTTAAACTGTTTACATTCCTGAATTTGAAGATGATACTTGTAACTCATAAGAACTTTCTCATTATTAGGGAAGTTGATTTAGACAGAGGCCACAGGAGTGAGTTGAATATTAAGGGATTATATCTTTTAAAATATTAAGGGTTAAGAGGAATGCACTGAGAGAAAGTTAAAGGGAGAAGTGAAATGAGGTAAAGTATCTCCCATAAAAGAAGCAAGAAAAAGCTTATGGAGGGGAGGGGAGGATGGGAGAGGTGCAGGAGAGTGACTGAATCTTACTCTCCTTAGAATTGGCTCAAAGAAGGAATAACATACACACTCAATTGGGTATAGTAATATATCTTGCCCTGCAGGAAAGTGGGAGGGAAACAGGAAAGGGGGGGGGAGGGGTGAAGGAAGGGAGGGAAGATTTGGGGAGGAGACAGTAAGAAGCAAAATGCTTTAGAGGAGGGATAGGGTGAAAGAATATAGAAAATAGTAAATATCAAGAGGAGGGAAATACAATTAGCAATAGTAACTGTGAAAGAAATTTGAAGCATGTTTTTCTGATAAGCCTCAGTTTTCAAACACATAGAGAACTGAGTCAAATTTGTTAAAATAAGAGCCATTCCCCATTGATAGATGATCAAAGGACTTGAAGTTTTGAGAAGAAATAATCAAAGCCACCTCTAGCCATATGAAAAAAAATGTTTAAACTCATTATTGATTGGAGAGATTCAGGTCAAAACAGTTCTGGGTACCACCTTATACCTATTGGATTGGATAATAGGACAGAAGAGGAAAATGATAAATGTTGTGTGGGATATGGGTAAAATGTGACATTAATACACTCTTGGTAAAGTGTTAAACTGATTCAAACATTCTGTAGAACAATTTGGAACTATGGCCAAAGGGCTATAAGACCCAGCATACTCTTCAATCTAGCAATACCACTACTAGGTTGGTATCCTAAGACACAAAAAAAGTTGAATTCAAAATTGGGGTGATGCCCATCAATTGGAGAATGGCTGAACAAATTGTGGGATGATATTGGAATGTAACACTATTGTGGTGTGGGAAATGATGAGCAGGTTGCTATTGGAAAGGCCTGGAGAGACATTGATGATACAAAATGAAATGTACTATATCCAAAATAACAGCAATATTGTAAGATGATCTATAAGTGACTTGGTCATTTTCAGAAATGCAATGATCCAGGACAATTCTGAAGGACTTGTGAAAATCCATCTACAGAGAAAGAACTGATGGTATCATTTTTTGTTTATTTTCTTTCACAACCTGACTAATGTGGAAATGTTTTGAATTATTGCACATGTATAACTTATACTGAATCCTGGAGTTCTCAAGAGGGGGAGGGGAGGGAGGGAGTAAGAGAATTTGGAATGCAAAGTTTTAAAAATCGATGTTAAAATTTGTTTTTACATGTAACTTGGAGAAAAACTCTAAATAAATAAAAATAAATAAATAAAAACATGGTTCGGACAAGGACTCTATAGGGGCCTTCATCAATCAGAGAGAGAAGAGGGAAATGAAACAAAACCTTAAAAAGTAAAGAACCCCTGCTTATTTCATAATTGCTCCTCTGTGATTGATTGGACAGGATTCTTTCATTTCCACGCCCTTTCAACTCTCATTGAGTGACTGGAATGCAAATTGCTATTATATATATATATATACACATATATAGATATATACATATATATATGTATGTATTTATATTCTTCTGTGAAAAATCATGTCTGTTTCCTTATGTGCTCTTACTGCTCCTGTTTTCCAGGATTTGTTCTTACTTTGTTGCTAGCCCATCCTTAAAATTAGCCAATTAAAGTGACACAATGACCACAGCCTTTGCCTGCTGACCAGAAATAGCAGATTATAGACGTTTTTTCCCCTAAAAAGAATCCTTATTCTTGAAAAGCAGTCCAAGCTGAGCAGCCAACATTGGCCGAGGCTATGTCTGGTGGAAAAGGGCCTTTCTGGGCTGATACAGAATTACTCCCCCATCACAGTCTATACTCTAGCCAAACAACCCTACTTTCTGTTCCCAGCATACGGCATTCCATCTCCCACCTTTATACCTTTGCAAAGGCTGTACCTCATGCCTAGAATGTTTCCATTCCTTACCTCTACTTCTTGGAACTCTGGTATACTCAATCTCATCCCATAATAAAATAACTTACCTTTCTGAGAGTTCCCTTAAAGGCTCATCTTAAATTCCACTTCTTCAAGATTCTCCTGATTCCTCTAATTCTTTTTTTTTTTTTTTGGTGAGGCAATTGGGGTTAAGTGACTTGCCCAGGGTCACACAGCTAGTAAGTGTTCAGTGTCTGAGGCTGGATTTGAACTCAGGTACTCCCGACTCCAAGGCCAGTGCTCTATCCACTGAGCCACCTAGCTGCCCCTGATTCCTCTAATTCTTAATGTCTGTGACATAGCTTTTGCTTTGTTTGATATATATTGCATATTAACTTTATGTGTAGAAATGACATCTCTCTAGTGGAATGTCTATTCCTTGAGGACAGGCAATGTTTCATTTATGTCTTTGAACCTCCAGGGTCTGATACAGATCATAGCTCAAGGGATAATGATGTTTTTTCTTTTTTCTTTTTTTTTTAATGTATGAGGTATTTTATTTTTTCTGTTACATGTAAAGATAGTTCTCAACTTTTGTTTATACATGCTTTACAATTTCAGATTTTTCTCCCTCCCACCCCTCCCTCCCCTCTCCCCTAGACAGCAGGTAATCTGATATAGGTTATATCTGTATATCTCTATACATAT
Organism: Dromiciops gliroides; assembly: GCF_019393635.1. Classification (NCBI taxonomy): domain Eukaryota; kingdom Metazoa; phylum Chordata; class Mammalia; order Microbiotheria; family Microbiotheriidae; genus Dromiciops; species Dromiciops gliroides. Next base: position 695,625,859 of record NC_057862.1, read on the forward strand.
AGATATAGATATAGATATAGATATATACCCATAATAACATTAATCCTATTTCTGCATTAATCCTGTTACAAGAGAAAGAATCAGAGCAGTGATGCAAAACTTCAAAATAGAAAAAAAAACAACAGCACCCAAAACAAAAGAAATAATATGGTTCAATCAGCATCTATACTCCACAGTTCTTTCTTTCTTTTTTTTTCTTGGATTTGGAGATCCTCTTCTATCATGAGTTCCCTGGAACTCTTCTGTACCATTGCATTGGTGAGAAGAATATAGTCCATCACAGTAGATCAACACTCAATGTTGATGATACTGTGTACAATGTTCTTCTGGTTCTGCTCATCTCACTCATCATCAGCTCACGTAAGACCCTCCAGGTTTCTCTGAACTCTTCCTGCTCATCATTTCTTACAGAACAATAGTATTCCATTGTATTCATATACCACAACTTGTCCAGCCATTCCCCAATTGATGGGCACCCCCTCAACTTCCAATTCCTTGCTACCACGTAAAGAGCAGCTATAAATATTTTTGTACATGTGGGTCCCTTTCCCCCTTCCATGATTTCTTTGGGCAAAAGACCTAAAAGTGGGATTGCTGGGTCAAAGGGTATGCACAGCTTTATTGCCCTTTGGGCATAATTCCAAATTGCTCTCCAGAATGGTTGGATCAGCTCACAGCTCCACCAACAATGCATTAGTGTTCCAATTTTCCCACAGCCTCTCCAACATTTATTATCTTCCTTTTTTGTCATTTTAGCCAATCTGATAGGTGTCAGGTGGTACCTCAGAGTTGTTTTAATTTGCATCTCTCTAATCATTAGAGATTTAGAGCATTTTTTCATATGGGAATGGATAGCTTTGGTTTCTTCATCAGAAAACTGCCTGTTCATATCCTTTGACCATTTCTCAATTGGGGAATGACTTGGATTCTTATAAATTTGATTTAATTCCCTATATATTTTAGAGATGAGGCCTTTATCAGAAGCACTGGCCTCAAAAATTGTTTCCCAGCTTTCTGCCTCCCTTCCAATTTTGGATGCATTGCTTCTGTTTGTACAAAAATTTTTTAATTTAATATAATCAAAATCATCCATTTTGCATTTTATAATATACTCTATCTCTTGTTTGGTCAAAAACTGTTTTCCTTTCCAAAGATCTGATAGGTATACTATTCCTTTCTCTCCTAATTTACCTATGGTATCACCTCTTATGTCTAAATCATGTATCCATTTTGACCTTATTTTAGTATAAGGTGTAAGATGTTGGTCTATGCCTAATTTCTGCCATACTATCTTCCAGTTTTCCCAGCAGTTTTTGTCAAATACTGAGTTCCTATCCCAGAAGCTGGAGTCTTTGGGTTTATCAAACACTATATTACTAGTGTCATTTACTACTGCATTTCCTGAGCCTAGCCTATTCCATTGATCTACCACTCAATGATGTTTTTTCAATCACAGTGTTCTTTCCCCAGAGCTGCCCCTGCCCCCACCCTCCCTCACCCCATACCTTGGAGGTGATCATATTTGCTGTATCTATAGAGATTTAGGGTTTGCAGAGTGCTCCACATCCATTATCCATTTTCTCTCCATCGATGCTGCCCTACAGGGTTATCCTTGTTACGCAGGTGGAGAAACTGAAATTCAAAAAGCTATCATAACTTGCCCAGGGGCAATCAAGGACAGAATTTGAACTCAACTCTTTTGGACTATAATTATGGCTTTCTATCAAGTGTACCAAGCTGAAATCTTGATAGGGAACAGCAGTTTCTAGAATTAGATGGATAGAGGCTACTGGGCCAGTCTAACAGAACACAATTTTGGTCGCTACCAGAATGCCTTCTTTATGAAACCCACCTACCTCTTTCTAGCATTCGAGGCCCTTAATAGGCTATCCCTAACTCAGCTATCCAGCATTAATTCCCATTGTTCCCCTGTGCACACTCTAATTGCCTTTTCTCATGCATGTAAAATGCTTATTCCTATCTCTTGGTTTCTTACCCTCTCAAAAATAACCTCCTTTTTGTCCTCTATATGCCCCAATTCTACTCATCATTCAAAGATCAACTTGAAAGACACATCCTACATGAGGCCTTCCCAAAGCACTCCAGCCAACCCTTTTCTCTAAACTCCTATTACAATACTTGAGATGCTATATTTTACCAGAGAAACTTAATTCAGGTCTCAAATACTCAAACAATGTATCTGTGATCTTATTGATATAGGCATTCCATCCAACCCAACTTTCCTAAAATACATGACTCTTGCCCACAGCCTCTAGAAGTTTTCCATATTAGGTACAACCAAAGTGTTTGGGTCCTTCTTGAGGACTATGGACTTCAAGTCAAAAAACTTCAATTCAACAAACACACATTAGACACTTGCTTTGTGCTTTGTAAACCTTAAACACTAAGAAAAGTAATAGTTTTTATTGTGATATGGAATGGGACCAATTAAATCCAACTAGACCATGCTAGACTAGAGGAGGAGGATAGCACATATACAGCTCTTTAAATTCTGCAAAGCACTTTGAAAACCTTATCTAATTTAATCTTCACAACAATCCTGGAAAGTGGGTGCCATTGTTATGACAATTTCAAAGGTGAGAAAACTGAGGCAGGCAGAAGTTAAGTAATTTTCCCAATACCATACAACTAGTAAGTGGCTGATAATGGCCTTTGAACTTGATATTTCCTAATTCCAAGTCCAGTGCTCTATGTCTAGTGGTACTTAATGGGTTAGATTAGACAAGACTAGATGAGAATAGAACAGAATAGAAATAAAATGAGTCTCATATTCATGATCAAGGACAAAAAATTTAAAAATAATACAGACCTATCTCTCACAGAGCTTCTAATCTAATAAGGAGATATGTCATGTATACAAACAAATCCTATCTCTAGGGCACTCAAATTGCCCCCCAAAATAAATGGGGTCTGAAACTTTGATAGATTTTGTGCACAAGAGGCACACAGCAGGTGCTTAATGAATGTTGAATAGATGAAGGAATGAATGTCTCAGGCTAACTGACCCATTTCTACTTGTTAATAATTACTTTTTTGTAATCCAGACCAGTGACCTCAAGGTTATGTGACCCTCAAGTAGCACCACATCCAAATAATTAAAAGAAATATTGGATTACTCTTTACCAAGGACCAGCTGATTCATGAATTACAAAGCAGATACTGAAGTACTGTGAGGACTGTTGCCTTGTGATGACAATTTTAAAATAACACATTTATCTGAGGTGTTTTTAAGTTTGCAAAGTGTTTTCTTTCCAACATCCCCATGAGAGATTAGCAGGGCACATATTATTAGTGCCAGTTTATAGTTGAGGAAACCAAAGCCAAGAGAGGTGATGTGAGTTGGCCAAAGTCTCACAGCCTTGGCAGCATCTCTTCTGTCTCAAGGTCCAGAACTCTTGCCACTATTCTAAAGGTTCATCACCTTTGCAATTTATTTCTACAGTCATTAACTATCAGTTTTATGCCAATCTCTGTGTATAAAGAGACATAAAGAAACCCTCCCCCTAAAGAAATTCACACTGATGCACTTTTAACTGTGAAGACCCCTTTCAAGCATGATTTTTTTTAACTTTTTTTTTTTTTAAGTGAGGCAATTGGGGTTAAGTGACTTGCCCAGGGTCACACAGCCAGTAAGTGTTAAGTGTCCGAGGCCGGATTTGAACTCAGGTACTCCTGACTCCAGGGCCGGTGCTCTATCCACTGCGCCACCTAGCTGCCCCTCAAGCATGATTTTTAAAAAATCTTCCCAAACCCCTAAACTGAAGGAATTATACTATGGATATCTGGTGATGTAGAAAACTTGTGATTACAAAATGCTTGAAAGAATTCATTGACATTTTTAAATGAGTTTGTACTTGGTGAATCATGCCAGGATGGTTGGGAAATAGTCATCCATCATTGTGCGAGACACGATTTTGCTCAGTGGCCCACAGGAGGTGAGGCTGCTTCCTTGCTAGGGAGTTGCTCACAGCATGAGATCGGTCCTTTGCGATGAGTGATTCTTCCCTTCCCCCTCCAGTGTCTGGCTCACAGTCCAGTAAATGCTGGTGCATCCCATCATGCTTTATGTCTTGGAAACAGCTTGGTTTGGTTTCTGGAGAGTGACAGAGGGAGATCACTGGATCATAAGAATGTGGCTGTCTCTCTCTGCAAGATTTCCCAGAGTCAGCTCTTCACAGCTGCTTAGGAAATGCACAAGTGAATTACCTAACAGTCCTTCTCCAATCAGAAGCAGCACAGAGCATGCACTGGCTGCTTGGTGGGAGAGAAAGAATAGCAGATATGAAGCCTGATGTCTGGAACCTGGACCACAGGAATTTATCATTCAGTTTCCTCCTCTGGAAAATGAGAATAATTAAGCTCATTTCCTTTTTGTGACAAGGTAATTGAAATGGTAGCTGAGAGGACTGTTGTAGAATTATTTACCTGGACTCTCATGATGTTCTTGCGAATGAGATGAGGAGTCTACTAAGGTAGATTTAATACAAATTGAATAGGAAGTGCTGGTCCAGGAGTCAGGAAGACTTAGCTTCCTGATTTCAAATCTGGCCTCAGATACTGAGTGGCCCTGCACAAGTCACTTAACCCTGTTTGCCTCAGTTTCCTCATCAGTAAAGTGAGCTGGAGAAGGAAAGGTCAAACCACTGTCTTTGCCAAGAAAACCCTAAAAGTGGTCAAACACGACTGAAAAGTGATTGAACAATGAGAAGTGAATAACCATACCCTAGTAGTAGCCATTAATTGTTCAATGTTGGGTACAGTAGAGAGCTTAGTGGATTTAAAGCCAATTGTCCTAGGTTCAAATTCTAGTTCTGTTATTGAATAGCTGGCCTACCCAGAGCAAGTCTCAATCTTCATGGTCCTCAGTTTTCAAAAGTGTAAAATGAGGACATTGTAGTAGATGGCCTTATGGATACCTTCCATCTCTAGATGACAATCCTGTGAACAGGGAAAGAGAACCCCAGGGATCTGTGGCCTTCCCAGTGCTATTGACCATGGTTCTCTTCTTTCTCTAAAAACCTCTATATTGATGATCTCATCAGTTCCCAGGAGCTGAATCACTTCTCTCCTGATGACTCTCAGATCTCTTTGTCCAAATTCAGTCACCCTACTGAGTTCTAGTCCCACCTGACCAGCCAGATGCCCTACAGGCAGCTCAAACTCAAAATAGCCAAAACAGAACTCACTATCTCCTAACCCTACCCATTCTCTGGATCTTTGATCTTGCTGAGGGCTCAGCAGTATGTCTCCCATCATTCATAATTGCAATCGAGAATCTGTTTCCCCAATTAGAATCTATTAAAGGACCTGGTGATGGTGCAAAAGGGAGGTTAGTCTGAAAAGAAGACTTAGGGAGGAAATGCTGCCATCCTCAGATACTGCAAAGCTCTCTTATGGAAGAAGGATCTGATTTGTTCTCCTTGTACTTTCTGTCTCTGCCGTGGATGGAAGCTGCAAAGACATTGATTTAGGCTACATGTAAAATGAAACCCTCCCAACAACAGCCATCCCAAAGTGCATTTCCTCAATGACTCCAAGCTGAAGTGGCACAAAGCCTTGGTTCATTAGCCCTATCTAAGCTTCACAGCTGAGCTCCCTATATGTTGCTGTCTAATGCTTTGAGCCTTTACTGCAATATATAGCACTGAACTTTCCACAAAATCCTTCCCCCAAATTAGAAAAAGCTGGATTTTCTGGCATTCAAAATGTGTAATTATAGGAAACTCTATTAGGTCCTTCAGTGTGACACCCTTCACAAGTGCCCATACCATCCATCTAGTCCAAGTTCCTACTTTGCAATGGGACCCCTTGAGGTTCTAAGATTTTTAGCTGCCCTCAGAGAGGCAGAACAAATGGGCTATGGGAAAAGGAAAGTAGCAACTAATATCACGTCCCGATTAGGGGACCATACACTTTCCTGCTCTGGCAATGCCCTGTAGGGAACAGCCAATGAATGTCAGGAGAGGCTAGAGCTCTAGGATGGAGCCCCCAGATCTCTAGGATGGAGCCTCTTAATCAAGCCTTTATACTCTGGCTGTGGAATTGAATATATTCTAGTGCCTGGCACCGAGTAGGCACTTAATAAATGCTTCTTTTGACTATTGACAAGAAGAAAATCATAAGAACTCAGTAAGACCCTTTGCAGGCTGAGCAATGTGGTTCCTGGGTCATAGCTATTTCTTCCATTCCCCCCCAAAAAAGAAATCAAAAGAAACAACAAAAACCTTGAAAGCAGTGAGTGGCTTACTTTGCCTTTTTATTCCCAGCATCTAGCCCACAGTAGGCATGTCATAGAAAACTGTAGAATAGAATGGAATTGTGTGTGTACATGCATTTTCCCTAAGGAGGGTCTTACTTGGCCCCTGGAGCCTTTACATAGTGAGATACCCAAAGTGCTCCACCATGAGGATCATTCTGGGTCATTGGACCAATGGTGGCTAGGTTTTTGGCATCATCTCTTGGTCCGGAGGTCATGGAATCCTGACCAATCCACTGATCCTTTCATTCTGAGTGGGATGGGGATATGAGCAGGGTCCCTGGAGCATAAAACATTCATCCAACATAAGGCTTCCTAACAGTAGTTAAGTGAATCGAGGTAGGTGATCCCAGGAGTAGGTGTTCCCTCTAAAGTAAAAGGCTCCCAGAGTCATGAGCAGGAGGGAGTTCCCTGACTTCCTTAGCTAACTCTTCCCTAGATGCAGGAGTAAATCCCTGCAGAGGAAGTTTGGAGAGGAGGCTGGCATTTCCTGGGCTGCATTGCTAAAACTACTGCTCATGAATAATGCAGGGAGCCTTGATCAGGAGACTGGGAGCAGCCTGCCCATACTGCAGTCCCGGAATTGGAGCTGCATTGCTGATGTCTTAATATAGATCTGGGGAGCTGCCTCCAGGCTGCTCTGCAGTCATTATGCTGGCTTATGTAAGCCCTCTTAAATGGCCCCCTGCCCCTCCACTGCCACCCCTAAAAAGGGGCAAAACCCCTTTGAGTCAGCTCCCTAATGAAAAGGCACAGAGGCTGATTATGCTGGGAGCAAAAACACTCATTCAGAGCAGGCTGGAGGCTGGGAGCTGGAGCCTCCAGGCCCTGTTAGGGCTTTACAGACAAGGCATGCGGGGATTCCCATTCCATCGAATCACCAAGCATGTTATGAAGTGCCCACTCTGTACAGGGCACTGAGTTCAGCTCAACGGATAGAAAACTAGACAGGACCCAGACCCTGCCTTCAAGAAATTTCCAGTCTAATGGAAAATAAGTGTGAGAAAAGTCAGGGAGCCATCAGGGACAAGGAGAGGACAAGAAGAAATCTGAGGTGGGTGGGTTGATGTCCCAGAAGGCTTTCTGGGAGAGACAGCCCCTGAGTTTGGCCTAGAAGAAAGGGGGAGAACAAAAACAGAGTTAAGAGGGAGTGCTTAACACAGTGCCTGGCACATAGTTGGTAGTTAATAAATGCTTGTTGACTTGTTGACTTGAGTGTGGGGGTGAAGTCCATTTCCAGAAAAAAGGCCCAGCAGAAATCAAAGTTGAGAAAAGAACTCCCTGGAATGTCAAAGCGGTAAGGCAATTGGGGTTAAGTGACTTGCCTAGGGTCACACAGCTAGTGATTGTCAATTGTCTGAGGCCATATTTGAACTCAGGTCGTCCTGAATCCAGAGCCGGTGCTTTATCCATTGTGCCACCTGGCTGCCATTTTAATTTAATAATAATAACAATGACAACAATTAGTAATAATTTTTCTATACCACTTTAAGATTTGCAAGGCACTTTTCACATGTCAACTCATTTGATCCTATACAATCCCCCGGGGTGAAGGCTATAATTATCCTCTTTCTACAGATGAAGAAACTGAGGCTCAGAGATGTTAAGGGATTTGCCTAGGTACACACAACTATTAAATGTCTGAGGCAGAATTCAAACTCTTCCTCACTCAATATCCTACAATCTATCCACTGTGTCACCTAGTGGCCTGGGGGATGTGGAAACTGAGGCTAAGGAAAGTGAAATAACTTGGCAGATGAATAAGAACAATGAATTGAGAGCAGTTCAGTCTGATTTAATTTAAACAGGTGCTGGGTACAGAAATCTCTAAGTCTAGTTTAACCAAAAATCTTATTAAGCATCTAGGTTTGAGGGCAGGGAGAGCTGATGACATCATCCTTGACTTACTCCCAGCATTTTCTGTATCTCTTAGCTCTTTGACCTGCTTGGGTTCCCTGTACACCATGCTCCCTTTATCTCTCCAAGCTCTTACAGATATTGCCCCATACTTAGAATGAGCTTCCTTTTCATCTGCCTCAAAGGACCCTGAGCTTCCTGTAAAGCAGAGACCCTTCTTATCTCAGACCTTTCCCTTCCAGGTCTCCCCCTCCCCATTGTTAGCTTGTTCCCCTTCCTGAAATTATTTTGTTCTTACTTTTTATGTTTTGTATTGAATTCTTTGTGTCCCTGTTGTGTCCCCTGACCCCACCCATAGTGGAATGTAAACTCCTTGACTGGAGAAACTGTCTTGTGTTTCCTTTCTACCTAGGACAGTGCTTTATGCATAATAGGTGCTTAATATGTATTTGTTGACTTTGTGAATTAAATATTTTAATTCATTCATTCATTGACAGAACCAATGGAATCTCAGTACCTACTATGTGTAAAACACCATGAGTGGTACAATGGGAGGTACATACAAATAGTGAATGGGCCCTTCTTTCAAGGAACTTTTCGACTGGTTGGTGACCTATGAATAATGTGAATTCAGAGATGCCCGCTGGGTCTTCAAGAAGGACTAGCCTCCAAGCACAAGATACAGTATGATCAAAGGCTCCTAGAGAGGAATATGATGGAAGTATCCATGGAAAATAGAATATTACAGTCTGGCATAGAGTATGTGATGGGGGGGGGGAATGAAAGAGAAAGCTGGAAAATAAAAATGAAATCCAGGATCCCAACCAGACTGGGAGCTCCCTTAAGAAGTGGGTCTCTATCTTTTGGTGGCCCCAAAGCCCCAAAGATAACTGAGCTGGGAGAGGTCTTAGTGCAACAGAGAATGTCAGCACCAGGATGGATAATGAGACTGGGAGGGAGCCAGAACAGGAACAGAGAAGAGGGAGGACTTTAGAACAGAAAGCATTAGAACTGAGAGTGACCTTAGAATAGAGGACAGAGAATGTTAGATACCCACTGGTCCAAACCCCTCATTTGACAGAGGGGAAAATGGAGACTCAGAGAGGAGATAGACTTTCTTAGGTTATTGACCCAATTACCTTCTGATGAAGATGCAGGTATATTTATATGAATGTGTATTATGTACATATAATTGTATGCATGTGTGTGTATAAGTGTGTGTGTGTGTGTGTGTGTGTGTGTGTGCAGTGATAGAGAGGAAAATCAACACTGATTAAACAAATATAATGGGTTTTTTGCTGGGGAAATAAGCCCAATATGCACATAGGTATAGATGTGTATATATGCCCATACATGTACTTAGGCACATGTATATAAGTGTTGTGTTGTCTATATACCTATTTCATACCTGAGGTGGGGGGGGCATATTATGAGAATGCCATCTTCATTGGCGCCAATATGAAGCAGGACATCTTCCCTTTTCAGTGTGGGAGCTGCATGTAGCTGTGAGTGAACACTGGGGGGTCTACCCTAAGCAATACCAGACTTTTCTGGCTGATGGAGAGGACTCCTTACAGTTACAGAAATTGACCAGGAGGGATAAGGAGAGGAACGGGAATAGGCACATGGGAACTGAGTGTGCCTAGGTTTTCATCCAAGGCTAGATTGTGGTTTCTCTGTGGGGTAGAAGTGACAAGATAACCTGGCTCTAGGCAAAACAAGGTGAAAATTCTCCTATTAGAGCCTGGCATCCCAGAGCCAGAGTCCCATTTGGATCAGGAAAAGGTAAGGAGGATGAGAATGTCCAGAGAGCAGGCAGCAGGATTGGGAAACATTCAGGAATTAATCTTGGAGGGGCAACTCCCTTCTTGGAGGAAAATGCAACCTCCCTGTTCCTTAAGGTCTTAGAAATTCCTGAATCCCAGAGAGGTTAAACAATGAGTCCAGAGCTATACAGCTAGGAAGAGTCAAGGGTGGGACTTCAGCCCAAGGTTACCTTACTTCTGGGCAGCACTCCACTCCTTGAGGGCTTTTTTTACAGACCACATGTTACACTGAGATCAGATCATGATTTCAGGAGGTCTAGAGGAAAGCCCTCAACACAAGGGGTGGACCCCCTGGAAGTTTGACCAAAGGATATGGACAAGGACTGGATAGGATGAGAGAATGAAAGGGACACAGGCTGCACTGGTGGAAGAGGTCAAAAGCAATGGGGCATCTGATATATGGAAATAATTAAAGTATTCAGAGGTCTGTGCCTAATCTCACAGCTCTGCTGGATGCTCCATGAAGAAGTCCTGGTGGAGAGGTCCCTGTGCTTTTCAGGGTCCCTGCGATCTAAGTCAGGCACAGAGTGGTGGGAGCTCTAGGGAGAGATCAAGGGGTTTGCTTCAATGCTTCAGGGGAAGGAGAGGAGGAAACAGAAGAAAGAGGAAACTGTGAGGGCCATTGCCTCTGCCCTGGGCCCTTCTTGCCTGGAGACTCTTCGATGTATTCCCACCCCCATCCTTTCCATCCCTGGGTATTCTGATGCAGTAAAGGACTCTCCAAAGAGGAGGAAATTCAGAACTGTGAGTTTCAGATACTTTATGGTTGTCAAGGCAACAATAAGCTTTTGAGTCATCCTTGGAGATTAGGCTTCTTAGGAGGAGAGCTGGTGTCGTAGGTAACAGATTAGAAGGAAGCAGCCGCAGCCTCTCCTGCTAAGAGGGCTCCCTTGAACTGGCATTAGGTGTGTGGAGGACCACTTGTCAGGGATGGGGTGAGGGGAGCCTTCCTCAGCTTGGTGCTGGCCTAGATGCCTCTGAGATCCCTTTCCATGTGGAAATACTGCAGTGCCTAGTTATCATTCTCCAGCCGTCTTTTCAAGTGCTTCTTCCAAAGGAAAACCACAGGCTTGAAAACATCCCTAAGTAACACCCAGTCCCCTCTCCTTCTCCACCTTAGCCTAATTCAGTCTCTTAGGCCTTCAGGTGGCTACCAATAACCCAGATTGTCACAGATAATGAAAATAAGAAAAAAAAAATAAGTGTTGAGCTTACTAGAGAATGTTAGTATTTAAGAGAATGTCTTAAAAAGATTTAAGGGCTTTTGAAATAGAAGGGTGAACTGTAAGTCAGACCCCTAGTGTTGATTCCAGCCACCACCCTAGTTGTGCAACCATGAGGAAATTACTTGACCTCTCTGAGTCTTGGTTTCTTCATCCATAAAGTGGGTGCAATGTCTATCATCCCTACCTCACAGGGTTAATGTAAATCTCAATCGACCTAATGCCTATAAATGACTTCGCAAAATTTCAAGTGCTAAACAAATGCCAATTATTTATATTACTCCCAGTAAAAAAAATTTATCACTCCCAGTGAGACCTTCTCTAAAAAGAGTTCATCCAAAGCTTCCACCAAGTGGATGACGGAGCCAAAATTGGACCCCAGGAATCCGAGGTTTATGGTACCTTAGTCAGTTTTCTTTCTACTTCCCCTCACTGTTTCTCCAACTTAGTATCCAGAAGCCTGGATTGGGGAGGATATAAAGACCGTAGGATGAACATATAATAAACCTCCTAAAAACTTAGGTACCATTGAGTTTAAGCATCCCATTATAAAAAGAAGGATCCTTAAGCATCTCAGCCCCCTCCTACAATGATTATTTCATGGTTCCTCTGCCTCAGTCTCTGCCCCAAGTGACTTTTGGATGGTCAGATTATGTGCAAGGATCTTCCACTCAGGCTTGTTGCAGTGCTGCACAGCTCCCCACATGCACAGTGTCCTGTCTTGGTGAACTGCTCAACATTTCTCAGCACTGCAGGTTCAACACCAGGGCTTCCAGGTTTCAGCCCCAGGCAGGCTTTTGTTCCTAAAAGGCTATGGCCAAGCTGCCTGGTTTTGTTTGTTGTTGTTGTTGTTTGTTTGTTTGTTTTTTGGTGAGGCAATTGGGGTTAAGTGACTTGCCCAGGTCACACAGCTAGTAAGTGTCAAGTGTCTGAGGTTGTACTTGAACTCAGGTCCTCCTGAATCCAGGGCCAGTGCCCTATCCACTGCACCACCTAGCTGCCCCCAAGCTTTCTGTTAAAACCCATGCAAACTTCCACAGCCAGAGCCAGGGTCTCTATGGCATTAGAAAGAGGGAGAAGGTAACAAGGTGCAAGGGTGGGTTTGGGTATAAACCTGTGACTATCCTTGGATCTACTAGTATAGTCTCACTGCTGATAGTGTAGAAGAGCAGAGGGGTGCTGAGTAAGCTCAGGGTCAGTGAGAGCCAGATTCTGGGTTTGGAGAAATTTATGTTGCCTTCTTTTGGATTCTGGGTGTACTAAACCATAGAAACAAATGACGTTTCTTTATCATCACTGCAGAATTTGTTTTGGAGAGGTTTGAGAAGTCATGGCAATAGGAGAATATCCCCTACTTGGGAATATTTTGTCTTTCTTGGGTGTCTATGTTGCTATTCTCTCCTGGTTCTCCTCATTTGGGGATAACCATGCCTTCCTTTTTCTCCTTCCTAGTCTCCTTTGTGAGTTTATCAACTATAACTACCTCCTAACAGTAGATGGCACTGTCACAGGCCATCTTCTTTCTCTATACTCTTTTGGTTACCTCATGAGCTCCTCTGGGTTCAACTATCATCTTTATGTAAAGGATTTCCAAATCTACTTATCTAGCCTTGAGGTCTAGTCTCACATCTCCCACTGCCTGTGGAGAATATTTACTTGGATAACCCATGGATTTCACACTCTCAACACATCCAAGACAGAACTCATTATGTCTTCTCTTAAACTCACTCTTCCTCCAAATTTCCATATTTCTATCAAGGACCCAACCATTCTTCCAGTCATCTGGGTTCACACTCTCAGCATCATCCTTGACCTTCACTTCAAGCATCCAATTGCTGCCAAGTCTAATTCTCCTTCTACAATATCTCCTGTGCTAATCCTATTTTCTCTAATTATATAACCAACACCACAGTCCAGATGTCAATCAAGTGAGCCCTCTTCCCATTTGAGCTATTGTAAAAGGTTCACAGTAGGTCTTCTGCAACCAGTCTCTCCTCTACAATATACACAGCTGCCAAATTAATATTTCCAAAGTGCAGGCCTGAGCATGTCATTGTCCTGATCAAGGTACTTCAGGGATTATTATCAGGACAAAATATAGTCTGTTCTGTTTGGCATTTAACACCATTCCAAAATCCTGCCCAATCTTTCCAGTTATTACATATTACTCTCCTTGATGCACTCCTCGCAAAAGAAGAAAAAACTAATCTTCCTCTCCTTCTCATTCACTCATTAATGTAATGGGAATAACCAGCTGAGCCTGCTCAAATCTGCTCTAGCTCCAGTATACCCACTGGAGTGTGGAGTATGCCTAGAACTTAGTTGAGCAACACAGACAACTTATGGAAATGGGTGCTGAAAGATGTAAGCATTGAGATGACAAAACTATCCTCTTATTAGCCACTGAACAGGAAGATCTGCCCACTCAATGGATTTTAAATGGAAAGAGAACTCCTAACCTCACTCTCATCTTCCTCTCTCTTCCCATCTGCCAAACAGGTGAGGGGCCTACAAATGTCCCATCAATTGGGGCAGGAGGAAGGACAATGCTTCTACTCACCCCTCCTTGATACTTATGGGGTCTTCTTTCACATGACAGAACAAGTGGTGCCTAAGTAATCTTGTATCTGAGCCTTGGGATCCTGGCTACTTTTTGTATTTTGAAATTCTTTCCATAAGCATAGATCTTTGAACAAAGGTCATGAGAGCTGGAGTTTTCAGGAGTGGCTATTTTGGGAGTTGCTGAGGTCCTCAGTCAGTGCTGGCTACACTATGGGAAGTCTCCCCTGTAGCTTCTATGACTCTTCTCAGAGGGTATAACCACTGATAGGAGAATGATAAAAAAACTATTCTGGTCTCCCAGAAACTATGTGCCTTTAGTCACTGTTTTGGATAGTGAAGAGCTGACATGAAGGTGAAATAGTTCTTCAATAGACTGACTAAGTGGCCCATGGCTTAATGCCATTAAGTATCAGTATAATATACTGGAAGAGTATAACATACTCTTACAGTATCATGTTTTTTTTAATATTTAACAATGAATGTTTATAAGTATTTTATGCTTTAAGCATGTCTTTTGTTTGGGGGAAATAGCTGGCTGCTCTATATGTGACCTATATTGCACAATGAGCACGTTTTTCCTCCCTTTGACAAGAGATACTAGACATGAACTCTACGTGATGTTTCACTAGTGATCAAGATTGGGATTATGACATGCAGGGAAAGTGAGAAAAAAAACAAACCTGTTTTCTTTCTTTCTTGAGAGCTCAGAACTGAATCAAGGTTTGTGTCTGAATTCAGAAATCAAACATCTTTTGTTTAAGCTTTCAGAATTATATTTTATTTTACTTTTAATAATATGCATTTTTATTAAAAGTTTTGAGTTCCAAAAGCTACCCTTCCTTCCTTTCCTCTCCCCCTCCCTGAGGTGGTAAAGCAATAAGATATAGATTATACATGTGTAATTATGCAAAACATTACCATATTTGTCATTTTATATGAGAAAACTTGAATAAAAGAAAAAAAAATGAAAGAAAGCCAAAAATAGCATGCTACAGTCTGTGTTCAATCAATATGAATTCTTTCTCTGGAGGTGGATAGTATGTTTCATCAATAGTCCTTTGGGATTGTCTTGGATCATTGTACAGCAGAGAATAGTAAAGTCATTCACAGTTCTTCATCAAACAATATTGACATCACTGTGCACAATGTTCTCTTGGTTCTGTTCACTTCACTATACATCAGTTCATACAAGTCTTTCCAGGCCTTTCTGAAGTCATCCTTCTTGTCATTTCTTATTGCACAATAATATTCCATCACCATCATTTACCACAGCTTGTTTAGCCATTCCCCGATTGATGGGCATTCCTTTGATTTACAATTCTTAGCCACCGCAAAAGAGTGGCTATAAATATTTTTGAACAAATAGGTCTTTTGGGGATGTCTTTGGGACATAAACCTAGCAGTTGTATTGCTGATCAAAAGGTATGCTCAGATTTATAGCCCTTTGGGCATAATTCCAAATTGCAGAGGTCAAACATCTTCAAGGGGAGAGGCCTTCCCAGTTTCCCAAGGCTAGTTCCAGTGGTTGTTACATGAAACCAGCTGTCTGGTTTCCAATCGTACTGGTTATGTGAACCTGTTTATTCCAAAGTTGTCAGACGTCCCTGAATTGTCAAATTGAATGGTCTTTCCTCAATCCTCATGCTTGCTGACCTCTCTGAACCCCTTAAATGCTGAATGCTCCATTCTCCTGCATACTAAGTCATCCTGGAGGTGGGAGTACAACACTGCTCTTTCTTCTGGTTCTTCCTACCTCCCTGACCATTTCTTCTCAATCTCTTCTACTGGCTTATCATCTAGGACAGCTATGTGGCACAATGGAGAGAAGCCATGATTTGATAATGAAAAAGACCTGAGTCCTAATCTTGCCTCAGAAACTTACATTAGTTGCATGACCCTGGGCATCTCACTCAATGTCTCTGTGCCTCAGTTTCCTCATTTATAATAGTATAATACTAGCACTTACTTCACTATCAGGATAAAATGAAACAATATTTGCAAAGCACTTTGCAAACTTTAAAGTGCTATGATAAAGATAGTTATTAATATCTCCTCTTTCATGCTCCTTACACATGAATATTCCCCAAAGTTCCATGCTGGGATTTCTTCACTTTCTATACATTTTCTTACTGACTTCATCTGTTTCCATGATTTAGATGACTCCGAAATCTACATGTCTACCCCCTGCATCCAGACTTCTAATCCCACCTCACTTACTGGCTTTTGGAAATTTTGATTTCTACCTCTGAAACATTCTGGCCATGTGAGCAGCAAGTCTCTTTCTGACTCTGGAATATCCCACAGGCATCACAAACTCAACATATCCAAAATAGAACTCATTATCTTTCTTCCTCAACCTTCCCCAACCTTTGCTTCAGCTCAATGTTCTCATTACTCTTAAGGGAGCCGCTATCCTTCCCATCTCCCAAGTTTACAACCTCAATGTCATCCTCAATTTCTCACTTACCCTATATATCCAAATAGTTGCCAAGTCTTCTTGTTTCTACCTCCAAAATATAACTCATACCTCTTCCTTTCATCTTTATTCACATAGCCACCCGGCCTCCACCCCCATTCCAGATCCTCATCATGTCTCGACTGGCATATTATGATTGGCCTCCTTTTCTCAAGATTCTCCTCACTCTAATCTGCTGATCTTCCTTAACTACAGAATTCATCTTCCTTAAGTGCGTGTCTGGCCACATCATTCTCCCATCCAATTGTGACATCATAGGCCCAGAATTTGAAAAGAATTCATTGGGTACCTAGTCCAACTACCTCATTTTACAGACATGGAAACTGAGCCCGGGGGAGGTCAAGTCACTTGTTTAATGCCACGGAGGGGACAATCCTCTGAGGTGTGATATCAGCCCAGATCTTCCAACTCCAGAGCCAGAACTCTTTACACTGTAACATGCAATCAGTGCCAATTGGACTCCTATTCCCTCTAGAATCAAATATGAATTCTTCTTTTTCCTGTAAAGCCCTTTGCAACTTCAGCCCAAGCAACCTCTCCACTCTCCTTATAAATCACTTCCTTCCCTACACGATCTATCCCAGCCATATTAGGCACAACAGTTCATCTCCCCATGCCTTGGAACCAGCCAATCCCATACCTGCAATGCATGAGCTCTTCACCTCTCTGTCTGTCTCTGTCTCTGTCTCTGTCTGTGTGTGTGTGTGTGCCTCTGTGTGTGTGTCTCCCCCCCCCCTCTCACATACACACATCAGGGCAATGAGGGGTAAGTGATTTGCCCCGGGTAAGTGTCAAGTGTCTGAGGCTACATTTGAACTCAGGTCTTCCTGAATACAGGGTTGGTGTTTTATCCACTGTGCCACCTAGCTGCCCCATCAATCTCTTATTATCTCTTCAAGCTCTACCTTCTCTATGAAACCTTTCTGACCCTGGGCTCAGGTTGTGTATGATCTTAGGTGTCTCCTCCAAAAGGTCATATTCTTTCTGTTTAAGTAAAACCCACACAATTCTGAGACCATGCCCAATTGAACCTGTACCTACATATTTTTAAAGAAAACTCCTTTTTTATTTTTCCCTTTTTCTTTTTTTAAATAATAAACATTTTTTTATAGTTTTGAGTTCCAAATTGTATCTCTCCTTTCCTCCCTCCCCTGCCTGAGGTAGTAAGCAATCAGATACGGGCTATACATGTGCAATTATGTAAAACATTACCATATTAGTAATTTTGTGCAAGAAAATTTGAATAAAAGAAAAAATTAAAGTGAAAAATGGTATGCTTCAGTCTGTGTTCAACCAATATCAGTTCTTTCTTTGGAGGTGGATAGTATGCTTCATCATTAACCCTTTGGGATTGTCTTAGATCATTGTATTGCTGAGAATAGTTAAATTAGTAACAGTTCTTCACCAAACAATATTACTGTCTCTATGCACAACATTCTCTTGTTTCTACTCACTTTGCCATATATCAGTTCATAAAAGTCTTACCTTAACCTACATCTTGTTTGTACATAGATGTTTACATGTTGTCTCTCACATTTGATTGGGAGCTCTTTGAGGTCAGGGACTGTCATTTGTTTTACTTTGTATCCCCAGTGCTTAACGCGGTCCCTGATAAATAGATGCTTAATAAATATTTATCAGCTGACTGCCTGATTGATTCTGGGAAATCTCTAAATACTTCTCTGCATTGCTCAAAGACAGGACATAAATGATCAGAAAGGAAGGGGTTCACAGTCTTCACTAGTTTAACACAAAGGGATAGTTCCAGGAGTTCATTTGGCTAAGAAGTCAAACCAATCAAATCACTGGGAGGTATATCCCCAGTAACTAAGGGTAATCCCCTATGAGGCACCAAGGAGCAGCTCTAAATGAAGTAATTCATCTTGGGGCAACCAAAGTCACTGGGGTTGAATCAGGCATTTTCTTTTCTCTTCTTTACATGGTCTTTATGGCTGTGCCCATACACTATAGAGTCTTGAACAACCAAAGGTTTTAGACAAGGCTTTGCCTCCTTAAATGTTCATCCAGTTGTTGGGGAAACTTCTTCAAACCTTCCCATGCTTCTCCCTCCTGCAAACTGACCATGCAATGTCACCAAAGAAAGGAAATTTCAGAAAAGAAACTCTCATGCAAACACCTCACTGTAGTTTACAGTTTTACAGAGTTGTCTAGTTACGTTCCCAGCATGTGTCAGAGACAGGATATAGAACCAAGTCTTTCTATGTAATAGAAATATTACATGCACACAAATATTACACAATCGCTATTGTAATTATGATTTTCACACATGGGCATAGAGGTATATCTGTTACATAGATACATATGTGTATATACGTAGCCATCTCTATTGTTATTTGTCCTTCATTCTAGAAGAGGACCATGATATTGGGGTGATATCTTGACTTGGAGTGAATTGCATTTAAGTGAGGGAATGCTGTGCAAAGTCACTAACCTTACTCTCTCCTCCAGAGCCATCTGGGTTCAGTAGCAAGGTATACATCAGGAAAACTGGAGAGGGTCCCTGATGTGTTTAAGGCAATTGGGGTTGTCATTTGCCCAGGATCACACAGTTAGTAAGTGTCTGAGGTTAGATTTGCATTGAGATCCTCCCAACTTCAGGATCAGTGTTCTATTCACTGTACCAACTAGTTGCTCTGGTAACCGTTTCAAGGAGTACAGGGGAGGAAAGAGGGGAAAAAGGGAAAAAGGAAAAACATTAAAAATAGGGGGTGGCTAGGTGGCGCAGTGGATAAAGCACCGACCCTGGATTCAGGAGGACCTGAGTTCAAATCCGGCCTCAGACACTTGACACTTACTAGCTGTGTGACCCCAGGCAAATCACTTAACCCCCATTGACCTGCAACAAAAAAACAAAAAACAAACAAAAAGTTAAAAATAAATTTATAGGATAACTATATTATATATTTAAATGGAATATCAAGCTGTACATTAAAGATTTGTAGTTTCCTGTGCAACCATTTTTTAAAATTATACTATGTTGTGGAAACATTTGTTTTATGCCATAACTTAATTTTTTATATTGATGAAGTGGCCACATTGTTTTTCTTTTTTAGTTTCCAGAAGTTTCCTGGGACACAAAGTTTTCTGCTTTGCCCAGGCTCCCACAGCCAGTGTGGGTCAAAAGCAGAATGTAGACCAAGGTCTTCCTGGCTTTTAGGTCAGCCTTATAGCAACTGCTTGGTGATGCCCATATGTGTGTGTGTGTGTGTGTGTGTGTGTGTGTGTGTGTGTGTGTGTGTGTGTGTGTGTACTTATAATCTATTTGCCAATTCATTTTGTAATGCTTTGGCAGAGATGAACCCCGATCAGAAAGCCCCTCTGCCAACCAAACCTTGTAAAAGTGTTTATTATGTACCAAGAACCAATTCTGCCACTTAGAGCCTTCAAGAGTTTCCTATACTTGACCGGAGTCACATAGGCAGAATTCACCAGAGACAGAATTTGAACCCAGAATTTGATTCTGAAGCTGACTCTACCTGCCAAACCACCCTGCCTCTCTCATGTATGAAAAGACTTAGGGCCATACATAGGAACGTATGTGTCCTGAGTCAGTGAATGTCATGCCTACCATTCTAAAACCCTTGCAGGTCTAACCAGGTGGTCAAGGCTTTGGGGACAGGTCCAGGGACAGTTCTGTCCCCTGAAGACCTCTTTCTTGAAACATAGAGAGATCACGTTCAAAAGGCTGGCCATTAGGGAATAAATGCTTTGGGCATAACATGAAACATTATGAAATGATCAAGCTGGCCATAAAGGTGTTGCTAGCTTTGTCAGTGGAGGGAGTATGCACCCTGATAGAGGCAGAGCTCTTTGACAGCACCAAAAGAAGGATTTGCATATAATATATACTGCTATATGTCGATAATGGTTTCCAAAGCACCTAGAACACGGAACATACTTAGTGCATAACAGTGGGTGAAAGCAAAGCTCTGTATGTGCCTGAAAAGTCAGAAGTCTGGCTGAGATTCAGGGAAGCAATCAAATGACTTTCGAGTAATTCTTATGGCCCCTGATTCTGTGTCATTCCAAGTCCCATTTATAGCCTGTCTGATATGGCCCTTCACTCAGTCCTGGTGTCCTGAAGGGAACAAAAACAGATGGTCAGTGGGACTGAGTACATGCAGCCCTTATCCCTCTTTCCTCAGAACATTTCTGGATGACCAAGATGTAATGAGATGCTCCAATGTCAAGGGCTATACAGAGTAGGAGCAAGCACAAGATAACACTGGAATTAGGTGAAGAATCCAGGAATTTGGAGGCCATCAAGTGGAAGAGAGACTAGATTCCTTCCCAAAGGGTTGAACCAGGACCAACAGATGGAAAGCACAAAAAGGAAAATTTAGGTTTGAAGTCAGGAAACATATTTTTAAAAAACGAGAGCTGTCCCAAAGTGCAATGGTGTGTCCTTGTCTGTAATGGGTTCCTCACAAGTCAGTTAAGTGGCATAATGACAGAGTGCTGAACTTGGAGCCATGTAGACCTGGATTCAAATCTGACCTCAGATATTATCTGGCTGTGTCACCTTGGGCAAGTCTCCATTTTTCTTTCTTTCTTTTTTTTTTTGGTGGGACAAAGAGTGTTAAGTGACTTGCCCAGGGTCACACAGCTAGTAAGTGTCAAGTCTCTGAGGTCAGATTTGAACTCAGGTCCTCCTGAATCCAGGACTAGTGTTTCATCCACTGCACCACCTAGCTGCCCCAATCTCCATCTTTCTTAACCTCTATCTTCTCATCTCCAAAATAGGAATAATGTTTGTACTTACTTCTCTGGGTACTTTTGAAGATCATATGACATAACACATGCCAAATGTTTTATAAAAATTAAAGGCCTATATATAAATGTAAACCATTGTTATCATGACTAAAGGATCATCTTTGAGTAGACACTAGGTGACTATGGCTAAGAAACATTATAAGGGTACACCTGTTCTGCTAGGAGTTAAGCTGCCTGATGAAAGTGGTTCATTTTTGCTCTGAGATTCTGAGTTGCTAAATGTTGGAAATTCCTAGGGTTAATTTCACCTGCCACCAGTGACAAATCTACATCAATATAACTTTTGGCAAACCTTAACATGCTATCTAAATGCTAGTTCTTATTAAATATCCACTTATATAAGAATGTCTTCCAAGGCCAATTATCATCTAACCGAATTGCTGTGTACCAATTTCAGACTGAATCCCTTTAAGAGGAACAATACAAAATGAGGGGGAAATTAGTTAAAGAAATACATTTGTAAAAAAAAAAAAAAAGAAACACATTGCTTCTCCTGTGCATAAATGTGATAATGGAAGATAATAGCTACCAAAATCTTTGTGCACCAGCAGCACTGCAGTGGCCTACTTTAATGAATAGATTCAATTCAACAAACATTATTAAGTACCTGCCATGTACTAACCATTGGGTTACTCAAATCTTCAGATTTGATCTCCTCAATTTGGACTTTCCCTCCAATGATGCAGATCAAAATCCATCTGTGTTTGCCAATTTTTTTGTGGGACAATGGGGGTTAATTGACTTTCCCAGGGTCACACAGCTAGTAAGTGTCAAGTGTCTGAGGCCAGATTTGAACTCAGGTACTCCTGAATCCAGGGTCGGTGCTTTATCCACTGTGCCACCTAGCTGCCCCCCAATTTTTTTTGTAAATATTGTACACACCTTCCTATAAGTTCACTACAAGGCATCTGTCCAACATACTGGAGGCCTTCCTCACCTTCTCAAAGAACATATTTACACCGGTTGAACACACAAGTTGTTCCCCCGTGCTCTCTCAACTTTACCACATGACCAGCCAGACCATCTTGTCTTCCTAGCCTACCATATCCCTGAGGACTTACTTTATTCCTTTTTTTCCTTAACTTATTTTTTATTATATATTGCAACCTGTCCACACCTAACATATGCCTCTCTCCATTGTCTTGTGGGCAAAATTCATGATTGATTCATTGGAGAGACAAGTTCTATCCATCACAAGCTACATTGTCTTCCCAACTCCAGACTACAAATCCCCTTAGGATCATCCCCCATTTTATTTTCCTTTATTCTCTTTTCTGATGAAGAGGTGGCCAATTTCCTCGTGTTCTTCATTTCGTCCTCTCACATCTACTCTGGAAGGTTGCTTTTAGGTCATCCTTTCTCTTCTTTTCACAAACACCTAGCCAAAAAATGCTTTGTACACTTCCCAGCTCTCCTTTCTTATCTCTTATTCATTTCTCATTTCCTTGTACTCTAGTTTCCATTCCCACAAGTGGAAAGAAGTGATTCCTTTTAAGGTCACAGAGATTCCTTTATAGCTATATCCTTTGGTGGTTCCTCAGTCCTTGTCTTTTTTGACTTGTCTTGTAGCCTTTGACATTGTTAACTATCCCCTTCTTCCAAGTTTATTCTCCTCATTGGATTTTCTGCGACACCCTTCTGTCATTTTTCCCAGTTGAAATAATCCTTCTTAGACTCCTTTGCATGTTTATCAACACTGACATCTCCCTCTCTAACTGTGGATGTAGCCCAGGTCTCCGCCTTGGTCCCTCTGCTCTTCTCCCTCTACACTATCTCTGAGTGAACTCATCAGCTTCTACAGGGTCAACTGTCAACTCTTAGAAAAGTTTCCCAAAACTATGTATTTAGTGCTCATTTCTCTGCTGAGGCCCAGATACACATTTCCAACTGCCTACTTGTTATCTCCACATGGAGGTCCAATATGAATCTCAAACTCAACATGACCAAAATAGAATTATCTTTCTCCTTAAAGTCACCTCTCTTTTTTACTTCTTCATTTTTGTTGAGAACATCATCATTCTTCTGGTCACCCAGGCTTGCAACATCAGAGTCATCTCCAACTCTTCACTCTTTTCCCCACCCCCACCACTACCACACTCAATCAGTAGCCAGGTCTTGTTCATTCCAATTATGCATTAAGCATATGCTATCAGGCAGCTAAGTGGTACAGTGAATAGAGCGCTGGAATCAGAAAGACTCACCTTCCTGATTTCAAATCTGGCCTCAGACACTTATGAGCTATATGACCATGGGCAAGTCACTTACCCCTGTTTACCTCAGTTTGCTCATCTATAAAAAGATCTGGAGAAGAAAATGACAAACTACTTTAGTATCTTTGCTAAGAAAACTTCAAATGGGGTCACAAAGAACCAGACACAACTGAAATGATTAAACAACAATCATTTATTCTATGCCAGGGACAATGCTATGTCTTGGAGATACAAGGATAAAAGTGAGACAGGGATAATCCTTAAGGAGTCTAAAGACTGTTTATATGTATAAGCATATAATACATAGCTGCTAATGACTTCCTTTTCAAATTAACCTCCTTTGCTCTGTATCTTGTATGTTGTTTACCTGATGTCTCTCTTATTAGAAGACCTTTGTTTTATTTCTTCATAGTTTGGCCTTTCTTTGTATCCCTGGGCATTAGCACAATTCCTGGCACATAGTAAGCACTAAACAGATGCTTGCTGACTGACTAAGGAGTCTATCCATATCTGACAGGCAGTTATGGCAAAATGGATAGAGCTAGACAAGATGACTTGGTTTGGAATCCTCCCTCTCATTCCTCCTGTATCCTAATCCAGGGTCAGTCACTTACCTCTCAGTCTTGTAGGAAACTCTCTAAGACTTCTAAAGAATGTGATGCCTGCATTGGTGTTTCCTTAGCCAATGAAATCACAGGTCCTTTCCCTATTCCTGGCTCATCTGCATTTTGGGACTGGATCTGTGATTTCATTGGCTGAGGGAGCTCCCAGTGACCAATCAGCACCTACTCTCCAGTATGTAATCTTTGAGTGTCACCAAGGGCCCTGAGAGATCAAGTGACCACCCAGGGATACAAGTCATTATGTCAGAAGCAGGAACAGACTGAGGCAGGTCTTCCTACCTGGGAGGCTAGCTCTCTCTGTCATGCTGCCTTTTATTCAGAAAATATCCCCAAGGCATTAGCTCATTTAGAAGCTCATAGCCATTCTCTTCTCTCTGCTCCTATGATAACTCTTCTAGGCCTAGCTTGGTCACCTCTCCCTTGGACTATCCCATTGTCCTCCTCTCCCATCCTGTCTCCATTCTATACTGCACAAATCCAACAACCAAAGTGCAGGCCTGACCGTGACTCTCCTCTGTCCAAGAAGCTTCAGTGGCTCCCACTGTCTTTGGTGCAAGGTGCAAACTGCTTTGTCATTTTGAGCCCTTCCCTATCTGGGTGCAGCCATTCTTTACAGATCCATGACACATGACTGGCTTCTCCTGCCCTCTCCATCCCAGCTAGGCTGTAGGCTCTCCCCTCTCCATAAGATTCCATATTCCATTTCTAGGTCTATGTCCGAGGGCCTTGGCACTTCTGCTAGAGGGTCTTGAAGAAGGGAGTCATGGGCCACACTAGGGCAGATTACTCATTGTCCCTTCATCCTTGGTGACAGACAAGCCGAACTATGTGATACAGAACTGAATGGCTCCTCACTATATGGAAAATCTATAACCAGGCCACAAAGGAAGACCAAACACAGTACATCCAGGTTGCACCAGCTCCCATCCCCTTTATCCAACAAGGTTTAGCCATTTGTGTTTGGGTAAAACAGGATGGTCTATTACCATCAATGGCAGGACTTGATGTTTGAGCATTCCATACTCACTCAAGTGTGCATGCACACACCTCTCTCTGTCAGGTCCTTTTAAAGACACCTTATCAAGCTGCTGCCATCACTTGAGCCAGGAAGGACTTGGGCTTGGGTGACTAATCTCTGACCTGTGCTGTCCTGAACTTTATATCTCCACTAGCAGCAAGCATGTTCCCTACACCCAGAAAGCACTTAGTAAAAAATATTTGAGTCACTTTATATTGGATTGAATGTCACAGAGCAAGATGATTGCAGAACTAGGACTTAAAGGTAGATCTCTCAACTCCCAGGCCTCTGCTCTTCCCATGACACCAAACTGTGAATTGTATTCCCTATTATGAACAGCCAAGCCTTCCAAATGGAAATAAGATTTAAACAAAGAAGCACTGGGAGATGCCCTTTCCCCCTCTGAGCATACATGCTATAGAGGACCCTACTGACCTTTAAAATTCCCCCAAATGGAAGGCATCCCAGCCCCCTCTGCCCTGATGCAGTCGGCTGCACTGGAAAGTCAACAGCTTATATAACCTCCCTTCTGGTGCAGAAATGCACAGTCATGCAAACAGGATCTGAGGGGAACTGGGGCTGCTGAGAAACCAAATCCTAAAAAGAAAAGAAGAGGAAAAAGAAAAATTCCCATTTCTCATTAACCAAAAGAAAAGGTTACTTAGAGCTTCCAGAAAGCTTTCCTCAGATGGGATTCAATCTTCCTTGAGTGACAAAGCTAAGCTCAGCTGCTGGGGAGGGGGGTGTTGGCCAGTGAGGAAAGGGAGATAGAATAAAAACAGGAAGATGTAGAATCCCAGACTTGGAAAGGGCCTGAAGAAATTTTAAGAAGGGACTTTCACACTGTATGGGCTGTACACATATGTGTGGAGATAGAATGCAGAAGGAAATAGAATATATAGTATGTAATAAATCTATTCTGTATATGAAATAAATATAATGTTTAGGGGTTTTTGTTAGATGGAGGTTGTCAAGTTAAGCTAAACCTTTCATTTCATACCTGAGAAAACTGAGGCCCAGAGAGAAAATGACACCTGCCTACGGTCCCAGAGGGAATGAATGGCAGAGCCAGGGTTAAAACCCCAAACTCCAAGTTCCTAGTCCATGGGTAGCTGACTCCGATGTATGAACAGGATCATTTTAAAACATTTGTCTCTCTTGACCCATCGCTTTCCTTTACCAGTGAGTTACAGAGATGGAGAATCCCTGGGCACCAAGAAGTCACTCCTTTACAGAATACACCAAGAATAATGCAGCACTTCAAACTAAGCTAGAAGGGAGATCCCATCCTGGGAAGACTCAACTGGCCATGTTAATGTAACAAAGGCAGAAGTATGACTAGGTGAGGGAAGAAGTCAGTCTTGCCGCCAAGCTTAGTTTCATCTTTGTGACTCTTCCAACAACCTCCATCCACATGGGAAAGTGGAAGGTATTTGGGGAAACGGGAAGAGCCCAGAGTCCCAGAGCCCTGGCCATTTGCAGGGGAGCACAGCAGCAAAGGCAAGAGTTATCAGGGCCACTCACTGCACCAGATTGGCAAAGAGCTCACTTTGTGAGTTGTAGCAGACTTAAAATGAGGAGACTTGATCAGTCTCTCCTGCTCCTTCCAACTCCTACACTTGGTGGCAAAGACCTCTCCAAATGAATGATTGAAAAATAAATCAGCAAAGAGATGGAAAAAAGGAAACCCACGCACAAAACATAAGCAGTCAACTGAGATGTATTAAGTGATGTTCTTTGCTGTTGGCTGGAGAATGCTGAGAGGCTCTGCTCCCCACATCTTGGTGCAGATTGGGTTGACTGGATGGTGCCAAGTATGGCTTCCCAATTTTCCTTTTTTGTTCATGAAAAGTCGTATCAGGACAGTGACTGCTATGGAAGCATGGTGTTTTTTGTTCTCTTCATGACTGGAACTACACTTTCCGTGTGGTTTGTGCTTTTGAGAATTGTAATAAGTTGTGGAGGATGAGAACAAAAGGATTTGAATCCTCCTACCCCTATCCTCTCAAGAGCAGCTAGTAAAATGATATGATCAACCAATTAACAAAGTTTTATTAAGAACCTAGTGTGTGCCAGACACTGCCCTAGGAGCTGAGGAGAAACCAAATGAAACAGACCCTCCCTGGACTCAAGGAGCTTATTTTCTACATAGAGAGGCAACATGCACAGAGGTAAGTGGATGTAGATAATATATAAAATAAATGGAAGGTAATTTTTAAGGAGAAACACTCCCAGTTCAGAGCTCATAAACGGTCACATAAAAGGTAGCTTCTGAGATGAATTTTGAATATGAAGGCTTCTGGGAGGCAGAGATGAGGAAGGCATGTGGTCCAGAAATAGGGCACAACTTATGCAAAGGCTGAAATGTGAGAGATGGCATGTTGTATGAGAGAGATAGCCAGAAGGCAAGTTTGGATGGCCCAAAGAGTGCATGAAGGTAGAAAGGCCTAATAAGGCTGCCAAGGCAGACTGTAGTCAAGTTAGAAGAGGTTGGAATACCAGACAGAGGAGCGAGCATTTAATCCTAGAGACAATAGAGGGAGCCACTCCAGTTTATTCATGAAGAGTGACAAGGTCAGACCTGAACTTTAGGAATAGCACTGCCTTCTGTGTGGAAGATGGATTGGAGTATGGGTAGACTAGAAGCACAAATTATTTAGGAGGCTCTTGTAAAGAAACAGTGGATAGTGAGATGATCTCAAAGCCAGGAAGACCTGGATTTAATGACCATCTCCAACATTCTGGATGTATGACTTTGGACAAGTCACTTACATCTTCTTTCTAAGCAACTCTCTAAGACTCTGGTTTGCAGAGAAGGTGCTAACGTACTGAGAGAGGGAGAGAAAGGAAAATGGAACAAACATCTATTAAGGACTTCTAATATTATCTCACTTTAGAGGGAGTTTCTTCATCTGTAAATTCCCTATTCTGATGAACCCATTGTTCTGGTAGCTATTTCTTAGTAATTGTTCCAGAGAAAGATAATGAGAATTTTAATGAATCCCCTCTCTGCTGCCTTCCTTCTTCAGGTTATCTTCCATTTACTCCAATTTTATCTTGTGTATTCCCAGTTTGTTTGTTGTTTGTTTGTCTTTGTACAGTGTCTCTCCTACTACAGCTCAAGCTCCTTGAGGGTAGGAACTGTGTCTCCTTTCTTAGTATCTCCAGCACTTACAATAGTGCCTGACACATAGAAAGGGCTTAATGAATGCTTAAATGGATGAATGAACTATGGTAACAGCTATGTGAATAGGAAGAATTGTATGGATGCAATAGATGCTGAGGATAGGGAGGGGGCTTGCAGAGAAAGATAATGAATTCTGTTTGGTACACATTGCATTAGCGGATGCTTATAGGACATCTAGTCTAATGTGTAATGGACAGTTGGTGAAGCAGGATTGAAGCTCAAGGGAAAGGTTCAGATTATACAAATCGAACTGGAAATGGTCTGCAGAGAGATGGTCATTAAACCGAAAGAAGCTGATGAAGTCAAGAGAGGAATTATAGAGAAAGAAGAGAATCATGAAGCCATCCTCTCTTCTCACCTTCCATACAGCCAGAAGTGCTATCTACTTGGTTCAATCTTTTGAATCAGTCCCATGAACTCATTATAGTATGATAAAAATGAATTAATGAGGCTCTGAGACTGAGCTCCTTGGGGTTGTAAGCTCCTTGAAGACAGGGAAATGGGAAACTAGGGCACCCAAATGTCAAGCCCTAAGGAGAAAAGATATAAATGCTACCCACTATCTTCCCCCAGGACACCAAAGCTGCCTGTTGACATGCTCTTGCCATAAGAAGAGAGGATGACCTCATGAGTAATTTGAATGACCTAAACATGTGTTTAATCTGCTCAGAGTATCTGGAGATCAATAAAACACATAGGAAATATGGAAGTAGTTGTTTCCATGATAAGAATAATCTGGAGGGCAGCTAGGTGGTACAGTGGATAAAGCACTGGCCATGGATTAAGGAGGACTTGAGTTCAAATATGACCTCAGACACTTGACGCTTACTAGCTGTGTGACCCTGGGCAAGTAACATAACCCTCATTACCCCACAAAAATAAAGATCTTGGAGATGGGAGTTTAGGGTTTGGTGAGCTACCAAGATCAGTGGACTAATCAGTATGATGTAGTAAGTATGGCCAGACAAGCATGGGAAGGCAGTGATAGTGAGCATAGACCTTTGTCTCTTCTGGCTCCCACCCAGCACCAAAGCTTTTGGCACAAATCTTTAAAAAGACAGGAACGCACATGATTTGGATCCAGGACATTTGATCACAAAATAAGTCTCAGGATCACCAGGTCAGGATCCATCAGGAACAAGGCAACATGAAAACCTGAGACTTCCCCTAAGAGTTCTGACCTGAACTCCAAAGTTGAGAACCCAACAGCTCATACCTCCTGGACTTTCCTCTTATCAACAAGACACAGCAGGTAACCTTGAGCTCACCACTGCAACCAAATTGAATGATACTCTGCAACCAGAATATGTCTTGTACCCTCTCAATTCAATGCCTTGATAGGTTTGTGTTGTTCCTTCTGGCAAGAATGGCACACCCCTCTTCACCTGTTGAATTCCTACCCATGTTTAATGCCCCACCTAAAGGCCCCCTTCTCACTTATTTCCCCACCATTCCCTGGTGGAGTTGACTTTTCCCCTTGGACACAGCTCTTTGCCTATGCCTTTCTGCAGAGATTTGGTGTTGTAGACAATCCCAGTTATCTGTGTTAATGTCTCATATCCCTACTAGGCTCTGGCCTCCTTGAAGATAGGGACTGGATCTGATTTAAACTCTGTATCTCTCCTGGTGTCCAGCATATGGCCCTACAGCAGGGTTTTGATAAGTGTTTGTAAAATGTTGGCTGTTGAGACTTGCCCCAAGTCTGAGCAACAGTGGTAAGAGCTTGAATTTGGAGTCATGGTCTGGATTCAAATATGTTCTCTTCCATTTAGCACCTGTATAACCTAAGGCTAATTATTCACCATCTCTATGCTTTGTTTTCCTCAACTATAAAGTCCGAGTTCTGAAATATCGTCACACTTTGAACTTGAGCCTCAAACCCTTCATTTCCCTTGAGTTTCCTTCTACTTCAATCCGTTCACCACAGCTGTCAAAATGATTTTCCGAAAGCACACACCTGATCTTGTCACGGTCCTGTTAAAGAAGCTTCAATAGCTCTCTCTTACCTCTAGGATCAACAACAACAACAAACTTCTGTATTCACCATTTAAAACCCTTTGGAGGGGCAGCTAGGTGGCGCAGTGGATAAAGCACTGGCCTTGGATTCAGGAGGACCTGAGTTCAAATCCAGCCTCAGACACTTGACACTTAACTAGCTGTGTGACCCTGGGCAAGTCACTTAACTCTCATTGCCCTCAAAAAAACAAAAAAACAAAAAAAACCCTTTGGAATCTGTTCTCAACTGACCTTTCAGTGTTTCAGTTATATTATATATATATATATATATATATATATATATATATATATATATATATATATATATATATAAAACTCCTCTTAACATAGGGGCAGCTAGATAGCACAGTGGGTAGAGCGCTGGGCCTGGAATCAGGAAGACCTGAATTCAGATCTGGTCTCAAACACTCTCTGTGTGACCCTGGATAAGTCACTTAGCCCTGTTTGTCTCAGTTTCTTCATTTGTAAAATGATTTGGAAGGCAAAGCCAGACAGCAGAGAGAAGCCAGGAAATTGCCTGAGCTCTTCTGAGTTTCCCTCATAAACAACATTAAATCAAGCCTCTAAACAGATTCCAGAGCTACAAAATTTACAAAAATACAGAGAGACACATTCTACCAACTTGAAATAATTTAGAAATGTCTATCTCACTTGGGGAGAAGGGGAACTAAGTGAAGCCCAGCACAGTGTGGAGAGGATCTGGACAAGTCAGCAGGAAGCTCTTGGTCACAGCACAGATCAGCAGCTGAAGCCCCTTGATCCTGGCTCAGAAGGCTAGTAGTGCAGCAGGCTGCCAGCCACAGCTGAAAGGGCAAACTGACAACTAGAGAAACACCCACAGGACAGGCACAACTAGGCCAAGCCATCCCAGAACAGGAAGCAAGCCCAGAGTAGTGAGGAATCCACAAGCCACAGAGGCCTCAGAGCAGAAAGTCAGTGACCAGGCCCCTATCCTCCAGCACAAGAAGCTTGCAACAGTGGCCTCTATACCCTAGGAGTAGACCTCAACTTTAAAAGTCAAAAAATAGGCTAAAATATGAGAAAGAAACAGAAAAAGACCCTTATCATTGAGAGCTCCTATGGCAACAGAAAAGACCAAAACACAAAATCAGATGAGGAAAATACTGTCCAAATGCCTACATGTGAAGCCTCAAGGGGGAAGATGAATTGGTCTCAAGATCAAAAAGCCTTCTTGAAAGAGCTCAAAAAGGATTTTTAAAATAAAATAAAAGAATAATGGGGAGAGAAATGAGAGTTACAAAAGAAAATTACCAAAAACAAGAGTAAAATGAGTTGGAGAAGGAAATAGCAATCCGCTCCATTATCTTTGCCAAGAAAACCCCAAATAGGGTCATGAAGAGCAATAAACAACTGAAACAACTGAACAAAAACCCTTAAGATACCTTCAGGTTCATCCAAATTGACCTGGATGTTCCTCATCCACTATATGTAATTTTCCATCCCCATGCCTTTGCACTGGCTGTCCCTCATGCTTGGAATGCACCCTCTTCACTTTCACCTCTTAGAAATCCAAGCCTCCTTCCAAGTTCACATCAAGCATCACCTCCGAAAGGAGGCATCTCATCACCTCAGCTGCTGGTGTCCTCACCCTCCCCACCCCGACACATGCATCCAAATTACCCTGCATTTGCTCTGTGGGGATTTTACTGTTTCTTGCATATCATAGAATTAATCCAGCCATCAATCAAAAAGCATTTATTATATACTTACTTAAACAATTAGAGCTACAATCAGAATTGAGGTTCAACTCTAACCCTAACTTCAAATCCTTTTTCCCCCTCTTCAGAGGCCTTATCATTCTCTTAGAGGAATCAGACTCATCTTGAGAAGGAACTCTAAACTCAGGGGAGAAATGGATTAGGCTGGTAAGTCAAGTTGTCAACAAACATTAAATAAGCACTTACTGTGTGCCAGCTACTGTGATAAGATGCAAGATAAATAGATATAGATATATGTGTATATATGTAAGTGTATGTATGTATATGTATATATATATATGTATGTGAGTATGTAAGAAGTATAGGTTCATAGGTCTGGCACCAGCAGCTGAAGGCATCAGGAAAGCCCCTCTTGAGGAAGATAGGATCAGCTCAGTCTCGATGCAAGCCAGGGAAGCCCAGAAGTAGAGCGGAGGAGGAAAGGCATACGTCTCAACAGGGCAGAAGAGTAGAGGATGTCCAATCCAAGCTTTCAAGCTTCCTCAATAAAATGTAAGCTCCCTGAGGGCCAGGCATGTTTGATTTTAGGTTTTCTCTCCCCACTTCTCAGCCATGCCTGGAATGTGGTTGGCCCTTTCAAAACGCTTGGTGAATGAATGAATGAATGAATGAATGAATGAATGAAGGATTTGGGGTGAAAGGCAGACAGATGTGACTTTGCTTCTGGCCAGTAGACATATCCTCCATTTCCCAGGATCGCCTGAGCCTCCCCAGGATCCCAGGCCTCTGAGAGCCTGGCAGGACCCCACATTACCTGATGACTGCCTCACAGGACTTCAGAGTGGCCTGTCAACCAGCCCTCCTGGCTTATAGGTCAGGATCCTGCCTTCCAGTCCATGACCTCTTGGGCCTAGTCATTTTCCCTCAGTCGGTCCAGGCCTAAGGCTCAACTCTGACTCCAGAGACAGACGGTGTTCCATGGGAGCCCTGCTTCCCAGCAAGCATTCGTCTGCTCAGGACAGATATCCTGCCTTTCTTTCCTGGACCCATCTGCCAAACAGAATTGCTCATCACCCCAAAGTTAGCCAAAACCTGTTTGTGATCAACAAATTACAGGCAAGCCGGGTAAATATTTTATGAATCAGGGTGTAAACACTTCCTGCTTTCTTCTGTAGAACCAATGAGATTTACACAGAGCAGCATATTCTGAAGCCCACTGGCCTCAAGTTTTCTGGACATTTAGGGTCAATGGGACCAGAGCCCATGTTGGCAGGAACCTTTCCAGAGATAGCCTGGTCTCCAGAAGTCACAAAAACCTTTTCTGGAAGCAGCAAAAGAAAATTATCAGGAACCATTTTCCTGAAGTCAGGGAGAATACAGTACTGCTCAATGGTATGTGATTCAGGCACCTGAGAGATGGGGTTGGTATTCCCAACCCTAGCCTGGAATGGGAAGCCAGGGAAGAGTGAGAGATAAAGGGGCCCCCATGCATAACCCAAGACCCCAAAAGTTAGCAGGCGTTTGGGGCACGCAATTATAATAGGTTGGAGACAGGAGGAGCTCAGTAATGAAGGGCCAATAGAGACAAGCTCCTAAAAAGAGTTCCCATTCCTATAGAGCTTTGTGCTTTATATCGGGTTCTCCTAAGCTTACCCCTTGGAAGGAACAACTGCCATTTCTATAACGTGGTATAATTATTCTCACATTTGATCTCATAACAACACAATGGGGCAGATTATTACCCTCAGTTTTCAGATGACGAAACTAAAGAGTTCCCAAGTATCTGAGCTAGGACTGGAATCCAAGTCTGCCCAAGTCCAAAGACAACCATCTCTCCCAAGACTATGTTGTGTGGGATCCATTATCCAATGTAGTTATGGTACTGGTTGTTTTTGCTTGACTATTTCTCTTTGTTATAAGAGCTCTTCTCAATTCTAAGGGTGGGAGTAAGGGACATTTTATGAAAATGACTGTAATGTAAAAGCAAAAGTCATCAACAAAACTTTTTTCAATCTTTTTTTCCCCTTTAAGATGAAGCCTAAAATACAGAAGGAAGCTACTGATCTTCACCCAAGACAGTAGCCAATTCAAAGACCCCAATGGCTAAGACAAGTATGGAATGGTGTCCATGACCATTGAAAACAAAAGAAAATCTGACACATCCCTCTGCACCCATGTATGCGCGCCCACACACACACATACACACACACACACACACACACACACACACACACACACATTATTTCCATGGATGCAAAATGTTTCACATCCACAAGCAACCCAAGGACCCTTGGAAAAGGGTGGTGCCATATTAATTGCTCTGGCAGCTAGGTAGCATAGTTGATAAAGCCCAATATTTGGAGTAATGAATACCTGAATTCAAATCCTACCACAGACAGTTAGTAGCTCTGTGACCTCAGGCAAGTCACTTAATCTCTCATTTCAGTTTCTTCATCTGTAAAGTGAGGATTAAAATAATACCTACTTCCCAGGGTGTTGTGATTGTGAAGATATAAGTAGGATATTTTATATTTGTAAAGTGCTTTGCAAATCATAATGTACTATGTAAATGAGAACTATTCTCATTGTCATCATCAAGGTTCCCCCAAACCCAGAGTCAGTGATTAAAAGACGGACAACAGCAACCATTTGGGATTCACTCTAGATGGCAGTGCCAACCAGCCCCTGATCAAGCAGACTGTCCAGAAGCTTTGTTGCCTAGCTGGGGTCAGAGTCAGTGTATTCACTGGTTCTAAAGAAGAGAAACTCATCATGATGCACAGAAAGGCCACAACATCTGGAGCCAGAGAACTTGAGTTAAATTCTATCTCTGCCATTTACTAATGTGTGTGACCTTGAGCAAGTTATTTAGCCTCTTTTCGATGTGAGGTTTCCTTTTCCTTTATAAAATGATGTTGAAAGGGGAACCCCATGACCTACAAGGCTTCTTCCAGTAGTAATCTTCTTATGCCAAAGCCTCCATCCAATTTTCCCCATACTATGATGCACTGGGTGTTTCCAGTAATGTTGGACTCATCTCTGACCCACCCAGCTAGTCTATTCCATATGTAATAAACAGCATCCCCTATCTAAAACACATACAAGTCTAGCCAAGTTGTCAATTCTGTATAGTCCTGGATCTCTTCTAAGGTTACCCAACAAAGTCCCTAAAGGCAGAAGAAGGAGATGAACTGGAGGCAGAGAATTTGCATCTCCAAGATCTTGGAAGCTGCAGAACTGTGGGTTCCACTTCAGTATAAGGTTGCCCTAATTGTCTCAATCTGTATCCCCTTCTCCCCCTTTTCTCTACCAAAAACAGGGCCTTACTGCATTTCAAGGAGCTGTTCTAAGAACACACTAGAATGGCTTTCCATGTCAACATCTTGGCTTGGTTGGCTGGTGGCAGTTCACGGTCTAAGACCACTTTTGGATAGAAACAGTATGAATTTATGGATACCATAGACAGCCATTTTACTGGTAGCTTGAATGCCTATGTTCAATCAATGACTGTTTACAGTACAATGCCTCTCTTCTCTGCCCTGGGCTTGTCACTATGGGGGATGCTCTTGGGTGGGCAGTAAATTAATATAAACACCTCTACAAACACACTTATACACACACATCCACATGCGTACACTTAAATACAACAGCAAACAGAATGAGACAAACATGAACGCTAAGGAGTTTTGAGGGAAGGGGAATGAATCAGTATGGTTAGATGGAAAGAAGGAAAACTTCAAGTCAGTCCATTTAAAATTCAATTTCTGTTCCAGCAGAAGAGAGTATAGCACAGCAAGCCTGGGAAGATTTATTTCCATTTACTAGTCAAAAACTGGCAAATATTTTTCATCCCTGGTAATGAAGAATTGGCATGGTTACCAGGATGTGAGAGTAATTCTGTTCCTCATGACAGACATTTCAGTGCTGAATTCACTACATGATAAATAATATCTCCTATTTTCCTCTTGGGTCAGGTCATCAATTCTCTCCCTTCTCCACAACCCCATCATACACACACACACACACACACACACACACACACACACACACACACACACGAACACATCTGCCCACCTGTTTTCAGAGATTCATACACATTCATTTCCATTCCTAGGTTAAACTTATTGTTGTTCTGCTAGGAGCTTTAAGACAAATGACCAGGGCCAGCTAGGTGGCATAGTGAATAAAGCACTGGCTCTGGGTTCAGGAGGACCCGAGTTCAAATCTGACCTCAGACACTTGACACTGGCTGTGTGACCCTGGACAAGTCACTTAACCCTCATTCCCCTGCAAAAACAAACAAGACAAATGACCAACATCACATTCACTCCATCATTTGGCCTTCCTATACAGATTTACTCCTGCTTTTTAGAATCAGTGAAGAATACAAAGGGAACAGTCACTTCCTTCATGTTTTAAGACTAGTTGGAACCCTCAGAAATGGGACCTGGGCAGAGCTTCAGGAAAGTGCTCTACTTTCAAACAGCCAAGGAGGAACTTGGCCTTGGATAAGATGTTCCCATGTGTCCAGATATCAGTCAGTTAAAAAACATTTGTATTCCATTATGTACCAGGCACTGGGCTAAGCACTAGAAGTACAAAGAAAGGTAACAGACAGTCTATGCTTAGGCAGAGCAGACATTCTAATGGATGTTTAATTGTCCTTCAAATATGATTTTGTGTCAGCACTCTGGCCAGGGACTGTGGCAGAGCTAGGAGTATAGTGAACTAAGTAAGGCAAGGGACAAGCTATAGTCAGGTCAGCTGTATGGCACCAACACTATAAGCACATGGCTCATCCATGATAGGACTCAAGGAGGAGGAACAACAGGACCTTCTGATGATAGCAACAGATTATAATTGTGGAGCCTTATGGTATTTTCTGCTATTGTTGGAGAGTAGGTCCAGAGGTGGTGAACATCTGGGGTTCAGAAAGGGCCTGACTGCATTATTGAGCATACCCAGGGGGCCTCAGAGTTTTGGATACAGTTCCATTTCTCCTGAGAAGCATCCAGGAGGGGTGTATGTGTGACAGAGACAGAGAGGGGCTCAAACAGTTATGAAGCACCTCTTTTGCAATTTCTGGTTTTGGGCTATGCCTGGGGAGGGGATAGCAAGCAGTAGGTCAGCAGGTATGCCATGTCTCTCTCTCCCATTACACACACAATATGAATGAAGACAAACTGAACTTATGACTCCACTGGTCTAGGAAACTCTCTGGTGATAAAACACCCTCCCCAAATGGAGTAATTGTTAGAGCAGTGAAGTGACTCCCTCCTGGTAACACAGATAGTATCAAAGGTGGAGTTTGAACCAGCCTCCTTAGCTCCACATCCAGCATGTCAGCTGCTGTTATCTCCTCTGTCTGGGGACCATCATTCCAGGAAAGCCAAGTGTAACACAGTGCAAGCTGCTTGAGGTCAGGGGATTCTTGTCTTTTGTCTCAGTATCTTCAGTGCCCTGCACAGAGCCTGACCTACCAAAGGTGCTCAATAAATGTTTCTTTATTATTTTTTTCATTCCTGACAATGTGGTCTTTCTACATTTACCCAGCCTGCTTCTGTTATATAGAAACTCTCTTGTCCTCAAGGCTGCCATGAGAGGATAATCAGGAGAAGATGTTGAGACTGCAGCTTTTGGACATTTGATCACTAAGATATGCTTTCAACCTGTTACTCCTCCGTTCAAAGTCTCAAGTGGCTCCCAAGTGCTGCTAGGATAAAATACAAAACCCCTAAGGCAACATTTAATATGGATGACTGCTGGCTACCTAAGGCAACCACTTGGTGCAGTATATAGGACACTGGGACTAGAGTCAGGAAAATGGAGTTCTAATCTAGCATCAGAACTTCCTAGCTGGGTGACCCCAGGCAAGTCACTTAACCTCTGTTTGCCTCAATCACTGTATCATGAATATAATAATAGCAATTTTAAAGAGTACTTAGCACAGTGTCTAGCACATTATAAGTGTTATATTCATACTTCTTCCCTT
This sequence comes from Dromiciops gliroides, assembly GCF_019393635.1. Taxonomy (NCBI): domain Eukaryota; kingdom Metazoa; phylum Chordata; class Mammalia; order Microbiotheria; family Microbiotheriidae; genus Dromiciops; species Dromiciops gliroides. Next base: position 695,663,599 of record NC_057862.1, read on the forward strand.
CCCTCCTACTTCTACTCCCCTTCACACATTCTATGTTCCATCCAAAGTCATTGACTTGCTCTTTTCCTAACTGCATTTGCCATCTCCCACTGCCATGCTTTTGCCATCTCCATGTCTAATACATTCTCTCTCCCCCTCTTTGCCTTTCAGGCAGGGACCTTGAAGGTCACTGAGGCCAATGTGATCATTTGATAGATGAGCAGCCAAAAAACCAGAGAGAGTAGATTGCTCTTCAAAGGCCACAGAGTGAGTTTAAGACAGAGCTAGAACTCCCACCCATGGGGCCTGGAAACAGGGTTGTTGCAACAAATGGATCAGGGCACACTTATAAGATTAAGCTGCTTTATTTGCATTTTCTCCATCAATTTCTTTCTTTCTTTCTTTCTTTCTTTCTTTCTTTCTTTCTTTCTTTCTTTCTTTCTTTCTTTCTTTCTTTGAGGCAATTGGGGTTAAGTGATTTGCCCAGGGTCACACAGCTAGTAAGTATCAAGCGTCTGAGGCCAGATTTGAACTCAGGTCCTCCAGAATCCAGGGCCAGTTCTCTATCCACTGCACCACCTAGCTGCCCCTCTCCATCAATTTCTAAACAGGCAACCAACAAAAGAATCAAATCTTGGTTGTGATGTTGGCTAATTTCCAAGGTGTGATTGCTCATGCTGAAAATTTAACAATCACCTGTCCCAAGATGGCTTAAGCTGCCTCTAGCAAACCACTTCTTAAACCCCAACCTTGTCCTCGATGTCTTCGAGTTCCACATGGTGCCCTTTCATTGAGAATGGCACCAATGCTAGAAGCCTTGGTGACTGGAAGGTCAGCATTATCCTCAACATTAATACAGACTTTGGAAGGGTGAAAGATATGGGCACTTCAGATGTCCACGGGACATCCAGTTCAAAATTTCTGAGGGGTAGTTTGTCATGTGAGTTGTTGTTTTTCAGTTGTATCTGATTCTCCACAATCTGATTGGGGATTTTCTTGGCAAAGGTACTAGAGTTGTTGGCCATTTCCTTCTCCAACTCATTTAGCAGATGAAGAAATTGAGGCAAACAGGGTCACATGACTAGGAAGCAGCTGAGGTCAGATTTCAAATCAGGTCTTCCTGACTCCAAGCCTGGTGGTCTATCAATTGCAACACCTAGCTTCCCTTCTCATGTGAGATTAAAGCTCAAGATTAAGGTCAAGGGGCAGAGTCAAGATGGCAGAGGAAAGACATTAAATGCACAGAACTCCTGTCACAATTACCCCCAAAATAGCAACAAAACAATGCCTGGAGCAGAAAAACCCAAAAAAATATGGGCTGAGATTATTTCCCAGCCAAAGACAGATTAAAGGGGGCTGTGCTGGGCTACAAAAAGAGTCCAATCCCGCAATCATGCCTACACAGACCCCAGGCAGGCTTCACCAGAGAAACTTACCCCTGAGCCTTCAAATCAGCTGCAGCACCAGTGGCTTCTGAACCTAAGCTTAAAGTCAGGTGAGAGAGCTGAACAGCTGCCCGGGGGGCGGGGAATACAGGGGTGTCTACATGACATAAGGAGGAATTTGGCTATCCCACCCCAGCAAGGAACCAGGAAGAAATCTTGAGTGGTGAGAGGCCCGGGTGGGTGAGGGACACAGGCTCATCAGAGCTAAGAAAAAGCACAGAAAGATCTGTTGCCTGGTTAATTAGCAAGTTGACTTGAGGTTATCATCAACCTGAGAACAAGCCAGGTAAGAGAAAAACCTGCTCTCCCTCAAACTGAAACACCTGGGACCCTCTGAAGCTTGGGACAGTGTAGCTTTGTATTATGGCCCCACTGTAAGAGGGAGTTAAAAGTCAAGTAAAAGATGGCAAAATGAGCAAGCAAAAAAAGTTGAGAACTATAGAAAGTTTCTTAAGTGACAAGGAAGATCGAGGTACACCCTCATAAGAGGATAACAACTTCAGGGCCTCTTCATCCAAAGCTTCCAAGAAAAATATGGATTTGTCTCAGGCCATGGAAGTGCTCAAAAGGGAATTTGAAGAGAAAGTAGGAGAGATAGAAGAAAGATTTAGAGAGAGGGAGGAAAGACTAGAAAGAGAAATAAGAGTGATGCAGAAGAGTCATGAGAAGAGATTAAAGCTCAAAATGGAAATTGAGGCTGGATGTTTAGACTAGAAAAACCTCTGCAAAGAGGTCTAGGAAGATAGATCCTATGCCCTTGACACCACACTCTGCTCAGATAAAAGGTGGCAAAGACACAGCTCCTTCTGTGGGCTTCTTTGTTACATGTGATCAACAGAATGTAAAGTCTTGGAGGTCAAGGTATCTAGAGTTTTGCCTTTGTATCCCCAGATTTCAGATAGACAGTAGATTTGATAAATGGTCTGACTAATGGATCCAGTAATTGACTGAACCAGGTGACTATAAGCTCCCTGAGGAAGAGGACAGCTTCATTTAGCCTTTGGCCCAGCCTCCCCCAACACAAAGCTGCTCAGTGAACATTTCTTGGCCTGAATTGTTGAAAGCTCTTGGAAAGCTAATGCCTTCAAAAGAGAATGAGAAATAAAGAATCCAAACAATCTCTGGCAGGGGTATTTGAACAAGAAAATGAGTCACTTCCCTCTCTTCAGGAAAATTCCAGCCCATTGATTAAGTGTTGGATATAGGAAGGTCAGCTTATGGAGGTAGATGGTTTTTCTGCTCCCTAAATAGTTACAGAGACACCAAGATAGGAAGCCTAAGGCCAAATCTCTGCCCACTCAGCTCTTCCTTCCATTCAGCTTCAAATGTGGTTTGCTCAAAGCAGAGATCTGACCATGTCCCCCCTATTCCAATTCAGTAAACTAAGTTCCAGCTGCTCTCTCTGCCCTCTAGGACCAAGCAGAACATCCTGGATTTATCATTTCAAGCACTTCCTAACCTTTCTGGACTTCCCTTTTGGTTTCCTCCTGACTTCCGTCCACACATACTATGATCCGCCCCATCAGCCTCCTTACCATTCTTCACAGAACACCTGACTCCATGTCTTTGCTCTTGCTCTCCCCATGTTTGGAATGATCTCCCTCCTCACATCTGCCTTCTGACTCCCCTGAAGTCACAGGAGTAGTTTTTGGTACCTTTCAGTGACAGGGCCTTCCCTCTGAGACTACCTTATATCAGGGAGAGACAGAGACAGAGACAGAGAGAAACAGAGAGAGACAGAGACACAGAGAGAAGAGAGGGGGAAGAGAGACAGAGAAAAAGACACGGGGAGGGAGAGAGATGTGTATATGTGTATATATATATATATATATATATATATATATATATATATATATATATATACAGAATCATGTATGTATATATGTAATATGTGAACATATATGTATATTGTATTGTGTATCTGTGTACATATATGTATAAAAACTCATTTATTGCTTTTTTATCTCCCACCTTAGAGTGCATGCTCCTTCAGGGCTGCAGACTGATTTTTGCCTTTCTTTGAATCCTCAGCTCTTAGCACAGGGCCTGATATAGTACGTGCTTAATAAATGCTTGTTGCCTGACTTGACTGACTGAGTGACAGCCTGATTCCAAGAAAGAGGGTGGCCTTCTGTGAAAGGCAAAGCCTTTGAAAAGTGTGGAATCCAAGGCTCACAGGTAGGGCAGTGCAGGGGGGCTGGGGAAGTGTACCCTCAGGAGTCAGAAAGCCTGGCTTCTAATTCTCACATTAGCATAACCTCAATGCTGACCTTCAGGCAATACTGGCTCCTCATTTATCTACCATCCTGCTGATGTGACAACCCCACACTTGCTAGCTGGTGACTCTAGGCAACTCTCTTCCCAACTTAGGTCTCAGTTTTGTCATTTATCAAATAAATGGATTAGTCTAGATGCCTTGGAAAGTAGTTTCTGTTAAGTTCCTGTAATTCAATAAGATGATACATGTGAAAACACTTTGTGAAATATGAGGAATGGATAACTAAGGCCCTGACCTTTTTTCTGGCCTATTGGCCAAAGGGAAAGGAATTATGGTTAGTGGCAGGGACCAGTAAGCTGCTATTCCCATCTTGATTGCTGCCAGCTCTTCTGAATTGAGAGGGAAGAAGAACATGCCAGTCACTTGTGATGGCTTCTCTGGGGGACAGAGTAGAAAACTGGACATAGGACAGATCTCAATATTAGTCAAACTTTTGACATGGTGCTTAGCCCATAATAGTCAGAAAGCCTCAAGATCTTGTGAAAGTGGTATGAGCCCTGAATAAAGCATACTTTGAAACATCAATGGATCCATGATCCCATAGTATGACAAAATTCAAAAGATAGAAAGGGCTTCTAGTCTAACCTATACTACGAAGGAAACAGCAATATAGTAGATCCCAAAGGGCTCATCTAGCCTCTGCCTGAAGATCTCCAAGAAGGAAGTCAAATCCATATAGGCTTGCTTTCCACTGGTGCCCACTGGAACCCTTCTATGCCTTTTCATCCTCTGTGATTCTAGCACACATCCTTTTCTGACTGCTCCACAAAAAGTTCCCTTGGTGTCTCTTAATATCCCAGGGCCACCAAGGTAGCCCTCTTTCCATTACTTAAGAATAAGCATGGACCAGAGAAAGAGAAACAGTGTCAATGATGTGTTCAGGGAATGATGTATGATCAGAATAGAAGATGGGCTATGTGAAAGGTGAGATTGTGGAAAGACATCTAATGGACAACTCATTATCTCTACTGCTTATTGCTAAGTGTCAAGAAATTAAGAGGAAGACCACCAGCATTTGGGATGGACCTGACTGTGGAGAAATGGGAGACATGAATGAGAAGCCCACAGGATAAGCAAGCATAGATATGTTTGGAATGGCACCCTTGGCCTAAGGAACATTCCATCTCCCACCTCCATGCCTTTTTAGGCTGTTCCTCATATCAGGAATGTTTTCCTTCCTCACCGGTCTTATAGAATCCTTATGTTCTTTGTATCTGCCAATCAAGTGTCAGCTCTTAAAATGTCTTGCTTGCTTGCCCCTTTCGCAGAAACTAGTGTCTTCCTCTGGCTCCCCCAAAATATCATATTGTATCCACTCTGCATTTACTGTGCTTTGTATTTTTTTTCCTCCAGTAGAATAGAAACACCTTGAGTTGCTTGCATTTTTCTCTCTGTATCCATAGTGCCTGGCATATAGCAATCAACTGAACCAATGAATAAACTAGCATTTATGAAACACCTATGGTGTGACAATCACAGTGATAAGTAGACACTGGGGATAGAAAGACAAAAGAGAAGAAATGAAACAATTTCTGGGCTCAAGAAGCTTCCATTCTTTTGAAGAGATTGCATGTCTGGATGTGTGTGTGTGTGTGTGTGTGTGTGTGTGCATACAAAATTGCTAAAATGTTATTTGAGGAAGGAAAATGTAGTTGCAAAGGGGAAGGAGAGAGGTTTCGTGGTCCACTGCAGTGACGTCAAAGACCAACTGAAAAAGCATATAGGCATCTCTCAGCCTGTCCCTCTTTTGCCTTTCATGTTTCTTACATGACTGGTCCCACCTCCAGCCCCATCATGCATATCTTTTCCATAATTTCTCCCACAAAATGTCATTATTGGAAAACACAGTAGGAGGAAAAATAAACTAGAAGCAAGAGCACTTCTGGCCTTTGAAGAGAAAATCATGACCAGAGCCAAACCTCCTTTTCTCATTCCTGGCAGTCCTGCCACACCTCACTTTGCCAGCCCACAGTATCTGGCTCGAAAGCTTTCATTTTCTAGGCTTCGGACATATGGGTCTGTTTATCCCAGCTTCTTCCCTTTCCCAACAGGAAGCTTCATTTTTTCATCCCTTATAAAAGATAGAATGACTCCTGCCTCCTGCTGCAACTCCAGGGCTGACAGCCAGGGATCCAGAGAGAGGGAAGTCACTCTGTGATGCAAATTCCAAGGGGAAGGAATTTTCCTTTGTTGCCAACTCACAAAGCCTGGCTTGTCTCTTTGCACCATATCCACTCACTCCTCAACCCCAGCCCAGATTTATGCTCCCCTCTATGCTTTGACTGGTGCTGTTCTCTATGTTCTATCTTCTGTTCTGTCAGATGCCTTCCCACCCATCTTTGAAAGCTTCCTCCCTGCAGATGTCATCTTTGGATTCTAACAGAAGAAACCCCCCAATGTGGCATTGGGGAATGAAACATGAAGACAAGAAAGACAATGGAGGTAAAGTAGAATGGGCTGCCTTGAGAGGGAGTGGGTTCTCCTCAATGGAGGTCTTCAAGCAGATCCTCATGGGTAGATCTTGAACTGAATGGCCAGCTCAAATCCTGTACTTCTGTGGTTTTGGCTCTGGGACTACATCCAATATCACAGGCAGGAGGAGTCTGTGATGGAAGTGACATCAAGCTACTTGCCTCTTGACAACTTCTGTGTTCCCATTTCTGGACCTTCACACAGGGTGTTCCCCATGCCTGGAATGTGCTCATTCTTCACCTGCCTCTTTTTGTAGAATATGAAGTTACCCTCAAGCTTTAGTTTAAGTTCCACAAGATCCTTTTGATTCCCCTTGATTACTAATACCTTTCCCTAGAAATCATTTTGTATTTGCTTTTCATGAATATTGTATCTACTTAACTGTGCTCACATCATCTTCCCCTCTTCTGGCCACCACATAGACACACAAACACAAACACACAGAAGTTAAGTTCTTTGAGGTTAGGCATTAGATTTTGACTTCATAACCCCAGTACCTAGGACATAGTAGGAACTTAATAAATGCTTATTAAATGAATAAATTAAATCATTTTGCAGGCAATGATTTTCAAGACATCTAAAAGGGTTAAGTGGGTTAGTGCTGAATTTTTGAGGAAGAAAACATCATAGCTTTTATTACTACAGAAACTAATAATTTAAGCAAAATAGGAAAACTAATGAAAAGGGTAGCAAATTGGAGAGATGGAATAAGAATGAGGGGAAGAGAGATAGTGGTCATAAGGTTGTCTTAAACTAGCTGAAACTAAAATAACTAGGAGATATAGTACTGTGTTTACAGAAGAAGAGGAAGAAAAATATAATTCAGGGTGCAGGGGAGGATTAGAAGCAAATGAAAGAAATATAAACCTAAATCTCACAACTTTAAATATGAATGGTTAAACAATCCAATAAAAATGAAAAAGAGCAACATGCAAAATGAGAAAACAAAATCCCACTATCTATCACTTACTAGCTTAAAGTAAAGACAGGCATGGCAGACTTAAGGAGCCCCACCTCATTAGGGGATGAGGCCCATAAAGACTCAGGAATGTTCGAGGGAATTTTGGATACCTCCCCTACTGTTCCTTGAGCTTCTGTAAGTAAAATTGGTAATAAATGAACAGTATTCTCTGGCAATTGTAGGGAGACAGCCCCATCTGGACCACAAGATATGGTTGCTCTAAGCTTGCAAAGGAGATCACGACCTAATAAATTTACAGGGGCATCAAGCATGAGTAAGAATGAATGTTCCACTGTTAAGGGCCCCATAGATACCATGCGAGGGTTCAATTTTGCCACTCTCTGGGTTTTTCCTGAGACTCCTACTACATTCAAAAATCCTACAGGTCTACACCCAGCATCTGGTTTGCTTACTAATACTGATTTAGAAGCTCCTGTGTCTAGCAGACAATCGTAATAAGTCTCCCCCACTTTTAGGGTGACGTGTGGTTCTTTACTCTGGGGTTCTTTACTTTGGGAAGGTGAATGGACTGGTACAAGGGCATTCAAAAAATCTGGATCTGGGAATATATGGCTTTCATTATCTATGTTCCATTCCTCCCCAAGACCCCATAATTCCTGCGCCCTCCTCTAAGAGGGACCTTGGTTATTCTGGTACTGCCTTTCTGTATTCCTCTGATAGGGTCTATTACTGGTATTCTGATACTCTCCTTTTGTATTCCTCTGAAAAGATCTATTTCTATTTTGATTTCGCCTGTAATTAGAATTTCTTCTCCAAGTCCTACATTCCTTCACTTCATGCCCCTCCTTATGACAGTAACAACACACCTTAGTGTCCTTGTTCTGGTGTTCACATGGCTGACTAGGAATTGCCGGTGCCAGAATGCTCTGTTTAGGGCGATCTGGACCTTCCTCACGTGAGTCAAAGACATAATTCACAAGGTCCTTAATTCTATCAGCTGTAAAGCTCCTCCAATCTGGACATTGAGTCAGAAAATATTTGCATACTTCTGGCAGTGAATTACAAACAAACATGTTGAGGATAATATAAGAATCTTTTAAATCAATTGGATCCAATCTGGTATATTCCCTGGCGGTCTCACAAAGCCTATTGTAAAATCTGCTTGGTCTTTCATTAGCCTCCTGAAATGTGCTCATAAATTTCATCCAGTTTTCGAGTTTTTTAGAGCATAATTCCATTCCCTTCAGAAGTGTTTCCCTAGCCTCTTTTAATCTTTGGAATTCCCTGTCATTATTATAATTCCACTCTGGATCCTTTAGAGGCCATTCCATATCAGCCTGACCCTTCACAACAAGGGCATTTCCTGCTTAGATAATATCTGTAATCTCAGTTGGGGACAGTAAAGTTTCCATAAGGCAAGTAACATCAGCCCAAGTGGGTTGATATATATGTATATATTAAATATAGTCCTTAACTGTGAAATTACAATGTTTGGATGTTTGTCAAAACTAGGGAAAATTGCTTTCCATGAGCTCAAGTCACTTGGTTTAAAGGGGTTATATTTTCTAACCTGAATTGACACTCCCTTTTTATTGTGTCCTATAGATTCCTGCAGGGGGAGTAGTTTCTGCTGATCTGATTCTAAAGACTGCCCAATATCTGTTTCTGAAGCTGGGTTACCTTCAGCAGAGGGAGCCATCTTAGCGTCTCTCTCGCCACGTGGTTCTTTCCACTTTACAACCATGATAATACCCATAATGAGAGTTATAGTCATGTGAACTATCATGAGTATGGTATTACAATTTATTTCAACTGCAGGCATAAAATTCCTACTAATATTAAACACATTTTCAGTGGAGACAGTTACACTCATACCATTATACCAAAAAGATTTTGCTATGTGAGTGAGGAGGAAACCGATAACACAATGAAGGAATACCGAGTAAATTAGATGTCTAAATTTGGACAGTATGGCACCCCAACACACTCCAATGAAAACAAACAAAAAAAACAAAGGGAAAATGATATATTCAATCATATTTTGTCCTTTAAACTAGACTGGCTTTTTCCTTTAAAACAAGGCTTTTAGAGACTTAAAGGCTTTAAGGGAGATTAGACAAAGGGAAAGTCCATGGTGGGGAGGGGGGGGCGGTATTTGGAAAATCCACCAAATTAGCTGACTTGTGGCCAAACTATTGAGGGTGGGAGGGTCCTTAAGGTCCCTTCCAGGGTCACCAAACTGTGAGATTTAAAATTGGATACTAGAGCATTAAATTCCCCTTTAACCTTTCCCTTATTTATCTCCCAGATCAGTAAGTGGAAGAAGCCTCTGACCTCTAGTTAGAGCTTTTATTGTTTGGAAATTACAAGGTGATGTTGATTAGAGAGACAGGAAAGTAGAAATATGAACAAATAGTCTTAAATCTAAGCTTATTCTATATTCCATATAAAACTCACCAAAACCCATATAGGGCTCACCAAAAACCCAAGGCCACCTCTGAAGCTGAGAGCCGCATCAAGCACATGCTGTTATGAGCAAACCAGGCCGAGTCGCACTTCAGTCAGCATCTGTGTGTGCAGCGCAACCAGCGAACGAGGAGAGCAGAACAAAAGACCTCACTTCCATTCTCTCCTTGCCTTTTAAGCTCGCACCCCGGAAGTGGAGTGCCTAGCAGACGGAAGTGGAGTGCATAGCCCATGTACGGCCGTTCATCACGATCTCCTCCCCAAAGGGTGGTCCTTCAAAAACTGGCGTACTTTTTACCACAAGACCAATACCTTCCTCTTCTTGATAATGGTCCTCAGTTCAGCCTGAGTACATTCTTGCCTTGGAATGTTGTTCTGACATTCAATTGGCACCTTGAAAAGAGGGAGATCCATAGGAAGCATGAGGAACCCCACAAGGTGTTAAGGGAAGATGGTACAAAATATGACCACAGGGCTTGAGAAAAGACTGAAGCAGATGAGGAGAGATGGACATTCAGGTGAGGCTGCTGCCAGGAAGATAGAGTAGGTGAGTGGGGGAGAGGAAGCAGGGCAGATGGGGGGCAGCTTGCCCAAGGCTACCATCTTGTAGCTTCCTATCTTAATTAATTACTCTTGTTAAATAGATGGGAATGTTACTCTCATTGAGGGCTAGGGGGTTCCTATCTTCCTGAAGGAAAACCACTGTTGTCAGAGCCTTCTAAAGGCAGCTCCCTGGGGCAATGTTCCATCATCCTAAAATAGTTCTCACTCTGCTGAGCCTACCTGGGGAAGTCGAGCTTCACTCCCCTTCAACCATTCTCTGCCTTTGGTAAGCAGTATGATAAACTGCTGTAAATTATGAAAATACAATTGCAGAAACAGCCATCACTTACTTGGATGTAAGGAGACAAAGAAGGCCAGCTACTCCCAGCAGGCTCCCCTTTAACTGCAGCCACCAAACCATTGTGGCATCTGGTCATTACTTCATACGATGATTTAAGTACAGTCATGTTCTCATCCTTTAAATTACCATGGGATTCATAAAATGGAGTATATGAAGTTGAGTCTGTAAGGTAAGTGGGACAATCCCCAAAGCTCCAAGCTGGCAGGGACTGAAGGGGCATCTAGTCCAATGAGCAGTGACCCCCTTTACAGCATCCCCATTGAGTGGGCAAACAGCCTTCCCTTGACAATTTCCAATGAGGGAGAACTCCCAAGCTCCTGAAGGAACCTGATGTGCAAATTCTTTAGGCTTCTTTTTTCCTTGACATCCAGCTTAAATCAACCTCATTGCAACTTCCCCCATTGCTCCCTCTAGGACCAAACAGCATAAGTCTAACCCTATGCTTCTGTCACAGGACAGCTTTTTATGGCCTCAAAAACTCACTGACTCTTCTCATCTCTAGCCTAACCATCCCCACTTCTCTAAACCAAAGCTCCAGACCTCGGACCTCATAGAGCTGAGCCTTCTTCATAGGGCTCTTACGAGGCTCCAATAAGAGACCTTCTTAAAGTTCTTTGCAAATGTCCAAGAGCTACCTCTTCTGGCATCCCAGGCACTGAGCTAAGCACTGGAGATTCAACTAGTATCACAAAAAAGGAAGGCCTTGCCCTCCAGGGGATTATATTCTAAAGGAAAAGACAACGTCTAAAGAAAGCTGAAAATTGAGGGGTGAATGGGAAGAGAAGGCACACATGCATGGCTACAGAGCAAACAGGCACTTCAGGGAGAAGGAACAAATGAAGTGTCTGACATTCACAGGCCCAGCAGTAATTCCACAATATTAGAGAAGCATTGGAGATGTTGAGTAGAGAGGATGATGTAGGCAGACCAGGTGTGCTCATTCATGAAACTAATGAAGAATAGCACATTCATAGGGCCCCTTTACACCTGCTGGGGAACTGTATGAAAGCCAAGAAAGTGGTGAGTGTGTACATGTTCAATAATAATTCAGTTCATTAATGCCAAAAAGACTTAAATTGAGTCATTAAAATTCAAACCTAGAAAGGCCCTTTAGAGCTCATCTCACCAAGCCCCTTCATTCTACAGAGGAGGAATCTGAGGACTCAGAAACTGAAGTGGCTCACCCAGCAGTACCCAAGTACCAACTACTAGAGTGACAATTTACATCTGATGCCTCGGGCACCAAAGTCATCATAGCCATTCTTCCAAGAGCTTAGGTCTATGCACCAGGACAATGACTAGCTCCATTTTCCCTTGGATTCTGCCTATGCATTGTCTTCAACAAACATTATCTTCAAAAAATTAATTCAATGATTAATAGGTGTGCCTAACATTTTTCTCTGCGTGATGTACTGGGGAAACAATAATAGATACAACATAGGGCCTGATCATAAGGTGGGAGAGTGGGCATGGATCTCTGCAGTTGCATCAGGATGAAATCTTAAATGACCTTACTATACCTAGAGGACAGCTTGGGGCACAAAGTCTTTAACAGGCTGCAATTTTTCTCGCTAGAAGTCAACTCTTTTAGACCAATTAACAGATCATCTTTGTCCATTTCCATTTTTTTAGATTTGACAACATGTTTAAATATTTCTGTGCAGAGATAAGTCAACTACAAGGTAAGGAACGATGACAGTCATAAATTAATCCAGAAAGGGAGGTGGGCTCTATGGAAATTGGAAAAGAAAGAGAACATTTTTATCCTGGAGGAGGAAAAGTGCGGTTCAAAAATAAGACCCTTGGGGCAGCTAGGTGGCACAGTGGATAGAGCACCGGCCCTGGAGTCAGGAGTACCTGAGTTCAAATCCGGCCTCAGACACAACACTTACTAGCTGTGTGACCCTGGGCAAGTCACTTAACCCCAATTGCCTCACCAAAAAAAAAAAGAAGACCCTGGAAGGTAAAGGTGAAGAAAAGGCATTCTTGGCTTGGGGGTAGAGGAAATGAAAAGGCATCCTGGAACAAGAAGCAGGAAATTGTGTATCAAGGTTAGGAAGTAGCTATTAGACCACTTTGACTTAGATATATGAAGGTAATTAATGCAAAGGTAAGTTTGAGTAGATTGCAGAAGGCCTTGAATGCCAGGCTACATAATTGGTATTCATCCTAATCCCAGTAGGGAGTCATGCAACATTTTTAAGCAAGGGAAAGATATAGTGAGACTTGGATATTAGATAGATTATTTTGGCAGTTGGGTGAAAACTACATTAGGAGCAGAAAAGACTGGCAGTAGACATTATTTACGATGGTTTTAAAATAGTCCAGATGGGAAGTGATAAAGACCTGACTAGGGTGGGGGTCATGTGAGAAGGAAAAAGAGAAAGTGGCAAGAGATGTTATGGAGGTGGGATTCATAACACTTGGCTACTCACTGGATGCTGGGATGGGGAAGGAAGGAGGAAAAGTGAGAATTTAAGGGTGACATCAAAGTGACTGCAATGTTGGTGATGTGCTCAACATAAATAGGGAAATTAGCAGTAGTGGTTTTGGTGGAAAGAAAAGAAAATACTTCCTCTGATATGTTGAGTTTGAGATGTCTAAAAGGAGAATATTTCCATCAGGCTACTGGGTGTTTCAGACTGGACCTCAAAAGACAGTCTAGGGGCTAGCTAGATAGATTTGGTAGTCATGGTTATTGACTATCTTTTGCCTCTTTTTGATCCCCAGTGCCTCGCATATAGTAGATGCTTAACAAAGATATATTGAATTGAATTGCACATAGAAGTGATTAATAAGGTCATGGTAATTGAGATTGATGAGAAATAAAGTCTCTAAACACAAAATGGGGCCCAGGACACATCTTTGGGGATATGAATGGCCAATCATTAGGGAATGGGAGAGGAATGAAGAGCCAACAAAAGAAATCAAGCAAGTACTCAAGAGCAAGCAGGGGAAGCAGGAGAGAGCGCATTTTCTGAAGCCACAAAAGGGTAGAACATCTAAGAGCATTCAGCCTTCCCCTGCTTTTGACAGAGAACTGTGTGAATCCTGAAGAAACCAAGCTTTGTTCAGGCTCAGCCATGGCTTTTATGGAGCTCCCATCATGAAAGGGCAATGCACACCAACATAAATAGCCATGGTAAAGGAAAGTCATGTGTGTGCAGTGCTTTGCAAACCTTCAGGAGCCATGTCATTGTCAGTTGTAGACAAGGCAGAGGGACTCATACACAGAAAAGCAGAAGGAGGAGACCAATGGCTAAATAGCTGATGTGGAATGTCTCTCCCCCCTGAACCTTTTTCTGCACCCTTTGAAGAGATCACCAGAACCAGCCACCAGAGCTAGACCTAGTTCAGGGCAGACAAGTCTTTGTTCCTGATTCTTATATCCTGGAGGACAATTCCCCACATCCCCAAGGGGACAACCTTTGTCCCCCAGTGCCAGCTGTTTGGACAGCCCATTCATTTGCTTGACTGATTTGGGCTGTCGCCCCTCCAGGATTTGCAGGACTTTTACCTAAGATAAAAAGACCATGACACCTTAGGTAAAGAATTATTTAGGTTAAAAAATTTCCCAATGTGGGAAATGGTGAAGAAGGAATTTGCTTCCCCTCATCTTCCCTAAGCTAATAGGGACATTTAGGATTACAGGGGGAAATCAGCTGCAAAGGAGACTGATGTGGCTAGTCCCAACCCACCCCCCCCCTTAGTACCACCGCTCCATAGTGAATTTAGTCTTAACTAAAACCCTCAGTCACTGTCTTCCTGTACCTTGACTTTTCTATGACCTGTGTTTGTATTTCAAGATGGAGTCTTGAAGGGAAAGACTGCTTCTGCCACTTCCTAGCTGTTTCATTCTGGCCAAGCAGCCTCACCTCTATTGCCTTAGTTACCTGAAATGTAACACAAGGGGCTTGAGGCCCTTATCATCAGTCTCTGTTCTTGCATTCTTCCTCCCTTCTGATGCTCTCAGAAACATAGGCTTTTCCTAAGGAACCCACCTCTCTAGACCCCCCCTTCCCAGGTTGGCTGTTCCTACTCTCCCATTCCCTGACATGCTATAAGGAAGAGTTGGTTTCTGCTTGCTTCCCCTGTCATTCTCAGACCTTCCCTCTGTTACCAGCACTCAGCTCCTTTCTCCTCTTTTAAGGTTCTCTCCCTCATGTCCAGATTCTTGCTGTATTCACCTGTGGACCTTCACTGCACCCTCCTTCCTCCCAAACAAATGGAGTCCTTCCTCACAGACTTCTCCACCTCAACATTGGCCCCCTTCAAACACTCAGGACTCTCATTTCCTCAACTTCTTCACTTCCCATGACCTATGTTTGAGGTAGCTAAGTGGTACAATGGATAGAGTGCTGGGCCTGGAGTCAGTAATACCTAAGTTCAAATCCAACTTCAGACACATTAGCTGTGTGATCCTGGGCAAGTCTGCCTCAGTTTCCTCAGCTGTAAATTGGGGATCATAATAACATCTTCATACCAGGGTTGTTGTAAGGATCAAAGGAGAGAATAATTATTTCTAACATGTCTAGCACAGCACCTGTCACATAGTAGGTGCTTCCTTCCTCTCACCTACCTCACCTACTCATGGCCTGCTAGCACCTTCCCAGAGTCACCAAAGACTTCCTCAAAGAGCCAGGATTCAATGAAGGTTTGCCAAATATGCAAAATGATGATGACACAATAATTGCAAACTGATTTGGGCTTTCCATGAGCTTCCATTATTAACTTACAATGTTCCCAATAAAAGGTTTTGGAGCTCCTAAACTTCAGAAATTCTGTAACTGGAGTAAACCAGGGGGTCCCCCTTGGAGCAAAATTTCAAGTTCTGTCAGTGTCACTGGGACCTTAGAGGTTTCATTAACATGCCCCTCTCTCTATTTAACAAATGAGGAAAATGAGTCCCAAAGACAGGAAAGGTCTTGCTCAAGAGTACACAAGTAAGGGGAAGATTCAACCCCACGTTCTATGACTCCAAATTCAGAGGTTGTGCATCTACACCTGGCATCTCCATGATCAAGATGGGGTAGGCCCTAATGATCTGCCTCTTCTGCTCATCTTATTAGCTGAGATTATACATGTAAAATACTTTGTAAATCTTAAAACAATAAAGAAATATTCTTATGTACAGAAGATATTATTGTGTACAGTGTTCAGTCCCTGAATGCTAATGCTAGGAGAAATCTTTGAGATCCTGCTTTCCAAAGTTCTCATTTTAGAAATTGGTAGATTGAAGTCAATGGAGGGGAAGCATCTTGGACAAGACCACAGGACTAGTGAGTGACTCTGTTCAACATTTAAACTCTTTCACTGTCTGGTTCTAGCCAATTTCCTAGTATTACTGCACATCACTCGTGCACTCAATGCTTCAGCCGGAGTGACCTACTTTCTATTTGCTATGCATGACATTCTACCTCTGGCTTCTGCTCCTTTGCATAGGCCATTCCCCCATACCCAGGATGCCCTCTCTCCACTCCTCATGACTCAGCTCAAGTGCCACACCCTTTATGAAGCCTTTATAGATTCCTTCAATTGTTAGTCCACCCCCCATCACTGTTTACCTATTTTGTCCATAATTTATGTTTACTTGTCTGTGAACATGTTGCATACTCCCAGGAGAATATAAATTCCTTATGAGTAGATATTGTCTCACTTTTGTATGTATATCTCTACTGCCTAGCATGATGATTTGCATTAATGAATGAAAGGATGAGTGGGGAAAAAGCATTTATTCCATGCTAAGGGCTAAGGAACCAAATAGAAGCAAGACATTATTTTGCTTCAAGGTGCTTACATTCTAATAAGGGAAGACCAACAAGGGATATTGAGTTAGAAGAGGGAAAGTCAAGGGTAAATACAAAGTGACACAATTTGGAGCTAGCTGAGCAGTGTCATGGTGGTCCAGTTCTGGGTAAATTGAGGTAAAAGCTAACCTATCAGAGTCTAAAGACCATGGTGTCAGTGTGGAGTTTTGATGGGAGGTTTAGCAAGAAACCTAGGCAAGCAACATTTTTGGAGCTGTCCAGGGATGTGATTTGTTGATTGGTTATAAACTGAATTACCTTGGGTAAGTCATTTAGCACTTCTGAACCTTAGGGTTATTGTTGCTGTTGTTGGTTTTTAATCTTTTAAATGTTAAGCAATATCACCCTTATAGTGAAAAGCCAATATGTACAAACACTTGAAGAAGTGCTACAGAAATGACTGTTATTGGCAGTAAGAATTCTGGGGGAATGGAGTGATCTGATTAATATGTTTTTTCTGCAGGGTAAAAAAAATCTCTTTCATTCAGCTTCTCCTTCAACTTAATGCTGGTGACATGACACCTTTAAATTTACCCTTTCACTCCTAAGTGATAAGCACAGTATTCTTTAGGATCACAATTCTGCCCAGGTCGGACCTCATCTTTAGTTCTGGGCACTGCAGCTTAAGAAAGATAATGATCGATTGGAGAGTTCCAAGAAGACATCCAACATAGTAAAGATCCTGGAGTCCATGTGAGATGAAGATTTGGCAAAGGAAACGAGGATGTTTAGACTGAGAAAAAGAAGACTTAGGGTGGAAGGAAAGCTGCCTTCAAATATCTTCAAGGAAGGTCTGAAACTGTTCTAACATTGTTACGCAATGGTGTGAGGGAGACAGTTTTGGGTTGAGCTTACAACAAGAAGGCCTGAGTTTGAAGGTTGGCCTCACCAATTACTAAGTATGTTGCCACAGTGAAGTCAGGTCCCCCTCTGGGCCCAAGTTTCTACACTTGTAAAAATCTACCATTGTCCTAGATGATCCCTGGTGTCCCTCTCAGTCCAAAAATCCTATGATCTGTGAAACTAGAATGAGGCTGATTCTACCTCTCTTTCTGATGATTAGAGCTCTCCCAGTATGTAACAGACCTCCGTGGAAGCTGGTGGGCTCCCCTTTACTGGACACCTTCAAGCATCAGTTGGAGGAGTCCTTGTCAGAGATGGATCTCTGCATTCACAGGCAGCTTAGACTCAGTGGTCTCTGAGGTCCTTTTCCCTCCCAGGGAGAATTTGCTGCTGCTGACAGGTAATTTGTGCATAACTCATTCTCCAACACATGAGCTACAGGCTCCCAGAAGTGCCTTTCAACTGTAATTCTGGATTTCCTTTCCTTGGAGAGTGCAACTGACATCTCTTATGTCATAAAAAGAATAAGGAACACAATTACTGGGGCTCTTAGCATCTCTCTGCATTTCAGACAAAATGTTCTGTTCTCTTTGCTGTCTAATTCTCTTCAACAAAAACTTCTTGCCAATTATATTTAATCCTATACCCATCTCTTAAGTTCTCAATGTCTCAGTCCTCTACTGATTTTGAAAAGTCTTCATTTCTCACTACTAGGTCTGAGGCACTAGAAAGGAAGCCATGACTCCCAAGCCTGGGAAATGAATCCCCATTTACTAAGGAACATTCTGAGGATATTTCTAGAAATTTCCCTTTTTTTCTAATGTGCATTTTCTGACCTTCCTGTCCTGTCTCTCTCTAAAACCAGAAGGTGAATATCAATTTCATTCTAGAAATATTTATTAAGTACCTGCTGTATGCAGACTCCAAGGGCTTCAGGGGGAAATCCATTCACTAGAAGGTACAAACCCCCATCTAGTTTGTAATATTTACTGGGAGAATGGAAGCTCCATGAGCACAGAAACTGGTTTTACTTTAGTCTTTGTATCTCCAGTGCCAGTACATTTGTTCTTCTCCTCAGGCCAGACCAATGACTTCATTAGGACAGGATGCTACCAGGGAGGAGCCCCCATCCTTCACCATCAGTGTAGAGCCATTCCTGCTCAGAAACATGGTACTAGAGACTTGTCCAGGGCACTGAGGGTTAAGAGCATTGTCCAGAATTACGTGGGCAGTTATGTGGCCAGAGTCATGTGGTCTGACTCTCCCTTGGAACTGAATTCAATAATTGAATTGAATTACTAGACCATGAGCTCCCAAAGGCAGGGTCTTTTCTCATCTGTATAACACCAGAACTATCCAAGAATTATGGGAAATTAGAGCTGAGAGGAAGCTCATATATCATCCAGCCCAATCCTCTTACTTTCAACATGAGAAAATGAAGCCAAGAGAAGACATACTCTTGTTGTCGCTGCTGCTACTGCTGCTATTGTTCTAATGTTCTAATTATGACTGTTCTTATTCTATTGTATTCTTCTTCTAACCTTATTTACTACTTTAAGTTTTGGAAACTGCTTTATAGGTTCCTCTCATGTGAGCCTTACAACAATTTTGCAGGATAGGTGTTATTATTATCTCCAATTTATGGCTGAGGAAATTGAGGCAGAAGAAGTTAAATTACTTACCCAGAGTCACACAACTAGTAACTACCTGAGGTTGGATTTGAACTCACGTCTTCCTGATTCCAGATCCAGCCCTTTGTCAATTGCAATGCCTATCTGTCTATTAATATAGTGAATTAATAGCAGAGCAGGACTGGAACCCAGATCTCCTGATTCCCAGACATTTTCTCTTTTCAACAAAATATTGTCTGAGTCTATCACAGCTACTTTAGGGGATTTAGAGGTTTCCACAGAGGAAGAAGATAAGCCAGTAAATGCTTCTTTTTGGTGAGGCAATGAGGGTTAAGTGACTTCCTCAGGACCACACAGCTAGTAAGTGTCAAGTGTCTGAGGCTGGATTTGAACTCAGGTCCTCCTGAATCCAGGGCTGGTGCTCTATCCACTGTGACACCTAGCTGCCCCAGCCAGTAACTTCTAAGAGTAAAATAGGCCTTAATTTGGGGTGGTTTGGTTGGCATAAGAACATGTTTGTGACATGAGCAACACAAGGGGTTTGGGGGACAAGATAAAAGGGGGAACAATGATCCTAGGGTCCATATAACAAAGAGGCAATGAATGGCACAATCAGTTCTCTAGAACAGACATGATATGGAGTGGCTGTGCCTCAGGTGAAATGACCTTTAGGCCACAGCAAGAGAAGGAAGCTTAACACAAATTCAACAAATGTGTAGCCTCTGCTGACACTCCTGACTTCTAGTCCAGCTTTTACCTGATATTTTTTGAAATATAATATTTGATGTGATAGTTACAAATGATAGCCCTCCAATGCAGAGTTACTTAGGCTAAGTGCTCCTAATGTCCATAAAACATATAATAGCTCATGATAGCTAGCACTTATATAATGTTTACTATGTGCAATGCATAGTGCTAAGGGCTTTATAATTACTATTGCATTTGATTCTTATTTGATCCCTAGCTAACTGCAAAGGCTTTGAGAGCCTCTTTAAACCTCCACCCAATTTCTAGTTTCAGCAAATAAACTCTGCTCTCCTACCCCAGCCTGGTACCAATAAATAACCTAGGATATTTCCCTGCCACATCTGGTTCTTATTGGTAATGTTTTTCCCTACATTTGGCATCAATTACTTATTCTTAAACTCATTTTTAATACTCTGAATATGTGCCCCCACAAAGATCTGGGACACTGTACACGTCTCCCTACCCCTCCCTAGCCCTGAAAGTGGGTGAGCATCTTTGTATCTGTGAAGCCAACCCTCTATCTGTCTGTATTGCTATATACGATCTGTATGCTTTTTCTTGCTTGTTTGCTGTGTCACATGATAATAAAACTCCTGTTTGTACTAGCTTCCCTAGTACCAATTTCCTGCAAATTCTGAAACCCTGGTCTTGGTGCTCATCCAAGCTGTAAGGCCAAATAAAGCACATCTATGTAAAACCAAAATCAAGTATTGCATATAAAGGCAATAAACCAGAGACCTTTCCAACATGATCGGGGTAAATCCCAGACATCCCTTGTCATCATTTCTATTTGTTATAGTGCTCGAAATGCCAGTAACATAAATAGGGAATAGAAACTGAGGGAATAATCATGAGCAAAGAGCAAGCAAAATATTCCTTTTTCAGATCACACAGAGGTTTACAGCATCCTAGAGTGTCAAATAAAAATGAATTTCAGCCATTTAATAGCGTCCAATAAAGTTGCAAGGTATGGAGTAATCTTGCAGAAATCATCAGATTTTATATATATTAACAAAAAACTTAGCAGAAAAAGACTGAAAAAATCCATTTAAAAGAATACAGAACACGTAAGATTGTTGTTATCTTTGTTGTTGTTTTGTCCTTCATTCCTGAAGAAGACCATGACTTCAGGGTGATGGCATGACTTGCAGTGAATTGGATTTAAGTGAGGGAGGGCTATGCAAGGTCACCAACCTCACTCCCATCTCCAGAAATATCCGGATCCAGTGGAAAATATATAGAGATGACACTAGATGTTTAAGGCACTTGGGGTTAAGTGGCTTGCCCAGAGTCACAAACCTAAGAAGTGTCTGAGGTGAGATTTAAACTCAAGTCCTCCCAACTTCAGGGTCTGTGTTCTATCCACTGTGCCACTTGCTGCCCCAAAGAATATGCAAGATACTTTGGAGTCTACCTACCAGTACACAGAGAGGAATTATATCAATTAAATACCCTCTACAGAATTAAGGACTGAGTAAAATAATTAAAGAATCATTCATTGCTCAAGGATAGGCCAACTCAATGTAATAAACATGACAATATTACAAAATCACTTTACTTATTCAGGACCATAGCAATCAAACTACCAAGAGGATACATACAGCTAGGAAAAAAATAACCAAATTCATCTGTGGGAATGACTAGTCAAGATTTTCAAAGTAAATAACAAAAAATAGGAAAGAAGGGGCCTAGCAGTATCAGTTCTCAAATTATATGACATCGTAGTCAATAAAATAATGTGATGCTAGAGGCTGATCAGTAGAACAGATTATGTACAAAACATATGGAGAAAAATGAAGACAGTAGTCTAGTGTTTGGTAAACCAAAAGTCCCAAGCTACTGGATAAGAGTTCAGGATTTGACAAGAAGTTCTGGGAAAACTGGAAAGTAGTCTAGCAGAAACTAGTTATAGACAAGTATACCAAGGCCAGCTTGAAATGGATACACTGTCCAGATATAATTATAAGAAACAAATCAGAAAAGCAAGGAAAAATTAGTTTTCATGTGCATGGATAGGGAAGAATTCATGATAAAATAAGTGATAGAATGGATCACAAAACATAAAAATAATAATTTTGATTGCTAACTTTTAAATGTTTCTTTTTTTAGCAAAACAAAGCCAATACAGCTAAAATTAGAAGAGAAGCAGGTAAATGGGGACAGTGTCTTTGCATAAAGTTTCTCTGATAAAGGTCTAATTTCCAAAATATAGATGTAACTGATCCAAATTTATAAGATTCAGACACATTCCTCTGATAGATGGTTAAAGAATATGTACAGGTAGTTTTCTAAGGAAGAAAGCCAAGCTATCAATAACCATATTAAAAATGTTTCAAATCACTAATAATTAGAGAAACACAAATTAAAGCAACTCAAAAGTTCCTCCTCAAACCCATCAGACTGGCAAAGTTTACTAAAAATAAATGACAAATGCTGGTGTGTATGAATGAAAATAGGCACGTTAATGAATTGTTAGTGGAGCTTTGAGTTAATTCAGCAATTTTGAAAAGAAATTTGGTGCTATATTCAAAAAGTTATCAATCCGTCCAATACTCTTTCACTCAGTAATAAAATTACTAGGCCTATATTTAAAAAAATAAAAGAGGAAAGAAAAGATCCTAAGGTAAAAATATATTTTATGACTCCTTTTGTTGTTGCAAAGATATGGAAAAAAGGAGTATCCATTAATTGGAGAATGAATATTAATATTAATATAATGGACCAATATTGTATTAAGAAATATTGGAAGGATTGTTTGCTGAAGAACTGTGAATGAATTGACTATTCTCAACAATACAAGGATCCAAGACAATCCCAAAGGACTATTCATGAAACACATTACCCACCTCCAAAGAAATAACTGATATTGAAGGAACAGACTGAAGTATGCTATGTTTCATTTTCTTTTCTTTTTTCTTTTAATAAAGATTTCTTGTACAAAATGACAAATATGGTCATGTTGTACATAATCCTACATGTATAACCCATATAAAAAAGAAATATTGGATTGCATGGTCCCAAAGAAGGCTGTGAAGGTTTGTATGAACTGATATAGAGTAAAGAGAGCAGGACCAAGAGAAGAATATACACAACAACAACCAAAGAAAAGACAAAGAAGTATGAAAGACATCAGAATTTTTATCAATGTCCAAATATCATCCCAGAGGCCTGCAGGTGTGGTACACTACCCAGCTACAGAGAGAGAAACAATGGATTCAGAGAAGTGACAGAGAAATGCATTTTTGGAACATGGCCAAATTTGACATTTATTTTGTATGACTAGGCATATTTATTTAAAGGGTTGGCCTTTTTAATAGTTGAGAGGGGGAAGGAAAAAATAAAATTATAATTGAAAAACATTTTAATTTAATTTAAAAATAAATTCAACAAATGTTTACTAAATACCGACTATTCATTTGGTACTCCTCTATGCACCAATAATGAAAACACAAAAATCTGAAATAATTCTTGACCTCTGAGTTTACATTCTACTGAGACAAACTGCATTGAGTAAGCAGCAGTGTGTAGACTTCATCACCAATCACCTGAGTCCTAGAACAGGGGCTCCTATAATGAAGACATTAAGATATAGAGCAAGAAGAGGACCTAGAAAGAGCATGTGTAGGCTGCCATTGCCAGTCAGCAAATAAACATTTATTAAGCACTTACTGTGTGCTAGGCTCTGAAGACACAGAAAGAGGTAAAAGACAGTCCTTGCCCTCAAGGACATCACAGTTTAATGAGGAAGACAACAAACAAATAAAAATATACAAACAAACTGTATACAAGATAAATAAGGGGAAATTAAAAGAGGAAAGGTACTACGAAGAAGAGGGCTTGGTAAAGGCTTCCTGTAGAAAATGAGATTCCATTTGGAACTTAAAGGAAGCCATAGGGAGAAATGAGAGTAACAGTATTACATCCATGAGAGCCAGCCAGAGAAAACATCTAAAGCCCAGTGATAGAGCATCTTGTTCATGAGATAGCCAGGAGGCCAGTGTCATTGGATAAAAGAAAGCCATCTTTGTGTGAAGCCTAAGGTGGGTAAGGTGGGGGTGGGATCAGAAGTAGCAGAATGCCATTGAGAGTTCTGTTGCTTTTTCTGGCCTAATTGGTTTTGTTTTCAGTTCCATAGCATGCGAGGGCCCTCTCCCCTAGTAAGGAAGAGCTAAATTATGGAAACCTCTGGGGGAATAAGAATGAAGTTGGAAGCTCCAGAACATCTTGATTTCTGCTCCAAGATATGGCCCACTCCAAAGAAGGAACCTCTGAGGCATCATGATATTCGCTAGACAAAATATTGTGCTGGGGTGCTGCAAAATCGGGGCCCCAAGAAGTAGGGAAGACCTTCTGCTTAAGTCTTTTTGTCTACTCTGTCCTATAAAAAGTTGGCAGTTTCTTCTCTTCAGAAATGTTGAGATCTAGGATCTCTCCTCCAGACCAGTTGCTCTATTGCAACAAACCAAACCCTGCTTCTATCTAAATTATTTGGTGTGCAAGTTTAGTTCTTCAAATGAGGATATCCAAGAACTACTCATGACAGTGGGGATGGAGGAGTGAGAAGCAGTTCATGGGAGGAGAGTAGGTTAGGGAATTCAGTAGCTAAACTATTTGAGAAATGATTAATATGTATGTTGAAGTCCCCAAGTATGAGGACAGAAGTGAGAAGAAAAGTGATGAGGCAGGTACAGAACTCATTGAGGAAGAAAGGAGAGTAACTTATTAGCATGTTCTGTAGAAAACAGCTCCCAGAATTTTGACTGAGTGGTAGATATAAATAACATGTACCTCAAAGTAGAAGAGGTTACTGAGTGACAAAAGGAAAAGAACCAGAAAATGCCAGCGGGGAGCAAGGAGTATTCCAAAACCTCCACCTCAACCAGTGAGCTGAGAAAAAGGAATGAAGGTTGAGGAAGTACTGAAAAGGGTGACCCAGGTTAGCTGATGTCATCCAAAGGGAGCCCAGTTTCAATGATAGCTAGAAAATGGAAGAAGTGGGAGAGGAAAAGATTGAAGATGAAAGAAAACATATTGCCTATGGAACAGACATTCCACTAGACACAATGGAAGGGAAGGAGGACATTTCACTGGATCTGTGGGGTGGGAGGGTTGAGGGAGATGAGAATGAGAAATCTGGTGGTGGGATAGAAGATGGGGGATGGAATCTGGATGATTATCTACAGAAGTTCAGAATCACTTAGATGTGAGAATGTTCATGGTTGAATGGAAGGCACCACTCTTCTTCCCAGAGGAGGCTGAAGATCAGTCTGAAGACATGTGTAGAATGAGATGGAAGGTGTGCAACTAGATGGTCAGACTTGAGTCTTCATTTCACTACTCTTCTTCCTTCCAAAGACTGAAGGAAAAGGATGCAGCAAGAGATAGGAGTCTGTGCAGCAAGAGTTGGAAGACCTGCTCCCTCCTCACTTTCAGCTACACATCTGGGACACTTCTCCTTATTGCATGACTTCTTCCCCTTGCTGCCTTTATATATTTTAATGTCCTATGGACACGTTGAAATAACCACCTCTTCCTACTGCTGCTGCACAGCCTGAACCCCTTCAAGGACACTTACTTAATACACAACATATTTAAAAGTCAGTGTGGGGGCAGCTAGGTGGTGCAGTGGATAGAGCACCGGCCCTGGAGTCAGGAGTACCTGAGTTCGGATCCGACCTCAGACACTTAACACACACTTGCTGGCTGTGTGACCTTGGGCAAGTCACTTAACCCTAACTGCCTCACTAAAAAAAAAAATAATAATAAAAAAAAAATAAAAGTCAGTGTGGTACTGTGGATAGAGCCTGACCTCAGAGTCAGGAAGACTTATGTGGACTCACATGGCTCCTCTCACAGTTCAATGCTGACTTCCAATTTTATGATGTGAATACATCTTTTTTTAACAAGCCTCTTTAAAAGAGAGATCTAGGGCAGCTAGGTGGCACAGTGGATAAAACACCGGCCTTGGATTCAGGAGAACCTGAGTTCAAATCCGGCCTCAGATGCTCCACACTTACTAGCTGTGTGACCCTGGGCAAGTCACTTAACCCTCATTGCCCTGCAAAAAAAAAAAAAAAAAAGAGAGAGAGATCTACAGGGGTCATTTTCCAAATCTCAACAATGGGAGTCCTTGAGACACCAGAAAGTAGGTGGTCAGCATGCCCCACATGGCCCAAACAAGAAAGCTATGAAACTGCTCCTGGAGACAAAGGCTAAACAGACAGCAGAAGCACAAAGGCAAGAAGAAAACCAATGGCTGTATCAGATGGTGGACGGATGGAGTATTGGACTGGAGGGAGGAAGAGCTGAGTTCAAATCCAGTGACCACCAGCAAGCTACTTTACTTCCCTGAATCTCAGATAACTCTCTAGGACTCTAAGTTAGAAGCAAGTGGCAATCATCAGAGTCAAGAGGAAATTCATACTAGGAGTTCCAGGGCCCTGACATATTGTCATAAATTCTTTCCAATCAGGTCATTAATGTCATTCCCAGCAACAATTTAGGTCAGAATCATGACCCTTTGGCCCAAGTGATGTCAAGTCAACAAGTAGTTAGTAAGTTATTACTATGTGCCAGGAACATCTGTTCCGATTAACCTCCTCCCCCAATTTGACCAAAAAGGACCACTGAAGCTCAAAGCTCATGGGGGATCGCCTGGGACTGCAGGGAGCCTTGAGGACTGGAACAAACCTTAGAGATCAACATTCAAAAAGGACCCAGTAAGTACATTTAGGACTCTGTGCCCTTCCCTTCTCTTGTCCCAGAGAGTACAAATACAAAAAAAAAAAAAAGAAGTGACTCCAACATTCAGGGAACTTTTCATCTTTGAGGGGAGACCATATGAACGATGAATGCACAAGTGCCATGCTAGACACTCAGTATACAAATACACAAAATGGACAAAATCCCACAATCAAGAATTTTACCTTCTACTGGGGAAACACACAAATATAAAAACACAAACTATGTACAAATGGCTTTGGTGGGAGCAGGGAAGAAGGGTGCTCCAGCATCTGGGGCATCAGGAAAGGTTTCTTGGAGGAGGATCCATCTGAGCTGAGCCTTAAAGGAAGAATCCAAGAGGCAGAAGAGAGGAGGAAGAGCAGCTTATCCAAGAACCTCACTTTGGAGGAAGATAGACTGACTCCCTAAGAGATGATATGGGGGGGGGGGGGTTTACAGGAGCATAGATTGGGCAAAAGGGCGGACCATGGAGGTCGTCTCTTCTAGCCCCTTGACTCTGTATATGAGGAAATTCAGGCCCAAAGAGAAGACTCTTGCCCAAGTTCCCCAGGGTCAGAGCTGGGGAGAGAAGCCAAGGCTCCTGACTACAAATCCCAGGCTCTTTCCCCTGCCTGAACTGGCTGCCTGTCACTTAGAAACTGTCCTCCTCTGATCCCCAGCTCCTGACTCTGGGCTCCCTGAATGAGTCTGCTGCATTGCAGTGGTCTATTGACTGTCTAGGAAAATGCAGCTGTAAGAGGCCCAGCCTCTCAGGCAGGGGGAGCTAGACTGCAGCCTCAAGTCGGCATCTGGAACCCCAGACTGAGATGGTAGTTCTTGCCCTTTACTTACTGAAGCACTGACAGAGCCAGAGGCTCAGGCTCCGCCAAGGGAGAGGAGCACAGAAAAGAGCAGAAGTAGGGGGAGTAGGGAAAGACTGTTCCCCACCTCCAGAGAACTGGAGAGGTCCCATTCCCGGGCCAGGGGGCCTTTGTCTTAGAGATTGACTGCCTGAGACCCAGTGGGGGGGTGGGGCTATGATAGCCTTGTCATCCATTTCTGGCAAGAGCACTGATACCCTAACCCTCAGCTCTGAGAAAAGTCCTTTCCCTGGGGCAGAGAATCTGGAAAAAGAACTGTCCTGAGTCAGACCCAAGCCCCAGATTGGGCTAGGGGAGGGAGAACCATGGCTTCCAGACTCTGGGCTCTTCCTCACCTCTAAGTGGCCCACTCCCTTCTTTCTGATAACTGAGGCCCTCCAATCCACCCCCACCTCATCTACTCCCAATGTGTCCTTTTCTATCAATCACAAAAGCATAGACCTCGAGCTGGAAGAGATCTTTTAGGCCAACTATTCCAACCCCCTAATTTTACAACTGGAGAAACTAAGGGAGCCCAGAGAAAAGTAACAAAAAGCATAAGAATATCATGGGTCTAGAGCTGGAAGGGACTTCAGAGGCCATCTAACCTCTTCAGTTTACAGATGAGATAATTGAGGTTAAGTGATTTTCCCATGGTTATGTAGATAGTAAATAGCTTAGCTAAGATTTGAACTCTGGTCCTGTGACTCAAATATCACTTCTTCCCTTGGCTAAATATGTGAGTTTGGCAAATTACTTGATATCTATAGGCCTCAGCTTCTTCAACCATAAAACAACTGGGTTCCAGGAGCTAAATACTGAGGACCCACCCAGTTCTATATCTAGGATTCTAAGAATCTAAGTTCTCTTAATTCAGCACTTCCACTGTATTGCACCACCCCTGTCTCAGCCCTCCCCTTACCAGCAGACTGATGTGCGAAGATTTGACAAGATGCCTCATTCACCATTCATCACCACCCCCACTGCTCCACACATGTTCCAAGGATGAGCCTATTCACAAAAGAAGGCAGTCAAGAAGCATCTATTGAATGAGATATTCCTTGAATACTTCTGCTATCTACTGATATTCAAGTCATCTTTCCTAAACAATTCACACCATCATTCCACCAGACATAAAAACCTGTAACCAAGGAAACTACCTTGGCCATCTGAGCTAAAGCACTCACTCTCATTCTCTCCATTGCTTCTGAATAGACTGATGAAGCTGGAAGGGATCTTAGATATCACCTAATCCAGCTCTCAATTAACAACAGAGGAAACTGAGACTTTGAAAGAAGGGAATTGCTCAAGCTCTCATAGCATGTCAGAGGTAGAGCCAGGACTCCAAGTCAAGGCTACTGTCCCCAAGTCCAAATTTCAGTCCACCCCAGTACCATTATTCTTGTGACATTAACATCTGCATGATAAATGCCTTTCAAGAAGGCCTTGGAAATAGAGATTTTCATTTAAAAATCAAAGACTTTTTATACTAAAGCAATATATATAGTGGGATCTTGTATTTTCTCTTTCATTTAATTCTGTTCATTTGTTTTAAAAGCCTGCCAGATCTTTTTTTTTTCATTTTCATCAGTGATATCTTCTGTATCCTTATATACTTTCTGTAACCTCTGGCTTAAAGGGCCAATTGTATGAGACTCTTTCTTGTTAGAGGTAAAATATTCAATGGCATGAGTCTGCACAAAGGGTTTAGTGGAGTGGGCAAAAGTGGGAAGAAAAAAAGATCCAAGGTTCTATGAAAGAAGATGTTTAACACCAATATTTCCTCAAGTTGTTAAAGGTAGAGAAAGACTGAGAAGAAGCTGATATGAGAGGATCTGTAAATCTCTATAATGTCTATCTCCAGTTTGCTACACTAGAGATTTTGGAAATTTTCCTCTTTGGGTGAGATCTTTGACTCTCTCTTGGTTAAACTGAGTTTCCTCTCTCTGACAGGGAGAGCTCCTTCAATCCATCTTGCCTCATATATATATATATTCAAATGTATACTTTTTCTGATTTCTGTTATGCTATTAACTTGAATAAATGAATTTCTTTGGTATTTGCTGTAAATCATTATGGAACTGGCATTTGTTGGGGGAAAAATTAATCCTTGGATGTAAAGCTTAGGTCCTTTCCCATTAAATGGGGATTAAGAGCTGTAACTTGAATTTCAAAATTATATATCTTAGGCAAACAATATTTAAGAGAGTAGATAGACATAATTCTTGTCAAGCACTGCCTCTCTATGAGTACAGCATGGTGGTTAGCCTCTGGCTCCAAACTCCTGCTTCCTTTTCTGGAAGAAATTAAAGTCTTTCTCTGGAGAAAAGTGGGGGAGGAGATGCTAGAACCGCCTGTTCTTGCCTCCCTGTTAGCCACATACATGATACAAGTTATTACATTAATATATGTGACTAGATCATTATCCTATTTTATAGGGATGAAAAAAGTCACTATAAGGCTAAAATCATCAGTTAATAGAATCAACTCATTATAGTAATTATATTACCTATGATTGTTTCCAGTTTTTCGGTACCTTTCAAATATCATAGAAATAAATTTCTCAATGCTTTTGAAATTATCTTCCTTCCAACAAAGATTGTTCCTGTGTGTACTCAGATGAGTTCAGCCACTTTTCATATCTTTGTTTTCTTAAGCACCATTTTCACTTCTACATATAGTGCAATCAGGTACTGACATGTTAGAGTTCAAACATCTTTGGTTATCTGTCACCAATGATGAAAATAATTGACCAAAGACATGCTGTTGTATTTTTCATCCACTCACTCATTTCAATTCAATTCAAATTAACAAATCTGTTGGTATCTACTACATTCCAGGCATTGTGCAAGACAGTGGTGATGCAAAGACCAACATGAAATGTTCCCTTCCCTCAAAGAGCTTACATTCTACTAAGGGGAAACAACATGTATCCAGGTAAGTAAATGCAAAGTAGATAAAAAGTAAATACAATGTAATGGGGGGGGGGAACTAACATGAGGTCAGAAAAGTCTTCTCTTTGTTATTAACATCATAGCACCTTGGTTTTATCCCAAGACCCAAGGGATTCTCCCTTCTGCTGGTAAACAGTTGCCGGAAAAGAATCAACCAGTCAGTCAATAAACATTTATTAAACATCTACTATGTGTCAAACATTATTCTAAGTACTGAATCTCTAGCAACCTTTTCAAGAAGCAAAATACACTGTGAAGTTATCTTAATGTATTCAAAAAACCCATAGCAAATACAAAGCCTGAAGTCAAAATTCATCCAAGACATCAAGATAAAATAAAATTTGGGGCAGCTAGGTGGCACAGTGGAAAAAGCACTGACCATGGATTCAGGAGGACCCCAGTTCAAATCTGGTCTCAGACATTTGACACTTACTAGCTGTGTGACCCTGGGCAAG
This sequence comes from Dromiciops gliroides, assembly GCF_019393635.1. Lineage (NCBI taxonomy): Eukaryota > Metazoa > Chordata > Mammalia > Microbiotheria > Microbiotheriidae > Dromiciops > Dromiciops gliroides. Next base: position 695,694,085 of record NC_057862.1, read on the forward strand.
TCACTTAACCCCAATTGCCTCACCAAAAAAAGGGGGGAAAGATAAAATAGAATTTGAATAAGGACTAGACCTGTGCAGATTGGCACCTCTTAAAGTGTTACCTAGAGTTCTGAGAGGTAAAAGGATTTTGCCAGTTTCAAAGCCAAGACTTGAATTCAGGTCTTCCTGACTCTGAGACCAAATCTCTATTAACTACATCAGGTTTCTTTCCTTTCCTTTTCTTCTTTTTTTGCGAGGCAATTGGGGTTAAGTGACTTGCCCAGGGTCACACAGCTAGTAAATGTTAACTGTCTGAGGCCAGATTTGAACTCAGGTCCTCCTGACTCCAGGGCCAGTGCTCTATTAACTGTGCCACCTAGCTGCCCCTATCAGGTTTCTTTTCAAGGAAAATTGCAACATGAAGTCAAGATAGCCCAGGTGAAAAAACAAAACAAGAAAAAGTCTCTGAATTCAAAAATCACAGTGGACTTACTACAATGAAGGCTCAGAAATTCCCATAATTCCCAGATGGAATCAGAAGGGACCTCAGTCACCAATTAGCCCAACCTTAAACTGCAAAGGAATCCTCCCTTCTCTCACCTGACAAGGGTTTTGGTTAAAGCCCTCCTCTTTTCACTTTGGGGTAATTCTCATGTTTGGGAGTTTTTCCTGCCTGCTACCACAAGAACGAACAACTCATTCCTGCTCCAGAAGGATGATCAAGAACAAGGAGAGGGAATAGGGGAGCAAAACAGCTATACATGCCCCTGCCAAACCTTTCTTTTCCTCCATAGTTTTCACATTTCAATGACTGCCTGAAAAACTCACATATTTTCCCAAAATATCCAACAATTCAAAGAAACGTTCCCCAAGTACAAGGAAGGAACACCTCACCAATATTATATGTAAGCATATCTCATGTGTTTCAATGGATTGCCTTCTGTCAGTGCCTCAAGAGAGGATGCAAATTAGCTAGAAAAACTCCACTTTATGTTTCCATCAATAGATGGCACTAGAAATATCTACATTCTTTCCCTGAGCTGCATCCTAAACTCCCCAGAGCTCAAGAAAATGCCCATGTGGGGTAATAATAACGATAACAATAACAATTTAGAAAATAATTTCCCAAGCTGTCCCAGAACCCACTTAGAATGGCCAGGTGGTGAGAAGAGCCACCACCAATAAGGGTGTCCTTCTCTTGCCTTTCCCTCTCACCACATTCCCCAATCTGAGACTACCCAGAACTCATTTGGACTGTTTTGATCACAATGCTTGTGTAAATGAAAGTCAGCAACTCTCTATTTTCTACTCAGATGGAGGACCACTAGACCTTACCATATGCCCTGTCATTGTATCCTAAACCTTATCATGTGCTCTGTAGACCTTTAATGTTCTCATATAATCTACTGATGTTACCTAAGTCTACTTGGGATTGACCATCCACTTTTCCAGCATACCTTTTGGGTTTCCATTGTATACTGATAAAGTTTAGCTAATGAAATTAGTCAATAACCATAACCCCTAAAGTATGCTGACACTCTAATACCAAACCTCATTTGCTCCTTGTCACTCCATAATGGTACATGGCTGGTTAATATCCATGTTGTTTTCAGTGTTAGTGAAAAAGAGGTTCCATACAAGCCTGGGCAAATATGCAGCAGTCCATACTACATGTGACCCTGCGATGATTCAAGCAAGGAAGAAGATGATGATGAGTGAAGGCCTCTAATTCCTATGAGATAACAATCCAAGGATGGTCAAGAGAATTCAGGGCTTCCAACAATGCAAAGTACATACAAACACAGTGAGCTCCCTGAGGACAAGTATTTCCTCTTTCTGTGTTACCAACACTTATCACAATGCCTAAAACATAGTAGGAGCTTCAGAAACATTTTGATTGATTATAGATTGACTGAAGGAAGCAAAGTGAACTTCCTACATAACACTGACACTGTGTGAAATCAAACTTGAGTTCATTTGATTTTTTTGGTTTAAATATTAAGCACTTACTATATACTCTGCGTATAGTAACTGGGCATCTTTCTAAGTGCTAGGAAAGATAGTCCCTTCACTCAAGGAGTTTACAATCTAATAAGGAAAGACAACATGTGTAGGGGAGTGGCAGTCAGGAAAGAATGCTTTGGTCAGCCAAATCACACATGGGACAGTCAGATGACAGAATCTTTCCAGGAATGGTACTGTTTCCTGGATGATTGTCTCAAAGCTAAAGACAGAAAGCATGGCAAGGTAAGTGTACACCATATCGTGCATGAGATAAAAATGACCAGAGAACAGCATTCTTGGTCTAGCTTGGGCTAAATGTGGTGCTCCCTCCTCAGTAATGTGTCCTAATAGACTAAGAGTGGAATGAGGTAGCTGTAGAGCCATGTCTTGTCAAGATCAATGATGACTTCATGATTACACAGTTCTGATTGTTCTGAGGTGCTAGCTTATCTTTGTCTTCGTACATTGCACTGATATATAAGAAAGTGCTGGAGCAACTCACAAAGCTCTTGAGAGCCAGTAGTAAAATTTTCAGATTAACATTTATAGCTATGAAATCCCAGTCACTACAAGTCAAGGTTTGATTTATTGTTTCATTGATTTCTAGACTTAATAAAGTAATAGAGAAAATTCTAATAATAGATTAAACTTAAAAGTGTATCTTTGGGGGCAGCTGGGTGGCACAGTGGATAGAGCACTAGCCCTGGATTCAGGAGGACCTGAGTTCAAATCCGGCCTCAGACACTTCACACTTACTAGCTGTGTGACCCTGGGCAAGTCACTTAACCCTCATTGCCCTAAAAATTTCAAAAAAAAATCAAGTGTATCTTGTATGCATTCTTTCCCAGAGAGCCAGTTGTTAAACCATTTGCCATCACACCACTACTTCCTGATATGGTTCTGGAAGGAAATACTGATTTTTCAAAAAGAATAGATCATATTAAAAGGAAATCGCGGGGCAGCTAGATGGCGGGGGCAGCTAGATGGCGCAGTGGATAGAGCACCGGCCCTGGATTCAGGAGTACCTGAGTTCAAATCCGGCCTCAGACACTTAACACTTACTAGCTGTGTGACCCTAGGCAAGTCACTTAACCCCAATTGCCTCACTAAAAAAAAAAAAAAAAAAAAAAAAAAAAAGGAAATCGCATTAGCATTGCAGGCTAGAATCAAATTCTATCTCAAATCATAGACCAAGTTTATGTAAATTGTATATTTTAAAGTAAGAATCTGTGAACTCTTAGAAAGGCAGGCAATGGGGGCAGCTAGGTGGCGCAGTGGATAGAGCACCGGCCCTGGAGTCAGGAGTACCTGAGTTCAAATCATGCCTCAGATGCTTGACACTTACTAGCCATGTGACCCTGGGCAAGTCACTAAACCCCAATTGCCTCACACACAAAAAGGCCGTGACTAAGTTTATTGTTTTTATTTTCATTTCTTTTTTTAACATTGTTGCTAGCTGGTTAGATAATGAAGCAGAGGACTTTAACATGCATGAATTTCAGCATGACATTTGACAACATGCTGTGCTATCTGGTGAAAAAGATAAAGAAATGTGGGTCATAGCAGTTAGGTGGATTCCACACTGGAGTGAAGTCTGTAGTCAAATGCACCAAGGGTCTTGTCCAAAATGACCTTATCAGGCAGTCTGTCTTAACTGTGTTGAGGAAGATTCTGAGTGTGCACGGTGTGAGATTTCACAGCTGCAGCTTTCACCATTAGACCATGTGAGCCTTGGAATTCCCCACCTTCATTAGGTAGGATTCTTGTCAAAAGCTGTCATTGTAAGACTTCTGTGTACTCCCTTGTGAGACTGCCCATTTACAACTGGTACAAGGAAGATTCTAGGGTCCTAGATTTAAACCTAGAGACCAGATAATCCAATACCCTCATTTAAGAGAGGGAGAAGCTGAGGTCCAGGAACAGTGACTTGCCTAATATTGCACAAATAGTAAACATCATATATGCCTGGCAAATCTGGAGAGTAATAATAATAGCTAACATTTCTATAGAGTCTACTATGTGCCAGGCACTTGCTAAGCACTTTACAACTATTATCTCATTTGATCCTTTGATTTTTGCCCTCAGGAAACTGAGGGAAATGGAGGTTAAGTTATTTGCAATGAGTCAGGTAACTAGAAAGGGTCTGGGGTGATATTTGAACTCAGTCTTCCTCATTCCTAGCCCATTGCTCCATCTTCTATACCACCAATATACCCAGATTAGGTAGAGCCTGTGTTTGTCATAATGTCTAGGAGGAAGAAGGTCATGAATTGGCCTAGACTAAAAGAAAAGTAGGAAGCTGTACTTCAGTGCTGCCAGACTCAAATGGAAAGATGTCTATGGCTAACATATTAACTTATACAATGATAAATCAGAATTATCTGCATTGTAATTATATTCATTTTGTTAAATATTTCCGAATTATATTTTAATCTGGTTTGGGCTACGCTCAGGAGTTCTTTGGGCAAGGCAAATTTTGAGTTTGACACCTCTGGATTATAGTGAATGAGGGCTTCAACTTGAAGCTTGGAAGACTTGGGTTCAAATCCTTTCCTTAGTAACTGTGCAACCCTTAAGTAGTAAGTAGTTTGATTTCTCTCTGTACCTTAATTTCTTCAACTGAAAATTGAAGAAATTGGGCTTATTGGCCACTTCTAGATTTAAATCTATGGTCTGAACACTAGCAAAGAAAATTGCTTGGTAGAACTGACCCCAGACAAGGCTAACTGAGTTCCTTTCTGAGATCAAGGCTACCGGAGGACAATTCTCCAAGGAGGCAGTCCTATGATGGGCTTCTGTGAATATATCTTGGCAAACAAATGAACTTTCAGCAATCCCTAGGAAGACACAGTGTTAAATGCTCAGTTGTTATTCTCAGAGGTCTCTGGATACAGATTTGTAATAACAACTACCTTTTCAGAAATGCAGGTACCTCATTCATCATTGCTCTGACTGCTGTTCACCAGAGACACAAAAGTGATTCACAGATTCCAGAAAAAAAATAAGATTTTTCAGCATAGGAAAAACCTAATTCGCTACTCCTCCTCAGGAACTTGGATGACATTCTAGCACTTCAAGAATTCCAATTCAGATGAATAAAAGGGGGATGGATTCTCTAATCTAGCAAAACCTGTACATTGACAATGGCTATCTCAATTTTCTCCTTAGTTTAATCGGTACAAGAATCTCAGTCTCCCCAAGTATGGAGAGGAAAGGTGCAAAAGTGAAGATGTTGGAGGTATTAAAAAGTTCATACCAATGCAGCAAGTTATGAGTAAGAATGCTGAATAAGAAAGTAATGTGAACAAGTGATGCCATATGTCAAAAATATGCCCAAAAATGAGCCTATGGGAAATGAAATTGTCTGATAACAAATGTGGCCAGGACATGACTCAATGAACTGTAAAGACATACAGGGGAAAACAATCCAAGCAATAGTGGTGGCCCCACAGCTTAATAGAGTGGAAGGAACATTTAGCCAAGAGTCAAAAGACCTGGCTTAGTAAATATCTTATTCCATCTACTAGAGAGCAAGCTTAATGAGGATGGGGCCCATGTCTTATACACTTCTGTATAAGTGAAGTGGTCCTTCATTTAAGAGATTCTTTATGAACATTCATTGAATGATCCAATGTACTTAATATAAATGAAAGAAAAAAGGCAAAGGAAAGGAAGAAAAGAAAGGAATGAAAGGAGAAAATAGAAAGGAAAAGGGGAAGGAAATATGATAGGTAAGGGATGGAAAAAGGAAAGGAAGGAGGGATGGAAATAAAAGAGGGAAAGGAAGGATGAAGGGAAATGAAAGGGGAAGGAAAAAATAAAAGGGAAGGAAGAGCTAGGCAGGAAAGAAAGGGAGAGAAAAGGGAAAAAGGGGAGAGAAGGAAAGAAGGAGGGAGGGAAAGAGAAGAACGTGAAGGAAAGAAAGGAGGGAGGTTTAGGAAAAGAAGGAAAGGGAAAAGGAAAGGAAGGAAAAGAGATAATGGAAGAAAACATAAAACTAATAAAAAATTATAAGAATCTGAAAATATAAGCAATTTTCCACACCTATGGACCTCCAACTTCCACAAAAGAACACAAAGAGGTATATTTTCCTATTTTGGGGAGGGGGGGAATCCATGCTTGTTCTTTAAAATTCTGAAATTCCCACCTTCTCAATATCACTTGCTCCTGGGGCCCTTCCCTCCCTCTGATTGGAAAGGGTGAAAGTGGACATATAATGAATTGGAGAACTCCTCCCATATAGCCCACCATTTAAGGAAGGGACCCTGGCAGCCACTTCTTCATTTTTTACCTGGCCATTCTCTTCTGGACTCTATCAGGCCACTGTGCACCTTAATCCTTCAGCTTCTTTTTATGTGTTATCTCCTCCATTAGATTGTGAGCTTCCTGAAGGCATAGTCTATACTTTGCCTTTCTTTGCATCCCCAGGACTTAGCACAGTACCTGGCACATAGTAGGTGCTATCCCTAATCTTTATTACTTTAAAATGTTTATTGACATTTCCTTTCAATTGTTTTGTGGCTGCTCTTCTTCCCATTGACATTGTTGTAGTCACTGTGAATATTGTTTTTTGACTCTGCTTACTTCACTCTGCATTAATTCACATGGTCTTTCCATATTTCTCTCTATTCATCATATTCCCTATTTCTTATAACATAGTAATGTCCAATTAAATTCATGTGCAACCATTTGCTTAGTCATTTCTAGATTAATAGACATTCACTTGCTACCACAATTGTTTTGGTTTATATGGAAACCTTCTTATTAAGGATCTCCATGGAGTATATGCCTATAGGTCAAATCTTTGTATCAAAGGGGATTGACATTTTAATGACTTTATTCGCATAACTCTAAATTGTTTTCCAAAATGGCTGCCCTAATTAACATCTTCACAATGTACTAGCATACCTATTTTCCCACACCCACACCCATTGTTGACTATTTTCATCTTTTGTTATTGGTACCCATTTATTTTGTGTGAAGTAAGACCCCAGGATTGTTTTGATTTACATTTGTCTTGTTATTATAGATTTGGAATGTGTTTTCATATAGTTGACAACAGTTTTTGTTCTTTAAATAAATGTATAGAGAAATATCTATATATCTATATGGATAAATAGAACTATAAGTATCATTAACAGTCTCTATATCTTGGATACCAAGCCCTAATCTGAGGAATTTGATACAAAGATTTCTTTCCCATTCAATTATTTTCATGTTTAACCTAGATGCATGAGTTTTGTTTGTGCAGAAGCTTTCTAATTTTATGCAGTTATCTATTTTGTTTTTATCATTATCGCTATCCCTTGCATCTCCTACCCATAGCTGTGAAAGGCATATGATCTTGTTCAATTTTTTATGGTATTGTTATAGACCTAGAGTACCCCAGAAGTTCTCTGGGGTAAATCAAAGAACCTTCTCTTGAGAAACTAAACCAAAGGATAGACACACCTAAAGAGATAAGTGGCACTTGATCAGACTGAGCTAGCTCTAGGACCACAATCCTTCATTCCAGTCTCCCCCACCCCTCAGGGAAATAAGATTAGGTGTGTCTGCTGCCTTTGTGGCATGAGGACCGAGATGGCTTGAGAGATGCAGAGCCACCCCTCACCCAAATTCCCCCAGCCACCACCAGTGAGGGATGGTCCTCACCCAATAAGGGAACTTTCCACAGTCAGATATGATCACCCCATTAGTCCTCTATAAAAGTATCTGTACGTCTCCTACTCAAGTAGGTAGGTATCTCAGAGCCATGCCTCAGTGCCATGCCTTCTCCCCATGAGAAGAAGTCCAAGGATTTCTCTCTTGGTTTCCTTTCCATTGCACCCTAAATAAACTATTATTGTATTCTAATTGGATTTGTGTGCAAGAGGGTGTAATTCTCTAAAGAGGAATTCCTAAGAACCTTTACACCAAACCCCCATCTATTTCCCCATAACTGTATGATCTAGAATATGAAGGTAACATCTGTTGTAGCTTTATGGTTGAATATTATATTTAATGTTAATTTAGTCCTAATTTCTGCCAGACTTCTTTCAAGTTCTCCCAGAAGTTTTTTATCAAATAGGGAGTTCTTCCCTAATGTTTCCTGGTTCATGGGACACTGAGTTACTGAGTTCCATTACTATTGATTTTCTCTTGCCTGGTCAGCTTCATTGATTTACTCTTCTGTCTTTTGAACAATGCCAGATTGTTTTGATGACTGCTGCTTTGAAATGTAGTTTGAGGGGCAGCTAGGTGGTGTAGTGGATAGAGCACTGGCCCTGGAGTCAAGAGGACCCGAGTTCAAATCTGGCCTCAGACACTTGACACTTACTAGCTGTGTGACCTTGGGCAAGTCAATTAACCCCAATTGCCTCACCACCACCCCACAAAAAAAAGAGAAAAGAAATGTAGTTTGAGGTCTGGAAGGACTGTTCTCTCTTCATTTTTATATTTTTTTTATTATTTCCCTGTATATTCTGGAGAATGCCTGGCATATAAAAGGTACTTAATAAATATTTATTGACTGACTGATTTTGTTTCTCCAAATGAATCTTATTAGTTAATTGAGTTCTGTATAGTATCCCATTGATAGATTGTTGGTAAAGCAATAAAACTGTTCATTAACAGTGGTGGCATTGTCATTTTTATCATATTAACAAGGCCCAGCCATGCACACAAAATATTCCCTCAGTCATTTAAATTGTCCTTTATTTCTTTAAATAACACTTTGTAATCAAATCCATGCAAATATTTTATGAGCTTATGTTACTATTAGCATCTAATAGTTATTTTGAATGAAATTTCCCTTCCCTCTTGACTCTTGGATTTAGTTATTATATTATTATATCTATGTAGATATCATTTTATAGAAATGCTGTGTGTATTGTGAATTTATCTTGTAGCCTGGAACTTTGATGAAGCTATTGTCTCCATTAATATCTTTGTTGATTTCCTAGAATTTTCTAAGTAAATTATAGTGACATCAGTAAATAGGAAGAGATTTGTCTCATCTGATATTTACATCTTTAATTTTTTAATTTAAAAATAGAAATGACTAATAAAATGAATATCCATTTAAAAAATTTGAAAACAAAAAATAAACACAAATGAACACAAAAGAGGATATATTGAAAATTAAAGAAGAAAAAGAAATTGAAAACCCCAAAGGGTCCAGGGATTCTAAGAGTTAGAGTCTGGGAAGAAGAATGTTTGAGACATGGGGAACATCCAGCACAAAGGTACAAAGATGGGAGTTTGAGGGTCTTCTCCAAAGAACAAGTCAACTTTTTTGGCTGGCTTGTAGAGTACAGAAAGTGGAATAGAATGTAGGAAGATTAGAAAGGTAGTAAGGGACCAAGTTATGAAGAGCTTTAAACACCAAAGAGAAAATTTTATATTTTATCCAGGAAGCAATTGGGAGCCACTGGAATTTCTTGAACAGAAGTGTGTGTGTGTGGGGGGGGGGGTGATATGGTTAAGCCTAAATGTTGGTGACTGAGAGAAGGATGGATTGGAATGGGGAGAGATTTGAGGCCATGAGAACTATTAGAAAACTTTTGCAGTCCAGCCAGTGGATAAACCAAGACCTGAATGAAAATTGTGTAAGTAGGGAGAAGGGGACATATATAAGATAAACAAATTACAAGAGTTAGTAAATAACTGGGTGAGATACATATGGGTCAACTAGTTCAAGATGTCCACAAGGCAGTTGGAGATGAGGGACTAGATCTTAGGGGAGAGATTAGGGTGCATATGTAGAACTATGAATGTAATATATCATCATGCCCTCAGAAGTGAAGAAAAAGATGGTTACAAAGTGACATGAACAGGGGGCAGCTGGGTGGTGTAGTGGATAGAGCACTAGCCCTGGATTCAAGAGGACCTGAGTTCAAATCCAGCCTCAGACACTTGACACTTACCAGCTGTGTGGCTTTGGGCAAGTCACTTTACCCTCATTGCCCCCCTCCCAAAAAAAGTCACATGAATAGACTTGTACGAAGTGGTTCTCAGGCCTAGACTGGAAATATTCAGGAGATAGATCCTTCCTCATCCCCCAAAGAGCCTGAATTCTGTTTGCTTCCATATTTGGAATGTTCTTCAGGTCATTTGGATTCATTTGTAATTTGTTGACCCAGAAGAATTTCCAGCTCAGCCTGGCTCTTCTATGATGCAGAAGTTCTGAGGTCTAGCCTGGAAAGGAATGATTTCCACAGGATGGTTCTTTTTCACTAGCTTTCTGATTCATGAACATTCCAAGGATTTAAACATATTATGGAAACTCAAATGCAATAACATAATGATGAAATGGAAAATGTTTAAATGTAACAGTCATTTCTTTAATTTTTATGCCTTGAAAATGTTCTTTTACATTTTTGGAAAATATATCCATGTTCTTGGGGGAAAAAAACAATTCGACAACACGTGCAACTCTCATTATGTTACTCGCACATAGTGCTTTTTGCCAAATGAAACAATATGGTTTCTACTGTTAGTCCCAAACATATTTACTCATTTTGAAACATGCACTCACAGCATCTCAAAGATAGAAGGGACCTCATTGGGCATTTGATCCAACTTGGACCTGAATAAGAATCCTCACTGGGACCTAAGTAAAATGAGAGCCTCTAACTTCATTTTCAAGGCTTCCAGGAAGGGAGAGTGAAGTAGGTTACTAATACTAAAACTAATACTCATAGTTGATATTCATATAATGCTTTAAGGCTTACAAAGAAATTTACATATATTATCTCACTACACATTTGGATAATTGTTCCTTATAATCCATCAATCAACTAATCCCAAAACACTTACTAAGCATATACAGGTGCCAAGCACTGTGCTAAGCACTGGGGATTATGAAACCAAAATTAAAGAGTGTCTGCCCTCAAAAAGCTTACATTCATCTCAAGGAAGGATATAACATGTTCAGAGATAAGTAAACAGAGAATATATACAAAGTTAGGACAAAATGAGATTGGGTGGTATTACCTAACAAACAAAGGCATCAGGAAAGACATTTGGGCTCTTCCTTTAAGAGCCAGATCAGGGACAGTTGGTTGTACAGTGGATTGAGCAATGGCCCTGGAGTCAGGAAGACTTAAATTCAAATAAAGTCTCAGATATTTGACACTTACTAGCTGTGTGACCCTAGGAAAATCACTTAACCCCAATTGCCTCACACAAAAAAGCCAGGAGCTCCAAAAATGATGATGAAGAGAAAGAGCATTCCAGGAAGAGGAGACATTTGGGGCAAAAACATGGATGTGCTACTCTTATTTGGGGGGAGAATTGAAATTTGATTGGGGTATGAAATACCCAACAATGAAATTCCCTCTACTGAGGTGGGTCAGTTCATTATCTTTCACTGATATACTTCTAGTGTTGACTAGGGATACTAAGAGGTACAATGACTTTTCTGGGGTCACAAAGACCTATGTGTGTCAGAGACAGAATTGAACCATTTCCCATAATAAAATCATGAGTTCTTTCCCCACTGAAAATTCATAATCAGGGGAAAACATGTTTGTGTCATAAAGTATCAGGTTTCCTCCTACCCCACATTCAGGCATGTTCAAGAGCATGCACGCACGCACATGTGCACACACACACACAAGCACACACGGGGCGGGGGGGGGGTGGCGTTGAATTCATGGATGTGAGAATCATACTGGGCTTGGAATGTTTTCCAGAAAGAACCTGCTGCAGGTGCCATGCTCTGTGGCAAAGCTGCCTAACAGCACATACCTCATCCTAGAACAGGAAACTCCCTGGAATACAGACATAAACACTCAGGGAAAACCATTCTTCCAAATATATGCATCCTTTCTAAGAATGGGCTCAAAGTTAGTGTCTGATGGCAGTGGGAAACCTGTGTAGCAAAGACAACTCAGGGTCTGGAAGTAGTTTTATATTGATGAAATCCTCATGCAGCTCCCCTTGGGTATAGCACCTCTATTGGGATGGTTTCTCCTTACTGTAACTTGACTCTCTTCTCTGATGCTGCTGAAGTTGCTTTACAACTCAAGTGACTGTATCTGTTTCTTTGCATAGTGTGTCTCTGATCCCTGTTTAATGCATTAATTTCCTGTGATTCTTTTCAATCAATAAACATTTATTAAGCACCTACTATATACCAAACACTGTTTAAGAACTGAGAATACCAAAAGAGGCAAAATATAATCCCTGCCCACAAGGAGCTCACAATCTAATGGAAAGACAACAAACAAAAATATACAAGCAAGCAATATACAGAATAGGAAATAATGACAGAAAGAAGGCACTAGAATGAAAAGGGATTAGGAACAGATTTCTGTAGAAGGTAAGATTTTAGTTGGGACTTAAAGGAAGCCAGAGAGTTCAGTAAGAAGAGATAGATTGGGGAGAGAATTCCAGGCATAGAGGACAGACAGATAATGTCCTGAGCTGAAAGATGGGAGTATTTTTTTCATGAAAAAGAAAGGTAGCCAATGTCACTGGGTCAAAAGAGTATATGGTGGAGAGTAAGGTCTAAGAAGACTGGAAAGGTAGGAGAGGGCTTAATTAAGAAGGGTCTAGATGCCAAACAGAATACCCTTTCCATCATCAGGCACAGCAGGAGATAGAAGGCCTGAAGTCAGAAGGAAGGTTGCTCTGCTTTGCATTGAAGGTTCTCCACATTTAGGGTGGGAAATAAAACTGGCAGTTGAAGGTGAAAGTCACCTTGTGCTGGCACAAATGGTTGCTTTGGGGCAGATGGAAGAAGCCCAGTCATATCCCTTCCTGCCTTCCCTCAGGGGTCTGGAAAGCACCAGGCACTGGGTCCAAGAAAGATCTGACACATATTTGAACCTGAGGAGGCTGGAAATCTTCAAAGTCCTATAACTGATGGAGAAAGAGAAGAAATAAATGCTTCCCTTCCTTGAAGACTCTTCTCCACAGGTAGCTCCTGGCTTGCATCTCTCCCACTCTCAAACTGCTGAATGGTATGTCTCTCAATTGGGGGAGGATAGAAAGAGAAATGAATTCCCTCTTCCCTCCTTTTCGGGGTCACATTCCAAAATTTCTATGAGATTTTACAAGACTTCAAGGTTTAGCCACAAATGTGACAGATTCTCTCTACTAATCAAGACAAAATCAGAGGACATTTCCTGCTTTATTATAAAAGTATTAGCAGGTGCAAACACTTCGTTAACACTTCATCACAGAGTAGATTCTGTGCCTACATTAACTGAGCCAGAGAGGGGCAATCATACCCGGTTCTTACTTTTCCTTCATTCCGCATTAATAAACACAATTCTTCCCATGACTGGCGAAAGTCCTAATATTTTCTGTTAATTATTCTCTACTCTATTTTATTTACATACCATGGGTTTTTTCAGCCATTTCCCCAAGTAATGATCACCAATTTGTTTCCAATATTTTGATACCCAAAGAGATGCTATGAATATTTTCCCATATGGTGGCCCTTTGTTTCTTTCACTGACTTACAGGGATCTATGCTAGTAGTGGAACTACCTCATCTATGCTCCCCGAAGGATATGGACAGTCTAGTCATTTTTGTACATAATTTTAGGTGAAATCAGCAGCCCAAAACACAGTCCTTAAGCAGTTAAAATTAGAAACAGATGGTGGCACAATGGCTAGAGCACCGTGTCTGGAATCAGGAAGACCTCAGTTCAAATATGGCCTCAGACACTTACTAGCTGTGTGACCTTGGACAAGCCATTTATCAATTACCCTTTGTTTTCCTCACTTCCCTCAACTGTAAAATGAAGATAGTAATATCAACTAACTTGAAGCATTCTTCTGAGAATTAAATGAGATAAAATTTGTTTTTTACAACACTTCTTTTTTTTACAATGTCTAGCATATAGTAGGCATTATATAAATGTTTATTCCCTTCCCCTGGTTTTAAAGCTCATACCAAAAGATCAGTTATGGTAATATTCTGCTCATTCATCTGGTTATGTTCAGCCGAGGAACAAAAAGAATTAGGGGGACTCATAGGACTATATATTTAGATTTAGAAGGGATCTCAAAAGTTATCTAGTCTAATTTCCAAACTTCATAAATGAGATAGCTTAGGTCTAGAAAGTTAAGTGGTTTAGCTAAGGTTTCACAGGTAGTAGATAATTGAGGCAAGAGTGAAGTCCAGGTTCTCTGTCTGCAAGTCAGTTCTATCTCCCCTGAACCACATACCTGTTTTCAAGTACTCAGAGGATGACTAGCCTTGTTCTACTTGGCCCCAGAAGTAGAGCCAGGTTCAGTGGATGCAAACTGCAGAGAAACCAATTTGGGTTTGATGTCAAGAAGAGCTTTCTAATAATGAGAACTGTCCTAAATTGGGAGAGGTTGCCTTGAGAGATGGTGGCTTTCTGCTTTTCTTCAATATCAGGCTGGATGGTCATTTTCCAGAACATTTCAGAGGGAATTCCCCTTCAGGTACAGATACAGCTAAAAAGCCTCCAAATCCCTTTCAGTTCTGAGGGGTTGAGTCTCCTGAAGGAGCCACTGTGGTGCACTATCAGTGGTTTGGCTTCCTTTTGCTTTCTCTTGGAACCATCATCACCATGAAGCTGTTAAAGACATCATCACATTTGGCATGTGGACCCAACATCCAAGATTTCCTGAGACAAATATAATCTGAGAGAAACAAGCTTGCAAAGGAATGATCCTTTGTTATCTCTGTTTCCAAGTTTTCAATTAGAAAAATCTGGTCACTTCAATCTGGGCCATTTGGGCGCTAGCTGCAAAGCCTCCGCTAACATACATTTCATCTTCTCACCTTCTTCTAGCTATTATTGAGATATCGTGAGAGAAACTAAAGAGCAACAGAATGGCTCATTAGTAATAGTCACAACAGTAATAGTAATTATGCTGAATAATAATAAAAATAATAAATCACAATAATTTCTATTTCCCTAGTACTCTATAGTACCTGTTGCATCTACCCTGGGGCCTGGGCTTTGCATTGACATTTATCCAAAAGCAGATGGGTTATGCTACTGCTACCCAGATATCTTGATGCCAACTCTCAGTGAGACACAATTTCTACCTCTAGCTCTTGAAAATCATTTAAGCAGTGCTGTGATTACTGAAATGGGAAAGTTAAACAATTTCCCTATGGTCCCACACCCCATCTTTATGATTTTAGTGACTTAAACACCTCTCCCTGATTATTCATCTCCTTTATGTGTGGAAACACCCCCTCTTGTTAGAATGAAAGCTCCTTGAGAGCAATGAAAGTCCTATAGTTTTTCTTTATATCTCTAGCATTTAGGAAAGTGCCTGGCACATAGCTCTTAGTATGATTTTTCTCCTACTCCATTCAGTGGTGGGAGTTTACAATATGCTTTCACCACAACAATACACAGTTATTACTTCTCCCACTATGTAGAAGAGAAAATGAAGGTTTAACAAGGAAGAGGCTAAGTGATTTCCTGTGGTTGTGATGCTAGTAAATATTTAATAGCTCACACTAGCGTGATGTTTTTAAGTCTCTAAGGAATGTTATTTACAAGGTTTCATGTGGCTCTCACCACAAAATGGTTGGCAAGGAACAAGTATGACTACCCCTCTTTCATGGTGAAGTAAACTGAGTCTCCGAGAAGTGAAGGGAATTGACCAATGTCACAAGGATAGGTCCTGTCAGATGCAAGCAGAAAGAAACCTAGCATTACTCCGTCCAAGCTTTCTGTACTCTACCCCTGGGGCGGGCACTATCCATGGTGCTGATATTTTCACTGCCGCAGTGCCCACTTGTGCTTTTTCAAGTGGCTGCTGGGAGTCTCTACTGAATTCGTGACTAGGAGAGGGAGAAGGGCTGACATCTTTACCATCTACAGCAGGAGCCAGCTGAGCAGTTAGACAGGCTCAGCCCTAGCAGTGAGGAAATAGCAATCAATCAATAAATGCTCATGATTCATTGACTGATTCATTTCAACTCAGGACAGGAGCTGTGTGTCTTCACTTTCATGTATCCCATGGTGATTCTTGGGGCACCTTTGGTGCATGACCCTGAGAAGATTTAGAGGCAACATGAAAACTCTCTTCAAGCACTTGAAGGGCTATTACAAAACAAGCAATTCTCTTCTCTCTGCTTGACCCAGAGAGCAGAACTAGAAACAGTGGGTAGAACTTTCAGAGGGGAAAATTGATGATTGGTATAATGGCAAGTTTCCTACTAATAAGAGTATCCAGAAATGGAATGGGAGGCCTACTAGATTATTGAGTCCCCTCTCAAATAAGATCTTTAACTAGAGGCTCCATGACCAGATACTGAGAATTGCATAAAAGCTATTCTTGGTCAAGTGTGGATTGGACTGATTGGCCTCCAAAGTCTTTTTGAACTCTTAGAGGTCATAATGGGGGATAGAATAACTGGAGAGACAATATTACTGTGCATTAAATGATAAGAAAACTATTCAGTTTAAACTAAATGGTAATGACTCTCAGTACAAAGGGATCCCAAATACGGCAGCTGTCTGGGAGTCAACATGAATCATTGCATCTGGGGTCAGAGAGTCTGGGTTCAAATCTTGGGTCTTACTTGTCTTGGGCAAGTCAAAGCAGTTCCTTGGGCCTCAGTTTCTTCAATTTTAATACAAATGAATGGGATTTTCTAAGGCCCCTGACACCTCTAAATATTTTGCTCCCCTAAAATATGATGATTAGGGTTTCCATATCTGTATCTCCCCATCACTTACAATACACACATGAAATAACCAGGCACAGGTCTCGTTATGTATCTTTCACTCAGTGAAGTCTCATTTGATGAATCTATCAGGAGAGTTGTAATTGGTGGATGATAGAGCCAAAAGCTACAGGCTGATTTATTATTATTGTGTGTTTTCCTAATTTTCAGTTAAGACAATCTTTGCACTAAGCCAGGTAGAGAGAATTCATGAACTGAATTCCCTCCCCCAGGGGCCCCTTTCTGTGTAACTTGGATTAGGATCCAGAGATTAACAGCTGGAAAATTCTTTATGTAAAACCAGGCCTAGCTTTTAAGTCTACCTAATGCCTTGGTCATGGCAGTAGAGAGATGCATGGGACATGTGAGTTGCTTTCAGGATACTGCCAGTGATGATCTCTGGGCCTGAAATCATCACCAAGGAGATGTGGGACCAGAAAAGGAGCTGGAAAGTCACATAGAGTGAGAAGTAATGGTCAGAAAGTCCAAGTGCTATTCCAGGGCCCTCAAAATATGAAAAGACACAGTGGAAGGCCCCCAGTATTTTGAGTGACTCCTCTAGGAAGGTTTGTGGAAATATATGGGTAAGAACCAGAGCCTCTCAGAGCTGGGACAGACATAAAGGCCATTTATTCACCCTATATCCACATAATGACCCCTCCTACAAGAAGCAGGCCCTATTGATAGGCCTCCAGTGAGGGGGAAGTCACTACCCTTCTGTACAGCTCTAAAGTTTGAAGAGTTCTTCCTGACATTAAGCTCAATTTACTCCTTTATAGCTTCCACCCACTGCATTCTAGGACCAAGCAGAACAAGGCTAATGCCTCTTCTATTTCACAGGCTTTCAAATGGTTGGAGATAAATATCATGTATGTATTCTTCCTACCCACCCCTACCCCCCAGTTTTCTTTCTTCTGGGCTAAACATTTCCAGTCATTTCAAATGATCCCAAGAGAAATGCGAGTCCATTCATTACCCTGGTTGCCTCCTCTGAAAACTCTTCAACTTATCAATGTTCTTACACCACAGTACACAGTATTATGAACTGAACACAATGTTCCAGATGTCACCAGACTGGGACAGAACACACTGGGACCAAACCCTCCTGATTCCTGGAAAGGATTCCTTGCAATGCTGCCCAAGAACCCATTGGTTTTTTGTCTGCCACATCACACCACTGACTCATGGTGAATGTGAGGGACTCTAAACCCTAATTCAGATCTCATTCAGACACACTGGTATTTAGCAGGACCTCTCCCACATTGCACTTGTGAAGCAGATATTCTGAGCCCAAGTGTAAGACTTTGCATTTATGCATATTCAATTCCATCTTAGATTCAGCCCAATGCTTTAGCCTGGCAAATGATTTTGGGGACCCAACTTTGTGATGCAATGTGTTGACTGTCTTTCCCAGCTTTGTATCCTCTGAAGATCTGATCACTGTGTGTGTGTGTGTGTGTGTGTGTGTGTGTGTGTGTGTGTGAGAGAGAGAGAGAGAGAGAGAGAGAGAGAGAGATATGTTTTTATCCAAGATATTTCCAAAAAGGTTCAACAGCATAGGCCAAGCACATACCCATGCTATCTAGCCATGGGAGCCACCAAGCAGTTGGCATGACTGCCACAAGTCTTCTCTTCCACAGGTGCTTGTCTTTACCACTAAGCTTATCACTTGATCAGACCCATAGCCAATTCACCCCTGGATTTGAGGACAAGTCCCTCCTCCAATGAACACAGACTAGGCTTTGGGTGAGGTTCCACATACCATCACACACCCCATTCAAGAGTAAGGATTATTTGGGGGACGGTTCAAAGCCTGGCTTTTGGATCCCAGCATTAGCAAATTTAGTGCCTTCCAAACTCATGGAGTGTGATCAATATTACTCTCTGGACTCACTCTTCACTGCCAGGATGATGCTTCATCTACATTTTAGTTGTCAGTAATGACCTGGAGGGGGAATGATCATACAGAGATGATTTCATTTAAAGAGCCCAGAGCATCTAGCAGAAATGTCCACATCTGGACTTTTGGAATCAACCATGCAGGGGCTAATTTCAGAGATGCCCAGAGCAACCATTCCATGAAGGACAGGAAGGGGGATGGAATTGGGAGCCAAAAGCATGGGTAGAAAGTAGTGGTCAATATAAGAAACAAGCCACCACCACCCTAATTTATAGAGCAGGGGAGAAGAGCTGCCACACCCTTGGGGAAAATGAAGCTAGTGGGGGCTAAGGAAAGCGGCATAGATTGAAGGCAAAGGAGGAAGAAACACAAGCCCAGAAGCCAGGCCAAAAAAAGGCACCAGGACCTGCCAAAGATGTCAGGTAGTGGAGTGTAGCCTAGATGGACAGTTTGCCATGCTCAACTGGGCAGCTGGGCTCATTTCTGTTTCTTAAAGAGGTGGTGCCTTTTTTAGTCAGGGACCCATGCATAATCACAAAGTGTTAGTGCTGTTAGGGCCTGTATCCACTCCAATACCCTCACATAATAGGAGAAAAGAGAAAAAACAGGCTTAAAGAATTAATTTGGCCATGATTACTCACCATTAAATGAAAATGGATTGTATTTATATTTAGCCTTAGGAAATCTGGGTTCAAATTCTAGCTCTACTAGTGATTTACTATCTATGTGATGTTGGGCAAGTCACTTAACCCCTCTGGCCCACATATGACTCCTCTGTGAAATAAGAGGCTTCGAATACATGAACCCTAAAGTTTCTTCAAAATCTCTAATTCTATAATCTCAATAGTCTTCTCCTTCTCCTAAGAGGGAAAAAGGAAGTTCTAGCCCAGAGAGTTTAAGCGCTTTATCTTTAAAAAAAACTGTATCAGGGGGCAGCTAGGTGGCACAGTGGATAGAGCACCGGCCCTGGATTCAGGGGTACCTGAGTTCAAATCCGGCCTCAGACACTTGACACTTACTAGCTGTGTGACCCTGGGCAAGTCACTTAACCCCCATTGCCCTGCAAAAAAAAAAAAACTGTATCCATTCAATCATTCATTTGGCACCTGCTATATTTAAGACATGGGCTAGAAACACAAAGATGAGAAGGTTTTCATGGGTTCCTATCTGAATCTGCTTGTATAGCAATTACATTATTGAAAGCCCAGATGTATTGAAGTATAAGAGACTATAAAACTTGTGCTTGGCCCTGGGCAAGGTACAAAAGTCAGTAAGATGCAGTCCCTGTCCTGAAGGCCCTTTTGCTTTATCAGGAAAGGCAAAGACATGAATGAACACATACAAACATAATATACATTCGAAGCTAAGTGTTTGAGAGGGATGCAGAGTGCTAGAACATCAGAAAAGGCTTATAGATGCAGAAGGAGAAAATTCCATAGAGGTCGTCCGCTCCAAACCCTTCATTACTGAATTAGAAACCAATTATGAAATGATGATTTTGTTTCAGGCATATGTGGAAACTGAGACCAAGACAGGTGAGGTGATGTTCTCAAAGTGACAGGGACAGTTGGATAATCAGCAGAATCATGATTCAAGTGTATCCTTGTACTTTCCTCTCTACAGCATTTCCTCTCACACACTGAGCTGCTGCTATTCATTCACTCACTCATTCATTCATTCATCCACTTGCTCATTCATTCATTCCACAGGAATGCATTATGCACCCACTATATGACAATCAATAGAAAAATGAAAGTCATAGCCTCATTTTTATACTGACTTATCCCTATTATCTCGTGTGACAATTCACTCACGTGTTGTTCTTCTCCTCCTTTTACCTATCAGGAACCTGACACTCAGAGGCCTGTGCTCACATACACAGTTAGTGTCAGAGGAAGAACTGGAAGTTTGGGCTTCCTGACTCCAGTTTCAAAGAGCTCTCCACTCTGCTATATGAAAGAGGTATCACCTGACCCAGTCATAAACAAGTAAAGGGTTTGTGGTTGTTGTTGAGTTGTTTCAGGTGTGTCTAACTCTTCACAACCCACTTGGGGTTTTCTTGGCAGAAATACTGGAGTGGTCTGCCATTTCTATCTGCAGCTCATTTTACATACAGATAAGGAAACTGAGGCAAACAGGGTTAAATGACTTGTACAGAGTCACAAAGCCAGTAAGTGTCTGAGACTGTATTTGAACTCATGAAGATGAGTCTTCCTGATTCCAAGCCCAATGCTCTATCCACTTTACCACCTGGCTCCCAGTAAAGGAGTTGGGAGGGCATTACAGGCCCAGTAGATGATGTGACCAAAACTGCAGAGGTAACATTATAAAGAGGTAGAAGTCAAGAATTCAAAATGATATCACACTAATAGGCATTCCTTATTAGATAAGCAAAGGAAATGAATAGTTCTCAAATGAACAATGGGAATGCTCACCTGGGCAATTAATAATCACATGAAAGCATGCCCCAAAACACTAACAGTGAGAGAAATGCACATTAAGATGAGCCTGATATTTCACCTCTCACTCGGAAAAATGTCAAAAAAAGACAAAAAATGGCAGTAGTCAATGCTGGAGGGGTTCAGGGATGATAGGCACACTAATTTGGAGCTATGAATTGATACAAATTTGGAAGTATTAAGCCAAGTGACCTGGAGGCTCTGTTACTGGGTTTATACCCCAAAGAAACCTTTGATAAGAGATTAGATTGTGACTTTCTTGAGGGCAGGGACTTTGTATACTCCATCAATTGGGGAAGGGCTAAATTGTGGCACATGAATGTACTGTAATGTTACTGTGTTGAAAGAAATTGTATGTTTTATGAATACAGAGAGGCATGGAAAAATCTATGTGAATTGATCAGTGAAGCAAGTTAAACCAAGAAAACAATACACACAGAAACTACAATATTGCAGATAGAAGAAAATAAAAATGAAATGTAACAAAATTATAAAAATCAAACAGGACTCAAATGAAAATATATGAGAAGACACCTCTGACCCGGCCCTTCATGGTAGTGGGAGGTCTACAGGTGTCACATGTAACATGTTTTCAGATTTTGTTCAATATACTGGTTAGTTGTGCTTATTTTTTCTTTTTTTGCCTTTAAAAATTAGTATTTGTTGGGGTCAGCTAGGTGGTGCAGTGGATAAAGCACCGGCCCTGGATTCAGGAGGACCTGAGTTCAAATCCAACCTCAGACACTTGATACTTACTAGCTGTGTGACCCTGGGCAAGTCATTTAAACCTCATTGCCCCACAAAAAATAATACTATCTGTTATATGGAAGGGGAGGGAGAAAGATACTGTAAACAACTATAAGGATGTAGAAAACAAATGACAATATTTTTAAGTCAAACCACTTCAGTCCCAAGCTTCTGCTTCCCTCCAAAAGGCCATGACCACTCCCTGAATGTAGAGTAAATAAGAACCAGAAAGAGAATCTTAATGTGCCACCTTCTCTCCTTACTTTTCAGATCACTGGGGATTCTTGAAATATATTCATTAGTCATTAAGACATTAATCATTCGAATCATTGATCCAGGCTCTTCCTTTGATCCATGGTTCTGAGGGTGGCTTCCAGTGCTTATCTTTATGCCTGCTCCCAAGGACAGCACAATTATTCTAAGCAGCTTATTTAAAGGACATGCCATAATCACCAGACAACAGAAAGACTGCCCCTTAGGTATAGTGGAACACCTGCAGTCCCAACCTAATTCCAATATCCTAGCCCCAAGATAAATATGTTGTTATAGTATTGTCATTGCCCTCAGCACCCACCCAGGTACCCACCTCTGCCTTGCTTCTGCCCTCCTCTCTACAGTCAGTCAGCTTGTCCAGTACAGCTCTGTATACTGCTCCCAGGAATGCCTTACCACACATGCATTTATCATGCATAAGCAAGTGTAATAATAAAAGAGATCAAATGTTTGGGAAAATCAGATGGAATTGTACAAATGGTTAACTACTTGAAGCTCCTAGAGTTTTTGGCACTGTCAAATAGTGTTAATTCTCTGGATATTGACTCTCTGCCCAACAACTAGATTACCTGGTCAACTCAATCTTTGGATCTCAGTGTTCCATAGATGCCCAAGTCTGATCCCAGCCTGTCAGAAAAAGAATAGCTGTGTACCTCATGTCTTTAGTCCCAGGTGGGCTGACCTTCCTGTACCATGACAACTCGACAGATGCAATGATGAGAATCCTCAGGATAAGGCTTGTTTCATATGTTTTGTCTTTATATCCCTGAATCTGGAACATAGTAAATATTTAATAAATGCTCATTGATTGATTAGTGATAAGACAAAAAAATGCCCTGAACTGACCTAGAAAGCTGATTCCATGTTCCAATTTTGCCATTATGTAATATAAGTGACTGATGCATGGTAAAAATTATTTGTGGTAAAGATTAATATTGGAAGTTTTAGCTGAATCATTTGAAAGATTGTGCATGCTACTGAAGCAACTTTTGAAGGACCTCCCCTTTTGGGGAGGAACACATGAGAACTCAAGGAACTTCTGGGATGCCAACTTAAAAGCGAGGGCGGGAATGGAAGTTCGCAGTCTCTGGCTGTTAAACTTAGCCATGGCGGTGCTCTGGAGAGAGGTGTTCAGAAGCATGTGGTTGGTGTTCAGCCTTGGGTGTGCTGGTTTGCAGCCTGGCAGGCAGTTTGAGATTTAGTGAGTTTTATAAAGGAAAATCCTAAATTCCTTTAAACCAGCTTAATCTCTGGGATCGAATGGACTAAGCTGAGATCTAAGGCCATTCATCTGTATTTCTACTTCCTTATTTCCCTAATTGGTTTCACCTTTTGTTGTCTAATTAATTCCCAAGCAATAAAAACTAATCCCTCGCAAATTAAATCTCAGAAGCTCCTTTTTCTTATTGGTCTGGGAGATATATATAAAAGGGAAAGTTTAAAGGGGGAGATTAATGCTCTGTATATCCAATTTTAAATTTCACAGGGGGAAGGTTGAATCTAGAACACTCATCAAAAATCATCAAAGCACAGAATCTCATAGAGGGATGGGATCTCAGTGCCTACCCAATCCAAATTCAATCAAACCAACAATCCTCTTTAAAATCTCAACCACTTGGTCATCCAGTATATCCTTGAAAACCTTTAGTGATGGAATCATGACCCTCACCTAAATTCTTAGGATATGTTTCCTTATATCAAACTGAAATCTGCTTCCTTGTATATTCTTCCATTGTTCCTAGGTCTGCCCTTTGGGACAAAAGAGAAAAGTTATTATTCATAATCATTCTTGCACACTAAAGCCCTTCAAATATCCCCTAGTTTGTCCATGTCTTGGATACAATGTGCCCAGAACTGAATGGAATACTGTAGCTATGACATAGTGGTACCATCATTTGGGACATTATTCATCTCTTACTGAAGATTCTACCTCTGTGTTGAAGGAGAAGCAGGCCTAACACTCCAGTGCAGGCCCTCGTCCCCCCCATGCCTTGATTACTGCAACAGCTGATGGAGGGGCTGCATGCCTCAAGTATCTCCCTACTCCAAGCCATTTTGCTTCAGCCACTAGAGGGATTTTCTAAAATGTAAGTCTGATCGTGTTACTTACTCTGTGAACTCTAGCATCTTTTTATTGCCTCCAGAAGTAAATACAAAATGTTATCTGGCATTCAAAGCCCTTCATAAGCTATCCTCCTCCCACCTTGGGGGCCTTATACCTTACTCCCTAACACTTACCCTTTGATGCAGTGATACTGGCCTCTTGGCTTTTTCATGAATAGCATCCTCCATCTCTCAGCTCTGGGCACTTTCTCTAGCTGTCCCCCATGACCGAAAGGCTCTCCCTTCTCTCTGAGTACTAACTTCCCTGACTTCCATTAAGTTCCAACTAAAATCTCATCTTTTATAGAAAGACTTCTCCAAGCCTATTAATTCTAGTGACTTCCCCTGTTAACTATTTCCTATGCATACTACATTTAGCTTGCTTTGTATTTGTTTATATGTTGTCTCCCCTGTTGGATTGTAAACTCCTTGAGGGTAGGGACTGGTTTGGTCTCTTTTTCTATCCCCAGCACTCAGCAGAGTGCCTAGCACTTGAGTAATTAATAAATGTTTATTGAATTGAATTAAATTGAATTGAAAATGGACAATTAGGAGGATTCTGAGGAGGAGAAAAAATTGTAGAGGAGAGCTCAAGAGAAAAAGGAGAAGGTATTTGGCAAGATAAGCCAAAGTAAGGTGATATGGATAAAGCATTTGAAAGGTAGAGGAAACTGATGAATTCTATTAGTAGTGGATGGGCAAACTGGTAACTGACAGGAGATGGTGAAAGGTGGAAGGGAGAGGGGATGTAGTTATAAATGGCTCAAATACGCTTGACTTATAAATACCCAGAAGTAATTTCTGAGGTAGAGACAAGAGTGACAAGCTAGCATAGAGAACACTCAATAGTCAGTCAACAAACATTCATTAAGCACCTGAGGCATATGGGGTGTTCAGGGAGGGCTAGCATCTCTGGTGTGAGGGCTGCTCATCCAGTTTGGGTATCTCGCCTGAGGTCCCAATAAGTTGTAGCAGGATCACACAGCTAGGAAGTGTTTTAGGCTAGATTTGAACTCAGGAAGATGAGTTTTCCCAGTTCCCAGCCCAGTGCTCTGTGTACTATGGCACTCCCTAGAGGCCCTCTGCCTCTGGGAGTCCCCTTTTCCTCTCTGGTGTAAAGCTACATTTGGTGGTCTCTGATATCCTTTCCAGCTCCAACTTGGTGACCTATGGTTCTGTGACCTTATTCAAAAGGAACAGAATAGGTAAATGGAGACAGGGAGTCTCATCTATTAAGAAGTCATACTTATAACAAAATATTATGCAAGCATGGGGGGAAAAGGAACATTTGAATAAAGGTAATTGGAGAGAGAAGCAGAAGTTATTCTGCAGTTGAAGTATGTTCCAAACCAGGAGAAATGAAAGCTGCAATTTGGAAACAGGTCATAAGCCTGGTACAGAAACAAGATATTAGTGGTTGTGGAGGATCTTAATTATCATGGCATCTGATACATACATACATACATACATACACATACACATACACATACACATACATACATATACACATACATACATATACACATATACAGAGAGTCCTCTAGGACTAACTTCCTGTTGGATATCTCCAAATTGATGATGACTAGGTACTTCAAATCCAACATGGCTGAAACATCCTCATCTCTTTCAGCATATCTGCATATGGCATTATCTCCAGCCTCTTCATCATCCTGGTCATAGTTCTCTGTAGAATCTCTAGCTCATCCATGCCCTGCCCCCAAATGTACACAGAACTGAATACAATACTCCAAACTTGGCTTCCTAGATCCATTGTTAGTGGATCCCTCAGTTATAGCCCTTTTCCTCTCAATATAGCCTAAGGTCAAACTAGTTTTGTTGTTGTTGTTGTTATTTTGGGTTTTGTGACCATCTCATGCCATCAGCTCATATTGAATTTCACATCTATTCATATTCCTTTTTAAGACAATAGTGATTATAGTTAATATTTATATGGTGCTAATAAATCACTTTCCATAGGTTATCTGATCCTCCCAACAACCTTGTAAAGCTATTATTATCCCCATTTTACAAATGAGGAAAATGAGAGTGAGAGAGATTAAGTAACTTGCCCAGTAAGTATATGAGACAGAATTTGAACTCAGCTTGTCCTGAATCCAAGTCCAGTATTTTGTCTACTGTGCCATCTTGCTGTCTCTAGATGAATTGCTTTATCCTCATCTTGTATTTATGAAAGCATTTAAGAAAAGTGTACAACTTTGTCCATTTATCCCTACTGAATTTCATCATCTTATATTCAGCCTGTCCAGATCTTTTTGCTATTGACTCCTCTAGTTTGTGTGGTGGTAGAGAATTAGGTCATCATATTTTCTCTTCTGGATTTGATTAATGCCATCTTAGAATAAGCTTCCATTTCATGTGTAAATAATGGGCATTTGTGTCTAATCCTTATGTTTTGCCTTCTTTTATATCAGTCTTTGTGCAAGGAACCACCAAAAGACAAACAGAATTCACCCTATCTTAGATTCCTAAGGCCAATGACAGACTAGCAGAATAGAAAATCTCTGTCTGCTCATTCTACTCTCTGTGTCCATCCAATCAACCAGTTCCAAGACTACTTTATTTTGCTATTGTCTTACCACTCCATGTTGTCCACAATAATAGCATGAAACATGGAATTGAATGTTTTATTTACATAAAAGGTATCTATCATATATCTACTGCCCTTCTCTCACCTGCCAGGCTACTAACCTGCCAAAACAAAATGAGCTTTGTCATCACAAACTTTACTTGACAAAGCCATGTTGGATCGTTGTTGTGACTGCTTTCTTTACTAGATAATCACAATAATCTAGATAATCATAAGTGGGTTTGCTAAGACATTGGAGAATTTTCCCAGGAATCCAAGTCAAGTTCATTG
Source organism: Dromiciops gliroides (assembly GCF_019393635.1). Taxonomy (NCBI): domain Eukaryota; kingdom Metazoa; phylum Chordata; class Mammalia; order Microbiotheria; family Microbiotheriidae; genus Dromiciops; species Dromiciops gliroides. The sequence continues at coordinate 695,721,084 of NC_057862.1, forward strand.
TATTAGAGTGAGCATCTGCCAATCTCTTACCCTTTCTGGAAAATTAGTAAAGTGAAGCCCTGATAGAGGTGCTTCCCTGGGAAAGTACCAAGAGATAGAGGAATTGGTAGTTACATAGAGGAAGAAGAATAGGAGTAGTGAGATATAAATAGAGATGGAATGGTAAGAAGTTATTATCAAATAAAGTAAGGCTGGAGTTTCTGTTCATGGAAGGGGAACATTTGTGAATGAAGTATTTGCAATGAAGTATGTGACTGACTATCCTTGGGTGTGGTTGAGATGGAAAGGAAAAGAAGCTAATGAGAGAAGATTGAGGAACTGGGAGGTAGGAACAATTTTAGGAAGCAACATCACTGCATATGTTGGAATCATCTATTATAAGGAAAAAGTTAGGGTAATGATTGGGAATTAGGTATTAAATTCCTTGAGATAGGAGGCAGAATGGGAGTTATGTAACTGACACTATTACTAGGATCTGGATTAGGCAATAAAGGTAGATAGAGTGAGCCTCAAAAAAAGCAAAGATATTTGAATGATAATGGCATAAACAGTCTGTAGGTGGCACGGCCCTATACCTTAGTTTCTATTCCTATAAAAAGAGAAGTATGGATTGATGGCCTCCAAAGTACCATATAGCTCTGGATCTATCATCTAATGATCCACCTCTAGGAGAAGGGTGCTGGAGAAATGAAAAAGGCTTCAAACTCATGCTAGAAAGGAGGGCTGGATACCTGTAGGTGCCACAAGATAGAAGCAGCACAAGAGAATGAGGTCTAAGGCTCATTGTGAGATTCTACAGAGGATAGGGAAATACAGGCAGAACTGGTGTGGTACAGATCATGGATGGGCTTGAGGCAAATGGGGATGAAAGAGCAGAAAGGAAGAGCTTTAAATTGGAGGGCATTGGGGGAATAAGAAAGAGTGAAAGTTTGCTACTGGGGAGAGATGACTACTGTAAAAGTAGTGGTGTCTGAGAGAAGCTATTGATGACATATGAATAGGATATTTTCTAGTTCTGGGATTCTGAAATTCAACAAGCTGTCAACCTCCAGCATGGACCAGGTTTCATGATACAGTTAAGTAAAAATACAGAGAAGAAAGTCTAAATAAATTCCCTCTATGCTTGGTCTTCAAAGCAGTGACTCATTCGATTTGCAGTGGATATCCAGAATGGCAGATGCAGCTACATTTGGATCTACTTCTAGACACACATTCAAAGCCAAAGAGCACCGGGGCTCAGACCCTGTGCCATTTTGGACAATATGGGCTTTTGCTCCTACCATTAACTCCAATAATTACTAGTTGATGTTAATGGGTGGATGTGGTAAAGAAAACCCTCTCCTGAACTGCCAAGTAAATGTTGAGGAAAATGATCATCTACAGCTGTGTTCAAATCCACTGTTTCCAGGCCAAGAAACAATTCTACCTTTACTCAATGAGAGATTCACATTGAAAATTTCTTCAATGATGTTCTTCTCCCTTTCTTCCACACATACAAATAATCATTCCCCCTCAGCATTTTGGGGGACAGGTGTGAAATGAGTCATGCATGGCAGCTCTTCTTTTGGGGGGACAGATGTGAAATGAATCACAGCAGGGCCCTCCAGCTGTTATGGAGTGGGCAAAGAGTTCAAGTGTGAAGGCACAGCTGGGCAAACTGAAGCCAAACCGGTCCTCTTGCTGTCCTTGCAAATGACCTCCCTGCTTCTGCACTGGCCCGCCATCATCCTGGGAAGGCACTCTCCCTCCTCACCTCCACCTCCTAGAAGCTCTAGTTTCCTCTTGTAACTCCACTCACAAATTTCAAAGAAAGAATTTGATAACTCCCTGGGAGACATGGTACTTTTTTAGTCTTGAACAGCCAACCAGAGTGAACTTTTTTTCCTGAGGCATCTTCTCTCATCCCCTCTGCTGTCCCTTCAATCTTCTGGTGCAGAATTGTTGTTCCCTAGATCTCCCTACCCTTGTTGCATGGACCTTTTCCTGTAGATGGGTGAATTCTGTCAGTTTACATATAGTTTATTTTCCATTGTTTTTCTGAATATAACTAAATATCATCACCACACCACCCAGTGCACAAAGGGTGCACAGCTCTGAGAAGATTTAAGATTTCACAGAATATATAAGCAAAGACCTCATCCATGGTATAGTGGTCAAGGAGACCATATAAGGGCATATTTCATAAGCCTTTTATCCTATATGTTTCATAGCTGAGCTTTCAAGGGCAAAAGTGAAATGAAACCTGTGATTTTCAGTCTGTCTCACCCCCACCCAGAGCCCATAAGCCCATTTTTCATATATAATATCTTTCATATATACTCTCTTACACAGTCACTCAAGAGAGAGAGATAGGAGGGGGTGGGGACAATGTAGGGAACTAGAAAGAAAGCCCTGCCCCAGTGGAAAAGGAGACTGACAAATTCAAGATAACCATGTCTGGAAGGTTCCAAGAGAAGGGGTGAATTCTGGCCCCACTGACAGAAACAGGGATGTCATAGAGAGGAGCTGATGTGGAGAGTATGAGGGATGCTTCTGTTTGAAGCTTGTCCAGGATATTCCACTGGAGATGTCCAATCATTGCAGAAGTGGGATAGCAGCTCAGGTGAAAGATTCATATTTAAAACTTAGATATTTTCAAAGCAAAGAGGAGGTCAGTAGGCTAGGAACCTGGGTCAACAAGAGAGGAGTTGCAAAATAGGCAGCTCCAGCAGGTCAGGGGCAGTTGAAATGACTCAAACTTGGGCAAATGGGAAAGTCAAGTCAAGGCACCAGCACTCAGAAAGTGAATTTGACTCCCAATGGTATCTGCCTCACTGGGGAGGGGGGGGGCTTCTTACCTGTCAGCTTCCTACCTTCCTGCTTCCAGTCAATCCCAGGTCTGGTTGGACAGGAATCTTTTGGGCCAGGGGCTCATCTCTAACAGTCAATAATTCACTGGTTCTATTATTTGTAAAAAGAGATCGGTAATTGAAGGTGACTTTGAATGGGATAAAATTAAACTGTTCTACCCACCCTATATGCCAAAAAAACCTTCTGTTCACTGGTACTGCATCATAGAGAAAAGGATGCCTGACCCCTCGTGGTCCCCAGGGCTGACCAGGGGCCTGAACTCAGGCCCCCAAACAGTATAAATGAACTACAGAAGGCTCAAAGGTCTATACCTCATGACTTTTTCATCTCTGCTTCCTGACTTCCTTACTAAAAGGCAAGCATGCAGCATCCTGACTCAGGTTCAGAAAATGGGTGACTAAATAGTGAGGGCACTTACTCCCAGAGGAGATGCTAAAAAAAAAAGAAAAGCAAAAAAGCTTTCCCTGCACCCAAATCAAAGCACCTGGTAGACTTGCTGAAATTTCTCCATAAAAGAGATCCCTTAGGCTAAAAGAACCTGCTAGCAAGTAAGTGTTGTCAGTGATGTTAATAAAAAATAATGCATCACCATCTCAATTGATACAGTCAATGCACTCTTCTTAGGACATCTTTTTCCATGCCTATATAGGACAGTTAGTCCTCTCCAGCACTGTAATGTGCTGTCTCAGAGGTAGTGGGTGCACTGCCTATCTGTCCTAGAGATGTCCAAGAAGACATTCCACATCTTGAAACCTCACAGAGGGGATTCATTCCCTATGCAGACATTGGAATTGATAACTTCAGGGGTCTTTTTAATCCTTGATTCACCAGGAGCCCATGCTTGTCTACAATTATCCACATATTTCAATTCTCTTACCTAGTCACCCTTCTACTGACAGACCCATGAGCTCTCCCAACATTTCACTCTAAGGTAACTTAGTCTTATTCTACATTCAGGAAACAGTCTGTTGCAGTGCCCCAAATGCCACATGGAATTGTGAGAGTGATACCCTAAGGACCTAGCTGAGCGTACACACACATCACTGTGAACCACATACGATAGACTGTTTATGGAGGCCAGTCTGTGTGGAAATGGGAGTGTGTACTACTATCCTTGGGAAAATGGGAAAAGAGACTTTTGATTTTATACTTAAGCACTGGTTTATGAAACATAGCTAAATTTGGAAGAGCCAGGTGGGGAGCAAGAAAGGTCACAGGATGACAAAAATTTAGAGATCTAGAAGAGATGCCTGGACCACTGGCTCATAGACCTAGAGGCAAAAGGAAACTTTAAGGCCATCAGTCCAATACCTTCACTTCACAGATGAGGAAACTTGAGGATCCAAGAGGTTGTGTGTCTTTTCCAGGGTCCTAAAGGTACTGAACATCAAGGTAAGCAACCTGACACCCACCTAAACAGGAGTATTCTTGACTAAATGTTGGAAAAGTTTCAATTTGACAAATATCTATTGAGTGACAACTGTGAATCAACTAGATACCAAAGAAACAAAGGCAAAAGGCCAAGGCCCTGCTCCCAAGGAGCTCCCATCCTAGGGAGAAATAGCACAAATAAACAAAAGGCTATTTAATGAGTGCGACCATTCAAACACCTGAGAGGATCAGGGGAGGCTTGCAAGAGGAGGTAACACCTAAACTAAGCCTGAGATAAGTTGGGTCAACTTTATGACTTGAGGAAAAGTTTGTGGGCATGCATGCTAGTAGAATATAGCATGTGTATTTCCAGCAGTTTTAGTTCTCTCAATAGGGTGGGTGCCATGGTCAGACCTGAGCCCAGAAAATGTTTAGATAGCGGTATAGAGGATGAATGTGAGAGGCGAGAGACAGTAAGGTGAGAACACAAGGAGAACATGCAGGACTCTTGGTGACAGGTAATGATGGGATGTCAGTCTTGTAAAAGATATTTTCTAGGGAAACAGGATTTGGCAAATGATGAGGTATAGAGAGTGAAAGAAGGGAAAAAGTGTAGGATGATTCTGAGTTTACCAAACTAGAGAATGGCTAGAAAATGGTGATACACACACACACACACACACACACACACACACACACACACACACACACACACATGAATAGGGAGGTTTAAGGAGAAGCCAGTTTAGGGAGGAAACTGATCCCTTATTAGACACATTGATTTTGAGACACTGTCAAGATATCCAAGTGGAAATATCCAGATGAGTTAGAATTCAGGAGAATGATTAAAGTTAGACAGTCTTGGGATCCATCTGCACAGAAACAGTTATTGAAAAATGAATGAATGAACAAATGAGAGAGAGAGCAAGATGAGGGAAGCAGTAGAGAGGAAAGTAGTGAAGGAGAGAGAGAGAGAACAGAAAGAGACCCAGAATGAGATTCAGACGATACTCATGCTTAAGGGGGTGAAAAATGGGTGATGATAGAGCAAAGGAAATTAAAAAGGGACCAGAAGAGAGCAGTATCATAGAAGTCAAAGAAATGCTGTCTAGGATAATGGGATCATAGTTCATGATGAGAAAGGACACATCATTTAATTCAATCATTTCATTTTACCACTGAGGAAATGGGGCCTAGTGACTTAAGAGACTTGCCCAACATCCCATGTCAAATGAGGAGGTAGAGGAAGAAGGGGAGCCCAGCCCCTCTAACTCCCAAATCCAGCATTAATCCCATTGTACCAGGTTCCATCTCTTTTTGTCTTGGGAAACTCAAAGCCCATGCCCTCCAATATGTACTTGAACAAGAAGCTCATCTACAATAGCCCCTTCCATTCATCATCAGGGATCAAGTTACCATCATCTCCTCTATGGGGAACAGTGGGTCTACACTCCTCCTTTGAGCTACCTCTTTTTTTTTTCAATACAGCTTTTAAAAAAACCTTTGTAAAGTGCTAAGTTTTTCTTTCTAGTTTCAGTAATTTGAGAGTAGGGTAGGAGGGTTACCACCAACTGGAGAATCAGGAAGGCTGCATTAAAAAAGGAGCCATCTCCAGTTTTCTAAAGAAAGCAAACCTATCTATTGCCATATGAAAAAATGCTCTAAATCACTACTGATTAGAGAAATGCAAATTAAAACAACCCTGAGGTCCCACCTGACACCTATCAGATTGGCTAATATGACAAAAAAGGAAAATAATAAATGTTGGAGAAGCTGTGGAAAAATTGGAACACTAATGCATTGTTGGTGGAGTTGTGAACTGATCCAACCATTCTGGAGAGCAATTTGGAATTATGCCCAAAGGGCTATAAAGCTGTGCATACACTTTGACCCAGGTATACCACTTTGGGGTCTTTTTCCCAAAGAGATCATAAAAAAGGAAAAGGACCCACATGTACAAAAATATTTATAGCTGCTCTTTTTGTGGTAGCAAGGAATTGAAAATTGAGGGGCTGCCCATCAATTGGGGAATGGCTGAACAAGTTGTGGTATATGAATATAATGGAATTCTATTGTGCTGTAAGAAATAATAAGCAGGAGAAGTTGAAAGAAACCTGGAATGACTTGCATGACCTGATGATGAATGAGATGAGCAGAACCAGGAGAACATTGTACACAGTATCATCAACATTATGTGTTGATCAACTGTGATAGACTAGATTCTTCTCACCAATGGTACAAGAAAGTTCCAAAGGACTCATGATGGAAAAGGATCTCCAAATCCAGGGGGAAAAAAAGAACTGTGGAGTATGGATGCTGATTGAACCATACTATTTCTTTTGTTTTTGGTGCTGTTGTTTTTCTTTTTTGAAGTTTCTCCTTTTTGCTCTGATTCTTCTCTTATAACATGACTAATGCAAATATGTTTAATGTATATATATATATATATATATATATATATATATATATATATATATATATATATATATATATATATATATATATATATATATATATAACCTATATTAGATTACCTGATGTCCAGGGGAGGGGAGGGAGGGGAGGGAGAGAGAAAAATTTGAAATTGGAAATCTTATAAAAACAAATGTTGAAAACTATCTCTACAAGTAACTGGAAAATAATAAAATACTTTAATTTTTTTAAAAAAGAGAAAGGAGCCATCTCCACTCCAAATGTTTATATAGACTATTTGTGCCCAACCTGTGGTAGAGTATTCCAAGCTCATCATTCCAAGCCCCAATCAGACAAACTGTACATTAACCCTGACATAACGATGTCATTTTGGTCTTCTTTGATTATGACACACAGTAACCATCAAGTTGCAGTTCCCTGAAATGTTGATCACTTTTACATACCAACTTCTCTCTAGCTTCTCCTCCCCTTTCTAGCCTACATGAACTGGAGCTTTTGCTCCTGTGTAAGATTTTACATTTCTAGCTATTATGTTGCATTTATTCTATTTGATCCAAAGTTCTATCCCCTGAGTTTCTAACACAGCATCTTGCATGAAAAAGGAGCCTAAGAACTGTTTCTTAAATTGGGATCTTTGTAAATACTGATTGTCATCCATTGGCTGCTCAGCCATCCCTCCCTGTTTTGTGTCATTTGAAAATTCAATAACCACATCACCTGTATCTTTTTCCTCAAAATTTTTTATGAAAATCCTAAATAACACAATATGAAAGAAGGTTGTTGGGATACTCAACCAGAGACATTCTTCCACTTTGACATTAGCCCTTTCTCTTTGCTCCTTCCTTCAATCATTTCCTGAATCCACCTAATATAGTACTTTCATGTAGCTTAGATCTCTCTACCATCTGGTCCCTTGGTCAGAGGAGACTTTTTCAAGTCAGCAACAACAGGAATGAGCAGGAAAATTTGGATGTAAATTTTAAGGTGGGATTGGCAGAATTTGGCATGTTACACTATGATTCCCAAATGGGTTGGATTAGATGGCTGCTGAGGTCCCCTCCAATACTCCAGTTCTGTAGTTATTTAATAAGGATGAGAGGTTTGAGCGATGATCCAAAGACAATCTCAGAAAATGTAAGTCAGAGGGAGGAGCAGGTTTGGAGGAAAAGAAAATAATCTCTGAATAATTATACCTGTCCTGTGTGTGATTTAAGATTCTAAATGTGGATTCTAATCTGTTCCCCCAGTTTGGGGGGAAACTGACTAAAATCACTGATAAAACGAGTTTAGGTTTTTAAGGGTTTATTGGAAAATAGAAAGAAAAAGATTGAGAACAGAATTCCAACAGCCTGGCATTCCTATCTTTCCTCAAATTTCCTGTGAAGTCCTCTGCCGCCACCACCATCAAGTCAGGAACCCAAAAAGCCCCAGAGCTCTCCGCGCAGGCTCCCTTTCCTCCTTCCTGTCTCCTCCCAGACCATAGGAGGCTTCTCAAGTTGATTGGCCGGTAGCCTTGATTGACAGCACCCATGAGCAAATGTCATTTCCTGACGCCAAGGAAAAGCCACAATGCCTCTGAGGCATTTTCCTCATGGTGGAGCTTTCCCACAGCAAGTCTCCAGTAGGTGGCGTCATTCCAATCATTACATCTGCCTACTCCATACAGCTGAGGATCCATGAATGACAGAACCCCAAGGATTTGTTAATCTGAAAGTATTCTGGTGAAAGTAAGAGAGTTATGATGTCATTGGCATAGCGAGTCCCCAGGAGAGGAAATGCCCTTTATTTGCTCAGGTCAATATCTTTTCTTCAACTTAAAGAATCTTAGAGAAGAGCCTTATCACTGAGAAGTGAAGTAACTTATTGAGGGGGACACAGTGTGTGTCAGGGGCAGGACTTGAACCCGGGGCTTCTGAATTCCTGGGTTAGCTGACTCTCTGCTACACTAGGAGTATCAAACATATGGCCCATGGGCCCTGTGTAGCCCACATCACTCCTGAGTGCAGCCTGAAACTGCAGATGAAAACGTAATTGGGAAATACCGAGAGAAATCAATAAGAATACAATAACATAGATAACAGTGAAATGTGATTTTCTGCATCTATATGCAGCCACAGGGATCCTTCTGGGGACCTTGTTTCTATTTGGGTTTGACATCACTACAAGAGACTGAGCATCCTCTGCACTTGAAGAATGTTGATATTAATGGAGAGGAGATATGGGGAAGGCTTTGTGACCATAAATTGCTGAATGCATTCAACGGACACCAACAAACATTTGTTATAAGTGTCAGTAGTAATGTCAGACACTAAAGACCCTTGTTCCCTGCTCTGTGGAATCATTCTTTACTCTCATTTCTGGACACTTCCCCCAAGCCAATATACAACTTCATCATTGTCTCTGTGTCTCTGACTCTGTCTCTGTGTCTCCCACTCTCTCCTTCCCTCTTCCTCCCCTTATCTCCCCCCCCTCTCCTCTTGGCCTTCATCTCTCCCTATCTCTCACTCCCTCCTTCCCTCTTTCTCTCCCTCCTTCTCTCTCTTTCCCCCTCCTTCCTTCCATCTCTCCCTCCCTTTCTCTGTCTCTCTCCCTCTTTGTCTCCCTATCCTTCCCCCTTTCTCTTCCCCCAAATGGCTCTGAATATACAATTTAAAGTAAATTTATACATGAAAAGACTTGCCTCTTGATTCATTGTTTGAGCAATGCTCATGGGGTTACTTTCTTCCTTGGTTTAGCTCATAAGCTGCATCTGAGAGAAGGTGCTAAAAAATTGCTTCATTAAAGAGGCTCTGAAGCTGAGGTATAGAATGAGGCATGATGTGCCAAGCAGTGAGTCCTGGCCCATCTTTCCTGTAACAGAGAGGTGGAGCTCACTGGCTCCCAAAGGAAACCAAAGCAAAGGTTTTCATTCCATCCCTGACATGGGACAACTCTGACTGGATTTTCCTATTTGGGAAGAAAATTGCATTTGTGAAACCTCTCAAGTAATTCAAAGGTTCTCTTCTTTTTGATTGATTCTTGGTTGTTTGGAATTGAACATGGCCTCTGAAGGGCCATGTAAGGTTTACCAAAAAATAAAACAAAACCAGTTTGATTCAAAACAATAATGAAAGACACACATCGGGCTGGGCATTGTTCTGGGGGGGGGCAGGGATGCCAAAGAAAAACTTTCCGTCCCTCCAGGGCCATGCTTTCTGCTGGCGGTAGTGCAAGGTATTTCTCATTAATATTCTTCACACCCCCCCCATCAATGGACAGTCTTTATAGGAAAGCTTCATAGTTGATTCTGACAATCACAGGAGCTTAGGTTTGTAGCACACCTCACCACAACCTGGAGGAGACTCTGAGCTTCCAGATGTGCCACCGGAATATGCCACCAATGTGCAAGCACAGACAGGTCCTACCCACTCACACACACACTTGGTCCTACCCACCTAGACAGACTCCACATCTGGACCAGTGACTAGATGGCATTTCTGTCAATAAGGGACAAACCTGCTCAAGTGTGGAATAGCTCCTCACCAAGCTGGAGAGACAAAGAGAAGCCCTTGTCTTTATACACAGCAACAACGTACAAGCATAGAGTGGTTGTAATCTACACTAAGAAGAGAATTGCCCACACATACCAAATGATCATTTCTTTATATAGTAGAGTAACACGAATAGCAGAGTTGGAAAACATCTTAGGGTCTATCGAATACAAGCTCCTTATTTTACAGAAAATGAACTGAGGCCCAGGAAGATAATATCACCTAAACAGAGCCACACAGCAAGTTGGTGGCAGAGCCAGCTTCCAATCCTGACTTCAGACTCAATACTACTTGAGTCATTCTGTTATTTAGCGATGCTTCTCATCTCCCCTTCCACTCCATGAAGACAGGGGCTGAATATCTTTTGTGTGAGTGAATGAATGAATGAATGAATGAATGAATGAATGAATGAATGAATGAATGAAAAAGCATTTATTTACCTCTGTGTTCCCAGCATTGTGTTTAGCATTGGTGAAGGGTATATACAATGTGAGAAAAAATATTAATAATATCTTGGGGGACCCAGAAATCTCCCCTTCTTTCTTAGTCCTCCCTTTCCCCCCACCTTTGAATCTCTTTTTCCCCCACCTTTGAGGTATCCCTGAGAGATTCCGTCAAGTTTCCATCAAACTCAACTCAACCCAAGCTTACAATGAATCTTGAGTGAAGATAGATCCTTTTGTCTAAATTGTAGAAGGACTGATGGGATCAAACCACACCCAGGTGGAAGTAGGTTGCAGGGGGGGGGTCTTATAGACTTTCTTTGATATCAACTTCCCCAAGAGATGAGTGGCCTGAGTCACATCTACCAAAACTTCATTTTAATATAATACACTTTCAATCATGTCAACCTATTAGATTTTAATGATGTAAACCAATTAGTTTTGTTTGGTAAGTGATGGACCTCCTACAATTGGAAGGGTATATGAACTGAGACTCTACTGCTGTTAGGGGTCTTTATTTGGAGAGAAATGCCACAGACCTCCTTTTATTGATATCCTGCTGTCCATATAAATAAAATGATTAAATTACCCCAAAACTGTCTTAAATATTTTTAATCATCACAGCTATGAAAAAATAAAACAGTTCCTGCCCTCAGCGAACTGACATTCTAATAAAGGGAGATCACACACCTAAGAGAATGGTGACTAGGGAGAATGTTTTGTTCTTGCAAGTCACAGGAATGACAAGTGGAGTCATTAAGGGGCAGAGTGCCCATACAGCAGCATGACAGGAATATCACTCAAGGCTTTATAACACTGTAGATGCCCAGTCAATGTCTGTTGAATAAATGAAATCTGGCCCACACTCAACTGTCATTCATTCCTTCATTCAACAAATATGAATGAAACACCAACTATTCTCAAGAAGACTTCCAAAGGAGCTGGAGTCCAAATTCATGTGGCTTTGTTGTGATTGGATCCATCATTTATCATAATTTCACAATCTAAATTCCCTTCCAGATCTACTGAAAATGGACTCTCCTTTTCCCCCACACATTACTTATTGAAATCTTCTTTGAGGTTGACAGAAGTTTTCCTTTTCCTGAAAAGGATATCTATACGTGCACAGCATCTTACCTCTGTCCTTTTCCATTCCAGGTGAGTCAACCTCACCACTCACTTTGGGGATTGCATTGGGCTCCTATTGGATGTCCCTGCCTCAAGTCTCTCTCTAATCCATCTTCCACATAGCCACCAAGTGATTTTCCTAAAGCATAGGCTCAAACATGTTAACCCCCTTCTCACCAAACTCTCAGAGCTCCTGCTTGCTCTTAGGATCAAATATAAACTGGTCTGTCATTGAAATACCTTCACCATCTGCTCACAATGTGCCTTTCCATCCACATTATACATTACTCCCTTTCTTGCACTCTGTAGAATAGCCAGACCAGGTTTATGACAGATCCTTTCCCATGACACACCATCTCCTCTTTCTGGATCTTTGTCCAGGCTGTGCTCCATGCCTGGAGTGCCCTCCCTTCTCCCCTCTACCACTTAGCATCACCTGGTTCTGTCAAACTTGGCCACCTTTCAAACGAAACCACTACTAATACACCATGAGCTAGTGCCCCCCATCCCAAGCCCCTCTGAAAAAATACCATGTACTTATTTAGCAAGTTGTTGTGTAAGTCCATAGTGTCTCTCCCCCATAGAAAGCAAGCTCTTTGAGGATAGGAACTATTTTTGTGGGGGCAGCTAGATGGTGCAGTGGATAAAGCACTGTCCCTGGATTCAGGAGGACCTGAGTTCAAATCTGACCTCAGAAACTTGACACTTGCCAGCTGTGTGACCCTGGGCAAGTCACTTAACCATCATTGTCCTGCAAAAAAAAAAATAGAAAGAAAGAAAAAGGAACTATTTTTTGCTTTTTCCCCCTTTGTGTTACGTGACAGCAGGTGCTTAATAACTTCGTGTTGATTGTTGATTGTCTGAGGCAAGGGTTAGGGTTGAAATACCATGTTGGTCTCAGTGGAAATGGAGACACCAGGCCCAAGTTCAAACCCTGGTTCCACCTGTTTCAAACTTCTGGGTCCTTGGAGAAGTTACTTTTCTCTGGGACTCAGTTTCCTTATCTGTAAAATTAAGGGATCAGCCTAGATGACCACCTAGGTCATTTCCAGCCCTGAGTATTCCATCGTACGTCTCAGAGGCTTGTTTGTTTTTCCCTCACCTGAGCTGTGCATATTGGCTGACCTATCATGTAAATGATGGCAGAAGGGCTGGTAATGTCTTCCTATTTATTTAGCAGCAGAGACCCTAGAACAATGACTAATGTCTTTAGAATGCATTCAGTCCAGTCCTACCCCTAAGCTCAGTGTCAGTGCTGGCCATGGGCCCAGGTTAGGGGGCCATGTACAAAGGGCTGCCCTTAGATGGGGGAGAGAGAAAGACTGGATGCATTAAATTGTTTTGCTATAAATTCCTCAGTTCTGGGACTCTGGAAATACTAATAATAACTAATATTTTGTCTAGTGTTTTAAGGTTAACAAAATACTTTTCACGTTATGTTAATTGATTCTCACAACCCTGGGAGGGTGCTCCCAGGTGATCCCCATATTACAGATAAGGAAACTGGGGCTCAGAAAGGTTAAGAGAATTTTCCAGGATCAGAAAGAAAGTGTTTGAGGTAGAACTCCAACTCAGACCTTCTTTAGCCCACATCTAGTACTCTATCCACACTTCCAGAATGCCAACCGTCTAGCTGTGACGTCACAAAATATGAGGTTTGTTATGGATGGAGCTAGACAAAGACAAAGAGAAACAGATAGCTACAGAGACAGAAAGGGTAAGATAGGGGCAGTGTGGATAGGCAGTTGGCCTGGGAGTTAGAGACATCTGAGTTCAAGTCCCATCTCTGGCACACACACACTGGCCATGATGAGACCCTGGGCTTATGAGCTACTCTGCAGGGAAAGTGATATTGCCTCACAGAAGCTCCCTACACTGATGAAATCAAATCTAGTGAAAAAATAATGGTCAAGATATTGAAATCCATATGGATAAAGATCTAGTTCTAGAGATGCTATAGATTTGTCTTGAATAAACATTACAAGTAGAGAAGATGGACCCAGAATTGAACACAACTGGATTGCCTTTGGGAAATTGCGGAGCTCCCCTAATGACTCCAAACTTCTCCCAGACACAAAGCTACATCTTTTAAATATCAATATTCTGCTTCTGGTGCCCTATGGGTGCAGGTCATGGAAAACTACAGTATCTGAAACATGAAACCTGAGGATCACTCAGAGGACAATGGAGAGGTGTATTGTGGATGTGAGCAGGCCATGAAGAGCATAAATAAAGAATGACATCAGCAAAGTATACAATGGACTGGTGATTTGGCAAAAGCCAGAGATACCTAAGGGATGAAGCGTGTACTCCATTGCTATCTTCACAATGTCAAGAGAGATCCGGAGTCTCCCAGTACAATGTAGGGGGTTAGAGTGGAGCCACATAGCAAACTTATGGAAGTCCATGGACAGGAATAGCACAAGATGGGCAGGTGGATGGGTTGTAACCCACCTCATTGGAGGGACTACTCACATATGTACAATCCCAGATGTATTTGAGTATTTGGGTGTGAAAATTGGTGAACTTAATCTCCTCCAAATATATAGTACCTTGGCTTATCCTTTGTTTACTCACTCCAAGCCCCCCCCTCCTCATTTTTTTAAATAAAAAAAGATTTATTAGGAGAGAGAAATCTGGACAGGGAACAGATCACCTTGGTGACTGTCTTGCTGGAGTAAGAGAAGACTGGTCTTTTGTATTTTTGCCATACAAAAGGGAGGGAAGGGCATTACAAAGAACTGGGAGAGAAATGTAACAACAGGGAGAGGATTTAGGAATAATGGGTATCAGTAAGATATGCAGCACCCATCCATATCTTGCATATCAGTGTTCCAGGGTCTTGCTCTGCAATACCCATTCCTGAGGTAAGAGGAAGAGCCCCCCCCCCCCCGGGAGAATTCAAGGATTCCTTGGAGGGCTGGGATCTTTAGGTTTCTTAGGGTCCCACTACATTCCCATAATATTCCCCCCCTCTTTATTTCTGGGGAGAAAGAGGTAAAGAGGTAGCTTCTTCAAGGCTGAAAAATGAGACAACATGCAAACAAATATATACAAAGCAAATTACCTACAAGATAACTAGGAGATGATTGAGAGAGGGAGCTTCCTCACCAGAAGTTCCTGACATCAATTAAATCCCAATCATGTAAATTTCTTTCTATGTAGTAGTAGCCAAGAAAATCCCAAATGGGGTCTCAAGGAGTCTGACACAACTGAAACAACTGAACAACAACAACAATGTGTCAGGCCCTGTGCTAAGCACTGGGGATACAAAAAGAGGCAAAAGCAGTCCTTGTCCTCAGGGAGCTCAATCTAATGGGAGAGACAACATGCAAACAAATATATACAAAGCAAATTACCTACAAGATAACTAGGAGATGATTGAGAGAGGGAGCTTCCTCACCAGAAGTTCCTGACATCAATTAAATCCTAATCATGTAATCACAGTGGTAATCCATCACAATCATATACCACAACTTGTTCAGCCATTCCCCAATTGATAGGCATCCCTGAAATTTCCAGTTCTTTGCCACCACAAAGAAAGCTGCTGCAAACATTTTAGAAGATGTAGGTTCTTTTCTTTTTTCTCTAATATCTTCAGAAATAGACCAAGTAGTGGTATTACCGGCTCAAAGGATATAAGTCATTGAATAACTCTTTGGCCATAATTCCAAATTGTTCTCCACAATGGTTGAATCAGTTCACAATTCCACCAACAATGAATTAGTTTCCTCATTTTTCCATACCCTCTCCAATATTTGTCACTTTCCCCTTCTATCATTTTAGCCAGTCTTGAAGGTAAAAAATATCTCGAGGTTGTTTTAATTTGCATTATTCGAATCAATAATGATTTAGAGCATTTTATATGACTATAAATAGTTTTGATTTCTTCACTGGAAGACCACCTATTCATATCCTTTGAGAAATCACTTGTATTCTTTTTTTTTTTTTAAATATGGAATGCTTCACGAATTTGCGTGTCATCCTTGCGCAGGGGCCATGCTAATCTTCTCTGTATCATTCCAATTTTAGTATATGTGCTGCCGAAGCGAGCACAATTATTTGTATTCTTATAAACGTGACACAGTTCTTTATAAGTTTTAGATAGGAGACTTTTATTTAATAAACTGGCTATAATTTTCCCCTAATTTTCTGCTTGCCTTCTGATCTTGGCTACATTTGATTTATTTATACAAAACCTTTTTAAATGTAATGTAATCGGGGCAGCTAGATAGCACAGTGGATAAAGCACTGGCCCTGGATTCAGGAGGACCTGAGTTCAAATCCGGCCTCAGACACTTGACACTAACTAGCTGTGTGAACCTGGGCAAGTCACTTAACCCCCATTGCCCCGCAAAAATAAATAAATAAATAAATAAATAAATAAATAAATAAATAAATAAATAAATAAATAAATAAATAAATAAATAAATAAATGTGATGTAATCAAAATTATCCATTTTATACCTAACTTTCCTCTCTATCTTGTTTACTCATAAATTCTTTGCCTATCCATAAGTCTGATGAGTAATATGTTCCATATTCCTCTAATTTTCTTAGAAAATCTCCCTTCATATCTAAGTCATGTATTCATTTTGACCTTATCTTAGTAAATGATGTGAGATATTGCTTGATGCCCAGTTTCTGCTATATTACTTTCCCATTTTCCCAAAAATTTTTACCAAATAATTAATTCTTATCCCAAAATCGTTAATCTTTACACTTGTCAAATCCAAGGTAATTATGTTTATTTATCTTCCATAACTTCAGAGTTGATTTCTTTTAAGTAATTAAAAGAAACTATAATTCTTAGTCTTAGAGCATTGTGTGCAGAGGCATTGCCAGGTCGAGAGGTTTGACTCCAGGCCAGTGGATGCTGGGGAGCTTAGACATCAGATTCCAATGTGCCTTCCTGATATTACAGTGGCAACAATTGCTTCCAGCAGGGTCCAGTGGACAAAGGGGGCATCTTCCTATTGGGGAATGGCTACAACGCTTGTTATCTCTGAAGGTTATGGAAGATCACCATGACCTAAGAAATGATGAAATGGACAATTTCAGAGGAAAGGGGGAAGACCTTTATGAACTGAAGTAAAATAAGTTGACCAGAATAACTGATCAAATGAAAATTATTCTTATAGGCACAAATGACTTTGAAAGTTTTAGATTCTGGTCCATGAGTCACTCACTTTCTGCTAGCAAAGTGATGAGCTTAAGCTTCAGAGAAGGACATATAATTTCCAAAGTGGCCATTGTGTAAATTGTTTTGATTGGACTTTGAGCTATATTTCAAAGGCCTTATTTTCCACTAAAAACAAGTCAATAAGAGAGAAGGAGGGAAGAGGGAGACAGGATAATAAAAATGTTTGTTAATTGAAAAAATAAATTTAAAGATAAAACACATTAGATTCAATGCTAAAGGACCAAGTTCTTCAGTTTACTGCCTGGATGCCTGGACAAGTGGCTTTTTCCCTCTCTGTGCCTCAGTTTCCTTCACTCTAAAATGGGAATTATATCTTAGATGCTCTCCAGAGTCCCTTTTGGTTCTAAATACATTATCTTGGGAACTTTTCACCTTAAAGTGGAATAGCCAAGTCCTTCTCTGTGAGTTGGGGCTGCGTATGGGATCTGGGTTGAAGACCTGGTTCTGTCTCTAACATCCCCTGGGAAGTCAGACAAGTCTCTCACCCGCCCTAGCCTTCAATAGCCTCTTTTGCCAATTGAATTAGAGACTCTCTGAGATTCCTTATATTTTAGTAAATTTAAAGCTTCTCCAATATGCAAGGCATTATGCTAAGTGCCAAAGGTACAAAAAGAAAACCATGCCCTGAACCCAAGTTTCTATTCTAGCACATAAACTGATATGGAGATAGAAGATACTTTAAGGATGAAGGTGGTTCCAGCAGCTTTAGGGATCAGGGAAGGCTTGCAAGAGGAGGTGACACCAGAAATGAACCTTGAAATAAAGGATTCTGATTGACAGAGTGAAACCTGGCCTCCAGCCCCAGTTCTGCTGCTAATTCATTGGGTAACCCAAATCAAATGACTCTCTAAGCCTCAGTTAAAGGGAGAGAGCCATTCTCACATAATAATTGTATATTGTAAACCACTGTGGAGGAGTGAGCTATTGTAATGCCATGGATATTTTTGAGCTATTCTAGTCCAGAATGATTCCATAACCACCAAGAATCAGAGCCCAGAGGGAGGCCTCTGCTACCAGAGCAATGGCCCCTGACTCAGTAAGCAGTGGGTCCCAACCAGAGTAGGGCTGATCAAATCCTTGGGACTCTTGTCCTCCGACTTTTTTTTTTTGCCATTTCCTGCTTCTGTGAGTTCAGCCTGATCTCCTCAAACCAATCCCATCCCAGTCCTTGAGCAGCTCTCACAGAGGTCTTATATACAGCAAAGTGGCGAGAACATAGAGGGATCAAAGCCAAGCTCCCCAGCTAAGAGTACAAGGAGGCTTTGCTGAGGGTTGTGCTTATTCCACTTAGACTGATGGAATGTAGAGCCAGTTCTGCAGGAGTGGTCAGATTCCTGGTTAATCCAATAGAGGACATTGGAGGATCTGGGCCCAAATCCCAGCTCTGCAGCTCACACCCGTGTGACCTTGCACATGGTGGTTTTACTCTCTGGGCTTCAGTTGATTATTGTTATTCAGTTGTTTCAAGAGTGTCTGACTCTTTGTGACCCCATTTGGGGTTTTCTTGGCATAGATACTGGAGTGGTTTGCCATTTCCTTCTCCAGCTCATTTTACAGATGAGGAAACTGAGACAAACAGGGTGATGGACTTGTCCAGGGTCACACAGCTACTACCTGTGGGCATCAGTTAAGACATGCGTAAAATGAAGGGGCTAGACCGCATCATTGCTAAGGTTCCTTTTGCTTGTAATTCCTCTAAATAACTGCATGACATTAAATTATTTCTTCTTTCTAAATCTCAGTTTCCTCATCTATAAAACAGGAATTGTAATAACATTTACCCTGGATACCTCCCTAGAGTATGTTCTTGTTGAGTCATTTCAGTTGTGTCCAACTCTGTGACCTCCTTTGGGGGGGAGGGGTCCTTGGCAGAGATTTTAGATCAGTTTACCATTTTCTTCTCCATTCATGTTTATGGACAAGGAAACTGAGGCAAACAGGATTAAATGGCTTGCCCAGGAACATGCAGCTAGTGTCTGAGGCTGGATTTGAACTCATGAAGATGCGTCTTCCTGATTACAAGCCCACTGCTCTATCCACTGTGCCACCTACCTGCCCATTCCCCAGAGCATAGTGAGAATTAAATGAGATAATGAAAGTTCTAAATGGGGCTCTGGGTTCAAAGCTGGAATGGCCCTGGAAGTGATATAGTCACTTATTTCTTCAATAAACATTTATTAAGCATCCCTTATGGGCTAGGCATTGTACTACATAGACATACCAAAAAAAAGTGAAATGGGGCCTGCCCTCATAGGGCTTAAATTCCAACAAGCAAGACATAGGAGGGAAAAGAATAATAACAGAAAAGTGTGTGTGTGTGTGTGTGTGTGTGTGTGTGTGTGTGTGTGTGTGTGTGTGTGTGTAGACAGAGAGAGAGAGAGAGAAATAAGTGGACAGGTAGACTAGCATGACAGTGATCTTGCCTCCCATACTCTTGTCTCTAACCCTTTTTGCTCCCCAGTCCCCTACATGGAAGAACATAAGAGGTTTGGGTTTAGAAAACTGGGATACCGGGGCAGCTAGATGGTGCAGTGGATAAGCACCGGCCCTAGATTCAGGAGTACCTGAGTTCGAATCCAGCCTCAGACACTTACTAGCTGTGTGACCCTGGGTAAGTCACTTAACCCCAATTGCCTCACAATAAAAAAAAAATTTAAAAAAAAGTTAAAAAAAAAAAAAAAGAAAACTGGGATACCTCAGAACACAGAGTTGTTTCATATTGGGTGAGGAACCCTCACAGAGAAAATGGCCAAGGCTAACACAGGCTTTAGAGATTTACATCAGCAAGCCCAGAGAATGTTCCCTATGAGGCCTCTGACAGAGAAACTCAAGTCCTGGACTGGGAGCTGACTTCATAAAGAAGACAGCCTAGAGCCTGAGGCAGCAGCTACTTAACAAGGAACATCTGTTCTCTTCCTTCTAAAGACCTTAGTTCTAAAGAGCTGAGAATCTTCTGCTTCTCCAGAGCTCTTGAAACCAAGCCTACAATGGAAACATAAGAAAATTAGTCAATTAGAATTTTTCTCCATAAGGCTGTCCATCGCCCTGCGGCTAAGGAGTGACATTCCTAAAGGAATCACAAAAAAGGCTCTGACTTTGGAAATAAAAAGCACAGTTGAGGTCACTCTTTTCATGAGGAAGAGATAGGCAAGGTAATCATCAGAACCCAGAATTTGGGAGTAGAAAAAGCTGCACAGTCACATGCCCAGAGGGGAAGCATGAAGCAGAAAATAGGCATACAATGTGACAGCATCCAGCAGAGTGCAGGAGGTGAGAATGGCTTCCCCACAGGGAATGGTGTGAGGGCCTCTCTGCAAGAAATGAATGGGTCTTCAGTGTATGTTGCTTAAGTCACCCCTTCCGATGTGTGATCCAGTGTGTGTGGTTCTCTTAAGTTCCCACCATGCACACAGTCTTCCCACTGATACTGTGTATAAACCCCAGGCTTATGAGGAAGTGTTTTGTTTGAACCTTTCTTATTCTTCTATTTCATTAAGCGCCTTTGTTTTGAACCAAATGTGTCCTCTGACTGCCAAAGATAAATATCTCAGGAGGCTGGGAAGGGCTCCTAAGCTATGGTTTGGAGTGGATGCATACCCACAAAGATCTTCTGGGGACCTGCTAGGTGAGTTGAAGAGCACTTACGATGCCACATAAAACAAATGGAAGATAATTTCTAGGAGTAGGTTTTCAATAACTGGGGAATCATGAAAGCCTTGTTGAGCTAAGCCTTTAAGGAAGCTGGGGATTCTATCAAGGAAGGAGGGTGTGCATTCTAAGCCTGGAAGACACCTTCTGCAAAGAGGCAGTTAGAATGGGAGGGCATGAAGGTCAGTAAAATGCAATAAGTCTGAAAGCCTGGAAGGGTCTGCAGGAACCAGATTGGGACTGACATTCAATGCCAAACAAAGGAGTTTGGATTGCACGCTAATGGTAAGAGGGAGGCTCTGAAGCTTCTGGACAATGGAGAGATTTGGTCCGTAGTAAACCAGAGGAATGCCAATTTTGCATCTGTGCAGAGGGGGGCTTAAAGGAGTAAAAAACTAGGTAGAAAGACCAATTAGATGCCCATTACTATAATCCTGGTGAAAGGACCTGAACCAGGTTGGCACTAAAGCAGTTTGAGAGGAGAAAAGAGAACAATGTTTTAAGGTAAGGATGACAAGATTGGCCAAAGACTGCAGAGGTGAGGTAAAGGAGAGAGCAATAGAAGATGACTCCAAAGTTGGGTGCTCAGGGGGTTGGAAGGATGGCTGTGCCCTCAACAACAACAGAGTTGTAGGGAAGAGGGAAGGATTTGGGATGGGAAATGGAGAAGAAAACAATGAACTAACTCCCTTTTGGACGCAGGATTATAGTTGTAGACCTAGAATGGGGCTCTGGCCATAGAGTCCAAACTCCTCATTATGTAGATAAGGAAACTGAGGCTGGGAGAGCTTAAGTGACCTTTCAGTGGAACACAGCTCATAATATTTGGAGCAAAATTATAAGCTAGGTCTTCGTGATTCCAAGTTCAGCACTCTATCTGCTGTCCTACCTACCTGTGACTTTAACGTATTGAATTTAAGCTGCCTAGCAATCCATGTAGAAATGTAAAATAAACAGTTGGTAATATGGGACTGAAGCTCAGGAGAGAGACTACAATTGCATATCTAGATGTGAGCATCATCAGTAGAGAGTTGATTGCTGAAACCACTGGAGTTTGTGAGGTCACCACATGAGACAGTAGAGAGAGAAGAGGATCCAACACAGACTCTTAAGGTGGGAGAACCAAAGAAGAAATATCACAAAAACTCAGAAAGGAGAGAGTACCCAGGAACAGGGAATGGCCAATAACATCAAATGTTACAACCAGCCAAGCATCCATTAAGCACCACCTCCTGTATGGACCAAGCATTGTCACCTTCAGATCAAGTCAAGAAGGATGAAGCCTGGGAAAAGGATTTAGCATTTAAGGGATCACTGTCAACTTTTGAGAGAGCTCTTTTATTTGGGTCATGAGACATGTTCCAATCCCTTCATTTTATCCTGCAGAAAGCAAGGCCCAGAATGGACAAGTGATTTGTTCAAGGTCACTCAAACAATAAGTACTGGCAATGCAGGGAACTGAAGCCAAGTCCTGTCAGGCACCTTGTTGAGTTAGCTCAAAGGATTGCCATCAGTGGAAGATTCTATACGCATAATATCAGATGAGTAGGACAAGTGGTCAAACTGGGAGCTGAACCCCTCAACCTCTGAATCCTATCCCAAGGCAGGATACTATGCTTTGTACCATGTGGCCTGCCGGAGCATTGAAAGCTCAAAGGAACCTTAGATACCATGTGTGCCAATCCTCTCATTTTAGAAATGAGGAAAGTGAAGCCCCAACAATGGAAGGAATCTAGAATCATGCATTTGGGGCTCCACTGCCCTTGGACACCACCTAGACAGGTCCAGGTTCTTGCAGCTTCTTGGCCATCTAGCTAGGATTGGAATCCAGGTGCCCTGGCCCCAAAATTATTTTGGCAATAAGGCAACAAGCCCTGTTGGGGATGCTTTTTTCTAGAAAAAGCCTTCTTCAATGTCACATGGATTAGTACCAAAATGGCCCAAGAATTTGGAGCTAGCATGAGATCTTGGGTAAACAGCCCATATTCAACTGAGATTTGTGATCACTTAATAGCTGTCTTAAACATGTCTTGCTTTAAGGAAATCGCCTCCTTAAGTGAATGCATGTTTTAATTATGCACTTTTAGAAAGCATAATGAGACAGTGTGCATTTTACTGCAGTAGTAAGCTTTCATCTTTATTCCCTTTGTTTTGAAGACCTGCCTCTTTCTTAATTGAATTCCACCCATTTGGGTGCTTTTTGAAAATAATGAGTTCCATTAAGAGAGAGCTTTCTCTGGCAATGAACAAAGAGGGGAAATGTTGCTGAGGGTCGCTTAAGCCCCTGCAACTCCTGTTGCTATGATCAATTGATCCTCCAAACAAGAGAGCCCAGGACTGGGAGGGGCTGTGTATGTGTGTGCTTGGACCATGCACTCGATATGGCAGCCAGGGAATAGAGTGGATGAAGTGCTGAACCTGGAAGCAGAAGGATGGGAATTCTAATCTAACCATAGACACACTGTCTCTGACACCTTGGGTAAGTCATTTAAACCTCTTACTGCCTCAGTTTCTTCAACACTAAAATGTAGGTAATAACAACATCTACTTCCTAGGATTGTTATAAGGATCAAAGGAGATGATATTTATAAAGTGCTGGCACACAGTACCTGGTGCATAGTAGGTACAATATAAATTCTATTACGATTTCTTTTCACCTTGCCTCACCTTTCAGCCTTTCTGCCCACTGCCTCTTCTCAGCTCTCTCATACAAGGACACTCAACTCTTAGGGATCAGAAGTAGGAATCATCCTTGGGCCCTAACTTCAGAGTCAGCATGTCTCCCTGGGACACACTCTGAGATGACTTTGATGTCCCCTCATGCACTGTTCCTTCCTCATAAATGTTCCTGGGTACTGTGTTATATTCTGTTCACATCCACCATGAACCTCCCCATTTGGGTGACTCTCAACTTTAGATATTCAGAAGTGGTGGCATTTCATGTCTCAGCACCACAGAGAGGCAGCAGTAAAACGTTTCCTTTTAAATGAACAACCAATCAACAAGCATTTATAAACACTGACTGTGTGACAAGAACTGTGCCAAGCACTGAAAACAGAAAGAAAAGGGGAAAAACAATCCTTCCCTCAGAGAGCTTACATTCCAATGGGGAAGCAATGGGGAAATAACTAGGTACATACAAGATAGAGACAGAGAAGCTGGACACTAATCTCTGAGGGCAAGGTGGGGAAGGAGAATGGGGGGAAGAGGAGCCCTCTTGGGCCTTCTGAAGGAGACCCCAAGAGTAATGTGCCAGCAGTTAGACAACAGAGCCTGAATAACAGGTAAATGTATCAGGTCCTGCACTAAGAACTGGGAATACAAAGAAAGGCAAAAACATGGCCCCGGACCTCAAGGAGTTTACATTCTAATGTGGCTGACACCATGCAAATGGTTCATACAAGTCACACACAAATTAAGTGGAGGTTGGGTAATATCAAAGGGAAGGCTCTAACAGCTTGGGGAAAGGAGGAGGGGGGAGGGGGAAACCAGCAAGTCCATTCCTCTTAGCCTCCAGGTGGGCCCACTTCAGCCCATCACCTTCTCCCCAGGTATGTTTCTCAGTCAACATCCATGACAGAGGATGGGCTTAGCTGCCCATTCCCATATCAGAAGGAGCTACAGCTGACCAGCTCTGGGATGAGAACATGTGTTATCATATAATCAGCCATTACTAAGAATAAGAAGGAACAATAAAAGTCTTGAGTTTAAAAGCACTGAGGATGCATGAGTCCAATTTCTTTGATTTATGTAATTCTGCACAGTAATGTACCCTCTGGGCACATGGGAAATCTTGCTTTACAAGAGCTCTGTGAGGTAAGTAGTATAAGTTCAATTGTCCCCATTTTACAGATAGATAAAGTAAGGCTCCAAAATATAAATTTATGTCCCCAAGTCACATAGCTAGTAAGTGGTAGACTGAGGATTTGATCCCCAGTCCTCAGTCTTTCCTGTGATGGAGGTAAATCACTTCCCATGTAATGGCTACAAACACTTGCTCATGATGTCATACCCCATTTAGCAATGTCCCAAGCCAGAACAGTGCAGGAATACTTCCTGAATTCCTTAGAGGCACATCTTCACCATTATGTCTGAAGCCACATTGAGACATCATTACTCTAATCACTCAAGAACAAACCAAGATGGTGTAGTGGATAGAGTCCTAGACCTAAAGTCAGGAAGACCTGAATTCAAATGCTGCTTCACACACTGACTAGCTTTGTGACCCTGGGCAAGTCATTTAATATGTTTGCCTCAGTTTTCTTATCTGCAAAAGGGGTTAATAATAGTCCCCACCTCCCAAGCTGTTGTGAGGACCAAAGGAAGTAGTATTTGTAAAAGTGCCTGCCACATAGTAAGCATTTAATAAATGCTTATGACATCCATTCCCAGCCAGCTCTGTTCATTTCCACCCATGTGCTCCTATACCCAAAAGAGTCATCACTTTGCACCATGCAGCTGAACCCAGAGGCAAGATACAGTCATGGCTAGAGTGCTATCCCAGCTCAGAAAGTCACTTAACTGCTCAGTACCTAAGTTTCCTTATCTATAAAATGAAGGGGTGGTCTCAATAACCCCAAAGTCTATGATCCTATTACCCTAAAGGTCAACTCAGCTCTGATATTGCAGATCCCAGCTCTAGTCCCATACCTGTATGGAGTCTATTAGCCCACCACAACTGCAAGGGCCACTTTTAATACTGTTCCTACAGAAGTATGCCCTCCAACCCTGTGCCATTATTTCACCTAATAGCATGTTCTCTGTGCCTATATATCAATTCACTTAATCTTTACTACCGTATAATATATGAAGGAAATTCAATAAATATTACTACCCCCTCTCATTCTCCACCTCAAAAAAACTTCCATGGCTCCCTAGTGCCTAGAGATATGGTCTTCAAATCGTTTTAATCAAATACTCCTATCAGTAAGAATAAATAAGTAAATTGTTGTGCCTACCATACCAGTATATAAGTTTTTATTTATACTATATGCTAGGTGACACAGTACATAGATTACTGGACTAAAGAAGGGCGCATTCAAATCCAGCCTCAGTCTCTTGCTCTGTGACCTTAAGCAAGTCATTTGCCCTCTGTCACGGAGCAACTGGAGATAATGCAGTAGGGAAGATTTGGTCAAAGTTGTGCCTTAGGAAAATCCCTTTGATGGCTACATGAAGGATGGATTAGAATGGAGAGAGACGAGGTTTGGGATATTCATTAAGAGGTTAATATCATGATCCTGGCATGGAGTAGGCAAGGAAAGTAGGCAAAAGGAAGAAGGGAATGAAGGTAAAAGATATTGTAGAAATGGAATCAAGATTTAGTGAGATATGGGAAGTGAGAGAGAAGTCAAGGATGACTCCAAGCTTGGAAGCCTGGGTGATTGGAAGGGTCATGCAATTAACTTTCATTCATGAAATTAACTCTGTCACACTCAAAATAAAAGTGTGGGATAAGGGCTTCAGCTTACTAATAACTCCCCCAGACTCTATAGAATAACCTCAAAGGAGTGCCCATCAAAGCCACAAACAACCTGTGGGCCTGAGTTTGTGTGTGCTGATGAGAGGGAGAAGAAAGAAGAGCGAGTGTGTGCTGGAAACAAGCTCCACGCTGAGGTCATGAAACCTCAGTTATTCAGATGTAACACGGGCAGGTGGCCCTGCAGAAGGCAGCTTATCCTTTGTGTTCCCTCTGCCCTTCTAAAAGACCTTATGCACAATCTATCTTGATCTATCTTCTAAGCTTTCCCTGTTTCTCTCTTGCTCCCTTGTCTTTCTCAGGTTTGGAGGTGAAGATGTAATTAGGCAAACCTTGTTACAGCATCTCATTGTAAGTCAAGGCTCAGTATAATGGCCCTCAGGTTCAAGAAGCCCCTTTTATGTTGATATATATGCTAAGGGGCATTATACTGACCCTAGACATATATGTCACTATATTCTGCGCTTGTAGGAAAATTCCTAACATTGAGACAAAAGTTTGGCTTTTTGTCATAATAATTGCTGGATTATGGAGAAAGCAAGGGAGTTCCAGAAAAACATTTACTTCTGCATCATTTTTTTTCTTTTTGTTTTTTTTTTCAGGGCAATGGGGGTTAAGTGACTTGCCCAGGGTCACACAGGTAGTATCGTGTCTGAGGCCAGATTTGAACTCAGGTCCTTCTGAATCTAGGGCCAGTGCTTTATCCACTGCACCACCTAGCTTCCCCTGCTTCTGCCATCATTGACTGCACAGCTACACTAATGCCTTCAACTGTGTGGATCACAAGAAAATGTGGCAAGTCCTCAAATATATAGAACCTGAGGAACCTATATGCAGGCCAAGAAGCAATGGTTAGAATCAAACATGGAACTGATGGGTTCAAAATTAGAAAAGGAGTATGAAAAGACTGTCTATTATCACCTTATTTATCTAACTTCTATGCAGAGCACATTGTGCAAAATGGCAGGCTGGATGATTCCAAAGCTGCAATCAAGATTACTGGGAGAAGTATCCACAGTCTCAGATACACAGACGATACCACTCGGATGGCAAATGGTGAAGAGGAATTAAGAAAGAGGAGAATGTAAAAGCTGGTTTAAAACTTGGCATCAAAAAACTAAAATCATGGCAACGGCTCCATCCCTGGAAGCAGTGTCAGATTTTATATTCCTAGGCTCAGAGAACACTGCAGACAGCAATGACAGCCATGAAATTGAAAAATGCTTGCTCCTTGGAAGGAAAGCTATGGTAAATCTGGACAGCAGACTAAAAAGCAGCCATCATTTTGCCAACAAAGATCCATACAGTCGAAACTATGTTTTTTCCAGTACCAATGTATGGCTGTGAGAGCAGGACCATAAGGAAAGCTGAGAGCCCCAGAATCAATACTTTTGAATTGTGGTGCTGGAGAAGAGTTTTGAGAATCCCTTAGACAGCAAGGAGATCAAATCAGTCAATACTTGGAG
Organism: Dromiciops gliroides; assembly: GCF_019393635.1. Taxonomy (NCBI): domain Eukaryota; kingdom Metazoa; phylum Chordata; class Mammalia; order Microbiotheria; family Microbiotheriidae; genus Dromiciops; species Dromiciops gliroides. Next base: position 695,748,635 of record NC_057862.1, read on the forward strand.
AAATTAATGCAAACTATTCACTGGAAGGACAAGTACTAAAGTTGAAGATTAAATATTTTGTCCACATAATGAGAAAACAGGACTCACTGGAAAAGACCCTGATGTTGGGAAAAATTGATGGCAAAAAGAGAAGAGGACAGCAGAGGATGAGATGTATAGTGTCATTGGAAACAATGGATGTGAGCTTGGACAGTCTTCAAGAGATAGTCAATGATAGAAGGGCCAGGCATGCTATGGTCCATGGGGGTCACAAAGAGTCAGACATGACTAAACAACAACAATGCTGTATTATGTGTAGCTAACCTCTGGCCTCTTGAAGTTTGAGGCAAAATCAGCATACAGAAAATGTCTAAACATAAAAAGAAAGCAGTGTCTATTCACCACCTGTCTGGAATTGGAACAGGAAGGGGAAGTGAGGGAAAGGATATGTAGACATTTTCGGTAATGTCCTTCAGTCACTAAAGATGTGAGTGCAAGGAGTAGCTTGTTCCTCTCTTCTAAGATACTTGTAGCAAGCCATGCCCAATCTCCATCTTTCCCTTCCCTGCTGAAACTCATCTCTCCTTCAACTTCTCTTTTCTGTCTCTCCTTCTGGTTGTTACCCCTGTTCCATGGATTCTTTCCAGTTCTTCTCATTAACTTTTGGACAGGGCTGGGCATGCTCTTTGATGATGATAATGACAACAATAACGATGATGATGCAGTTCCCATTATTTACTTTGCCTAAGACTCTGTGCACCCCCTTAAGAAACTATGGCTATGATCATGCATGCCTCCCAGATCAAACTGTTCTCAGGGTTGACTGAGAATGCAATACCTTTGATCAATCCCAGGATACAAGTCAGTTCTCAACCCTTCATAAGACAGACAGACAGCTGTTGATTCTCTCTATACCCCCAAAAGCAAAATAGCTAGTGATTTCTTAACTGCCTAAATCATTATTTCATCCTTAAAAGAGGAACCAACAAGGGAAAATTCAGTTTTGTCTCTGATGAGAACATTGAGGGGAAATGACCATTCCATCTTAGAGTCTGCGATAAAAAAAGAGGAAAGCCAGGATGACATGCCCTCCAGATTTGTGGAGAGCAGATTTCAAAGGCTTCAGGGAAGGGTAAAGAGGATCCCCCAGACCAAAATGCTTCAAGGCAAGTGTACCCAGGAGAAATGAGCAACTCTTAAGAATGCAATTCTGAAGACCCAAAGGAAAACAATTATGAAAAGTAATCAATCCATAAGTATATGATAAACATCTACTGCGTGCCAGGCACTATGCAGAGCACAAGTATGCAGAATGAAAAAATTCCTCCTCTTGATGAGCTTACAATGTAATGGGGAAAATAGGACTTGTCTGAAGGGACAAATATGGACCCACAGGGAAATTGCCAACTAAGTCAGTAATGCAAAACTTGAATTTTTTAAATGATCTGTACATACCCAGAGGAAGTCAGACTCTGAGTAACTGAGAAACCAAAGAAGGTCCCTCACAGCAGGGAAGCAAGTTTATTAGGTGGGAATACAGTACACATCATCAGATGTGATCACTGTAGAGAATGTTCAGCATAACTGATTTTCTTTATCACCAGGGACAGTTCAGTGCATGGGGTAAGATGACTGATGTGAAGACAAGAAGCAACAATAGAACATTTTTAAAGGTGTGTCAAGCAAACAGAATCAAAGGCAGGTAACAGAGGATGAATATAAGAACATAGCATAGTCCTGTGAAAAGGTCAGAGATGCTAAAGCTCTGAAGAAGCTGAAGCAGGTGAGAGAAGCAAAGGACAACCTGGAAAACAGTTTTGTTTTTATTTGATTTGTTCGTTTTAGTGATATCAGGGAAAAGAGAAGGATCAGAGAAGGAAGAGGCTTAAGGTAGAAAGCATGGTCATAACTTTCAAAGGAGAGAAAAGCAGGTGCTCCATTGTTGCTTAATTTCTGTTACCTCTGCCAAGAAGAATGACCATTGTCCTGAAATAGATAGAAGGATGGTGGCTAAGAAGATGATGACACCCAAGAAAAGTGAAGAGGTAATGAGTGAGCCCCAAGCTGCCTTCAGAGAGTTCAATCTACTGGCCCAGAAGAACTCTGTCCTCAGCTACCAAAAGAACTGGCAGCTGTCAGGAATTTCTGAAAGATCACAGAAAATTACCACAGTTCTGGAGGGGACAAATAAAGCTTTAAAAAGGAGAAAGAGAATGAGATCTGCAAAGTACAAGAAAGGGAGCTGGACGTGGCTTGTTGGCAATAATTCCAGCAGGTGTTATTGGAGATGTCACTCATTGGCCATCTAGAAAGGGAATCAGGGATGACATCCAGTCAGCCTGGCTTCAGTAAGAACAGGGTAAGCCAAAGTCATGTTATCTTTTTTTTTCTTTTTCACAAGGTTATTAAACTGGCAAACCAAGTGGATGATAGAAATTTATTTGAACAAAATTTTGGCCAAACATTTGACAAATTGTCTCATGCCATTCTTATGACAGAGATGGTACAGAGAGGGCTAGAAGGTAATAGAATCTAAGAGATTCCAAACTGGTTTAATTGGATGGACACAAATGCTAGTCACTAATGTCTCAATGTGCTGGTGGATAAAACAATCAACCTGAAGTCAGGAAAACCTGAGTACAAATTTAGCCCCATATAACTTCCCATCTATGTGACCTTGGGCTTAACTTAGTTTCCTCAACTATAAAATGAGGATAATATCAGTACAAATCTCTCAGTTTTGGGAGCATCAAATGAGATAATTTTGTAAAGTGTGGCCCACCTATACAAATATTTATTCTTTCCCCTCTCCCTTCCCCAATATAAGTATAAGAGATCCCCAGTGCAGAGTCTCTGTCATACATTCTTGGATGTGCTATGCTTAACTCATAGGCACTTGGATAAAGGTAAAGATGGCATGATCAGATCATCCCAAATTTGGAAGATAGTGTTGAAAGAGTACATTACAGAGTCCAGATCCAAGAACATTTTAACAGTCGAGAGCATTGGGTCAAATCTAATAGGATGATACAAAAGGGGAACGAATGTCAAATCTTGCCCTTGAGTTAAAGAAAAAGAAAAGTAAAGGATGGGTGAGTAAAAGTTGGCAAGCTGTTTGTCTAGAATGAATGGATCAACAGTGGGATGAATACTCAAATTTCAGCTGTGATCTTAGACATGGTAGCCATTTAGTAGCCAAAATGTCTACAACAAAGTTTAGTAACTTTTAGAGAGTCAAAGTTTCCAGGAATAAGAAGGTGATGGCCCCACTGTCCTCTGATCTTGTCAGACCACTTCTGTAACATTGGGTTTGCTTCTCAATGTCATGTTCTAGCAAGAATATCAATAAGCTATAGCATGCCTGGAAGAGAGAGGCTATCACGGATGGTGAAAGGGCTTAAGTCCATGTTATCTAAGGACTGGTTGGAGGAAAAATGGTCCTTTATCCTGAAGAAAAGAAGACTGGGAAGACTTCCATGCAATAGGCATTCATTAAGTGCTCACTATGTGCCAGAAAGGATTGTATATAAAGTCTTGACCCTGGAACACCACAGATATACATATACACTACATTCAAAAACACACACCTACAAAGAGAAGATGGAAAATCAGATTTTATTTCAAACCATTCTTGTGAATAGGGCATTTTCTGAACTCATCTCTTGTGAGTTTGTGCTATTATGGTGGGAGTAGAGTATAAAATAGAGCTCCATGTCTAGAGTCAGGAAGACATAAGTTCAAATCTGACTTCAGACACTGGCTGCATGAGGCTGGGCAAGTCACTTAACCCTGTTTGCCTCAGTTTCCTTATCTGTAAAATGAGCTGGAGGAGGAAATGGCAAACCACTCCAGTATGTCTGCCAAGGAAACCCCAAATGGGGTCACAAAGACCCAGACACAATGGAAATGACTAAACAACAAGAGTGCCAAAGGTCATAGAGCACAGGTATGAAGGATGACATATATGACTTGGGTACAGGGGATTTCCCTTGGGGGAACATCATCAATGGGAATTGGAGCCAATGACAGAGAGCCTAGATACTCCCAACCCCAACCCTTAAAGAGATTGGGAAGCCCTGGGGAGGGTGAAAGCTCACAAAGTTGGGAGCCAGTATGCTTGTACACCTAGAACACACCCAGCAATAGCTGATTGACTTCCAAGTGGGGGACCCCCCCTCTCCCCATATCCCAGGCATCCAGGCCACTTGTAGACAGTTCTATTTACTTGTTAAGAAGTCTTTCCTTTCTATTGTGCTGCGAGAAATGATGAGCAGGAGAAGTTCAGAGACACCTGGAAGGACTTGCATGAACTGATGATGGGTGAGATGAGCAGAACCAGAGGAACATTATACACAGTGTCAGTGACATTGTGTGTTGATCAACTGTGATGGACTGGATTCTTCTCACCAATACAATGGTACGAGAAAGTTCCAGGGGACTCATGATGGAAAAGGCTCACCAAATCCAGAAAAAAAAGAACTATGGAATATGGATGCTGATTGAACCATACTATTTCTTTTGTTTTTGGTACTGTTGTTTTTCTATTTTGAGGTTTTTCCTTATTGCTCTGATTCTTCTCTTATAGCATGACTAATGCAGAAATGTGTTTAATGTTGTTGTGTGTGTGTATATGTGTATATATATATGTATATATATACACATATATATATATACATATACATATACACACACACACACACACACACACACACATATATATACCTATATTGGATTGCCTGCTGTCTGGGGGAGGGGGGGATGGAGGGGACAGAGGGAGAAAAATTTGAAATTGGAAATCTTGTGTAAACAAATGCTGAAAGCTATCTCTACATATAACTAGAAAATAATAGAATACTTTTATCAAAAAATAAAGTCTTTCCTTATATCAAGCCTGAATCTACCTCTTTACGACTCCCCTTCCCCCAACTGCTCCTAATGCTGTCTTCTATGTCCAAAGAGAAGAAATAGAATCACTCTCACACACAACAGTCCCTCAAATATATGAATATCGCATGATCCCCCAGGTCTATTCTTCTCCATCCTAAGCACGCTCCATGTCTGCAATCAATCTCCAATTGCCAGGGATTCCAGGTCCTTCCCCACCCTGGTTTCCTGGACATTCTGGACATTCTTTGGCCATTCTCCAGCTTATGAATGTCCTCCCTAAATTGTGGTGTCCAGAACTTCCCCCATCAGTGCCAAGGCACCTGAGCAGAGGGACCATCTCCCCTTTTGGGCCAGGAACTGTGCCTCTTAATTCAGCCAAACAGTTCATGCCTTTGGCTGTCAGCTCACACTGTCGACTCATGATCTCTACAAGTCAAGAACTTATGCACAAAAGCTGCTATCTATGTCTTACTGCCTTTCTATGGGCAAAGCTACTTTTTTCAAGGCCCAGTCTAAGAATTCTCATTTTATCCCTCTAGAATTTCATCTTCTTAGAGTCAGCTCAATGCTCTCGCCTGTCATGATCTCTTCAATCCTGCTTCTCTCACCCACTGAGTTGGCTCTCCCTGCAATTGCTCAATGTACAAGCGCTAGTTATAACACAACTCACGTACCTGAGTTACCAGCACTTATTCCCTGTATCATATCAAAAGAATTTCCCATTAAACCCCCATTAATCAATCATACATAATAACAACTAGCATCAATATACTGTAGTACTCAAAGAACCTGCTTCTTAAAGGTCGATCACCTTATAAAATGCCCTCCTTTTTCATATGAGAATTCTGAGTCCCACAGAGGTTACGAGACTTGCCCAGGGTCACAAAAGTAATCTGCATCAGAGAGCATATTGGAATTAAGCTCCTCTGACTCCAGAACCAGTGTTCTTCTCATTTTACTTCTGTTGTTATAATAGGAAACTGATGCTTTCAGAGAGAACTATAATGTGTCCTCTTCCTAGGGTACCATAAGATGCTTTAGCTATGTTATATGACAGGACACCCAGACATCAAAACCCCCAAAACACCAACAGAAAGGTGCAAAGAGGTCATGTCTTAAGGCAGTATTGCATATGAATGGTGTAGGTTGGTGCCCATGTGGGGAAACTTGGCCTGAGACCTCACGAGAGGAGCCCAAAGTCCCATTTCCAGCTGGCTTCCCACCAAAAGAAATGGCTGCTTTGTACTGAGCCTAACTAGAGCTTACCCCTAGGGCAGGAGTATGTATTCTGCTCTAGGGGGGCATAGTAGGAGAATGCAGTGGGATGTGGCAGAGGTATCCAGGCAGATCTCAATGACACCAAAGAGGCATCCATAAGGGACAGCCTGTCAGACCCTGGGCCCACTGTGGCTGAGGGTTTGATAACTTATCTAAGGTAACCAAAAAGAAAAAAAATGAGGACTTGATATTTGAAGAAATGGGTGAAATCACTGGAGTTCCATAAATGTTGGGAGGGAGGATTTTCTTGCCTATTCTCCTCCCCTCACTCAAGACCCCAAGGAAGCCACATTGGGCCAATTCCGTTCAGTTCAGTCACCTTTTGGGTGTGCCTGATTCTTTGTGACCCCATTTGAATGTTTTGTGGCATAGATACTGGAGGGATTTGTCACTCCCTTCTCCAGCTCATTTTACTGATGTGGAAACTGAAGCAAACAGGGTAAAGTGACTTGCCCAGGTCACAGAGCTCAGAAGTGTCTGAGGCCAGTTTTGAATTCAGGAAAATGAGTCTTCCGGACTCCAGGCCCAGAACTCTATTCACTGCACCAACTAACTGTGCTCAGATTTCATTCAGCACCAAACATTTATTCAAAGCTACACAATACACAGCTATGACCTAGGTGGTAAGGTATGAAAAACAGAAGCTACATGATTTAGTGAATAGAGTAGTGACCAAGGAGCTAGAGTCCTGAGGGCCAGTCCCACCTCAGCCACTGACAAGCTATGGAACCTCGAACAAGTCACTGAGCCTCAGTTTCCTCCATTATACATTTCAAGGTTCTATTAAATGACCACAAAGTACCTTTTGTCTCTGGCATCTAGTGACTATGACATGTCCCCCCCTGCTTTTATGGAGGTTAAAATCTAATGGGGAGAAGAAAGCTCATCCTAATAAGATGATCCTGAACGGCCCCCTCAGTCTGCAAATGAAGAAGCTGAGACTCAGAGAGATCATGGGACTGTCCCAAGGTCAGAGCTGCAGAGCTGACACTCGAACAGAGCTTTGGGGCTCTGAGTTCTTGAGACCCCGTTACAGTCAACTGACATAAGCAGCACACCAATTAGAAGTTCAGAGGAGACATTCAAAGGAAGTGCTGAGATATTATCCTATTTTCAAATATCTCCCCAAAAAAAGCAATTTCAGAGGTTCTTTCGATCCCCCTTCTGTGCTTAAATAGTCTTCCCTGGCAGGAAATTACTTCCCCTATCTCTGCTCCATCTCCCAGACCTTAGCCCTGTTCTGTTCTCCAGACATGACTCCCTGCCGCCAGGTGCCTGCCCTTATCACTAGATTGTGTTTTCAGGCGAAGCGGTGATTTATAATTACAGAATCAATCCCCCCAATAACAGATGCTGCTTCAGCCTATCTCCCTGGCGCTGAAGCCAGTTAGCTCAGCCACTCCATGCATGACAAGGCGATGCAAAGCCACAGTGGTACCATCTGTTCTGCCCCAAATGTCAAGGAGCACAAGCAGGCCAAGTGTGTGTGTGACTCAAAGGCCAATGGAAAGACACATGCTGAGTGTGAGCATGTCACCAGCCAGTGGAAAGTGGCACAAATGATCACTGAGAAGAAAATGGACCTAGTGAGAAGCAAAATAGAGGCATAAGAGATGGACAGCCAGAATGTATCTCTGAGGTTCCCAAATTATAGGAAGACCCAGAGCAAGACTTCTACAGTGTTGGATGGTTCCTTGATGGAGAATTCTGTAAAGATATGGATGAGAATCCCCTGGCATGAGTCATGAACATCCCCAAGTGAATGCAATCACAGATTACCCCAAAGGATCTCCCTGCAGCTTTCCCACAGCTGCCAAAGTGACCACAAGACAGCCGAGATCACACCATGGCCTCACTCCCCCCGAACAGGGGGCTCAGTAGATTTCCCACTACTCCTTGCATAATAGACACAACACTCAGTTGGATATTTGAAGCCCAGACCAATCAGGTTATAGCCCATCTCTCTGGGCTTGTTCCTACTCGCCCCCTTCACTAGGTTCTACATTGGAGCCAATCTGGCTTACCTTCTGTACCCCACCCACTTCTTCTAAACTTTCGAATGAGTTGTGCCCATCCATCAATCAACAATAAGCATTTATTGAGTTCTTTCTCTGTGCCAGGTACTGGGCTCAGCATTGAGAAATCAGAATAAAGAAGCCCCTGCCCCATAAGAAGTTCATAATCTAAGTGGGGAGACGACATTTTTACATATCAGTACATACAGAATATAACTTACCTTATTTGTTGTTCCATATTTCTTTAGTGTGCTTTGTAACTGTATGCACCATGGTGTTTTATTAATAATAAGTATACTGTGGTATTACAATAGTAATTCTGTAGCCAATGTTTTATGGCACTTTAAAGCTTGCAAAATCTTTAATAGGTTACCCCATTTTATTTTCACAAAAGTCCTGAAAGATGGGTGCCATCATTATTCCCCTTTTCTAACTGAAGAAACCAAGACTGAGAAAAGTTTAATGACTTACCCAGGGTCCCACAGATAGTAAGTGTCTAAGACAATATTTGAACTTTGCCTAAAAATTGACTGGCTCAAGCTCTCTGTAGAAAGCCTCTTATACCTTATCTTGTCTTCCTTGGCAGATTTCCCCTTTTGTCATCCCCATTCTCTTGCTTAATTTTAATATCTCCCTGTGTAATGACTGTTTCCCTACTGTCTATGAATATATCCATCTACCCACATGCCATCCTCAACAAAAACCCTCACTGGAACTAACCTTCCTCATTAGCTATCATTGAACACAAATAGGAGCTTTCTTGGCTAAACTCCTTGAGAAGACCATCTAGATTTGGTGCTTTCACCTCCTTTCTTCTCTCTTTTTAACTTCCTGTAGTCTTGCTTCCAACCTCATCATTCAACTGAAACTACTCTCTTCAAAGACACCAATGATCTCTTCATTCCCAAATTTAGTGGTCTTTCTCAATTTTCATCATTCTTGACCTCTTTGCATCCTTTGACACTGTCAACCACTCTCTTTTCTTATTCCCTTCTCTCTCGATTTTGATGACACTGATCTCTCCTAGTTCTTCTCCTACCTGTCTGACCAATCCTCAGTCCCCTATGATGGATCTTCATTCAGTCCACGTCCATTAACCACAGTTGTCCCTCAAAACTCTGTCCTGGGTCACCTCTCTTCTCTACATATGCTGTTTTGATTGGTGAACTTATCAGCTCCCATGGATTCAATTATCCTGTCTATACTTTTCATTCTTAGATATATTTACCCAGCCCTAACTGCTGTCCTAACATCCAATCTCACATCTCCACTGCGTATCAAACATCTGGAATTAGATATACTATATCTTCACTCAACATGTCCAAAATTAAACTCATTATCTTTCCCCAATATGTTGCCAAGTTCTGTTGATTCTGTATATATACATCTCTCATAAACATTCCCTTCTCTCTTCTGACACTGCCATCGACATCTGATATAGGCCCTCATCACTTCACAAATGGATTATTGTAACAGCACTCTAGTTAGTCTCCCTGCTTTAAGTCTCTTCATATTCCAATCTAGCCTCCACTCAGCTATCAAAATGGTATTTCTAAAGCATGTCTGTCCATATGGCCCCTATTTCTATAACTTTCCATTTTCTTGATTTGTTTTGTTTTTACATACTTAGATTTACAGGTTACTACACATGTGTTACTTTGTAAAAAAAATAAATTGGCTAAGTAAAATTAGCAATGCAGTGACCTCATCAGAAAGTTCATGCAACATTTCCAATCTGTAGCACTATCCATCACTCTAGTTCTTTTAAATCAACAAAAATCTATTTTCTCCTCTCTAAGTTGACAACTCATCAAATTGTAAAAAAAGAAAAAGAAATTCCTTGTAACAAACAGGTATAATCAAGCAAAACAAATTACCCCAATGGCTATACACAAAACGATGTCATTCATTACTCTAAGCCTCATCCCCTCTCTGCAATGCAAAGCAAATTTTCATCATTGGTCCTCTAGAATTATGAATGGCTATTGTATTTATTGTTCACAGGGCCTAAATCTTTCAAGGTTTTTTTTAATGTTGATATTATATAATTCTTCTCCTTGTTCTGCTCTTTTCATTATTTATCAGTTTCTAAAAGTCCTCAAAACTCTTCATTTTTATAATTTTATAATATTGGTGTTATCATATAAATTGTTTTTCTGCTTCTGCTTGCTTCCCTCCACATGAGTTCACAGAAGTCTTTCCATGTCTTTTTTCAGTCATCTATTTCTTCGTTCATTACAACACAAAAGTATTCCCTTGGTCTCACGTACCATAATACATCCTCACCTCATGCCTGGAGTACTGAAATAGCCTCATGGTTGGTATGGCACCTTCATGTCTCCCCGTTTCAAGTCTATTCTCCATTCAGCAGCCAAAGGACTAACCTTCTGGCCATTCTTTGTCTAGGACACTGTCTTGTGACTGAGTTTTTTCTCTGGCCTTTCCCCATCCTCTCTGTCTCTTCCTCCTTGACTTCTTTTAGTCTCAGCTCACATCTCACCTTCTATAGCAAGGCTTTCCTAATTGCCCTTAATGATAATGCCTTCTGTGAGGGCCAAAATTTTATATACAGAGCATTATTAGGGTGATTCGCCTTAATATTGGGGTACCGGAAATATGAGGGACTCTTTTAGGTTTAATCTCTTTCCTTTTTATATGTTCCTCCCAGGCCAATAAGAAAAGGAGCCTCTGAGCTTTAGTTCATAAACAATCAGGTTTTATTACTTGGGAATTAATTAAACCGCAAAGATGAAACCAATTAAGGAAATAAGGAAGTAGAAATACAGATAGATTGTCTTAACTCTAAGCTTAGCTTAGTTGTCTCTTGCCTCTTTTTGTGTCCCCAGCATGTGACACATCATAGGCACTTAACTATGCTGATTGATCAGTTGGCATCTGTTCTGCCAAATCCAGTGTGGTCTTTCTCAGTCCTGATGTAAATTAGAGAGACAATTCAAACAGCTCCTGCTGGTCAAATGTTAGGTTGTGACTGAACCCACCTCTCCCTCAAACACCAGTCTCTAGCCAGCCTCTGGGCGTTACCACTTCTTGTACAGCCTGGCAGAAATACTGCTACACATGGTTCCAACAGACATCTCTCAGTGCCTTCCAGAGTGAGTACCAAGTCACATTGTCCCAACACCCTTCATCAATACTCTGGAATTGGGGTAAAAGTCTGGTTTCATTTTGAGGGAATTTGGGGGCTTGGCACTTCCTGTCCTACACACTGGGAAGTGCTCCTAAAATTTGACTAGAATGGATGGAAGTACTTCAGAAAATATTAGACTCAAGAAATGTGGTAGCAGATATGCCAATGCTGGTGGTTGTTTGAATCTAACCTCCTAGGAGCTTAACAGCTAATATATAAAAATATATGTATGATATCTACATATATATGTCTGTGTGTGTGTATTTATAATTCTTTGTATAGTTCAAAATTTTTGTAGCAAGTCCAGATGGTGAGACACTTCCAAATCCTTCAATAATTTTTTTAAACAGTAGTTTTGCTGACATTCTGGAGACCCACGCATTTTTTTTAGCATATGCGTCTTCATCAGATTTTAGCAGTGTCTGATATTAATAAAAAATACTTAGCTCTTAAATAGCACCTGGAAAGTTAAGACACTACAGAACAAGCGAGAGCCTGGGGGAGGACAGAGAATTGTGTCATCCTGGGTTGGCAGAAGAACTGTCTGAGGCAGAATGAAGGAATCCAGGTCCAAACTGACTTTCCAGTGCTTTGCACTTCTCTCATAATAACGGTAAAATAACAATAATAATAATAATACAGCCAGTAACAATAATAGTTGCCTGATTTAATCACAAATGTTTTCTTCACTATGAGAGAGGTAGGAGATTCATAGAATACTTTTCACAGAGGAGCAAAATAAGGCTCATACAGGTATAAAAACTTCAAAAGCTCAGAGAGCTAGTTAAGAGCAAAATTGGAACTTACCCCGAGGTCCCTCAATTTTGAATGTAGTGTTCCTGCATTCACACAGCAATTTTTTTTTTAGTTGAAATATTTATTTGCTGTATTACATGAGATAATTAGTCAAAAAGACCAAAGCCCATGTCATCATCTGATTCCTCTGATTCCTCTTTCTTAACTTCCTCTTTCTTCTCTTCAGCAGGGGCAGCACCAGCGGCAGAGGCAGCACCCCCAGGAGGAGCAGCACCCCCAGGAGGAGCAGCACCAGGTGATGGGGCATGTCCACCAACTCCTACATTGCAGATGAGACTTCCAATGTCAATGTTGGCCAGGGCCTTTGCAAATAGACCAGGCCAGAATGGTTCAACATTTACACCTGCTGCTTTAATGAGGGCACTGATTTTATCCTCCGTGACCGTGACCTCATTATCTTGCAGGATGAGGGCCGAGTAGATGCAGGCGAGCTCAGAGATGGAGGCCATTTCAGGGGCTGCCTGGTCTGATGCTAGACACCAGCTGAAGTGAGCTTCAGCCTCACCCCAACACAGCCTTAGCTTCCTGGGAAGGACCAAGCACCTTTCACAGCAATTTTTTTTAAGATCTGGATCAGAATTGTCTCCTGTCCAATGGAATTCTCCTTTTTAGGAAGAAGACCGAGACTTCCGGGGTGGAGCCAAGATGGCTGAGGAAAGGCAGTGAGCTCCCGAACTCATGACAAGATCCCTACAAAAAACATCCAAATAAGGTCATAGGACAATGCCCAGAGCAGCAAAACTCACAGAAGAATGTGCTGAAATCATCTTCTAACAAAGAACGGCTTGGAAGGTCAGAAGGAGGGAGCTGCTGTGCTGATACAAGAGTCGGGCCCAATCCCACAGTCACCCTGACACAGATCCAGTCCCAGGAAGGTATCACCAGAGAAGGAGACCCCCAGAGCATCTGAATCAGCTGAAGCACCAGTGTCATCTGGAACTAAGCTCACAGTCTGGTGAGTGGGCTGAGCCCTGGGCAGGGGAGAGACTACAGGGGTCTATACTGGTGCTAAGGCAGAACTTGGATTTTACACCCCTACTTGAGCCTTGTAGGCTCAAGTAGAAGTGGCCCAGGTGGGGGAGGGGCACAGGCTCCTCGGAGCTAACAATCACAACACACAAAGCTGGTTGATTAGCAAGTTGGTCTGGGGTCATCTAAGGACCAGGGAACAGGCCGGGTGAGTGAAAAACCTGTTTCTCCTTAAATCATGCCACCTGGGACTTCTTAAGCTTGGGATACTGCAGCCTGGAAACAGTGCCCCACTTTAAGGAGCTAAAAGTCTAGTAAAAGAAAGGCAAGATGAGCCGACAGATAAAGGTGAGGAAGAAGAGCACAGAGAAGTATAATAAACAATGGTACATGAGAGTTTCAAAGCTCTCAGTTTACAGCTATCCCTTCTACATCGTGACTTTCCTCATCACAGTTTCAACATATCATGGGTTGGCAAAAAAATTAAATATGAATTTTGGGAGAGTCTCACAGAAGCTACAGATGACATAGAAAATGTCTGGAAATTCAGAAATGCATATATATGTATATGTATATATACATATATGTGTGTGTGTGTATATATATATAGTATTATATATCAACCCAAATTTTATAATAAGGTACTATAAACACTCATAAAAGATAAGTAAAACATTCAGATTTCTCTGGTATGAAAGAAGAGCCAAAAAAGTTTATGCACATTTTCTAGATCATGGGGGTGCCCTACCCCTCATCCCTGTGATGTAGAAGGGATAACTATATAACTGTGCTAGACCTGTAATTACAAAGATATGAGTTCAAATCCAGCCACTTGCTAGTTGGGTGTCCCCGGACAAGTAACTTAACTTGTGTCTGCCTCATTTTTCTCATCTGTAAAATGGGCACAGAACTGTAGTAGGGATCAAAAGAGAAAATATGAACAAAGCACTTTGTAAGGCTTAAAGTGCTATTATTGTTGTTAGATCATATTCTTAGAGTAAGATACCTTAGAGATTACTGAATCTGACTTCCTTATTTGACAGATAAGGAAACTCAAATTACAGAGATATTTTTTTTTAAATCTTGTGCAGCATCATACAGTAGCGCCTAAGGTGTCTGAGGTAAGATTTGAACCCAGGTCTTCCTAATATCAAGTCCCATGCCATATCACTACAATATTGCCTCTTCCTAACAATCCTGTTAGAAAGTATAATAGGCATCATTATCTCAATTTTACAGGTGAGGAAACTGGAGTACATAGTGGTCAATTGACTTGCTTATGGCAAGTAAGTGTCTGAGACAAGTCTAGAACCTGGATCTCTCTGGCTCAAAGTTAGGGCAGCCATATATTGTGGAGGGCTGTGAACAGCAGGAAAAGTCTAAACTTGAGGTAGAGATATGACATGACTAAGGATGCATTACTGGAGGAAGAAAGGTAAGAAGGAAAGACCTGTAAAGAGGTTATTATAATTGTGTGTGGAAGTGCTGGTGATCTTACTCTTTTTCTTCTCTTTCTTCACCCTCTCTCTCAAGAGGACATGTCCCTATTTCCCAAATCTCTGTCTCTTAAGTTTGCTTACCTTCCTTTTTATGTCATATTTTGAATATAATTGACTTGGTTAAGCATAATATTGCTGACCTATGTATTTCTTTGCTCTAATGCAGCACAGAATGAACATGAGTATTCCAAGTAATGGAAAAAGACAGATTTTCAACTGTAAGATCTTGCAGAAGCAGTTTTCTAGCTAGGGGCTCAGAGCTATATATAGAAAGAGAATTGGTTATTTTTTATGATTTATAAGGCAAAGAAATAGTAATAATAATTTGTGAATATAACAGATTCTCATCAGGTGCCCTGTTTCTACTTGTAACTATTCATGTACACAATGAAAAAACAACAAGCAGATGTGAAGCATCTATAATTTCAACTCAGAAAATTTTCAGGAAAAAAAAAACATTCTGCTTGATGGCATTATAACTTATTTTTTAATCATGTTTTGATTTTTAGTTGTGCTTTGGCATAGGTGTGAATAAGAAAGCCAATTTGGCTGGACTATAGAGTATAGGAAGGGAAGTAATACATAATGAGGCTGGAAAGGTAGGTTGGTGCCAAGTTTTGAAAGGCTTTAAATGCCAAACAGAATATCTTAAATTTGATCCTAGAACTAACAGGAAGCTACTGAAACTGACTGAGTAGAGAGGTGACATGAGCACACCTGTACTTCAGGAAAATCTTTTTAGTACAGAATGGTAATGACTCAAGGTAATGACATCAACTTCGAGACTATTAAAATCATCCATGTAATGAGGACCTGAACTAAATTGTGAATTATGTAAGTGATGAAAAAGAATCAGATTGGGAAATATTGTGGTAGTAGAAGTGAGCATATTTGGTAACAACTTAGATATGTGAGGTGAGTGAAAATGAGAAGAAAAAGGTGACATTGCCCTAGCCGTGAGATGAGCTGACTGGGGGAGGTAAGCACAGTAGAAGAGAGGGTTTTTGGAGAGGAGTGTGTTTTTATTAATGGCACCTGTCTAACCACTGCTCTTGACACCTACAGTGGGGTGAGTGTATAATTTTTCTGAGGGGTTGGTGCCTGGTAAAGAAGTGAGGAGGTTAGGGGGTTAAACTGCCATATGAGAGGGTGGGGTATGGGAGTAATGGGTGTAATCAAAATATAATAGATGAAGGGTAGATGTGGTGGCTTTGCAAATGATTAACGTTATCAAGAGAGGAGGGTGGCAAGTAACATTGGCTATTGATTGAGGAGGGTAGTAGGTTATAAATATATCTGTGTGTGTGTAAAACTAGATAGATAGATAGATAATGTACATATATACATATATGTGGAAAACAACTATGTAAAATTATATATTTATACATACATATATATACAAGTATGTGTCACAAGTAATGGAGATACATGTGTGCATGTATGTATATATATATATATATATATATATATATGTGTGTGTGTGTGTATACAGTTTCACAAAGTTGTTTTCGTGTTGCCTCTTCCATTGAGAGCAGGGAATGTCTTTTGCCTTTCTTTATATCTCCAATGGTTATTATAATGTCTACCATACAGTAGGCACTTAATATATGCTTATTGACTGATTTACTGATTGATCATCTCCCCACTCTCCATCTGGTTGATAATACACTCCTTGGATTTATTCCATAGTGCCCCTGAGTATCTATAGCCCCCACTTTGGACACCACTGGTCTAGGTTCTAGTAAATAGGCCAACTTCTTTAAAATAATTACATATTGCATTGAAGTGGCTCTACGATGAACTGCTGAAATCAGTCCAGTGTCATATCCACACGGGAACATAAGAAGGTCCTTATCATCTATAGAAAATTCCTCATTCTGGGCTAAATCTGCTCCTTGATGGTGGTACACATAATTGGTTAGGGCAGATCTGATTCTTCAGTGTTTCTCTTGATTTCATAAGCAGTGCATCATCCAACAATGTGCATGTGCTCTGTGATCTCTTTCAAGGACTTCTGCGTGATTTTAATGTTTGGATGGGAGACCTTTGTTGGAGAAGAGCCTTTAAGTCCATGTTTTGCTCCAAGAATTGAAATGCCTTTTTATACTCAAAAAGTAAATGGGATTTTGTGTTCTCTACACATTTAGTCAATGGTGTATAAATGCCAAGAACAGATCCATTGTAGAATATTGCTCGCCTGTCCCAAACTATTAATATCATGAAAGATGGCCTCAGTGTGTTCATAAATCATTCTCATAAAAATTTTTGTATAGATGGGGAAGCAAGCATATGAATCAATCTTTCATATTTTCCTGGTTATGATAATGATAATAATGAGGCTTGGGGTTTAATTGTTTTTTCTACTCCATGCCTTTGGTAGCTTCCACTCTTTCAGATACCATGAGAATGGATCCTCCTAAGCCTTCTAACATGGGTCTCCTCCAATACAGACTTCCTCTGCCATCGTTAGTCTATATCAGTTGCTTCTCCTATTTTCATTTTTTTCAGAACCATTTCCATTTTGTGTATAGGGCCATCCCTGTCTTGGGTGGTGCACTCTAAATGAGGCAACCTCACTTTACTAGGTGGTGTAAAGAGTTTGTTATAAAAATGTTTGCAGATCTTTTTTCTCTCTCTTTCCTATGGTTATTCTCCTTCCAGTTTTGTCCCAAAAGGCCTTCAGGAAGACATTGCTCAGTTGAGTCTCTCATCAAGATTCCTTCCAGCACTTTCCTCTCTGTTATTTCTGGTTGTTTTGTGAGATGATGCAGCTCAGAATCTTCTACCATCCTTCTCT
The DNA here is from genome assembly GCF_019393635.1 of Dromiciops gliroides. NCBI lineage: Eukaryota > Metazoa > Chordata > Mammalia > Microbiotheria > Microbiotheriidae > Dromiciops > Dromiciops gliroides. The sequence goes on from NC_057862.1 coordinate 695,766,023, forward strand.
GTAAGATTTTATAGATGAGATTAGACTTTAAAAGAGTCTTGCCCTTGGCCACCACATCACTCTGCTCAGCAAAGAAATTAAGTGTTTATTCAGTAAGGAAGTTTTTAACCTTCAGAGGCAGGAGTGGTCTATAACTCATGGCCATAGCACAACACTGAAAGAATATTGGAATAAAAAATATGATTCTTTGTTTGGGGAAGAAGGCTGGGAACACTCTCTTACTCCTATTCAATGCTAGACTCAATCCATTTTTCTTTAACTTAGTCTGTCCTAGATGTCCATGCTGATGGTTGAGTTCAAGAGGTTTTCCATTCAGTAGCCTATTAAAATAAAGAAAATAAACATTCTTCATCTATTGGGTCTTCCTTGCCTGAATAATTAGGACAAAAATCTTTATCATCACCAATTGACTAAAGTAAAAAGAGGAAACAAGGTCCCACTTTGCTTATTTTTTTTGTTGGCTAAAAAAAAGTGTTTGATTACATATTAAAGCAGCACTTTAAATGCTCTTGTCCATATAGTCCTCACCCATGCATGCATCAAAATTATCTGAGATACCTTGGAAGATACAACAGCATTGATAACCTTATTGAATTACCTTCTGATTGTTAATGTCAAGCAAGAAAAAAAAACAGGGAGCTGTAGCTTCATCAAAGATATCTGCCCCTTCAGGGAGAGGATCCAACACAGAGTTCAAGATAAGGAAGGATTCCTCATGGAGTCCTCCAGATGCTCCTCTTTGCAGATGATTTTGTGCATTTCAGAGCCAGTTTCATAATATTGCAGAGACTTCTAAATGAACTTCATAATCATAGGGTCATAGATTTAAAACTGGAGGGAGCATAGAGGTCACTGTATCTAAAATTCATAGGTAGATGAAGAGAGAGAGAGAGAGAGAGAGAGAGAGAGAGAGAGAGAGAGAGAGAGCATTTATTAAGTACTTATTATGTGCCAGAAACCGTGCTTAGCTATGGGGATACAAATACAAGCAAATAAGAAAGTCCCTACCTTCAGGGAGTTTACATTATAATGGGGGAAGACAGTATATAAAGGAGACCTGGAAAGAGGTGAAAGGAGAAAGAAGCTGGAGAGGGAGTGAAAAAATCAAAATAGTTCACAGAACTAAGAATTAAATAAATATGATTGTGGCCCCTCATGAAATGGTAGTTCAGGCTATTTTCACCAATGAGGAGAAAAGGGCTTCTCAAGAATGGGAAGGCTTGTGGTGGGGAAGCAAAATCCAGAGAGTGAAGCAATCCAAGAAAGGAGTAAGACTGACTCTTATTTTACAAAGGAGGAAATTGAAACACAGAGATCAGTGACTTGCCCTGAGTAACCCAGCTTCACTTCATGATCTAGTCTGCTTCTATGGATTTAATGGCTGTCTCCATTCTCAAATCTATCTATCCTGACCTCAATTTCACACCTGCAACTCCCTTTCTGACATCTTGAACTATATATCCAGTAGACACCTAAACTTAATAAGTCTAAAACCAAACTCACTGTCTTTCCCCCTAACACCTTCTCCCCTCCTACCTCTCCTATTGCTCTGGAGGACAACAGCACCCTCACAGTTCCCCAGGCTTGCAACCTAGGAGTCATCCTGGATTCCTCACTCTCACTCACCCCACATCCATATCCAATCTAATTCCAAGGCTTGTTGATTCCACTTTTGCAGCATCTCTTGAATCTACCCCCTCTTCTCCTCTGGCATGGTCACCATTCCAGAATGGACCCTCATCACTCACGCTTGGAGTATTGCAATAACTGACTGCCTCAAGTCTCTCCCTACTCTTACCCATTATCCATTCATCCACTAAAGTAATTTTCCTTAAATTGTAAGTTCAACCATGTCACCTCCTACTCAGTAACTTCCAGTGGCTGGCTTCCTATCTCCTCCAGGATCAAATAAAAATTCTGTTTGTGATTCAAAGCCTTCTCCTTTTCAGTCTTTACACATTACTACCCAACATGTACTCTTGGATCCAGTGACACTGGCCTCCTGTATGTTGCATAAACTAGACACTCCATCTCTCAGCTCCAGGCATTTTCTCTGGCTGTCTCCCATGCCTAAAATGCTCTTCATCATTTGTTCTGACTATTAACCTCTCTAGTTTCCATTAAGTCCCCACTAAAATCCTTTCTTTTACTGGAAGCCTTCCCCAACCTTGCTTTATTCTAGTGTCTTTCCTCTGTTAATTAGTTCATCCTCTATATAGCTTGCTTTGCATACAGTCATTTGCATGTTGTCTCCCTACCTTAGACTGTAAGCTCCTTGAGGGCAAAGACTGTCTTTTCCCTCTTTTTGTATCCCAAGTGCTCAGCACAGTGCCTGACATACGATAGGTGTTTAATAAATGTTTATTAATTGATTGATTTAATGTATGAGGCAGGACTCAAATCTAGGACTTCTTGAATTCAAGTTCACTTCTCTAACCATTATACTACACTGCCTCTCTATTCAATCACTTGGATGAACATTAATTTAAATGAAGTCAGCTATTGAATGACAACCTCTACAAGGAGGAACATTGGATTTCATGAGAAGCATGTTTTGCTTTTTACATTAAAATTCTCTTTAGACATGATAAATAATAGATTCCAATCTTACTTTCCTGCTCAATTTGCTGCAGTGCCTACTGAGAACATGGTACACTTATATGCAGTGGGGTAGGATGTAACCTTCAGTCTTCATGATTTAAAGCTATTCGCATGTCTAAAGTATTTTTCCTATATTCAAGTAAGCAAAAGCTATCAAATAATTCTTTGAGGTGTGAGACAAAATCAGCCAATGAATCACTAGCCATATGTGAGCATGTCAAAATGAGAGCTCCCATTTCCATCAAACTTTACAGTTTCCAAAGTCCTTTCCATACAAAATCCAAGATTATTACCGTTTCACAGTTGAGAAGACAGAGATTCAGATAAGATAAGTGACTTGCTCTAAGTGGACAGGAAGAACATGGACTAGAATCTAGCTAGTCCAACTCCAGGGTCAGTACTTTGCAACCACATACTCTCTCCATTACACCACACAGCTTCTCCATGATGAGAACTATCTGGAAATCAGAGGGTGAAATAATGTGACATCAGGAAGGAAGGAAGGAAGGAAGGAAGGAAGGAAGGAAGGAAGGAAGGAAGGAAGGAAGGAAGGAAGGAAGGAAGGAAGGAAGGAAGGAAGGAAGGAAGGAAGGAAGGAAAGAAAGAAAGAAAGAAAGGAGAGAAGGAGGGAAGGAGAGAAAGAAGAGAGAAAGGTAAGGAAGGAAAGAAGGGAGGGAGGGATGGAAGCAACAAAAGGAGGAAGAAGGGTCACTGAATATCTGGAGCTACATTATAAGTGTAGGACTCTTCTAATAGATGGTGGAACTGACCCACCATATAGTAAGCAGCTCCTTGTGTCCCAAGGAATGATGATGTGGACCTTTTGATAGCAAGAGGTCAGCGGTAAGAGGAAGAGAAAGCCAGGAAATAGAAGTGAGGATGTAGAGTATACCAGTCATGGGAGACAGCCTGTGTCTTCATTCCTGTCTCACATAAAGAGATAGCCCTTGCCCTTGGTGAGGCAAATCATCCTCTACATGTATAAGCAATCCCATCTGATCCCATCTTTTCCAGTAGATTTCTTCCATTATCTTTCCCACTCCACTTATCTTCAATCTCTCCCTGTCTACTGACTACTTCCTCCTCCCTACAAATATTCCCATTTCTCCCCTTTCCTCAAAAAAGAAAAAAAACATTTCATCTATCTAAGCCCACTAGTTATCACACTATATCTTCCATTTTGTTACTAAATTCCTAGAAAAGGTCGTCCACAATTGGTGCCAACACTTCCTTTCCTCTCACTTCTTAACTCTTCAAAGTCTGGCTTCCAGCCACATCTTTCAACCGAAACTGCCCTTCCCAAAGTTACACACGATGTCTTAATTGACATACCTCACCTCCACTTCCTGGCTTCCTCTAAGTTTCAGCAAAAATCCCACAGTCTCCAGGAAGCCCTTCAAAATTTCCCTTAATTCCACTGTCTTTCTTCTATCATCTTCAATGTATCCAGGCCTGGAATCTGGAAGACCTGAGTTCAAATTCCACTCAGTCATTTACTGGACATGTGACCCTAGGCAAGTCACTTAACCTGTCCCCATTTCCCCCTCTGCAAAATGGGGATAATACCTCTCAGGGTTGTTGCAACAATAAAGTGAGACAATAGTTGTAAAAAGCTTTACAAACCAGAGAATGCTACCTAAATGCTATTATTATTGGCTATGATTACATTTCCATAGTCCTTTAAGATTTCCAAAGCATTTTCCTTACCACAGCCTTGTGCTAGAGGCAATACCAGTATTGGTGTCCCTGTTAGCTGAATGATGAAACTGAGGCTTGGGGTCCAGAACAGTTATAGTATAGTAAAATGTCAGAGCTAGTACCCCAAGCCAAGGCTTGGGATTCAAGATTGAGAGTTATATCCATCACCCCTATACCAGGAGTTTATAACATCCAGATCAATTGGGAGGGAGGGAAAAGGAGTCTGGGAAAGCAAAACCTTTATTTTCACAAACATCTAACTAAAATTTAGCATCCTGGGATTCTGAATTTTTTACAAAACCGTTACTCTGAAGAATGGTCTGTGGGGCTGCCAAAGGGGCCCATGGCTCCAAAAAAGAGTCCACATCCTAAACCCCAATCTACACAAGGGTGGTCTTGTTGAAGACATGGAAAATGTGGACAAATGCAGGGTAAAAGGAGATCACAAAGCACAATATACACAGGAAGGCAACCATGAAAATGAAAAGAATGCAAGACTCCAAAGAACTGAATAACCAGTGGAGGTTCTGGAGAAAATATAATGAAATGAACCTCCCTCCTGTCTGTGAAGAAAAGGCAGAGATCACTAGGCCAGAATGTGGGACAAATTTCCACTTGTGCTCACTGAATTGAGTGGTTGTTCTCTTTACTGTTTTGGTAGAGTTTTGTTGTTATAGGAGAAAGTCCCATTTTGATGGGAAAGGGGATATTTCCAGAAATTCCTGTTTTAATACAAAAGACATTAATCAAACTTATTTACAATAAAATATAGGTATTAATGTCATCAATTACTTCTCATTCTCATTGTTTCTACCTCCATATCATCTTGCACATTTGTCCCCTTCTCTCCACAAGCCCTCATCACCTATTGCCTGGCCTATTTCAATAAACTCATATTTGGTCTCCCTATCTTGATTCTCTCCCCTCTCCAATCAATCCTTCTCACACCTGCCAAAGTGACTTTCCTAAAGAATCACTCTGACCATGCTCAATAAACTCCACTGGCTCCCTATTACTGATAGGATCAAATATAGACTCTACTTGTTGGCTTTGAAAGACAACCTGGGCTGGCTATCCCCTTTCCCTCATTCAATTGTTCAGCCAAACTGGCCCTTCTCTGTGTTCCTCAAGCACATCACTATTCCCCACCTCTGCAACTCCTCCTCAGAGAATCCTTCACTTCCTTCAAGTCACATCTCCTACATAAAGCCTTGCCTGATCCCTTCAACTGTTCATGCCTGCCCTTCCTCCATAGCTACCCTGTATTTAATGCCTAAATACTTATCAGACATTCTGTTTGTCTCTCTTGTTAGAATATAAGCTCCTTGAAGGCAGGGACTGCTTCTGCTTTTGTCTTTGGGACGCCAGCCATGGTACAATGCTGGCACATAGTAGGCATCTTATAAATGCTTTTGGACTTTGTGATGGATTGTTTGAATGGAGCAATTCATTTTCACCTTTTGAGGTATCTCATTACTAATGAGTCATTATTGACTTCATTAAGCACTTGTAAACTCAAAGCTACTTAATGATTATTGTAGTTTAATCTACATCTGGTGGTAGTGACGACGATGGATCGTTTGACGGATGGATTGATGATGATTAGAGGAAGATGACGATTGATTGATGAGGAGGAAGATTGAATGAAGATGAGGATTGATTGACAATGATGAGGATTGACTGAGGATGATGATAAGGATTAATGGGTGATGATGATGGTGGTGGTGGAAAAACATGTACTTTACTGGGCTATTGTAAAGAAAAAAATTTTGTCAAGTATAAAGTACTATATAAATGTTATATATTACTGTTGTTGCAATAATAAACCTCATGGGTTTATTGTAAAGAAATCTCTCTTTAAAGTACTATATAAATGTAGTTTACCACTAAAAAAAATGATTAGCAGAATGCTATCAGAAAGACCTAGAAGGACCTGCATGAGCTGATGCAAAGTGAAACGTACTGTATACAAAATAACAGCAATATTGTGAGATGATCTGCTGTGAATGACTCATTTATTTTCAGCAATGCAATGACCCAAGACAACTCTAAAGGTCTCTATAGAGAGAGAACTGATGGTATTTGGATGGTATTTGAATACAGATTAAAGAATTTTTTTGTTAGTTCCTTTATCTGAAGTTTTGTTTTTGTCTGTTTTCTTTCACAATCTGGCTAATGTGTAAATGTTTTGTATGACTGCTCTTGTATTCCTTATATTGAAAATGCTTGAGTTCTTGGGGGGGAGGTAGGGAGGAAAAGAATTTGGAATAGAATTTTTAATTGATGTCAAAATTTGTATTTTACATGTAATTTGGAAAATAAAATTTTTAAATGAAAAAAATCAATATTTGGGGCACCATTTACTCCATGAAATTGAAGTGGGGGGAGATGATCACTGGCTCTCAGTAGGAAGTTTTTCCTCATAACAAGCATAAATCAGCCTCTTCATAACTTATATAATTAATGACACTTGGTTTATCCCTCTGGAGCCAATCAGAACTAGGTTATTCCTTTCTCCATGTGACAACCCTTCAAACACTTGAAAGCTCTCATCCCTTCTCCCTACTGAATCTTCTCTTCTCTGAGATAAGAATCCCCAGTTCTTCCATCTATCTTGGATTAGATGCAGGGATGAAAAGTAACCTCAAAGTCATCTAGCCCAACCCCTCACTTTACAGATGAGAAAACTATGAAATGGGAAAACTGAGGACAAGGTACCAAGGATCACAGCATCAAATATCTTTTAGTTGGAAGAGACCACAGAGGCCACCAAGACTGACCCTTCATTTTAAAGTCAAGGAAAATGAAGCCCAGAATGGTTTAAATAACTTGGCACATAGCTATAAGTATCTTGCCCAAAACCAGGATTTGAACCCGGGACCTCTAATTCCCAATGCCGCTGCTTTCCCACTGTACTGCTCTGAATGGAGTCAAGACCCTCATAATTTGGGTTGCCATCCTCTGCCCATATTCCTTCTTAAACAATGGAAATTAAATGCAATTCTCCAGAAGGGGGTGGTCAGAGACAGAGTGCAATGAGACTATTCCCTCTGGATTCCTAGGAGTGATATTTCTCTCAATACAAGCCAAGATCGCATGAGATGTTCTGTCCTCTCCATCACACTGCTAGCTCATATGAAGCTTACATTCTACTTCAGGTGTCCATTTCCAACTTCTGCCCAAGATGTAATCTGGGACAAATCAAAGGATTCCCATGTGATGGAAAAGTCCAGCTGAGACTAGATGGTGTAGATTTGTAGTAGAACCAGTCATCCCAGTGGGATAACTTCTTTTGGGGAGCAGATAAGGTCAGTGATTGGGGCTAACCTATGGTTAATGAGTACTGTGGCAATATGTGAGAAGACAAAGGATAAGAGATTCAAGGGTGAAAGAAAGTCCATTATTGAATTGATCAGATATAGACTTTTTATAGAGAGAAATGAGGAGGAGTAGGGGTAATGAATTCAAAAACCAGAGAAGGATGGAGTGCCTAGAGGGTGCAGTAAGGACAAAGAATAGGCTTAGGAGGAGTGAGAAACTGTGAGGCTAGACAGTAATTTTAATCAGAGTTCAAGATCATGGAGAAAGTACAATTGTACATGATGATAATATCTAAAGTATGACCAATTCTGTCTTTAGGCAAGGTAAAATGTGGGCAGAGGAAAAGAGAGTTGAGGAAGGGAACAAACTTGAAGTCCACAGTTTGTAAATGGGTACCAATAAATATTGAAGACTCTAATTGTGAAGGCAGCACTGAGTGGAAAGGAAGACTGAACCGAGTACTGAATACCTTTAGAAGCATGAGAAAGTTATCTGAAGTCTATTATATTACAGCAACAAGGGGCTGGTTTAGGAGATAGTGGTAGTAGGCCTCCACCAGTTGCTTGACAACCATGGATCAGCTCCTTGAAGAGCCACAGACCACAGTGTGGCTGTGTGTTGTATCTACCCCATGAGGAGTAGCTGGAGTGCCCTCTCCAGGGCGCTGGCCTGAGTGGATCAATATGGAAAACAAGTTGTTGCCCATGCAGCAGGTTTTCCCTCTCGGAGACATTGGTGGATCCAAAGGAGAGGCAGAGCCAATACAGTTTGTCACCAGGAGTTGCCAGAGGGATGTGATGTCCAACATCCAAGTGCCTAAGGGAATCCAACTCCTGATTTTTCCTTGGGGTTAACTCCTAAAGCCTTTCCCATATTTGGGTATAGCCACAAGGCTATATTTATATTTAGGAGATAACAACATATCAAATGAACCCCAGACAAAGCAGGAGAGGTAACAGAGGGATTATGGGCAAAGAGAAAGGCTGGAACTAGAAGTGAGTGCAAAAATGATGCCAACTCTTTCTGTAGACCCAGTGTGGGGAGCAATGTCATGAGAGAGTGAGAGTCCATATTTAAAAAGATGGTGGTGTCCTCTAGAGAGAGCCAAGTTACCATGAGCTCTAGAAAACCAGAGTGTGTTGGATAAAGGGTAATATGTTAACAAGACAGCAGGTAACCCCGGAAGAGTTGTTGTGAAGAATAAGAAAGAAAATATTTGTAAAGTACTTTGCAAACCTTAAAATGTTCCATAAATGCTAGCTATTAATGTTAATGTCTTAACTTATGCAAATCTTTTCCTTTTTTCTTCTTTTTTCCTTCTGTTTCTTTCTGTTTTTATCTTTGAATATATTTAGGATTATTTTGGCAAATAAGTCAAATGTTTTCCAACTAAGGCACTTTTTAGGTTCTTTTGTTCTCATTGTTTTAAAAATTAATACATTGGGGCAGCTAGGTGGCAGAGTGGATAAAGCACCGGCCCTGGATTCAGGAAGACCTGAGTTCAAATCCAGCCTCAGACCCTTGACACTTACTAGCTGTGTGACCCTGGGCAAGTCACTTAACCCTCATTGCTGCCAAAAAAAATAAATAAAATGAAATATTTTAAAAATTAATACATTGGTTTAACCTTTGGATGAAATTATTATACTTGGTGCTAATGTTATTTCCAATATTTATTTCCCATTTTTATTTTGTTTAATTTTACGTTTTCTTCATCATGCACCACAGCTGTTTCTCAATATTATTCTATCTTCTTGTTCATTATCAATTCTTATCTTCGCTCTGATGAGTCGATTGTGTGAGTATGCACAATGGATAATGACCATGTATTTTTCTACTTGATGGGTTGCTATGGCCACAGAACACACCACTGACTGACCAATCCTACTGTGAGAAACAGGTGCAGACCACCTTCTTAAAATAAGTTCTTTCAGAGGAAACTTTGGTATGACAAAAGCCTTTTATTGCATTCTCTTGAGAATGGGCACCCACAGTAAAGCCAATTAGTGAGTGCCAATGTTCAAAGATCTCCTAAGCCACTATAGGTTGCTAGGCTCAGGTTCACAATCTTCCCCAAAGAGTTCTAACTGAATCCTCCTTGATTTGTTACCCCTCCCATACACATACACCTCCATGCAACCCATGATCAAAAATGGGGTGGAGCTTTTAGGCATGGTAGAAGTTAATATTCCTAAATTTATTAAGCAAACACACTAGTGACAAGGGTTGAACTTTTACCTACTTTTACTAGAACACTGGCAAGAGTCAGTTCAAACTGGTTCCTATCTCTAGCCCTGAAAAACGTACTTTTCTCTTTCTTGAGTCAATGTATTTCACTAGATAATATTGCATTGCTGTTCCCTATATGGGCATTCTTTTCCCTGAGAAGATTCTACCATGTATCAAGCTATTACTATTTCCCACACTACCAGTGAAGTATGTCTCCATGATTAACCAGTCTGGTTCTCAGACCATAGACAGTCTGTTCTTGGGGCCATATTGAAGCCTTTCCCCCATGGAATTAGAGCTTGGGCTCCATTGACATAACCTTTGAGAACCCAGAGACTCATCCATACCATTGTGATGCATCAGCACAGAACTTTGTTGGAATTCTGTAAAAATGAGAAGAATACACCAGAACTCCTGCCTTTCCAGAATTATCATTAGGGACGTGCTGGGTTTTAGAAGCCTGCAAGGATGATATAATTTAAGTAATGGCTTAGTAGTGATCATAACAATGAGGGTATCTGAGAGATCCCAGGATGTTACATGAGAAGACCTGACTTTGACTCCCAAATCTGCTTTTCATAAGTTTGGGACCCTAAGCCACTCTGGAATGGTTGGCCATTTCCTTCTCCAGCTCATTTTACAGATGAGGAAACTGAAGCAAACAGAAGCAAGTGACTTGCCCAGGGTCACAAAGCTAGTAAGTATCTGAGGCCTAGCAACAACAGTCCAGTATAAGGGAGAGACCCAGGAGATGTGGAGCCTCAACTGTACACACATCCCACCATTCTCCCAAGCCATCGTTGAAAGCCCCATGTGATTGCCTGCCATGAGTAATAAGCTTCCTGGGTTGTGAGTCTTTGAGCACATCTCTTCCCTCTCTGTATCTCCTCATCCATGATCCTGGAGCTATAGGTGCCTTCAGGGAGGCATGAACAAAGACTTCTTTTGTGTCCTGGCAACTAGGTGGTTCAGTGAGTGGAGTGAGGAAGGGAGTTTCCACACCAGGGCTGAATTCCCATACAACAAAGCCCAACACTGGATGCTGTCAAACTTTCACTGCCCCATCCAGTGGGGGCCTTGGAAGAAAGGGCCCCAGAGGTGTTTGGGAAATGGTTACTGCTTCCAGCCCTGTGCCTGGCAGGCAACTCTGGGTTTACATTTGCTTCCTCTCCAGACCCCTAGATCAGCCAACTGCCATGTAACTACACTAAAGAAAGCCTTCAGCTAGTCTTTCCTTTGTGACTGCAGACTTTGTGACTGCCTTGGAGACAAGCTCCAATTTTCTCCCTAAAAGAGACCACTTAGAACCTTTTTTCAGGATCTCTGCTGGGGTAGCTGGGACTGGCTGGAACTGGTTTGGATTAAGGGACTCAAAAAACCTCAGACAGTGAATTACCCTCCTCCTTAGGTCTCCAGTCACTAGATGATCCAAAAACTGATCCCATCTTACAAGGTGACCTTGCAAGAAGAACTGAGTTAAGTTCCTCTCATGATTGGGAATGGGAAGAAACAGCTCAATTTGGTATTGGGAACTAAGAATCCTCACCTTTCAACCTCTCTCAGGAATGACCTCTGAATAGAGCACATTCAAACAGCATGAGGTAGCAAGAGTCAACAAAACAGTACAGACTTATCTAATGGCATCTTCTGAAAGTACAGGAAGATTTCTGAAACCTCTCTGAAAAGATTCAGGAACTTACCAAAATCAAAAGCCAATATCCCAACTGAGTGGTTGTGGGAAGGGCTGGTTAAGCCCTCCCTTGGAGGACTGCCTGTCTCCCTTTGGGTGCATCTCTAGTCCCAGTGATATTCTGAGCATAATTTGAAAACAAATGAAGTTTCCTTTTGACTTCCCCTTTTACCTCCAAAAAAGATTTCATGCTCATTTCTCAAGAGATCCCCATCCTTGTCTCCCTCTCACTTCTAATGAGCCATGGTGGTGGCACCAGCATAGGAAAGGGAAGACAAGGCCAAGAATTTATGGGAATATCACTTCAAAGCCTTCCAAGTGTAACAGAAGGCATGGTTTTTCCATCTCCCCTAAGCATTAATCAAATCTTTCTTTACACAAGAATTCACCAAATGTGAAAATTCCAGGCTTTGCTTAAAGGCGAAAAAAAATGCTCTTCTTGGAGGGGCAAAGTCACATACATATACTTCTCTCTGGTTTGTAAACATGACCCCAATAGATTCTTCCGCTGCCAAAATCTCAGAGCCCCAATTTGTTTTTTCACTTTGAGCTGGAAGGGACCTTTGGGACTACCTAGCCCAACTGATCATTGACAAATATGGAAACTGAGGCCCAGAGACAAGAGAAGACTTGCATAGGCACATGAGTAGGATGGCTATATGATGATTTCCACATAAACTTTCATTCAATAACTATTCTGAAGACATTGAGGAACAAACAGATTCCCACCAATTTCTCTTTATGTTAACTTATAATTGTTTTTGCTAGGAATCAGTTATGTCAGATTCCAGTGGCAGCAACTTGGTTACCATGGTTTTCTCAAGGAAACCAGGGGGCTGAAATGGATGAGATCATGTGTTCTGATTATCTCATCAGGACCGTCATCATTGGCCAGCTAGCTTGTTTTTTCTGGCAGAATGCAGTCAATGTTTTAACTTCACTGACAGGACAATTAAATCAAAGTGACTGAGCTTATGGGAGTGAGGGAACATTTATCAAGCACCTACTATATTCGAGACATTGTGCTAAGCCATTTACAAATATTATCTCATTGATTTGGGGATGGAAAGCCTGTAAAACTTAGATCCCTTTTCTTCATCAACATGAAAATCATCTGAGTTCTCCATTTCTTTAATGCATTGATAAGAGAAGAATGTCTGTCAAGCATAAATGCTCCACATCAGTGGAATATTTGAACTGACTAAGCCAAAAGGTTAGTGGATATAATATTAGACTTGGGGGCTAGAACGGAGTCAGGAAAACCTGAGTTCAGATCATGCTCCAGATACTTACTAGCTGTGTGACATAGGCAAGTTACTTAAACCTCTCAATGCCCATTTACTTATCTGTAAAACATACACGATAATAATTACTCCTACCTTGGAGGTTTAAGACAACATCCAAAGGACCTCAAAGGATCCTCATGCCTTGCCATCTTCCCTCCTGCTGCCCCCTCCTGCAGCTAAGCCCTTCTAGAGACGTGGGAGTTGTCTGACCCAGTTAGAACATTAGCTCCTTGGGAACAGCAGCTGTCTAGCTTTTCCATTTGTATCCTCAGAGCTTGGCTCTTAAGCACGTAATAAAAGCTTTTTTCATTCATTCAGTTCAATCTGAACTTCACCTCCTGTGAAAAGTAATTCTTTTCAATAGGATGTTTCCCCTTCTTTCTGGTGTGATTCTAAACTCAGAGGAACATTTCTATCCCAAGATGTCAAGCCTCACACTTTACTGTACATGCCAGAGAGGATGACAAGACTCCTGCATGTAAGAAGACTGGCAAATCAGACATCAACAGATGAGGGCACAACCAATTCATCACCAGGTCCAAATGAAGTCAGTCAATCAATCAAACTCTTTTCTTTACCCTTATTTTAAACAGGGTTAAAACGAAGTGGCAGGATTTTGGTCCCCATTCGGTAGGAGCAAGAGCATCTTTCATTAATTTAAAATTGAAGATTTCAATCACATCTAAAGTTCATAATGAAATGTGCCATTGGAGTAGCTTGCTCTTAATAACCAAATTCTAAAAAGTCGGCAGCCCTCAAATTGCAGAATCTCAGATTAAAAGGATAAAGATGATCAGGATGACAGAGGAAACACCATCTCTCATGCTAGGCCTGGAGCCAAGGTGCCTGGCTCTGTACCTTACAGCAGAGACACCTCCCTATGACCTGAGAGAGCCTGGGCAAACAATCAAAACCCTGGGGGCTCCCCTTTCATCTCTTCAAAGTGGGGGCAAAAATGCATGACCAACCATCTAGAGATGTGCTAAGAAGAATGATTTCTAAAGCTTATGGTAATGATGTCAGGAAATTATCATTATAAGGCCTGTTAGATTCCCACAAGATCTTAAAGTGATCAACTGATGGATAAGTGCTGAAGATCTTGCTTGCAAAAGGCTGTGTTAGAGATGCCTGGCAGTTTATGAAATCATACCTGCTCTCAAGCAGCCTGCAAGCAACTGTTGTTTTTGCCCAGTTTGGATATGTGTTGCTATTGCTTTATTGCTATTCTACACAGTCTGATATTGTTTGAATGTAAATGTATATCAGGTCAAGTCAACGAGCATTCATTAAGCACCTACTATGTGCTGGACACTGGAAAGTGCTAGGAATACAAAAGCCAAAAGACAGTCTTTGTCCACAGCCTAATGAGGGGAAAAAACAGGCAAACAACTAACAACTAAACCACATTATCCAAGAAAAAGGAGGGAATAATCCCAAGTGACGGCACTAGAATTGAGGGGTTGAGAAAGGCTTCCTCAAGAAGGTGGGATTTTAGGGGCAGCTAGGTGGTGCAGTGGATAAAGCACCGGCCCTGGATTCAGGAGTTCCTGAGTTCAAATCCGGCCTCAGACACTTGACACTTACTAGCTGTGTGACCTGGGGCAAGTCACTTAACCCCAATTGCCTCACTAAAAAAAGAGTTGTGGGGAAGGCCCCTCTTAAACTGTAAGTGCTCCACACGTGGGAGCTATTTTTATCCACCACCTAGACCAACACAGAGTATTTTAAATGATAATCAAAAGGCAAACGTGCCGGCTGTTGGCAGGACTTCAAAAGCAATTCCAACAACATTGGACTAATGAGAAGCCCTTCTATCTGTACAGTGATGTTCGGTTTTGTAGGCATTTCTGCAGCAAGGTCTAATGCCATCTGACAAGTGTAGGCTTTGAAAGTTGGGAAAGAGGTGACGTCTACGGGATCCAGTGATTCTCTGCTCAGGGCTGGGTTGGGGCTTGGCAGGGGGAGGCCAGAATGAGAGGGATGGGATGGTATTGTAATCGGTCTGCACCAGGCCTACTCTTCCATATTAGAGGCTAAGTACTTTGAGTCTTGGTTGCAGGGCAGGATTGAGAATTAAGGTTGAAACTACCTGCCTCAGCTGGAAAATGGTTCTGTGGAAACAGCTCTGGCTCAGGAATCCAAAGTCAGGCTCTCCAACTCCTTCCCAAGATCCTCAATTCTCCCTGGTATCCTGCTCCTCTTTGTATGCCATCTTTGCGCAGTAGAATATGGACTCCTTGAGGATAGAAGGCTGTCTTGCTGACTTGTGTTTGGATCTCCAGTGCTTGGCAC
Source organism: Dromiciops gliroides (assembly GCF_019393635.1). NCBI lineage: Eukaryota > Metazoa > Chordata > Mammalia > Microbiotheria > Microbiotheriidae > Dromiciops > Dromiciops gliroides. The sequence goes on from NC_057862.1 coordinate 695,781,140, forward strand.
AAAGGCTGGCACATAATAAATAATGAAAAGTTTATTCACCTACCTGTCTGTCCATCTATCTACTAATGGATCTACCACTTGTCATCTAATATCACTGTGAGAAACTCATAGCCCCTCTCTGAGGCTCAGTTTCCTCATCTATAAAATGGGAATAACCACTCTTGCTCTCCCTCCTACGCAAGGCTGCTGTGAGGAATTCATTTGGGAGGGACCATATGAGTGTCAAATAGAATCAACAGAAAGCTGTTCCACAAAGGGATACCACTCTCCCTTCTAATCTTTCCAGCCTGTAAACTCAGACTCATGGAATTACGGGGGGTTCTTGAGGCCAACCCACACCCAAAGCTTGGGTCCCTTCTTAAGGTGACTGCTGGGATAAGTTTCCTCAACAGCCTCCATGTACAAATGGTGCCAAGAGAAGAGGAAATGGGGAGAAGAGGAAATAAGGAGGCCTTGATGGCCTCTGATGTCCCTCTTTCCACTCTGCTAGCCTCTAATTCTCTCTTATGATTCTGGGATTCCATTACCCACAATCCTCAGAGTCTACCTAGCAACAGCCCACCTCGTTAGGTCTGTCCACCTCAAAGGGAAGGTGAACCTTTGCTCCTCCAGAAATGTTCCCTTTGCTAATGACCGATCAGTCAGAGAACTCAGGCTGACTGGGCCAAGATGGGAGCCTCTGCTTTGCTTTATTTCTCTTCCTCAGTCTTTGGTATTATTTAGACAGTAGCCCTGCCAGGCCACTGGAGCTGCCTCCTGTCTGTCTCCTACTCCACATCTCTGCCCAGCCCACACCACAAAGTGAGAAGACAAACTGTCCAGAGTCAATTGGCCAGAGGCCTTGTTCTGGGATGAGAAGGAGGAGGAGTCTTCAACATGATTCTCCTAAAAAAGGAAGGAATAGCACAGCTTTTCTCAGCTTGTAGCCTTCTCTGGCTTGCTTTGGAAGGGGAAGGGGAGCAATGCACCATTTCTCCACTTTTCTCCTCCCTAAACATGGTGGGGAATGTCTCTCAGCTCAGCTCATTTGTCCCAGCTTCAAATCCCACACTCTTCCAAAGCTTTTGTTATGGAGGAGTACTTCAGTATGTATTAAGGAATAGATGTGCCAATTAATCGATCAATCAACAAGCATTAAGAGCCTACTTCAAGTCAGGCACTGGGGCAACAAAGACAAAATTACCTTCTAGATAAAGAGTAAGGCCTTGAAGGCGAATTCAAGTTTTGTCTCAGACATCCTGGCTGTGTGACCCTGAGCAAGTCACTCACTTCAGCCACTCTGTAAGAGGATACATTTCAAGATGACTCACTAAGCTACATTGGTGAAAAGAAATTCCACAGTCGGCTTCCCATCTGCAGCACTGTTTGGTTTCAACTCCACAGGACAAGATGCCCCAGGTCAGGCACACCCAGTACCCCTTCCCTCCCTGCCTTTCCAGCTTGTTTCTGTGTGTTGTCTTACCCCCATTAGATTATAAGGTCCTTGAGGACAAGGACTGGCTTTCTTTTTCTTATTTGTATTCTGAGCACTTAGCACAGTGCCTGGAACACAGTAGATGCTTAATAAATGGTTGCTGAATTATTGATTGAATTTATATTGGGGAGCTCACAATTCCAGACTCGAAGCAGAAATAAAGTGGAAGTAAAACTAGATGCAAATGATGGATGAGATAGTCTAATGCTTCCTTCAAAGATTTATGGATTTTGCCACTGGATGGGGGGATACCCTCCACCCACATAGAACACAGACCCTGTGATTTAGAAGGCCGTCCCCCAAAGCCTCAGGTAGCATAGGCTTGGGGGAGGAGCCCCTCTGCACTGCTTTATCCTTAAGGGACAGATGCTCTGGATATGTCTCGTGTGTGTGCTGTGTGTGTGTAAATGCATTTGCGTGTGCATTGTGTGGTGCACACCTGCGAGCAGGGGTCCCCATGGGGGGGGGGGTCTGCAAGACTTTTCACTTTAATAGGACATGACACCCATCATCAAGGGTGCAGCTTCCAAGAAACTATACAAGTCAAAGAAGGACCCGAGAGGCAGCCAAAGATGGTGAAGGACTAAGGGCTCTCAGAGATACTTTTCTGACAGATCCATGGCCTAGAGAGTGGCATTGCCTGGCCTCTATTTGCTCACCTGATCTTACTCAGCAGTTATGGGAAATGCAACCTTTTTATAGCATCCAAAATTATTAGAGGGGGAAAAATTGTTCTAAAAGGCACAGGGCAACTCTCCCAATTTGACTGCTTGTGTTTGGGTACAAGCAAATAACTTGAAGACCCAAAATATGGGAAGAACATTTGAAATGATAATTCTAATCTTACAAAAGTCAGCATGAATCCCAAGCATAAAATGAGATTACTTTCTGCCCTATCTTTGAGCGTGCCTTAATCTCCTTATAAACTTGAACCTCAGAGTCAAGGGTTGTGTATCACTTTTCATAAGGCAGAGCCTTTCTGATTTTATGAGTGTAGCCTTGAAAATGGTAAATTTAGACCTTGGCAAAAATCTGAATATTGATAAACATGAATTAAATGTTTGGGAGCTGTGAATTAAAGTATATTAAAGGCTAAAAACCCATAATGTCATGTTAAATCAGCAAATGTCAGCCATAAAAATAAATGCCAATGGACAAACTTTCATAGGAAATCTCTTACCCATTTTGTGGCATCCTTCCTGAACTATGGTAATAGAAAATCAGAATTCACCCATTCAGTTAAGTCAGACCTATTGGGAACAAGGTCTATGGAATGAGAGGGGCTGCCTAGCAGAGATACAAAGATAAAACCAAGACACATCTTTGGCGCCCCAGGAGCTTAATATCCAATGGGGAAGGTAAGACATACCTTCTAAGCATTTCTAAGCATCAATTATGCACTAACATCTGTTCTAAGGGAAGGGAGGAGAAGGAAAGGGGAGAAAGATTCAAAAAAGGGGCAAAATCAGTAAGTGCAAAGATATCTGATATGAGAGTTCCTTCTTCAGTGAATCCATGATCTCATTGATTTAGATGACCCTTCTACTAACACCGACCACAACTTCCTAATGGCTGCCCATTCTGAATGACTCTTGTCCAGGACCTCCTATAAATCCCACATACTGGGGCCACCAATGAGTTGGGAGCCTTCTTCAAGGTCTCCTAACATGGCAAAAATGCCAAAGGAACATCTAGGGTATCTACCAGTTATGTCTTGCTCTGCTACTCTGTCATTTTTTCTAAGTCAACAAGCATTTATTAAACATCTACTATATATCAGGAAGTGTGCTTAATGCAGGGGATACAAAAAACAGTCCCTGTCCTCAAGGAGCTCACAGCTCACATGCAAGCAACTGTGTGTGTGTGTGTGTGTGTGTGTGTGTGTGTGTGTGTGTGTGTGTGTGTGTGTGTGTTATAAATTGGAGATAATCTTAGAGAGAAGACACTAGGATCACGGAAATTGAGAGGGGCATCACACAGAAGGCAGAATTTTAGCTGGGACCTGGGGGAAGTTAGGGAAGTCAGGAGGTAGAGAAGAAGATGGCAAACATTCCAAGCACAAGAGACAGCCGGGGGGGGGGCAGCTAGGTAGCACAATGGATATAGCACTGGCCCTGGATTCAGGAGGACCTGAGTTCAAATTCAGCCTCAGACATTTAACACTTACCAGCTGTGTGACCCTAGGCAAGTCACTTAACCCCAATTGCCTCACCAAAAAAAAAAAAAGAGAGCCAGGGAAAATGGATGGAGTTGGAAGATGGAGTGCCTAGTGCAAGAAACAGCATGGAGTCAGCAGCACCAGATCACAGAGTAAATGGAGGGGAGCAAGATATCAGAAGATTGGCAAGGGAGGAAGGAGCCAACTGAGAAGGGCTTGAAAATCAAAACAGGATTTTCCCCATCATATGTCTCTCTGAAGATATCTTTTACACTCATTCTCCAGAGCAACTCCTCATTTGTAGTGTTAGAGCTTACTCTCATCTACCATAATAATTGATGAGTACATAGCATTTTAAAGTTTGCAAAGATCTTTAAATACATCACTTTTGCACCACATGGTAACACCATAAGGTACTTAATACAAGTACTATTGTCATTCTTATTCTAGAGATGAAAGAACTGAGTGAGATTCAGAAAATATATAGTTGTATCGGTTGTCATTGTTACTATAAATATACATCACTGCATTTTAAAACATATTAATACCTAGGAATTACCCTACCAAGACATACAGAAGATATAAATCAACTATACAATGCTGTTTAGAAAAATAAAGGATGTTGGAGATATTTGGTGTTTTTGATTAGCCTAATTATATAAAGAAAGATCTCAAATAGTCAGATGCTTCTGTGAGCTCATCAATATAGAATTTCCCTGCAGTGGGGGGTGGCTAGGTGGCGCAGTGGATAAAGCACCAGCCCTGGATTCAGGAGTACCTGAGTTCAAATCTGGCCTCAGACACTTGACACTTACTAGCTGTGTGACCCTGGGCAAGTCACTTAACCCCCATTGCCCTGCAAAAAAAATAAAATAAAATAAAATAAACAAGCATTTATTAAAAAAAAAAAGAATTTCCCTGCAGTGGTTCAGAGCATAATGCATCCATGCCTGTCCATCCCATCCTGTACAACTTTTGCCCACATCCTTCAATAAGTTCAATCTAAGATGTTAGGTAGGGAATCTAGCCACCATACTGAAGGCTCTCCTCCCATTCTTCCAATACCAGAAGGGTACCACTAGAGTACTTTGGCCATTCTCTCTCACCCTCAGCATGTGACCAGACTTTCTCTTCCTATCATATTTTTTTTCCTGGTGACATCTTTGACACCTATTTTTCTTTGATGTCATTCTTTGGATCAGCAAGTCATGAACTGCTCATATCTCTGTGTACCTTTCCATTGCCCTCTGTATGATATTCACTGTCATTCTCTGGAGACTGTTGTATTCCATGGGCCACTTTTATAGCAACCATGATAGAGTATTGGGATTAAAAAGATAAGCCTGTGTTCCATGGGAAGCATAAAATCATTCAAGGAGCTTTGCTGGTTTCCCCATGGTGATCCAGTCCATTCTCTTCTTCCTCCTCTTCAACTCCTCACCCCACACACTGTCCATCTATGTGAATACTCTAAAACTCATACAAATCCACATGAAATTCTATATTGATCAAAATATGAAAGTTCTATTCAAAAGACAATACATATAAAACAACAAAAAGTAAAGAATGTAAAGGGAAATTGTGGAAAAGAAAAAAAAATTAACATTTTGGTTAATAAGTGGAAAATAACTGACTAGACTCAAGACAGTCTAACAGTCAATCAATGTCAATCTAGAATTTCTAAAGCCTGATAAAAGCATTCGTTATTCAACAAAAATTGTTGGGAGAACTGGATGCAAATTTGAAGAAAATCTCAACAAGAATAAAAAAATCTAAACATTTTTAAGAAACAATAAAATATTGAAAGACAAAGGATTATCTTCTTTTACTACTGTGGAAAAGTGAAAAATTCTTAATAACTTGTGGTTTAGAGGAAATCATAGAAGATAAAATATATTAATATGAATATGTATAAATAAATAAGCTTTTGCTCAACAAAAGCATTCAGAATAAAAATGAAGCAAAGTGAAAAAAATCTTAGCACTCAATACACTCAATAGAAATCTGACATGTAAAAACATGGAAACAAATGCTACAAATATTTCAGAGTAAGAACCATCTTTCAAGTGGTGACAAGCAGTAGACGAGCAGCTTAAGTGGTCCAGTGGATAGAACACTAGACCTAGAATCAGGAAAACCTGAATCCAAATCCAATCTTAGACATTTACTAGCTGTGTGACTCTGGGCAAGTCACTTCACTTTGCCTCAGTTTCCTCATTGTAATATGGAAATAATAACTGCACTCACCTCCCAGGGCTGTTGTGAGGATAAAATAAGATATTTGTAAAGCTCTTAGCACAGTGCCTGGTATACAGCAGGCTCTTAATTAATGCTCCTCTCCTTAATTCCTTTTTTAAAAAAAACTAACAAAAATCATGTGACATATTAAAAATCTCTAAGAATCAAAGAAATTCAAAATAAAACAACTCTAAATTCCATATAATCCTCTTTAAATTAATAAAGATAATAAAACAACAGAATGTGAAGCTGACATTGTTGCAGTAAAAACAAAAAGTTAGGGTGGGGTCAAACTGTTCTCCATTTTAGCTCTGATACCTTAACTAGGTGAGAACAGGTCTCAATTACTTATAAGACCTTAGGGGCCAAATTTAATATGGGGAGAATTAATTCGGTGAATCACCATAACATTGGGGTTCAGAAAATAATGAGGGATCCCTAGGTCCAAAGCTTCCTCCTCTCTGAACTGCCCTTTTAAATTATTTCTCCCAGGCCAATAAGAAAGGAGATTAACAGCCTTTTCTCCACAAACAAATCAGGTTTTATTTAATGGGAATAAAATACACAGCAAAGGTGAAATTAGTAAAGTCAAGGACAAGGGAATAGGGAAAGAGGAAAATGAATAATCTCCCTGTCTCTAGCAAAGGCTGTGTCAAACCCAAACTCGCTTCCAGCTCAGCTAATTCAAAGGGCTGGATTTGCACCCCCGGGGTCCACAATTTCTATGGGAGTCAGCAGCCAGTCTCTGGTCTGCTCTGAATGCTCCTCCAAGGCCAGAGAGAGACCAAGAGTGCGTGAGAGTGCAACAATTTCCTGTTGGGTCCCTTTTTCTACCCTTTTTCTCCCTCCCCCAAAGGGGAGGTCCTTCAAGTAGTGTGCCTGAGACTGGATCCCTGTTGATGATGCGGTCCACAGCCTCTGAGGACACTCCTTCTCAGGGCGGCTAAAAATCTAATCTTTTTAAGTGGGTACTTAGTAGTTTCTCATTCACACCCAATTCAAATATTACTAAATCAATCAAGTCGGCCCCCTGGGCGACTGCCAAATTCCATTGTTTTACCACAGTAGAAAGGGCCTTTGAACAAGAAAGACTATTGCACATTCTTGTTCAGTGTAAACTATTTTAAACTAACTGGGTCTAATCTGACTGGAGGACTAATCTGGGGACTTTTGACTGTTTGGCTATCTGACTACTATTAATTTCCAAAGCCAATCTGTTGGAGCCTTTTAAAAATTTCTCCACACTGCTCTGCTTCCAAATTGATAAGCAAAAGATTAAGAAGCCTCTTAATTAAATAATCAAAGCAGAATTTATTTATAAAAATAAATGTAAGAGATAAGGGTTAAGAAATGCAAATTATATGACCTGTCTGCTTTTAATACAATAAGGGCCCAAGCAGCCTCTGGCCTTAGGGTATGCTCCAGCTTTCTCCAACTTTCACTCTTTTTCTCCTTCACTCCAGCTCCCCTGCTTCACTTTCACTGCTCAGCTCCTTTCTTCTAACTCCAAGCCCCTTTCACTTTGTCGACCCCCCTCACCGTCTAACTTTCACCGCGATGAACTCCTACATCTCTCTCTCTCTCTCACAGACCTCCTAGTGTTCCTTTGTCCTCCGGCATCCATTCTCTTTCTGTCCATCCTCTTTCTGTCCATTGCCTTTCTGTACTCTTACTCTGTCTAGGTCAGCCCCCTCTCTTTATGTAGCCTCAGTCTCCTTAGCATCCTTATAGCAACCCCCCTTCTGTCTTATCCAACCTCCTTGTACTGTCTCCCCTTTCTCTTGTCAGCCTCCTTTTTATTAACCTGCTCTCCCAGGTGAAACCCAGGCTCCCCGCCCCCAGGGACATCCCAGCCCTGTGCTTTGTGAGCCCACAGCTAGGGCTGGGCAAAGCAAACCCCAGCATCCCTGAGGGTTTTTGTGGGCCTTTCTCCTGTGCTGAAAGTCTGCGCAGTTTAGCCCAGCCCAGCTCAGAGGCCTCCCTGCAGCTGAAATGGAGGGGGGGGGGGCCCTAGTCCCTCTCACACAGAAAAACCCCTGAGGGCCTAAGGCTTTTTAATCTCAGGTCAAAGGCAGGGTCTCCAAATCACAATAAATTTCTACATCAGAAACTTGACCCCAGCCCATCACCTATAAATTATCAATTAAATTAAGACAAGGAAGCTTTAAAGAAATTGACATCTATGGCTTTCTAGCACATCCCTAGAAGGGATCGAATATATGCAAGATTTAGCTATTTAGATAAATCAGATATTTCTTAGAAGGAACCTCCTCAGAGGAGGAAACAAGGAAAAGAGCAGCCTTAACTTTATCTCTGACCATAGCCAGCTCCCTTTCCACTCATGACCCATTTTTGCCAGAGAAATGTTTACATGTCCTTGGCTATATAAGTATATAAAATAAGTATACATAACTTTTGACTGTTGCCAGATTTTTCACGATGCCCACATCAGTTACATGACCCCATATAGGGTCAAGACCTACAGTTTAAGAAGCTTTGGTCACTATTAACCAAAGAATCATCATATTTGAGGGAGCATCTGGGATATTTTGGCTCAGAGCATGAGCATAGGAAAGACAACATAGGGTAAGAAGGGAGGGCTCAGTGCTTGGGTCTTGGAGATACACTGACTGTGGGGTAACAAGTGGGAGCCTAGATCTATCCAGGACTGTCATTCACAAGGTGATGTGTTAGAAGGGGAAGCAGTGTCCAAAAAGGAAGTTGGGTCCAAACCAGGGGCATGACTGAACCCACAATAGGTGAGGTCCAAGGTGCAGGGTAGGAAGTTGAATACTGGACAAACATCTGGGAACGGACTTACACAAGGAAGATTCCAATGAGCCCCACTGTTTGGCCCTCTCCAGGCCCACATGAACTCCTCAGGAGGGATATGGGAAGCAGTCCCATCCCTGAGCTTCCACATAACTGGCCTTCAGTTAGAAAGGTCACAAAGCTAAAGCTGGACTCATTGTATTCCATAGCAACCATGAGTTCTCTGGGATAATAGACAGCCATATTCTCCTATCCTCAGCCAAGCCTTCACTTCCCTTGTAAAGACACTCCCCTTCAGGAGCCCCTAACAATTGCCTTGTCCCTGGTGGAAAATTCAACCCTACTGGATTGAGTGCAAAAATCCCCAAATGTGGGCAGTTCTCCCAAATGCAGTTTTCCTCCTGAATGCTGTAACAGGTGAGCTGTAAGCTTCCTGAGGCAACGTGGCAAGAAGAAAAGAAGGGAAGACCAGAGGACAAAGAGAAAGCCTGTGGGGAAGCCTTAAAATAAGGAAGGAGAAGAGGAGATCCCTAAGACTGGGAAGAGAGCAAGACCTTAGAAATTCCGTGCTCTCATTCCATTCCCTAAACCCCGGCACAATGGGCTTACACAAAGACTTTCCTGAATGAAGATAAATCACTGGAGAAGCATTCATCATTCATTATTCAGAAACTTTGAGCATCCAACACAAAGAATAATTTACCCTGAACTTAGGATTTCAATACCCTGACCTCATACCCCAGAGCATCTTTTTTAATCTTCTGAGATGCTTCCTGATAATTCTGCATATGAACTACACTTAAAAATAAGACTTAAAAATATGCAAAATGAAACAAACGTTCACTGCAAGGGAGAGAATTGAATGCACAAAGAGGCCTTCTTGGCCTTAATCCCTGTGATTGTGTAAATGTTCTAAAATGTTCCCTTTTCTCTGCCTGTTATGTCTACTTTCTAATTTGCTAAAATATAAAAGATCATCTTTAATTGAGAATCTCTAAGCACTTGTAAATTTTACTTTAGTTAACTAATAGTAGTACCTCAATTGGGCACCAGGTGGTGCAATGGGTAGAGTGCCCCACCAGAAGTCAGGAAGGCGCTCCTCTTCCTGAGTTCAAATCCAGCCTTAGACCTTTAACTAGCTGTGTGGCCCTGGACAAATCACGTAACCCTGTTTCCTTCAGTTTCCTCATATGTAAAATGAGCTGAAGAAGGAAATGCCGAGCCACTCCAGTATCTTTGCCAAGAAAACCCCAAAAAGGGTCACAGAGATTCAGACACAACTAAGATGACTCAACAACAATAAATGCAAGGCGCTATGCTATACAAAGAACATTAAAAACAGCCCCTGGGGCAGCTAGGTGGATAAAGCACCAGCCCTGGATTCAGGAGGACCCGAGTTCAAATCCAGCCTCAGATACTTGACCCTCTGCAAGTCACTTAACCCCAATTGCCTCACCAAAAAACAACAACAACAACTATAGCCCCTGCCCTCACACAGAAAGAATATAATAGGGAGAGACATCAGTGCCCAGTAGAGCAACCGACACATAGGTTCTTAATAAATGCTTATAGATTGACTGACTGTTGAAGACAGGGTAAGAAACTGCTGGTAAAAGTTTCACTAATAGCCAATCAAGCTGTTTCATGTGAGAAAAAATATTTTTCCACTTAAAAGAAATAAAATGAGAAATACTTTTATTAAATGTTTCCCTTTTTCTTACCTGAAGGATTTAACAACCATACCTGTATGAGATAATTACATCTTCTCCAAATATGTTTGCTGTCAAATGGCAATAGCCTGCGTGGCAATAATAGACTGGGAGGAATGAAAAGCTTTTCTCAGGGAGTATTGAAATCTTCAAATACACTTATAAATCCTGCCCGAGGGGTTCCTTTCATGATAGGATACAATTAAAAAATCAGTTCATCAACAGCCATTTGTCAAATACTCCAGAAACTGGGAGAAAAATGAGTGTCTGTCCTCAAGGAGCTTACTATGGGGGGGGGGGACACAACACCTACAAAATAGTCTATATAGTGGGGGTGGGTGCATTGCCCTTCCCTCACCATAATTCTGGCAGCTACCCTCCCAGCACAGTTGCCTAAGGGAGCCTGAGGTGGTCCCTCGGGTCCATGGCTGCCTCTTCTACAGGAGAGGACGAAGATGAGAAATGCCTTTTGCCTCCTTGCTAGAAGTCTCAAGGGCCCGACAGAAAGTCTGCCTCAAAGAGGACCCCAAACCCTCCTCCCTTCCTTAGGACCCACAGAATGAATGATGATTCTTGGCTTGATCACCAATCTCCTTTGGCACAGCCCCTCCCTGCCCCACCACTAGCACCCTCTGCTGTTGGTTACATAATCATTTAAACAACAAAAATTACGGGAGCCCTTTCTAAAAATGTTGCAACATAATTACGAATACTAACAGAAGCCCACATTGGGCTTGGGCTTCAAGGCTAACCAAGTGATTTCCTTCGGTGACCTCACAACCACCTGTGAGGCAGGTACAACCATGCCTGTCCCCACTTGTTTTTTCCAACAAGAGAAGCAAAACATTGAGGCCAAGTAACCTGCTCAGGGCCAAATAAATTGACTAGCTCTCCTGGATCCCTTCCTACCTAGACAAGGGAAGAGAAAGGTGTAATCATCTGATTTCCTTTCAATGTCTCCTTCTTTTTAATGTCTCCTCCTCCAGCTGGTATTGCAGCAGATAGAGCACTGGGCCTGGAGTCAGGACATTCTGAGTTCAAATCCTACCCCAAGCACTTATTAGCTGTGGGATCCTGAACAAGTCACTTAACTGGTGACTATCTCCGTTTTCTCAACTATAAAATGGGAATAAGTGCACCCACTTTTCAGGGTTCTTGCGAGTTTCAAATGAGATAATTTTTGTAAAAGTGTTTAGCACAGCGACTGGCATATAGCAGGCACTATATAAATGTTTATTACTCTTCTTCTCCCCCTCCCTTTTTTCATCAGCTTTCAGTTGGCAAGACAGAAGAAGGAAGGAAGGAAGCATTTATTAATCACCTGTTATGAACTAAGCACTTTACAGTTATTATCTCATTTGACATACAAAACAGACAGCAGAGAGTAGACTGAGAAAAGAACAATACCCTCCAGGCTTCATTACCGACAAAAAGTCTCATCTCCCACTTTGAATCTGCATTGTTTGTCAGAGGTTCAGGATGCTACGGGATCATCACTATAGGCACTAAGATGACGAAGAGGTGCCTGTAACTTCTCAGTAAATGTAAATCCCTCGAGAAACTATTTCACTTCTTGTCTCTGTATTATCAATGTGTGGTACTGAGGGTAGGGGGTTCAACAAGGGAAAGTGGTCCAGACCTGGGATTTCATCAGACTACTGAACTGGTGAGGAAGTCCCCCTTAACAAAGTACTTTAATCAGCAGCTGTTCTGTGCCTTCTTATCTTAGGGTGGCCATGAGCATTGAAAGCTCAAGTGACTTGCCCAGGGTCACAAAGCTGGTTCATGTCAGAACCAAGGCCAATCTGTCCCCTGTATACCACTGTCCCTCTGTGCCAAGCACAAATGGGCACATAATACATGTTGGTCTTATTCCATTTGGGAGCATTAGGAAGTGATCTCAAGGGTGGTGCTGGTCCTTTCTGGTTAGAAACTAGCATGAGTGTGAATAGGAAAGAGACAGAGTTGGCCTGTGAGCTGAGAGAACATTTAGTTTGACAGAGATCTGGTCATGGGAGTATGCCAAGAAGGAGTAGAGACTGAGTAAGTGAGGGGACAGATAATTCTGTAAGTGAATCAGTTGATGGGAAGGAGAGAGAAGAGGGGAGAGCTGGGAAAGGGAGAGGGAAGGATGGAGAGGAAGCCTTGTGAGGGTTAGTGTGCTGGACAGCTCCAGCTGAGCCCTGAACCATAGCCTCCAAGCATTAATTTTATACCTCCTTAGTGCCAGATACAAAATCAGGACCTGGTGGTGTTTCCCAAGCCCTGACTCTCCCGAGGACCCAGAATGGAGTCATCTTCTTGGAGGATCTAGAAGTGAGGAGAGAAGCCACAGTAATTAAAGGTGACAAGCACCCACCCTCAGGCTTGGCCACTGCTCTGGCTCTCCATGCTGACATTTCTCTGGTCAAACCTAGGCTTTTTCAGATCTGCTCCAGTGCTGCCTGTCTGTGTTGCATTTTGGCTCCTAGAGACAGGAACAATGAGCAAAACAGAAAATAAAACCTTTGGCAATCTTATAGCAAGTGCTACATAACTTTTCTTTTCACAAAGAAGCTTCTTTTAATGCCTTGTTCAGCTACCTCCCTCCTCTGAATCCTTCCACCAGAGCTTTTATTGGAAAGCTGCTCAGTATACATGGACATCAGCCACTGTTTAAAATAAACTACAGCAATTTTCTCTTCCTGAGAGAGAAGATGACACGGCATGCAAGGCTGCAACTGACAGAGTTAGGCACTGAGGTGTTCTGTCCCAGGAAGACAAGTAGAAAACAGATCCTTGGCAAAGAATGGCGTAGGCTGAGGTCCTATACCCTCAACACTTCTCGTGATGGGCTCACTTGTTGTGACTGATGACCCTAGAACATTCTATTGAGTTTCCCCATTTGTACAGAGAGGGATGAGATTAGATGGACTCTAAGTCCCTTCCAGTTCTGGGAGTGTGGGTATGCCCATTTAGCATATGAGGAAGGCAGGGCTCAGAAGAGTCCATTTGTTTATCCAGTATCACTTAGCTAGTCAATAGCGGAGACAGGACTTGAACCCATATCTCTTTTTTTTGTTTTTGTTTTTGTTTTTTTTTAAGGCAATGGGGATTAAGTGACTTGCCCACGGTCACACAGCTAGTAAGTGTCAAGTGTCTGAGGCCGTATTTGAACTCAGGTCCTCCTGAATCCAGGGCTGGTGCTTTAACCACTGCGCCATCTAGCTGCCCCGAACCCATATCTCTTAACCTCAAAGCCATGAACTTTCACTGCCAAGATGGCACACTTCCTTTGTCACTTGAAAGGAAAAACGCATCTAAAATAGTAACAGCTACCATTGATATAGAGCTTACTATGTGCCATATACTGTGCTAAGCACTTTATAACTGCCTCATTTGATCCTCACAACCCTGGGAGGTGAGTACTGTTATTATCCCCATTTTACATTTAAAGGAACTGAGATGGAGGTGAAGTGACTTTGTGAGGGTCACACGGCTAACAAGTGTCTAAAGTGGAATTTTAATGCAGGTCTTCCTGAGTCTAGGCCCAGAACTCTATCCCCTGAGCTGCCAAGCTGCTCATCCTTCATCACTTGGAAATGAAAACCCCATCTATCAATAATACTAAACTGAACTTTGATATCATCTCCAGAAATTTTATATTTTTTAATTGCCTCTGCTCCAGATCTCACAAAACACAGAATCCATGGGATGGAAGATATTGCAATGCTATGAAATGCCTCCTTTTGCCAAGAGTAACCTGGACAAATCGGTGTATATAGTTCTCTTATATGTTCTGGATAGCATCTGGGCCTGACTAGATTTATATAAAGATACAAAATAACAGGAATATATTCAGCAATTAGAATGTTGTTGTTAAAAGAAGAAAGTTAGGGGGCGGCTAGGTGGCGCAGTGGATAAAAGCACTGGCCCTGGATTCAGGAGTACCTGAGTTCAAATCCGGCCTCAGACACTTTACTAGCTGTGTGACCCTGGGCAAGTCACTTAACCCCAATTGCCTTACTAAAAAAAGGAAAGAAAAAAGAAGAAAAGAAGAAAGTTAGGAAACTATCATAATTAAAGAGTTGTTTTAATATCTTCTTCCCTCTTCTTTCCCTAAAGCATTCTTTTACAGTTGTTCATAAAAACTCTGCTATGATTAAACTGTTGAAAGTAGATGTTAATATACTTTTGGCTCATTAGTTACATGAATCCAAAATAACTGTCAAATGGATGCACATTCTTTGAGGCTGCAATGAGGACGGATCTAAGCCAACATTTATTGAACTAAATAAGGTTAAATGAACTATTAACTCTGAAGTTTGCATATAAAAGGTACTGACAAATTTCATAATGTTTCTGATTTGATTTATTCTGTGGGGCTATTTTTTCCCCTATATTCACTGTCATGAGCCCCAAACTCCTAGTCATCTGAAGGACCACAAAGTTGTTCTCCAAGATGATGGATTGAGGGGCTCACATCTTTACACAGGAGTCTCATCTACACAATGACCTTCTTCCAAATCTTTTCATTCCTAATGCTATATAATTGCCCCACTCTGGTACAGGCTTTCATTACCTCAGACTTGGAATGCTGCAATAGGTCCTGAGAGGTCTCCCTTCCTCGGGTCTCTCCCACTCCAATCCATCCTCCATTCAGCCACCAAGTGCTCTTCCCAAAGCATGAGTGTGATCATTAGACTCTCTGGTTTTCTTCAATACTTAGCTCCAGATCCACTTTCTGCAGAACTAGGTTTTCCCTGCTCCTGCTCTTGCTCCCTTCAATACCTTCCTCTCTAAGGTTTTTCAGTCATTTTTTTCAGTCATGTACAACCCTTTGGAGAAACTCATTTGGGGTTTTGTTGGCAAAGATACTGGAGTGGTTTGCTGTTTCCTTCTCCAACTCATTTTACAGATGCAGAAACAGAGGCAAACAGGATTAAGTGACTTGCCCAAGATCAAACAACTAGTAAATGTCTGAAGTTGGATCTGAACTCATGAAGATGAGTCTTACTGACTCCAAGCCCAGCATTCTATCCACTGTACCACCTAGCTGCCCTTCTAATGTTACCTTATATCTGCTTCATATGTATTTTTCATGTACCAAGCATATAGTAAATTTGATTGATTGGTTGATTTTATCTTTGCTCCAACAAATCAGTGGTCTCACTGTACATAGAAAGCTGATTATATATATTTGTGTGTGTGTACGCATATATAAACATACATACATGTATATATGCATATATGTATATATACACATATCTATACACACATATATATAATCCCCATATCTATTATGAGTCATTTCCTGTCCGTTAAGATATAACCATTATCATATTTTGTGATGTTACCCGGTGTTTGTCATAGCCTGCACCTTCTGATTCCTCTCCCAAAGTATGTGCACTATAAAGACAAGAGGCCTTTATTGAATGTACAAGTCTGGCTTTTCTTATTCCTGATTCCCACTCCATGTTTCCCAGAGAGTTTCAGGCCCTCCTCACCTGCTTCCATCTTTGCTCTGAAGTTACCAAAAATCACAGTACTTGTTGGCTCAATCTGGAGGTCTTAAGAAGGACATCATGAAATTTCTTCCTCCTTGTGATTCGATGAAAAGTGATACTGATTTTCATGATGGTCTTTTTTGCAGATGCTCACCATAAACACTGCAATAGCAGATAACCCAAAATCCCATTGAAATTCCCCCCAACTCCTTTCTTAGCCTCTTTGGAACCCAAAGCCATTCTTCCACTGAGCATCCTTCCCCTGAACATTGAGGTTGATACAATTTAGTGTATGCAGCAGGATGTCCACTCATTCATCACCAAACAAGGATCTCACATGTAAAATACCAAACCCAAGTTAAATATTGCTAATGGTCTAAAAACTGTGATTCTTTGTTCTTTCTGCTCCCTTTTCTACCCCTGCAGTCTATCACTGCAGACTAAGCAATTTTGTATTTTTCTTTATTTCTTATGTTGCCACAAACAAAGCATTCATCTCTGGCCTGTTGGTGATAAGGGTTACTTTATATCACTAGAGTGGTCCTTAGAAAACATACACAGGGTCACTTCTACACTAGCATCACAGTACTTTGTAGAAGAGGTCAGCAGTAAGAAACATGGCACTTGCTACCAAGAATGAAGTAAGACCTAACACTTTGGATAAACAGCCAGCAAAATTCATGTGCCAGATATTGATAATCCATAGAACATGCAGAGAGGGTTACCAGAAGAGTAAAAGGATGATAGGCAGGGTCATTTGAGAGTTAATTGAAAGAATCAATAGAGATTAGACTGAAGAAGAGAAGACTTGTGAGGGATGGGGGGATGGAGATAATTGTCTTCAGGTATTTGAAGAACTATAACATGGAAAAGGAATTCTATTTGTTCTACTTGGTCCAGGGGTAGACCTAGACCCATGAGTGAAAGTTGTAAAGGCTGACTAGATCTTGATATCAGGGAAAACTGCCAACAGAGCTGCTCACCAGGAATAGGCTTCCTTATGGGATAGTAAGTTACCATTCTAAGATGTCTTCAATCCAAGGCTAGTTACCACTCATCAAGGATGTTGTAGAAATGATTTTTGTTCAGGTATGGGTTGGACTAAATAGGCAGGAAGTATCTTCCAATTCTCAAAAATCTGTGATTCTATGAAGTCACAACATAGCCATAGAAACCACGCAGAAAAAGGGAACAGTGTCAGGGCAGAGCCTTTAGAAATATTGACCCAGGAGGCAGCTAGATGGTGCAGTGGATAAAGCACTAGCCCTGAATTCAGGAGGACCTGAGTTCAAATCTGTCCTCAGACACTTGCCACTTATTAGCTGTATGACCCCAGGCAAGTCACTTAACCCTCATTACCCCTCAAAAAAAGAAAGAAAGGAAGAACTCTTGACCTTTATGGGCCTGGAGTAGGATGAGAATCTAGAAAAGACAAAGAAGGAATGGTTCCAAGTCTTAGGAAAACTATCAGAGGGCAATGTCACAGAAACCGATAAAGGAGAGAGAAACAAGAAGAGGATATTCTAAAGCATCAAATTCTGCAGAAAGGTCAAGAATAATGAGTAATGGGGGAGGGGAGTCTGTTGAAATAGATAATAAGGAAATCATCAATGGCATTGTAGAGAGTTGTTTTCATACTAAATACAGAATCCAGACTGCAAATAGTTAAGACGTAAGAGGACAAGAAGTAGACAGCAATTGTCTACCTTCTCCTTCTAGAATCTTAGCAGTGAAGGCATTATCTTCAGTATGAAGCCTTTCCCGACCATCCCCACCACCCAAGCCCCCACCAAGTGCTAGTATACTCCCTCCTAAACCACTTAGCATTGATACTGAATATATTTGTATTATTAATTTTAGACTCCTGCTCTTTATGTTTGCATTCACACTTGTCTTTCCCATTAGAATGGAAGGTCATTGTGAGTAGGGATTATTTCATTCTTTATACTTGTATTCCCAAGGCCTAACACAGTGCCTGGCCCATAATTAGTTGTTTTTTTCTCCTCAGGCAATTGGGGTTAAGTGACTTGCCCAGGGTCACATAGTAAGTGTTAAGTGTCTGAGGCCGCATTTGAACTCAGGTATTCCTGACTCCAGGGCTGGTGCTCTATCCACTGCGCCACCTAGCTGCCCCACCATATTAAGTATTTAATAAATATTTATGGTTTGCTTGCTTGGTTGATTTAAAGAAAAAAGATATAAGGATTATAGTAGATCCATTTTTATATGATTAAGGGAAGAGTTTTTGTTTGTTTTAAACCTCAGGAAGAGAATCAAATCTGTAGGCTTGGAGGAAGTGACCAACAGACAAGTCAAAACTTAATAAGCAGGGGATAGCTAGGTGGCTCAGTGGATAGAGCACTGGCCCTGGATTCAGGAGGACCTGAGTTCAAATCTGGCCTCAGACACTTGACTCTTACTAGCTGTGTGGCCCTGGGCAAGTCACTTAACCCCAATTACCTCACCAAAAAAAAAAAACTAAATAAGCAGGAGAAGAAAAGAGATGCTGCATGGGGCTGGCACAAGGAGGAGAGGAGAGGGAATGGAGTCAAAGATACAGGTAGGGGTGTTATAGTAAGAGATTAAGTGACTTATCCAGAGTCATGAATACGAAGCCAGTTTTTGTCCAATGTGGAACATGAAGTGGATTATCCCTGCTCTGCAGCCAGCTCTCTCTGCACAATATCACACTGACCCAGTCAGCATGAGGGAAATTCCCTTTAGCAGCATTGGTTGCCTTCAGCATGGGAACAAAGATAGAAGGTGGTAATTTACCCCAGCTTGAGAGCTCCTCATACTTAACTGGATTTCAAAGGAGGGTGGGTTCTTTTAGGGTTTAGAGTTAGACCCCACTGAGCTCTAGGATTCTAGGATTCTAAAGAAAAAAGAGAAACCAGAATAGGGGGGATAAATAGGAACAGGATCAAAGGCTGAAGCTGACAGTCACACTGGAAGTGAATTCATGAACATTCAGGAACATTTATTCTACGTTACTTTGGGCCAAGGACTGTACGAGATTCTGGAGACACAAAAGACCAAAATGGAAATGAGTGCACATTCTGCAGGAACAGGCCTTCTACTAGATTCTATTTATGTGGAATTTTCTGTGGCTTTCATTCTACACCTGTACGCCAACACCACGGAGAAAATCAGGGCACTGAGTCATTTCAGCATACACTGAAATGATTACAGAGACAAGGTATATCTCCTCCATCACTGGAGGTGTTTGAAAACAGGAAAATTTCTGATCGTTTACATAGCTTGTTGCTTGAAGGGATGACCTAGATGCTTTCTTAAAGTCCCTTTCTACCAACATGTTCACATTCAAAGAGATCAGCTGCTCACTAAATTTTCATTGGCCATTCTCTCATTAGGCAAGGTTCCCAGGGAAACTCAGAGCTGGAAACTGGTTCAACCTGTGCCTAGCATGAGAAACTCTCAAAATTTCCAACTAATGATCTGTCAGCCTTCAGCCAAAGATTTCCAGTGAGGGGTAATCCACCACTGGTCATAGTAAGGGAAGAAGGGGAATGAAAGCACAGGAGATTGTGGCCAACAAGGGAAACTTCAGAGCTTAAGACCTTGGAAATGAAATCGTTTTGAGTGGTGGTTGCAATTTGAGATATGTATGTGAAAATGTGCCATTATCTGTAGGGCAATGTCCTGTGGGAAGGAAGAAGAAAAGGAAACAGGCATTTGCAGAGGCCCCACTGTGGGCCAGGCACTGTGCTGAGCACTCGACACATCATTTCCCTTGATCCCCATTTTATGTTTGATAGTTGAGGAAACTGAGGCAGAGTTTAAATGACTTTCCCAAGGTCACATAGCTAGTAAGTATCTAAGGCCATATTTGAATTCAGGTCATCATGAGGACAGGCCCAGCACTCTCTCTGCTGTGCCACCTGGTTACCTCACTATGAGATCCGGTGGATTCAAAAGAAAGATAATCCCTGCCTTCCTAGAGCTTACAGACTCATAGAAGAGATACAGCCGGAACATAAAAAATACTGACACAAACTAGAATGTGGCAAATTCCATGAGAGGTTCCTCAGAATCTGAGGAGGGCCCATCCCTCAGAGAGCAACAGAAAACTGGGCGTCTTATTCCAATAATGGGGTTTTTATTAGTTATCTATAGTCAAGTAAATTATGACAGAGAAAGAGATGCTAAACAAACATTTTCAGCAAAATTAAGAAAAAGTTTAATGGTTCTGTTCTCATTAAATAAACAAATCCAGACAGAACTTAATATTTTTTTGAATTTGAAAGTTTAAAGATAAGATTAACCTTAATAAAAATACTTTATAACTTAGAATAAATATCAAAACCATAAAAGCATTAAATTATGTTCCACATAAAAAGTGAATAAATATCTTAGACATTTCTAAGTCTTCTGAAATGCAGCATTGTGATCTTTTCTTTTATGCTCTTGAGATGCACTCATTTCAGATAGGGATGAAGCTGTTTGGCCTTCACCTTTCTTGACAAACCAATCCTTATTGGTCCACGGCATGTCTTGAGAGGATAGACTCTTACAATTCCATGAGACAAACTGCTACCTAAAATTGTACAAGAGAAAAAGCCAAAGAGGAGAGCAATTATTAAAACTACCAGTGGCTCCAATGGTAAAGAAATGTGTTTTATCATTTGAATTAACAATTTTTTACTTGTGTTCCTTGTAAACATCATTGATGATACTTCAGCCCAAATTCATTTCTTTGCCAGTACCTCAAAAGCATTCTTCTTACTAGAGTTCCTACTTAACCTTACACTAGATCTACTCCAACGAAGACAAAAGAGGCTGATGGAGGCACAGCTGTTCATAAAACACTTAACCAGATGGCTCCATTCACCTGTCCTCCTGAGCAAAATGTAAAAGCCATATGGAAAGCTTTTAGTGGACACCTACCCTCGTTAGGATAACTCTCCTGGAATGTATTGAAAATGAAAAGCTAATTGACCCCCCCAATACTAATTCATTTGATATCTATTAAGCAACTACCATATTCAGGGCATTGTGCTGATTATAGGGGAGACAAAATCTAGATAAGGCCTGGTCCCTTCCCTTCTGAAGCTTACAGTCTAATGCAAGCTCAGGCACAAATAGCCAACAGGGACTTATTAAGGGCATGCTATGTGTCAGGCAAGGTGCCAAGTGCAAGGGATATACAGAAAGGCAAATATTAAGGGCATTGACAGTTGTGAAGCCCATGACAATTGGTGCTCTCTTCCTCAGCCTCGAATTGTGCCATGTACAGTTTTCTGTTAACCTGACACATCTCACACTACGAGGGACCATTTCATTTGTCTTTGCATCCCCAGTGTGTACCATAGTGCTCAATACATTGCAGGCATTTAATAAATATTTGTTAGCTTGGATAATTTTCCTCTACTCTGTCTCGCTTGGGCTATATTTAGACTATTCTGTTAAGTTTAAATATCACATCAGGAAAGCCATCAATATCCTGGAGAATGCCAAGAAGGGAGATACAGATTGATCCGTCAACCAATATTTATGAAGTGCCTACTATGTACCAGGCACTGTGCAAAGTGCTGGGGATACAAAGAAGTAAAAGGACAGTCCCTGATTTCAAAGATCTTATGACCTGATGAGGGAGAGCAATGCTACATCCATACCTATAGAGAGAGATAAATATACGTGTGTGTGTGTGTGTGTGTGTGTGTGTGCATGCACAGGTATCTCTAAGCTACAAACTGGATAAATAGGAAATACTTCAGGGAGGAAAGGCATCCAAATCGGATGGATGGGGAAGGGTTCTTAGGAGGTTTTAGGGAGGACGTAAAGGAAGACAGGGAAGTCAGTAAATGGAGAAGAGGGAGAGCGTTCCAGTCATGGGCAACAAGCAGAGAGAATGTTCAGAGCCAAGAGACTGAGCATCTTGTTTGTGGAAGAGCCAGGAAGCCAAGGTCACTGGGTGCTAGAGTTCTCGTTAGAGAGTGAGGTGGAAGAAGACTGGGAATGGAGGGAGGGCCACGTGATAAAGGACTCTGAATGCCAAACGATAGTTTGTACTGATCCTAGAGGCACTAGGGGGCCACTAGAGTTTACTGAGTAAGGGGGTGACATGGCTGAGCTGTGCTTTAAGTGGCTGAACAGAGGATGGACTGGAGTGGGGAGTGAGGAGAGACTCATGGCAGACAGACCCCCAGCAGCTACAATGATAGCTTAGGCCTGAGATGATGAGGGGCTGAACCAGAATGGGGACAGGGTCAAAGGAAAGAAGGGGGTATATTTCAGAGATGCTGCACAAGCCTTGGTCACACTTACACATGGGGGATAAGAGGTAGTGAGGAGTCCAGGATGCCTGCTAAACTGGGAGCCTGGGGGACTGGGAGCATGGGGATATCCTTTACAGGGCATCATAGGGAAAGTAGGAGTGTGGGAGGGTTTAGGGGGAAAGCTCATGAGTTCTGTTTTGGACATGGAGAGCTTCAGACATCTGCTGGAAATCCTAGAGATGTGAGATCGGAAGTCATTCCAGTGGTTGGGTAGAACAGGTTGATTTGTGAATTATCAGAATAGAGATGGCCATTCAATCCAAGGGAGCTGAGAAGATCACCAAGTAAAATAGTATTAAAGGAGAAAAGAGGACCCAGGAGTGCCCCGAAGGATGTGTACCATTAGAGGCACAGTGGATAGAGCACTGGCTCTGAAGTTGGGAGGACCTGAGTTCAAATCTCACCTCAGACACCTATTAGCTGTGTGACCCTGGGCAAGTCACTTAACCCCAGTTGTCTTATACAACCAGGGCCATCTCCAGTCATCCTGATACATATCTTGCCACTGGACCCAGATGGCTCTGGAGGAGAGAGTGAGGTTTGTGACCTTACATGTCCCTCCCTCATTTAAATCCAATTCAGTGCAAATCGTGACATTTGAGAATGAAGAACAAACAACAACAATGACATGCATGAGAATCCAGCAAAGGAGACAGAGAGGGAGCAGTCAGAGAGGGAGGAGGAGAACCAGGAAAGGAGACCCAAAAAACTAGAGATTAGAGTATCAATGAGGATAGAGTGACCAACAGTGTCCAAGGCTGTAGAGAGGTCAAGGAGAATGAGGATTGAGAAAAGGCCATTGGATTTAGCAGCTAAGAAATCACTGATCACTTTGGAGAGAACAGCTTCAGGGGAATGATGAGGTAGGAAGTCAGATTGTATGGAGTTAAGAGGAGAGTGAGAGGAGAGAAATAGAGGCATTGATTGTAGATGTTTTTTTTTTTTCAAGGAATTTAGCCACAAAGGGCAGAAGAGATATAAAATAACAGTTAGCAAGGATAAAAGGCTACAGGGAGGATTTTTCAGGGTAGGGGAGATATGGGACTGTTTATGGGCAGGAAGGAAGGAGCCAATTGACAAGGAGCATTTAAAACTAGGTGATGGAGTAGGGATGACAGGGAGGGCAGCCTGTTGGAGGAGACAGGATGGCATAGTATCTCTCATGCAGGTAAAGGAATAGGCCTTGGTGAAAAGCAAGGCCATTTTTCCACATGAGACAGGAATGAAGGAGGAGAAGGCGGCAGAAGGAGCCTGAGTGATGACAAGAGATAGAGAAGAGGGGAGAAGGAGGGATGGACTGCAAGCTAAAGGTCTCCCTTTGAACTCATAATAAAACCTCATGTCGGTTTAAACATGCTGTATAAAGTATAACTATATTCAAATGTGACTGTATAGGGTAACTATTCACCTTCTAAGCTGACCCAGTGTGTAGGCAATGAATGGATAACCCAAACACACAACAAGATAACAAACCAAGGCAGTGGAGTGTAAACAAAAACAGACACAACGGGTCGGGGCTGAGAAGATGGCCAGGCTTTGTGACTGAACTGACCCAGAGGTAGAGTTAGTGACTCACTGTAGGCCTGGAAAGGCCTCATCTGACCCCAAACAGCTTTCCCACCTGCCTCCCACAAGCCATATTTCCCTTCCAAAGTGGCCTGAAATGTTCCTCGTTAGAATTAAACCACAAAAGAAGGCACAGAAAGTTCTGTGTTATACAATGGGAGGGAGAGACAGGGAAGTGTCCTACAGCCTTTATTTCTTAGGATCCACTGCCTTGGAAGATTACGTTGAAGGTTGAAAACACTTGACACTGTGAGGGACAGGCAAATGTTAAAACGCCAGGCAGTCCCCATGGGGCGTTTGGCAAGGGGGCCCAGGAGGGGGTCCAAGTCTGGTGTCAGGAAGGTGCGGTGATGAAAAGGACAATCAAGGAGTTTCTTTAGACATTTTGCTCCTTTACCATTTTGCCTGAGTCCAACGGAGCTGAGCAAGACTAGAAATGCTGGTGGTTATTGGCATAGCTTCTACTTGTTTCCCTGATGGGATTTTTTGAGTAGCATTTTCTTCTCTGTGTATTGTAAATAAAAGGGTCAACTACTATAGCCATAACCTATGACGACGGATCACGAGATTAGCGCTAGAAAGATGTGGCTCCTTCATCTCATAGCCAGGGTAAGTCATAGTCAACAAACAGGAAAATCTAGAGTGACACTAAGTTCAAATGTCAACCCGAAGTACCTAAAATGAAATGACCACACAAATAGCAATCAGAAAGTCAGTCTACAGAGCCCTTTGGCAATAAATGGAATTGGGAATGACATCATTCCACTGAAAATCCAATCCAGAAAAATTCCATTTTAAACTTCCAATTTTAAAATAATTCCCTTTGTGGAGAGTTATTTATGTGCACATTAGAAATGTTCTTCCATGTACGAGCTATTCTACTAGAGAATTGTCGAGATAAATCAGCCTCAATATTAGAATATGCCTTTATGCTGAGAATACATCTCCAGTGTATTTTTCAAATGAGATTCTAAATGGAATTTCAGATTTTTGATCATTTTAAACACATATGAACCCCAGTTAATGAACTTATAAAAGTTACCAATGTACTGAAACTTCATGTTCCTTTTTTATCGTTTTAAGTAAAAATCCATATTTTATTTAAAAAAATATTTCAACAACCATTATAAAAGTGTCTTGGAAAATGAGGTCGTCTTACTTCCTGTCAATAAACTTTGAATTCTTCCTTCCATAAATGCATCGGAGAATAAAGCAGGATTCTGAGACAAAGCTTTTTCAAAATCTGCAAACAAAGACAAACGATACAATAAAGTATTCATTTTAATATGAGCTTGAATGCTAATAAGAGCCAAGAAGTTGGTCAGAAATCTTCCCTTGATTTCACTCCTGTTGAAGGTCAAGGCAAGTGTGACCCTGAGTTGCTTTAGAAATCAGTTAAGTGGGGGCAGCTAGGTGGCACAGCGGATAAAGCACCCGACTTGGATTCAGGAGGACCTGAGTTCAAATCTGGCCTCAGACACCTGACACTTACTAGCTGTGTGATCCTGGGCACATCACTTAACCCTCATTACCCCACAAAAAAAAAAAAAAGTTGTAAGGGGCCATCGGCCAGAGAAATATCCTCTCCCTATCCCTCTGCAGGAGCGACATACTTCTGGACATCATCTGCTTAGTTCAAGCATGACCATTCCTATACCCATTCACTAAGAAGGGCCTGTTTTACCTGAAGCATGGGAGGAAACACTGTAATGAGCTTCCTGGAATTTTTTTTAAGTGAAAAATGAAAGAGAAAGCCACTTAGCCCCTGTACTTAAACTGCCAGAGCAATTGACATTCCCAGCCCCCACCACAGGGCCTAGCACATAGTAGGTGTTCAGGAAATGCTTATCGGATTGCCTTCAGAGCCCAAATGCACCAAAGCCTCAAGTTTCTGCCTCTTTTCAATAATCAATCCCTCGTCACTCAGTGCACACTTGCTATGAGCCAAGCACCATGCCAAGGGCTGAATAAGGAAATTAGTATTAGAGAAATGGGAGCATTTCACTGCTTCCCAAGAGCTGCCATTTATTAGAAATAGGAAGCTCTTTCCCTCATAGTTAACAGTGTTCATCTCAATAGTATTTCACTTTATCTGAGACATTCCCTATGGAGGTATACATCAAGCTAGTCAGAGCAAAAATAGTTTAATGCTTCTAAAATGATCATTTTGGAATACAGATATTTAAAAACTAATTTCAAGTTGCAAGCCCTTAACAGCATGAATATGAAAGCTAGAAGGAACTTCAATTCAACAAACAGTTATTAAGCACCTAGAACATATTAAACCCTAGGAATTCAGAGATGAAAAACAGCTGTGTCCCTTCCCTCAGGGAGCTTACAGTCTACAATAGAGGGAAACATAGGTATTGATGAATATTATATAATATAAAAAGATCATTAATATATGAATCAGGACATGGGTTTTAAAAACAAAACAGAGGCAATAGAGATGAGATTTTTGAGAACTTTACTAGGCCTTAAATCAATTTTCAAAGTATTCATATGTGAAGTTGAAAGCAAAAGAAATACAAGGACCAAAGAGGCAAAAAGGCAGCATAGGGCATAGAATGCCAAATTTGGGGTCAGGAAGACCTGAGTTCAAATCCAGATTCAGACACTTAATATAGATGTATGACTCCAGGCAAATCACTTAACCTGTCTGTCTCAGTTTCCTCATCTGTAAAATGGGGATAATGATTGCATCTGTCTCACAGAGTTGTTGTGAAAGTGAAATCAGATGACATTTGTAAAGCATTTTGCAAACTTTAAGGTAATATACATGCTAATTATTAGGATCTAAAAAGAAAAATGGAAATGTCAAAATTACTAAATAAAAATATTAAACCAGATATTTGGATTAGGAAATGAATTTAGAGGGCATCTCAGGGAAACAATGGGGTTACTGAAGACATTTGAGAAGAGTTACAGGCCTAAATTTATGAGGTCTTTTTTTTTCCTGTGAAGATATTTCTATAAAAGTAGAATTATTGGTTGTCAGTGGGGATGGAGGGAAATGTGACTAGCTGATAATTTTAACTGTTCTCAAGGAGTACTGTTCTATTTTATTATGGATTTAATCCATTTTATTCATTTTCTATCACATAGGACAATATGTCACCAACTTCCTAATGAACATTTCCAACCGGATATCCCACAGGCATCTCAAACTCCACAAATCTAAAAGAGAATTCATTATCCTTCCCTTTAATCCACCCATTCTTCCTAACTTCACCATTTTTGTCAAGGGAACCATTATTCTACATACCTCAGTCACAACATTATTCACAACCTCAGTCATCCTGGACTCCATCATCTCCCTCACCCATTATATGCAATTGACTGCCAAGTCTTGTAGATTCTCATTCCATATCTCACATTTATTGCCTTCTCTTCACTAAAAAACACCACAGGCACTTATTACCTCTGGCTTGGGCTCATGCAATCGCATGCTAATTGACTTCCCTACCTCTCTAATGCATCCTTCACACAGCTGCCAAACTGATTTTCCTAAAGCCCCAGTCTAACACCCCAGTTTGGGGTGAGGAAGTTCCTGTGGCTTCCTCTTGCTTCTAGGATCAAATATAAACTCCTAATTGTCATTTAAAGCCTTTCATGCTCCAGTTCTAGCAGACCATTCTAGGCTTCCAACATTTTTCTCTGCCTGAATTCTGCTTTGCAGTAACTGACCTTTGTGTTGCCTGTCACACACTAGATTCTCTCACCCATCTCCATCCCTTTTCCTCCCTCCATCCCTCCTTCACTAATAGAATCCCTAGCTTTCCCCAATGGCACCCCCTCCTATTCAGGGCCCGTCTTGAGCTCCCCAATTGCCAGGGCCCTCTCCACCAAAAGTTTACTTTGCACTTATGTTTCTATTTGTTTGTTTATCTAATACATGTTGTTTTCCCCAAGTAGAATTTAAGCTCCTTGAGGACAGGGACTGTTTCACTTTGTCTTTGTATCCTGGGCACCTGCCACAGTGCTTGATATTGAGGAGGTACATTAATAAATGCTTACTGAATGAATAATAACATTTGCAATTTAATCAAAATACTGCAATGTGTTCATCATGTTCACTTTTTAAGACAACACACCTGAGTCACTTTTTTAAAGTGATTATATACACATAAAGGCTGAGTCTACACACAAAAAATTCCAATCCTTTTAAATAATTGGCCAACTCATTGATTAACTGACCAATTACCAGGATGGGCTACAATACTTAACAAAGCCCAGAACACAGAGTTAGCATTTAATAAATATTTAATTTTAATTCCATGTGTTTTAGGATTATGGGGTTTGGTCTGGAAAAATTCTAAGAGATTATTTGGTCAAAACTCTCATTTTGGATAGAGAGAGAAAGAGAGAACCAGAGAGATCAAGAAGCCTGGTAAGGATGTGAGAAGGATGCAAGGCAGTTCTAATGGTGTTAGCATAACAGGCAGAGTTCAGCTCCCTGCAGGGCTAGAAAGAGAACAGCTGTGACCAATAGCCTAAAGGAGTGAGTAGACCAATCTCCTCCCTTCCATGACACTACTTTCTGCCAAGCCCATTTAAGCAGGGCCAAGTCAGATTTTCCTGCTAATATTTATAAACTCACCCTGCACTGTGTAGTGAAAGCAATGTATGGTGTGTACAGGGTAACAGAGGAGAACTCAGGGTATACAGGGTGCCGCACTGAATGGATCCTGGGTCCAGGAGATTCTCTTTTGCTGTGGGTATTCACGTGCCCTCCCCCTCCTAAAGAAGATGCCAGAATAACAAGTGAAATGTGTGTTTCTTGCCACCCCGTTCTGTCTTGTCTGCCTGCTATCAAGCGGAGATGCTGCTCTGGAATTCAGCCACAGTAAGGCCAACCCCAGAAAGGTCTGGGATAATGCTGTTTATTCAGGTCCAGCAGATACTGCCTACCAGTTAATCCCTGATCAGAGAACAGCACAGAGTCTAGTGGGGCTGAAATGTGATTTATGTAAGGAAGCAGTGTGAGACAGAGCAGGAAAGGTAGCAGGGGAAAAGTCCCTAATGAGATAATGTACACAGAATGCTCTGCAAACTTTGAAACACCAAATACATCTTTAGGGTTATTACACTAATGCTGTTCAGAGGAATTATGGAGAAGTGGGCAGAGAAGGAGGAAGAAGTGGACAGAGAACCAATCTCTCCATTAGAAAGATTTGAATTTCAATTCTTCTTGACACATCCGAGCTGTATAGACCTGGTCAAGTCCCTTAACTCTCTCTCAGTGCTCCCCAAACCACCCTCCAGAATTATAAAGTGCAGAGCAGAGACTGATCTACATTGATAGCAATGCTTCTGGATAGTCCCTCACATCAGGAAAATCACAGTTACTGACCCAAAAAGTCATATTGAGGACTTTAGTCCTTTAGCCTTTGGTAGAGAACCACCAAAAGCTCTGATTCAGAGGAATCACATCATCAGAGAGACTTTAATAAGCTTCATCTGTCATCATAAGCCTTCCTTAGAGGGTCACCTTCATTCCTCTGAGGGACGGAATAATGATAATGTCTACCACAGCCCCTCTAGAGACACCTATGTCTGGAATCATTGTGATGGACATATTACAGAAAAAACAATTTATGAACGATACCTGCCACTGTAGTTGACTATTTCAATAGTCTGGGTGATAATGGTCAGAACTAAGTTTGTGATGAGGAGAATTAGAAGAGAGGGAAGAGTGAGGAGGGAATAAATTTGAGAGATGTTGTAGAGCAGGAGTCCACACACTTGATAAGTAGGTAGGTAGGTGGATAGATAGATGGATGGATGGATGGATGGATGGATGGATGGATGGATGGATGGATGGATGGATGGATGGATGGATGGATGGATGGATGGATGGATGGATGGATGGATGGTGGGATGGTGGGATGGTGGGATGGTGGGATGGATGGATGGACAAACAGATGGGCAGGCAGGCAAAAAGACAGACAGATGGGCAGATGGATAGATAGATAGATAGATAGATAGATAGATAGATAGATAGATAGATAGATAGATAGATAGATAGATAGATAGATAGATAGATAGATAGATAGATAAGAGAGGCAGGCAGGGAGATAGGCAGTAGATAGATAACTATATTTTTAAAAATTTGATTGCTTTGTAATCATATGTATCCTACTTTATGTAATTAAAAGCATGATTCTGCAAAGGGGTTCATAGGGTTCACCCCACCTGACTGCCAAAAGGGTTCATGACCCCAAAATGGTGAAGTTTTGTTGAAGATGAAGAATTGATAGGAAACGGCAAGTGATCAGATGGCAGTGTTGAAGAACAGAAAGTAATCAAGCATGACTGAGTGCAATGACTCATTAGGAAAATATTACATGCAGATTACCAAAACTCAATGCAATTTACTAAAATTTTATTAAGCACTTATAAGCAAGGTGCTTTACAAGTTTCTGGGGCTGCAAAGACAAAATGATAAACAATCCTTGCCGTATGTCCCCGGGAGATAAGAGACAGAAAGAAGGGTCACATATATACCAAAATATCTTATATCAGCACTTTTCATAATCGCAAAGACCTGGCAACAATGTCAATGGACATCAGATGACTAAATGAAATGTAGCACAGGGATATAATGGGATAATACTACACAATAGAAAATGATGAAAACAGAAAATTCAGAGGAGCAAAGGAAGGCACATGAGCTGATGCAAAGTAAAATTAGCAGATAAAATCTACACCACCACATTGTCAATGGAATCATACCCTTCCCCAAATTTTAATGTGTGCAAGCTATGTAATTCTAATGAGGAAACTTTAGAAAAAAAGAAGAGGAAATGCACCTTCCCCTCTCTGCAGGGGGGAAGACTTCAGGTATTGACATTTCATACACTATCAGAATATAGGCAGGCTTGACTGAGCTGCTTCCCTCTTTCTATGAAAGGGGGCTCTCAGATGACAGGAAGATAGAGGAATCTATGTAGAAATGAAAGTGATGGAAAAACAAGAGATATCCATAAAATATCTTAAGAAAAGAAGCAAAACAATCCTTGTCCACCCCTATAGTGGAAACAGCAGGTGTGGGGGACTGTCTAGTTATAAGTGCAAACAGAGGGGGCGGCTAGGTGGCACAGTGGATAAAGCACCAGCCCTGGATTCAGGAGTACCTGAGTTCGGGTCCGGCCTCAGACACTTGACACTTACTAGCTGTGTGACCCTGGGCAAGTCACTTAACCCCCATTGCCCCGAAAAAAACAAAAAACAAAAACAAAACAAAAAAACAAAACAAAACAAAACAAGTGCAAACAGAATCATTATGGAAGGAGACCCCCTTAACAACAAGGATGATGACAAGGCAGCAGAGGAGCTGAACCTTGAGGGAGACCAATGAGTCTAAAAGGTAGGATGATGAAGAGCATCTTGGGGAAAAGTTCAGAATATTGTTGGCATGGGTATGTGCACATGGTGTGATATCTTGTATTTATGGGATTCAGGGGCCATGTAAATCATGTGAGAGACAGCCTGGCACAGCACTTGAGATAAAGGCAAGCCTCTGAGTCAGGATCATTTCTGACATTTGCCTGGCAAGCCACTGACCCTTCCAGCCCATGCTAACACTAAAAGCCAAGTCACAGAGCTGTGGAAGGATCAAGGGAGAAAAGAGATGGAAAGCATTTTGCAAACCTGAAGGCACAATATAGATGCTATCGTTATTATTACCATCATAATTATTCTATGTGGGTTTTGAGTCATCTCAGGTGAAGGGATAAAAGTCCCAGAATTGAGTTAGAAGAGACCTCCAGGGCCTCTAGTCTAACCCACAAATGAAAGGAATCCCCCCCATGACATCTCTGACAAGTGTTTGTCCAACCTCGGCATCCCTTGCCTTGCTAAGCAGCCCCATTCTACTCTAGGACAGCTCTAATGGGTAAGAGGTTTTTCTTGTTGTTAAACCTAAATTTGCCCTTTAAAACTTCCACCCATTTCTCCTGGTTCTGCCCTCTGGAGCTAGGAGGTACAAGTTCAGTCAACTTGTACTGGGCTGCAATATAGAGATGATTTGTTCTTTTAAAATTCTGGGGATATGGGGCAGCTAGGTGGCACAGTGGATAAAACACTGGCCCTGGATTCAGGAGTATCTGAGTTCAAATCCAGCCTCAGACACTTGACACTTACTAGCTGTGTGACCCTGGGCAAGTCACTTAACCCCCATTGCCCCACAAAAACAAACAAAATAAAATTCTGGGGATAGTCAGTGAAGCCATGTGACTTCATTTTGTGTGGGTCCTTACTGTCACAGCTTTAGACCCCACTCAAAGACTTATATCAGCATCATTCAGCACTAGAAAATGTCTATTTGAATTTGGGGCCATTTAAATAATATGCAGAAGAAGCTATAAATTTGAATTGAAATCCCTTCTTTATAATAGGAAGGATCACTGGCCTTTATGGACACTCAAAAGTTTCCAAAGTCCATTACCTCCTTTCTCTCAAGGCAGCTTCACAATGAAGCTGTATTAGGACTCCCATTTTACAGAGGAGGTCAATGAGGCCTTCCCCCACCACATTATCCTTACTAGTCTTACAGTATGAGTTATTTGTGGAAAGGATAGCACCACCTAAAATACTAAATGTCTTAGCATCATATTTTTGCTGTGATTATGTCAAAATGCCCAAATGTAAGCCTATGACAAAGTATACAGTTAATTGTTGGAATCCATTGAGAGATAGCAATTCAATGAAAATTATTTTCCTTAACACTTTGGTGGATTATGACAGGTTGCCCAGCTGTGGCTGAGCCTAAAGTGTTCTGCCTACGGGAGCAGAGATTGGGGCACAAATCTTGGCTCTTGCTGGGAATCAATTGATGTGACCTTGGGCAAGTTACTTTACCCTTGTAGACCTCAGTTATCTGAACTGTACAATGACGTGGTGGGACTACATGCCTGGGAGGGCCCCTTCCAGCCTCACTCTAAGGAACTTAGACCACCTTCCTGACAGAGGTAGAATGCCTATAGCCCTTTGAGCTACATATTAGCTGGGACCTAGAACAAGTCAGCTCATCTCTCTTAGACCTGATTCTTCACATAAAATCACAAGGTCATGACAGATGTTAAAGGAGAAACACTGGGGATCGAGCACTCAAGTCAGAAACACCTGAGTTCCAATCGCTGGCACTTACCAACTGTGTGACCCTGGGCAAGTCACATAACCCCTGTCTGCCTCAGTTTCCTTAGTTATAAAATGGGATAGGACTAGAACCTACTTCCCAGGGTTGTTTTGCAGATCTAATGAGATAATATTTGGAAAGTGTTTAACACTGTGAGTGGCACATTGTTGTTTTTCTTCAGTCATGTCGAACTCTTCATGACTCCTCCATGGAGTTTTCTTGGTTTGTCATTTACTTTTTAAGTGTGTTCCCATTTTACCAATGAGGAACTGAGAGGAAAAGGTTAAGTGATTTTTCCCAGGGTAGCTAGTAGTCTGAAGCTGGATTTGAATACAGATCCTCTTGAATCCAGACCCAGCCCTATATCCCCTGTACCACCTGGCTACCCCATGTCTGCAGCATTGTAGGAGTTTAATAAACGCTAGCTATCATCAACATTATCTCTAATATCTTTCAAGTCCCAGGATTTTATAAAATTTTCCACTTATACTATAGATGTATATTATTTTTTTTAAATAAGGTTACACATTTAACTTACAAAGGAATAATAGAGTCCTGGGCCTGGAGTTAGGAAGACTCATCTTTGAGAGTTCAAATGTGGCTAACTGTGTGACCCTGGGTGAGTCACTTCACCCTGTTTGCCTCAGTTTCCTTATCTGTAAAATGAGCTGGAGAAGGAAATTGCCAATCACTCCAGTATATCTGCCAAGAAAACTCCAAACAGGATCACAAAGAGTCAGACACAACAGAAATACCTGAAAAGCATGAGAAAAATTAAACAGGTCTATTTTCTTACCTCCTCCAGAAGGTGAATAGAGTGATTTGTCATCTGATGCGCTTGAAGAACAGTATTCATGAGGTACTTCCTTTTCTCTATCCATATGCACTTGTTTCCACTTAAATGAACTTTGGGCTTTCTTTGGCCTATTCACACCTGTGATTGTATCACAGGGTAAAGAAGGGGCACATGTTTTTTCCAAGGAGCCAACTGTCAAGTCTTTTGTCTCCTGGTATATCTCTTCCTTAGAATTATCTTGGTCAGAGTCATTTTTCTCTTCATTGTTTCTTATTTCTCCAATGCATGAAGTTTCTTCTTCCTTGTCAATTTCATGAAACATGCGAAGTTCTTTCAGTACAATATCAAATTTACTCTTCATTTCAAAATCACTTACTGTCTTAGTTTCTGTTGATAAACACTCAGCTGGTAAGTCTGGAGAATACTCATTATTTCTTGTGGCCAAATCAGTTTGTAATTTATGTTTAACAGATTCTGTGGATTCATTGTTTGGATAAAAAAGTTCTGAATGGGCTAAAGCACTGTCTTGCAAAATGGTCTGGTGCTCATTTCTATTGGCTGTGTTGTTTTGATTGCCGTGTGTTCTGTCTCTCTCTCTAGCATCTTCTGTGTTTGGTTTCTTTTTCATTAATAGGTTTGATTTGAGAATGCAAACTGTGGTATTAGTAGTAGTAATGCTGCATATCTCTTCTCTCTCTGTCTTACTCCCATTAGAAATTTGGTGACTATGTATTCCTGTTAAGCCTGCTGTTGGATGTTTTCTCTCATTCCAAATCAAGTCCTGCATTTTTTCTTTCCCCTTACTTAGGAAATTCCCAACAAATTCTTCCTGAGTTTTAGTCATGGTATTTGGTCCAATGTAAATGGGGTCATAGTTTACCAATTTCACCTGTTGCTCAATATCCAAGCAGCAATTAAATTTGCCTTTGAAATTAAAACTACTGATACTAAACATCTGTTTCTTTTCAATTACTGTCTCTTGGCTGTTGGTATTTGTTTTGTGGAGATGTGCAGTTGTATTTATTTGGCTATCTTGTATAAATTGAGGAATTTGCCTTGTATTAAGAGCATCAAGAGCTTCCAGGCTAATGGCTTTTTTAGAACTTTTATTATTATTGTAATCTCTCTTGGAGAAAGAGATGCTGCCAGTGTCACCAAAAATAGCTAAGAGAGGAACTTTTTCATAAGTATCAAAAAGAAAAAAAAGTGTGCCTTTAGGGATACCATGAAAGGAATTATTGTGATAGTTCTTGAAATCTCTATGTATGTTCTCAGTAGTTATAAAGTGGCAAAGTCCAGGGACTTTAGAAACATAGTTGCCTTCTTTATGATTCACGCATTCTTTGACTTTATTGTGTCCATACTTTATACTTAGATTAAAAGCAAAATTTGAAGTTTTAAATACTGTGAGAAGCAAATTATTTCCCTGCACTATATTACGACTTCTTTTCTTTGGTACTACTGATTTAGTTCCATTCTCTTCCTTTAAATAAAGTGAATTGTCATTTTTTAGTTTTCTGAAATTCCATTTTGGAATTTCATTCAGATACTGTAATAATTCAAAACTTAACCCAGTCGAATGGTTCATTTCAAATACTGTAAACAGGTTATCACTTTCTAGAAATGTGCTTTTAAGGGGAAGGAAACAGTTCATTTCATAATTTCCTTTAGGAAATTCTTTCTGTTGGGTTGAGACCAAAATTCCGTTTAGGAAATAGCTATCACTGTCGGCATTTTCCATTGGGCGCTGCACTACCTTCTCATCTTTGGGCAGTAACTCTAAGCCTTTTCTTCTCCCGGACCAGGGGTTCCCAGCATCCCTCCCTAGGCTTACAGACACCCCAATCAGCAGGAGAGGCGCATCGTCCTGCTTTCCTGCTGCAGTAATTAGAGGGAAGGCCCAGCCAGAGCGTCTGGTCCAGGGTACCTCGTTTTCCTCTTGCAGGATAAGCTCCTCCTCGAGCTGTGCTGAGCCTCCTGGGGGGCTGACTGGACGCGCTCCGGGCTCCCCGGGCCCCGGAGGTCCGGGCGGAAGGAGGGACGCAGGGCGGTCATTTCGCAGAGAGGCCGCCGGGCCCGTGGCCATTTCTCGGATGGGCTCGCGGCACGCGTGGCCTCGGCCGGCCGCGCGCGTTCCTAGCTGCGGGCCCTCGAAGAGCTGCCCCATGCCGGGGCCTTTGGGGTCCCCGGGGCTGGGCGGAGGGAGCGGGCCGGGATCGGCGCCCCCACCGGGGCTCTGCGGGGGGCCTCTCCGGGGGGCCTTGGGGGAGGGGCCCTCCCCGTCACCGGGGGCCCCGCTGGGGGCTCGCCTTCTCTTGGGGGCTCCTTGGGCGCCCCCCGCCACCCCCACAGGATCTCGGGGCACGAGCGACTTGCCCATCGGGGGGTCTCCCAGCAGGGGGGCGCACCAGGGGAGGGCGCCCTGGGGGCCCCGGCGGGGAGGCTCCGAGCTCGCATGCTCCCCCTCAAGAGCCCGGTCCCGGGACTGAAGCCCACAAGGGGCATCCTCCCCCAGCCGGGGGCGCTTGGGCCCGGAGGGGGACCCTGCAGCACCCTCCATGCTCCGCCCTGTCACGCCCTCGAGCGCGCTCGAGGCAACCAAGGAAGGCACGTGCCTGTCAGGCGCCTCAGCCCTGCCCCGCCCCGCCCCACCGCCTCTACGCCTGCGCAGACCCAGCGCGAGCTGCCTGGAGCCTGTCAGCCGGGATCTTCACCGCCCTCGGCCCCGCCCCCTCCAGCCGCCTCGCGCCCTCGGCCCCGCCTCCTCTGGCTCTGGCAGCAGAGCTCCTGTGCTCTCAGCTTCGGCCCGCCCACTAGTCACACCTCGTCCCTCTGCCCCGCCCCCTCCAGCCACTTCCCCGTATATGGTCCCCAACTTCTGCCCCGGCCCCACTTCACACTTCACTCATCGGCCCCACCACCCCTCCTCTTTCTACTAGCAGACCTCAAAGTCTCCGGCAGGGTGAGGGGCAGTGAAAGTCCTGAATTAGAGGGAGGGGCTATTGTGTGTGGGGGGGGGGGTGGTCTTTATACCTTCTCTGGGTACCAGAGCCAAGGCACACAAGGATGGGGGGGCGGGGCACTGCCTCCTTGTTTCAAAGACTGGACTCTCCATCTCTAGACTCCAAGCATTTCCCCTGGCTGTGCTCCCACCAGTAGTGCCCTCCCTACCCTGTTCTGCTTCCATAGCCTCTTTCAGTGCAACTAGAACACCCCACTTCTAGAGGCAGACTCCCCCCTTCCTTCCTCTTGCTGATCACCTCCAGCCTGTCCTCTCTAGACCCCAATGTCCAGAGTTCTTTGCACCCAGCTCCCTGGGGACAGAGAATGCTTGGCACACAATAGGTGCTTAATAAATGCTTGCTGGGGGCAGCTAGGTGGCACAGTGGATAAATCACTGGCCCTGGATTCAGGACGACCTGAGTTCAAATCTGGCCTCAGACACTTGACACGTACTAGCTGTGTGACCTTGGGCAAGTCACTTAACCCTCATTGCCCTGTCCAAAAAAAAAAAAAAGTTTAAAAAAATTAAATGCTT
This sequence comes from Dromiciops gliroides, assembly GCF_019393635.1. NCBI lineage: Eukaryota > Metazoa > Chordata > Mammalia > Microbiotheria > Microbiotheriidae > Dromiciops > Dromiciops gliroides. Next base: position 695,818,315 of record NC_057862.1, read on the forward strand.
GCTGATTGACTGGGTCCCTCAAAGTGCTTGGTGAGGCCAGACCCCAACCCAGGGCTTCTCCAAACCACTGGACCCACTGCCTCTTCCAGAGTGAATCATGTGAGGGAGAAGACTGTGATCATAATGCTTAATAGCATTTATATAGCACCTACTATGTGTCAGTCATTTGATCTTCCCATTTACAGAGAAGGAAACTGAGGCAAACAGAAGTTAAGTGACGAGCCCAGGGTCACACAGTTTATAAACATCTGAGACCAAATTTGAACTAAGTTTTTCCTAACTCCTGGTCCAGATCTTCACTCACTTCAGACTCCTTGCTCATGAGTGTGCACAGTAGGGCAAATACTAATCATTTTGTCTTTGAAAGCTGTAAATTTGGCTCTTTTTCCTCCCAGGCTATTATTTCCTCCCATGGATCTGGAGGTAATCATAAGATCATAGGGTCCTAAATGTAGAGCTGAAAGGGACCCCAGAGGTCATCTGGTTCACCCCACTCCTGTTACAGATGGGGAAAATGAGGCATAGAGAGGACCAACTTTTCCAAGGTCACAAAAGGTTGCAAAAACAGGAATTTAGTATGAACCCTCTGATGTCATTCGCATGCCCACACTGATGCTTAACTCTGGTCTCCTAGGGTTCCATCTATCTTTCTGCTTCTCCCCAACATTCATGAGCTAACTCACTCCCTCCATCACCCATCATGGGGCCTTCCAGAGAAATTATTGAGGAATCTCTCTTATCTCAGTTTAAAACCCGTAGCCAGAAGACTTCACTGACAAAAGAGAACAGAGTGGGGGCGGCTAGGTGGCACAGTGGATAAAGCACCAGCCCTGGATTCAGGAGGACCTGAGTTCAAATCCATCCTCAGACACTTACTAGCAAGTCACTTAACCCCCATTGCCCCGCAAAAAAAAAAAAAAAAAAAAAAAGAGAGAGTGAACAGAGTGGAGAGCACCCTATGCCAAAATTCTCCAGGTACTTCAGAGACACGGGTGGTTTTAGATCAAGGGAAGTCATCTATTTACAAATATGTATGTGTGTGTATACATAAATATTGTGTATTTATTTCCAGCATCTCTTTTCATGGTGGAAACCGAAGGGATGTGACTGAACAAGTGACGATATATGGGAATGGAGGCAAGATGGTAGAGGGGCAAGACACACTGCGGTGAGCTTCCCTCTACAGCTCCTCCCAACAGATCCAGAAAATGCAGCAGACTGAATCCTGTTGGAGAAACCCAGACTGCAGGTTATGGATTTAGGGTGCAGTATGGGGTGGCACTCCCAGGTAGGGAAGCTTTGGACTGTGTATGGAAAAAGAGGAAGCTCAGAAGCCAGCAGCAGCCGAGGTAGGGCTCAGAACCCAGGTGCAGAACAGGGTCTCCCTGCATACACCCAGCCCAGCCTACAGACCATCCAGCAAGGCATGCACACATCGAAGAAGGCATTGTGCACCTATGAGGAAAGCAGAAGCACAGTAGCTCACAGGAAATGTGAGATGCACAAATTTAGCTATCTCCATACCAATATGACTATTTGTGCCTGACCTGCAGTAGAGCTTTCTGAGCTCCTAGTAGTCTGATCAATGACAGTCAGACACACTGTATGTTAACCCCAACATAGTGGTGTCGTTTTTGTCCTCTTTGAGACCCGAGGGCAACAATCAACCTGCCAGAACAAGAGAAACGGTACAATCCTGCCACTGTGGGGAATTTCTCAGCTGGCTAATAGGGGGCAAGTCCAGCAGCACCTACTCTTGCCCAGGCTCAAATCCAGGTCAGGAACTTGCAAAACTCAGAAGTGGGGGGGCGGGGTAAGGTTGGTAATCGCTACCTTGAATCAGACCGCTTTGGGAGCACTGAAAGTTTGTAGAACCCCAGCCTGTCCTGAGATCCTGGACTGATGCATCTGTCAATACCCCCAGAAAGCAGCAACAGGACCAGCCCAGACCTTCCCTCCAGAAGTGTGACAGAGTCTGGCTCTGCCATCATCCAAAGTCAGGAAGCAGGCAGGAAGAATGGGCACACATAAAAAAGAAGCCCACCATTAGTAATGACACACAGATGCAGACGAAAATGAGTCCAAGACATCTACAAGCAAAGCCTCAGGAAAAACAAAACAAAACAAAACAGTGGGGCACAAACTCAACTAGAATTCCTGGAAGAACTGAAGTGAGAATTGTAAAAATAATAATAATTTTAAAATATGTTTATCAATAGAACTAGAGCACTTAAGGGAAAAAAACAGAAAAGCAATGAGAGCTATGGAAGACAGAATTGGAAAGGTAATTAACAGCTGGGCACCAGAGGCATGAAACCTGCCTAAGCAACAAATGCCCTAAAAATTCAAATTGACCAAGCAGAAGTCAGTGACTCCAAGAGGAAAGAAGAAATGGTAAAAACAAAATGAAAAGACTAAAAACAATGGACGAAAATGGAAGGTTTTGCATAGCAAAAACAACTGACCTGGAGAAAAACTTTTAAAATCACTCCACCATCTGAACCCCATGAAAAAAAAAAGAGCCCGGACATCTTATTTCAAGAAATCTTCCAACTGTCCAGATCTCTTAGAACCAGAGAACAGAGTAAAGGTATTTAATCTGATTTTCAATTTTGTCATTTAACCTGCCAGGTCCATTTGGATTGCTAGTGTGGACATGGCTTACATCACAGCTGAAGGCCGGCAATTTCTTAACCAAACATAGAGCTCTCTTCATTTTGTCCTATCTTCTACCCTGGGGAAAGATGACATGCTAGTTCTCCCTCACGACCTGGGCTGGTGGAAGGAGGGCTGTTTCTGCCCTCAGAAAACCTGGTTCAAATTCTGACCCTTCCACTTAGCACCTGTGGGACCATGGATGGGCACTCCCCCTGCAGGGGCCTTAGTTTCCTTCTCTATCTAATAAGGGACTTGATCAAGTTATTAGACGATCTCTAAGGGTCCCTTCCAATCAATCAATCAACCAGCCTGTAAGTGCTTACTATGAACCAAGTCCTGTGCTCAGGGCCAAGGATACAGAGAGAAAACTAAACACATCCTTGCCCTCGAGGAGTTTAGAGTCTAATGGGGGAGATGACATGTAAATAATCAGATCTATACAAGAAACAGAGTAGATAAAAGGTGGTCTCAGAGGGAAATACTAGAAGCTGGAGAGAGCAGGAGAGGCTTCCTGCCCCTAGGAGCCCACAAACCACAACTGCACATGTTCATAATTGGTGTCTATGTTCATCCTTCTTATCAATAAAGACACATGCACAAGCCTCACCAACACTGGAACAGAAGGATCGATCACTTCTGAGGCCTCCCTGGGTATCTGGGTGGGTAGGATTCTGACAGTGTCTGATGGACAACAGAGGTTGCAGCAGCGAGATTTTGACATAGTAGGTCCTTCATAAATGGTTTTGTGATAATAAATGTTAATCAGTGGATTAATTGATTCTTCCACTCATGGGACCACCCCAAAAAAATTTATTTATGCTTCCCTGTAGCACTAATGAAATTGAGAGTATCGAGAAAATATAGAAAGCAGGTCTTCTGTATGCCAAACAGATTAGACATAACCATAGTTTGGTAAACAAGACTGAGCTGTCACCTAAGGATTCACTGTTGTTTGAATTTGCCAGCCTGTAGAAAATCATTGTTAGCCCCACCCCTCAATGCATTTTTTAATGGTGCATCTTCTTCTGAGTGCCAGAATCCAGCAAAGATATACAGATGGGCATTTCTAGAGTCCAGCTCTCCTCAGTTCTTCCAGAGGGGCTGATAAGATTGCTAACCTCCTTGGTAGCATTAGTTTGGGTTCTTTCTCCTGAAGCTCAGCTCTAACTATGCTACTTCTATGTTCAGGAAGCTGCAGGGGTGCTCCCTATTACCTCTATGATAAAAAATAAAACAAACCATGAATGGCTCTGCAATCATTTGAGATCAGATTTCCACTTTCTTTCTAGATTCTCTCTTGAATACTTTAGAATCTGTCAGATTCTCTCTAGACTGTCTTGGTGGTTCACTGTTGTGTACTTCATGTTCCAGGAAAACCAGACTACTTGTTGCCACTTCCCCCTCCCCCCAAACATGAGACTCCATCTTCCTTTCTGCCTTTGTAGACCATAGAAGCTTGGGAGTATTCTGATCTCAGCCACCACTCACTCTGCTGAGTTGGATCCGCAGAGCCTGGCTAAATCTCTCTGTCAGGGCTTTGGGGGTGCCCCTGAGGACCTCCAGTCCAGGGGTGTGCTTCCTGCTCTGTAGTCAGCTATCTTTAAATAGCTTGGACAAATGCCTAATTATTTAGGTGGTCCAGTGTGATGTTGTCCAATCATTTCAGTCGTGAATGACCCTTCATGACCCCATTTGGGCTTTTCTTGGCAAGGGTACTGGAGGAGTTCACCATTTCCTTCTTCAGCTCATTTTACTCATGGGTAAACTGAGGCAAACAGGGTTAAGTGACCTGCCTAGAGCCATACAGCTATTAGGTGTCTGAGGCCATGAAGATGAGTTTCCCTGACTCCAGGGCCAGCACTCTTTCCACTGGGTCATCTACATGCCCCAGTATGATATGTTGGGACTATGATAAAATAATGGGACTTGGCAGACACCCAGGAGCCCCACCTGAAGATTTATTTGGAATTGATTGAACTGGGTGAGACTGAGAGACTGAGAACCTACCTAAGGATGATTAAATCAGGACCACACCTGGCCAAACCTGAGTAGAGTGTGTTCTCAGAGGCTATGAACTGTGACATCAATGGAGACTGCTCTCGACCAATCAACTTGAAGAACCTCCCATTTCAGGGAGGAGGACAGGAAGTAGGAAGCTGAGGCTGGCAAACTGGAGCTCTTTCTTTTGATCCAAGACATCAGCTTGGCAGCAGAACTTCATATGGGCTGCCAGGAAAGCTAGGATTTCCATGCTATAAGGAATCTGTTCTCGGTCTCTCTCTCTTCACTATCATAATATATCTTTTAATAAATCCTTAAGAGCCTAAACTCTTGCTGAATTTATCAGTGATTTTAGCCAGTTTCCCCCCAAAACTGGGGGAGAAGATTAGGACCCACATTAGATTTTAAACAACACAGTACAAAACACCACCACCTTCCCCCTCCCCCCCAAAAAAAAGATCTGTGCCACACTCTCCTCCAAGCATATAAGAAGTCCAAAGGAAAATGACATCAAGCTTGGAGAACACGTGGCAAAGGCAGCACTGACTCTCAGCTTCCAGCTGCTACAAATTCTTTTCTCCCTGTGCTAGGGAAGCTCCCCTCAAACATGATGAATTTGCCTTTGGCTCCCATGCAGTCAGTAAAATCAGCACATCCAGGACACTACAACCCTGAAGAGACCACACCCTATGGATCCTTCGAAGCTCCCAGGCCCTGCACCAACCAAACTGGTAGGGGGAAAGAGGGAGGGAGAAGAGCTGGCCAAGCTCAAAGCTAAGGTGTCTCTTCCTGGCCCAGGCCTCCAGTCTGCTCTTCCTCAGCAGAGCACTGGACAGCTCCAAACCTCTCATTGACACTGTCTCTAGAGGGCTTGGTAATCTACCCTGAGGTGTGACCAAGCTTTTCAAGTGGTCCAAAGGCTGTGATTGATTGAGTGACCAATGGATGAAATGAGATATGTTCTCATCTAGCTAATGTATCCAAACTAAAATAGGGTGAGGTGACTTTGACCTCACTTTTACTCCTAGAATCTCTCCTAACCTCCACACCTTGCCATCCCAGCAGAGTTGAACACAAGTAGTATTTCCCATAAGAAGCATTTCTGGATTTCCCTCCCCCAAATTGTTTTCCTCTCCCCACTTCCTTCCCAAAAAGTTTGGCCATGCTAACTTAACAGACACAGTATGATGTTGTAGGAAGAGAGGCAGACAGGAGGTGTCCCAGTGTGCAGAGTACTGAACCTAGAGTCAGAGAAATTTGAGTTCCGATCCAGCCTCAGACACTGCCTAGCTGTGTGACCTTAGGTAAGTCACTTAACCTCCATCTATCTCAGTTCCCTCATCTGTAAATGGGAATAATTAATAGCACCTACATCCCAGGGTTGTTTTGAGAATAAAATGTGACATTTTAAAAGAGTTTTATATACCTTAAATCATATATAAATACCAGTTATTGTTACCATTATTGTTGTTGTTGTTTCAATTATTAGAATTATTAGAAAGCCAGCATTGGAGTCACAAAGAACTGCCTCTGACTCATACTGGCCATATGTCCCTGAACAAGTTGCTTAACTTCTCACTATTCTTGACAACCCTCTAAGACTATACTTTGCAAAGGAGGTGCCAATCTGAGTAAATAACATATAGCAATGAAATCACTAGGCTGTCCCTATTCCCTTTTCAATGTCCCCAGTGATTAACATATAGAGAGCCTGTAATACTTTTGTGACTTGACTCCCGACTGAGAGGCAGAGGTATGTAATAAGGCCAGAATTTATAGCAATTCTGTGCTACTAAAGCTAGCTGACTCCAGCTTATGCCCCCAAGTAGAGAGCCCAGCTCTCTACCAATGATCCCCTGGGGGTGGAGGCTGGTCCTTCTCTCCAATGAGGCTCCCAGTGTTCCCTCAGCTGAAAACAAAAGGACACTTGGCAACAAAAGGACCAGGCTGACCAAAAGTGCTTCTGTGAATAATATAAAGTCCAACAAATAGATTCCTTAGCAGAATAAATTTAAGAAAAGCACAAATTAAGGTATGGTTCTGCTAGGGCTAAGTCTGCTCATTGTTCTTCTCTCCAAAGGATTGTTTTTCTCCTCCCTTCGGCCCCTATTCCCAGTGACCAAGCATACAATAAAACACCCAAAGGTGCAGGCATTGCCCATTTAGATGGGGGCAACTCTCTCATGGTCTTACACAAAGGAACTGCAGATATGGTGGGGGCACTGGCTATTCCTCTGGCCTTCTTCCTTCCTCATTCTCTTTGGAAGCACCCACCAAAAGTGGGGGAAGCCCACCTTGCCCCCACTGCTGCTCAAATAGAATCAAGCGCCTTGGGGAAAAGTGAGAAATTCCTCAGTAAAGTCTAAATGTCACTTCACATGCCCCCCCAAACCCTACCCCTGCCCTGACCATTTGGAGATATCATGGGGGGGGGGGGGTTCAGGCACTAGTTGGACAAGCCAAATAGTCTCTGAGATCCCTTCCAGTTCTGCCATGCTATGAGTCTTTAAAAATATGTATTTAATGAGAAACTCTCCTCCCCAGCCCCCACCAAATACCGAACGGCAGATTTAACTGATGGTAAAGGAAAACCTACCCCTTCCTTCGATGTTTCCAATGGCAATAGCTAAAAATATCACATTGCTAAAACATTATTTTTATCGGATGAGCGATGAGTACTGGGTGGGGAAACATTTTTATAAACTATGTCTATCAGTATATGCAAGCTACATTTCAGCGTTACAATGGTGAGATGGTGAACAGAAATCAACATCTCTGATGTTTCTCCTTGGTCAGTATCAGCAGAACTGATATTGATATGGGGAGGGGGCAGTGGCAGAGGATAAACCTGGACTGCCCCTCCAAAGTCAGACTGAGAGAAGAGTTGTGGGGAGCCTTATATAAGTCTTCTGAAACAATTCCCAAGTCTACAAGCTGCTCTCTTCTGGACACCCACAGTCTGTCTGCTGCGCAGCCTTTTTCCCCTGCTCAAACCACCTCATTAGCATACTATTATTTGTCTCTGTGTATTAAGCCCGTCAGTCAAAACCACCTCCTGGGCTCTAAGTGTTAGAAAAGCAGATGGGATGTGCAGTTATTCACCACACCAATAGGGGTTCTAATAAATGCCTAGCATTCTACCTCAGATTAAAAGATTCTTTGTCTTTGGAATCATACCTAGAGTTTGCACCCTATTGCCATTCACCAGGATAGCTAAGAATACCTCTTCAAGAATCGATAATGGCAGGCTCCCATTAATTAACCTTCCACGAGTAGCTGCCATCCTGGAAACAGAAGAAAGAAAAAACTCATCTCTGAAAGAACACCGCAATATCTTTAACCTCTGTAGAAAGATTTTGAGAGAAGAGAGAAACTAGTCAATCCTCATGCATATTTATAGCTAATTTGACTAGTTGCTGCAAGATAGAAATCAAAGAAGTGGCTTGTAATTGTGACAGCTCCAAACTGACATTCAAACAAGTTACTGATGCTTTTTAAAAAAGGAAATAGGATGAGGAAAAGCTACTGAGAAAGCAGCACCATCTCCTCCAGAAGTCTTATTGTTCAACCATTTCTTGGTCATATCCAATTCTTCATGACCCCATTAGGGGTTTTCTTGGCAAAGATGCTGAAGCACTTTGCTATGTCCTTCTGCAGCTCATTCGACAGATGAGGAAACTGGGGCAAACAGAATGAAGTGACTTGCTCACAGTCACACAGCTAGTGTCTCAGGCCAGATTTGAATTCAGGAAAATGAATCTTCCTGACTCCAGGCCTGGCACACGATCCGCTTCATCACCTATCTTCCCCCTAGAGAAGTTAAGCCAAAGAAATACAATCATCACAAGAAAAAAGCCATAAGATCCTAGAAACCACATCATGCTAAAAACCACTTAATTGATCTCCTTGTCAAATAAGTTATGTGGCAGTCCAGGCCAATAGCAATTTGCAATATAACTAATAAATAATATTATATTATGTAGTATAATATACAATATAACATTATGGAAATAATTTTTTTTCTTAATTTGCTTAATGTTAGGGAGGATGGCTGAGGTGATCAATTGCATGTTCCTACCTATGTGACCTTGGGCAAGTCATTTGACCTCTGTGGGCCTCAGGTTCCTCATTTTAAAAATGAAAGGGTTGGGATAAATGTCCTCTGATGTCCCCTCTGCTTCCTGATCTGTGACACCATGATCCCTCGAGCACAAAAATGATGTCACTTTATAAAACAGCAAAGAAGCTGAAAGGACAATTAATTTGCAGAAAGCTCTGATGGCCTGATTCTTCCAGCAGCATTTACAAATGGAAGTAGAATGAGAAAAACAAAAAGATGAAAAATGGACAAGGTCTTCCAGCATGTCTGTGCCAATCTAGCTTCTTCCTTGATGCTGCTGAAACTGCCATTAATGCCTTAGTCCCTGATGTTCGATGCATGAAGCTGCAAAAAGGGATAGAAGAAAATGATGTTGCAGAGAACAACAGGACCAAGCCACGTGGGCCCACAATAAATCTGGCCCAGTTTTTAGTGTTGAGTCTTGGACTTTCCAGAAATCTGAAGGAAAGGAAGAGAGCAAATGATTGGGGTGGAGAGATGGTGAATAGCACGTCCAGAAAGAATGACCCAGAACTCAGGAGTCGCTCCCAACCTCAGTACTCAATTTCTCACCACCATATCATCTTCATGAAAAAAAAAAATCTCCACATATGTCTACATCAAGAGTATCCCAGAAGAATGAATGGATGCCCTTTTCTTCATTTCTTACCACATGCCAGGGACTGTGAAAAAACCATGAAAAAGGAACAGATGAGTTTGGCAACGACTGCCTACACCTGACCATCCTTCACAGCAACCTGGTTGATTGGAAAACAGAAAGTGTGGATTTTTATTAGAAAATCGCTTTTGACTCGGTAAACCATAAACTTTTTTGAGTCTTAGATCTCTCTGGAAATCTGGTGAGGCCTGTGAATGCCTGAGAATGATGCTTTCAAATGCATAAAATAAATAAATTGATTGATATGATATTGTATGATATATCATAAACCAATCATGTTGAACTGTAGTTATCAATTTTTTAAAAATGTGTGATGTGGTAATGTATCTAATAACGGATCCAATAGCTAGTTGATGAGTGTAAATGATATTTTGGGATATCTCTAACAACAGTAATGAGTTATGAAAAGATCTTCTTGGTAACAGTCACAGGTTTCTGTTTGTTGCCTGCATTCATCATCAAAGGAACTGCTACATTTTAATTAGAAGTTAGTGAAAATAAAGATGTAGAATTTTTACCATGCAAGTTTATGGACCTCCTAAAGTCTTTTTTGCAGACCCCATGCCCAGGGAAGTAATTGCTATTATTATCCCCATTTTACATATGAGAAAACGGAGGCAAACAGTGGTGAAGTGACTTACCTAACCACATAGCAAGTAAGTGAGACCATATGTGAATGTAGGTCTTCCTAACTGTAGGCTTCTTGCTCTATCCAGCACAAAGCCACCTAGCTGCCTATGTGCCTGGCCCAGGGCTACACAGCCAGTATGTGACATGGTAAGACTTGAAGCCAGGTCTTCCTAATCCCTAAGAATTCTGACTCTTTACTGATTGTGTAGTGAAGCTGCCTTTCTTTGGAGGATAACAATGCCTTCTGTTAAGGGTAGAAAACATGGAGACAGCATGGACCTGGAGGCCGGAAAATGAGAGTTCAAATCCTACTGCAGTAGCTGTTTGACTCTGGGCAAATCACTCAGTTTCCTTATCTGTAAAATGGGTTAATAATAACACCTACCTCATAAATTTATTGTGAACATGAAATTTTAAAATATGTGGAAAAGTGAATTGTAAACCTTAAAGTTCTACATAAATGTTTGCTATTATATGTGTGTTTTCATGATAATCTTCAAAGCTCTTTTACATCTTCTCTGAGCATCATTTGATTTATAGCACACTTCTTATGGGTTCTGTCCTGTGATGGGCACCTTGGCCAGCTCACTTTGCCTTCTAAGCCTCAGTGATCTTAGCTGTCTTGAATTAATTAATCCCTAATGCCTCTCCCAGACATGAATGCCAGTGATTCCATTATTTCAATACACAAGGTTATACCTGGTTACAGGTAAAAGGATTTTCTTAAGGGCAGCTAGGTGGCACAGTGGATAGAGCACCAGCCCTGGAGTCAGGAGTACCTGAGTTCAAATCTGGCCTCAGACACTTAAACTTACTAGCTGTGTGACCCTAGGCAAGTCACTTAACCCCAATTGCCTCACTAAAATAGAAAAGGGTGTTCTTCTTTGGAGAAGCTCTTGTTGCTAGGAAGTTTTCTTGATATCCAGTATCCTTGCGTCTTCCCACAATTGCTCCTGGTGCTGCACTTTAGGGCCAAACAGAACAAATCTAATCCCTCTGATACAAAGTCCTTTAGATCCTTGAAGGTGGCTCTCATGTCCCCCTGAGTCTTCTCTTCTCTGAGCCAAATATGCCCTTTTCTTTCTGCCCATCTGATAGACTCCAGGTCCTTTCCCGTCCTGCTTACTCTCCTCTAGACACTCCTCAGTGTTCTCCTGTTCAACTACAGCATCCAGAAGTGAGCACAGGACTCCAACAGAGTGGGACCTTCACCTCCCTACAGCAGGAGGCTCTGCTCTCTTAATTCAGCCCCAAATCCCATTAGTTTTTTTGGCTGATACATCCTGTGGGTGACTCAGATTGGGGTAAAAGTCCACCCAAACCCCCAGCTCCTTTTCAGAACCACTGCTGTCTCCCCTTGCTTCCTCCATCTTCTTATGAAATTGATGTCTTTTGTACCTACACATTTGATATTTATCCCCAGTGGATTTCATCCTGTTAGATTTAGCCCAATGTTCTAGTCTCTCCAGATCTTTTTCATCTAGTATGTTAGCTCTCCCTGACAGTTTTGCATTTTCTCCAAATGTGATGAGCACACCAGTTATCTCTTTATCCAGGTCATTGCTAAAACCATTAAATACTACAGACCAAACACAGATCTTTGAGACACTCTCCTGGAGACCTCCGGCCATTTTGACATTGAACTATTAACAACTCGTCTGAGTCTGGGCATCCACCCAATTCTGAATATGTCTAATTGTATTAGTGGTTAGTCTACATGTCTCTGTCTTCTCCCTAAGAACAAGATATTTTATCCAAAGCCTCACTAAAATCTAGATAATTTATGTCCACATGACTTCTATCATCTTCTAGGTTAATCATCTTGTTAGAAAGGACATGACATCTCTCTGTCATGACCAGCTTTTGGTGAAACCAAACTGTCTCTTGCTGATTACTTCTTCCCTTTCTAGTGGTTCCCTTTAAGTAGCCTTTCTAGAATTTTTCCTAGGATCAAAGTCCAGCTTCTGGCCAGTAGTTTGAAACCTCTGTTCTCTTCTCTTTTCTGAAAATCAGGAAAACGTCCTTCTTCAACCTTGTAGCATCTTTCTCTGTTCTGTTATCACTGAAAGATAATGATCTAATCATCATATCTGTGAGTTCTTCAGTGTCCAAAGATTTGGTTCCTCGGCATCTTCTTGGATTGAATTCAGCCAGGTCCCCGAGGAGCTATGTTACTATTTCCTTACTATCTTGGTTGTTAATTCCCTATCAGCCACTTTTGTTCTGTACTTTGCAGTGTAAAGGTAATTGTCCTCAGCAAAGACATCAGAAATAAACCCAGAGTCGGGGGGCTCTGCCTTCTCTTTCATCACTTATAATGGTCTAGTCCATCCCAAAGTATAAACAACCCTTTTACCATCCTAAGCTTCTTTCACTTTAGCTTTCCTGATGCTATTTAGTAGGCCCAGCCTCCAGTATTATTTACGTCCATCCTGTTATCCATCGGCCTTGTTTCCATCTTCTGTACAGTTCTTCTCGAAATCAAAGTTGGTTGGTGAGTCTCCTGTGTGGTCACATCAGTCTCTTCAGGCAAATCCCACTGAAAAACTGGAATTGTTTCCCTTTGGGCCTTCAATTTTTTATTCTTGAGCACTTCTAGAATGAATTCCCCTATAGCACATTAGTCCAGGAAATTCTCTCTCTTCTGAGCCCTTTGCAATCTCCTTCTCTAAGTGTGAAAAAAAATTTAAAGCAGAGGCAAGAGCAATATAAGATGAGGAGGAGGGTGATGATGATAAAACATATGGTACTTACTGCTGGGCTATTGTGAAGAAAATTGTTTGTCAGGTATATGGTACTATATAAATGTTATCTATTATTGTTATTGCAATAATCAACATCTTGGGTTTATTTTAAGGAAATCTCTCTTTAAAGTACTACATATGGGACAGCTAGGTGGCACAGTGGATAGAGCACTGGTCCTGGATTCAGGAGGACCTGAGTTCAAATCTGACCTCAGACACTTGACACTTACTAGCTGTGTGACCCTGGGCAAGTTACTTAACCCTCACTGCTTTGCAAAAAAAAAATTAAAAATAAAGTACTACATAAATGTAGTTTACCATTTTAAAAAATGATGAGCAGGATGCTATCTGAAAAACCTAGAAAGACTTACATGAGCTGATGCAAAGTGAAATGTACTGTATACAGAAAAACAGCAATATTGTAAGATGATCTGCTATGAATGACTTTGTTATTTCCATCAATGCAATGATTCAAGAAAACTCTGAAGGACTTAAGGAAAATGCAATTCATCTACAGAGAAAGAACTGATGCTATCTGAATACAGATTGAAGCATAATTTTTTGTTAGTTCCTTTTTCTAAAGTTTTTTGTCCGTTTTCTTTCACAATCTGACTAATGTGGAAATGTTTTACATGACTACACATGCTTGAGGTCTTAAGGGGGGAGGGAGGGAGGAAGAGAATTTGGAACACAAAGTTTTTAAAAATCAATGTTAAAATTTGTTTTTACATGTAATTTGGGAAAAATAAAATTCTAAATAAATTAAAATAATTTAAAATAAATAAATGAATTAAAATAAAAATAGAATCTATTTCTTAAAGTATAGGGAGCAGGTCACATTATGTCTGGGTTTTTTTTTCCCTTCCCTATCATAAATCCTAGGAGGAAGGATCTCTTCCCACAGGGTTTCTATCATTTAAACCCCAGAAGTCAAATCCACCCGGTTAGTGAGAATCATATGCATCCAGAAGAGAGTTTCCCTTTGTTGATCTCTCCACTTTTAGAAGTTTAAGGCAGATCAAGAAGTAATTATCTGTTTTTCTTTGGGGAGGAAAGAGAAGGAAGGAGGGAAAGACTGAGAGGGAAGGTCAGAGTAGAGACACACAGAGAGTCAGAGACAGAGATGTCTGGATAAATGATGTGCCCATCACCACCATATTATACCTCAGAGCCAGCTTGTGATTGGACTCACAAGCTCCTCTTCTATTTAAATCTTCCTGTCCAAATGTTCTGGAGTCAATCAAAAACAATTTATTAAGTTCTTACTATGTTCTAGGTGTTGTGCTAGGTACTATGGATACCAAGTAAGGCAAAAACATGGTCCCTGTTCTCAAAGGGTCCCCAGTCTAATAGGGGAGATAACATACATGTGACTAGATACATACAAGTAAAAAGACTTCCTCTGCAAGGGGATGAATGCCCTGGACCTCCACATACAGCTGGGATCTGAAATTCTTGCTCATGTCTCCAAGCAAGGAAATGCTGCATTGTTTGAGAATGGGAACAAGATCAAAAGGAGGCTTTGAAAAGAGAAGAAAAACACTTAGAAGGGGAGAGAAGAATCCCATTTGCGGTGGCAGCACCATTGGAGCAGATGGAGCAGCTAAATGCATGCTGTTTTGTGACATCAATTTCCCCTCCCCAGGTTAACAGGGAGAAGAAAAGGTTAAATGGGCAAGCAGTGAGGGATGATTGCTGTCATCAGGGCCACTCGTTGGGCTGCAGGACTCCTGTTTCAAGCCATTGTAAACTCACCCTGCTAACAATTAGCAGTTATTGTCTTCATCTTACTTCTCCTAAACTCCTGTGGTTGACCCAGATGTGTGCTTCCTCGTGACCAGTGGTTCCTGATAAGGGACAGCTCTGCCAGTGACATAGAAGATCCCAATCTCAGCCTGTTGTGGGAGAGTCTTTCGCTGAATGGGAGCCCAATGGAGGCATGTTAATCATAAGCCAGTCTTACATTTCACAGTAATGCTCCCAAGGGCAGATTTAATACAAACCCATCAGAGTAGGAAGCTAACTTTGTGTTTTCCTCTCTCACTCAAATGTCTGGCTCACTAAGAGCAGTTGGGTCTTGGAGTGAGATAATAACAGCTAACATTGCTCAAGGTATGTCCAGAAGAGAGAAGAAAGCTTTAGCATCTGTGGGAACCAGAAAGGATCTCAGCATTTTAGCTGAGAAATGAAGGAAGCCAGGGACTCCCAGAGGGAAGAAGACCTTCCAGGCATGGGGGACAGGCTGTTCAAAGACACAGACATGGAAGCTGGAGCATCATTTGTGGGGAATAAATAGTAAGTAAGCCTGTGTCACTGAACTAGAGTGTATAGAGAGGAATGAAGTGTAATAAGCCTGGAAAGGTAGGAAAGGTCAGCTTGGGATTGACACATTAGACAACCACCTATGAAAGTGAATGCCAGGGAGTAGTATTCTCTAGCTGAGCAGAGGAATGAAAGACACTAAGATTATGAGAGCATTCCTAGACTCAGCTCACCACAATTGGTCTCTACTGGGTCTAAAGCTAATAGTTGTTCTGAAACATCTCAAATCATGTGGATTTGTAATTTAGGAAAACCCAGGGAAGCGAGTGTCCCTACTGCTGGCATGTGGGCACCCATGGGCCATGTACCAGCCTTTAGCTATTAGTAGTAAATACCATGAATTCCCTTTGACTTTTTAACATAGCTCCTAATTAAAGTAATAGGATTCTGTGCATGAAGAGATTTCTGGGAGTTAAGTAATCTATCCCCTCTCAAATCTTTTTTTTAACATGGATTCTTATCTTGTCTCTTTCAGGACAAGTATTCTTCAAACTCATTTATCCTCTACTCTTAAATTCCCTTTGCCCCCTTCTTCCTCTCCTTTACAAGTAATCCTGTATCCAATATGTGCACAAAAGGGAAACAAGGCCAGAAGATTAGATGTCACCCAGATCATCCTTAGAATCGGTATCGCCACTGATTGACACGACTGTGCAAAACATTTTCCCTGACTTCTCAGGAGATCATTCATTTGGCTACCAGCTGCCTTAATGATGTTTATTAAGTCATGATTTAAGTACAATAAGCTTTAGCAGTTCCCCTGAATGTAATCTTCTTCATGTCCTCTGCCACCACTCTCATCATTTATGTAAAACAATGGCCTTGATGAATAACTGCAACCAAAGCCAGGCTTTGTTGAGGTATCATGAAGGGATAATTTTTTTAAAAAATTCTCTCACTTGGGAACACCAATGTAAAAGGAATTTTTCTGGGAATCACAATTGCTTTTCTGTTCATTTCTTTTCCAATCAGTCAGTTTACAAGTATTTATGGTGTATCTGGTATATTTATAGCATCCAGGACTATACTTTAGCATGTCTCATGATAATGTAAGCCTATGTGGTATGGCTTGGCATGGACTTTCACAGCACATCCCTTTGCATGAGTTATTTCTATCCACTCTCTTTCTACACTGACTTAAACACCAACTGAAATCCACAAGGCAAGCAAACCACCCCAGATAAAGCAGCAAGGCCCCCATGGGGAGACAGGAAGCTGCATGTGCCAAGCAAGTCAAACCACTCCCACTATCTTGATCACTATCTCCCCTTAGACCACAATGGAGAAAGCCTGGAACTGTAAACCCAACAGTGTCAGGAATAGAAGGGTCCCCAAAAACCACTGGTACTGTGTCCAGCTCAGCCTCTGTGGTAATGATTGAGGGAAGAAATCATTGTTTAGAAAAAACCCACTTTCCTTCCCACCTTGCTTGCCAGCTGCCACCCACAGGCAGATGAGCACAAAAGATCCAAGATTGGCAAAACCCTGAAGACCAGCAGCCCTGCTTCCAGCCGAACCTTTGCAGCCATTTCCATTAATTAATTAATTCATTCATTCATTCATTAACATTTACAGGTCTGAGTTCACACAAAGATACCACCAACCAATTAGCTAAAGATCAAATTCCTTCAAAGGTAACCCAATTGTGGTATAGGGGGCTGCACTCCCCCTACTCAAGACTGTTATTCCTGAGCCAACACTGGTCTGCTTCCATTTATCAATCACACTGATGCTACCATTAACTTTTTGGTGGGGCAATGAGGGTTAAGTGACTTGTCTAGGGTCATTCAGCAGTGTCAAGTGTCTGAGGCTGGATTTGAACTCAGGTACTCCTGAATCCAGGGCCAGTGCTTTATACATTGTACCACCTAGCTGCCACGACCATTAACTTTTAAAATGGAAAACATTTACTTGAAGACAGTATGGCAGAAACTAGGTATAGTCCAACATCTCACAATAGATACCAAAATAAGATAAAATGGGTACATGACCTACACATAAAGGGTGATATCATAAGCAATTTAGGAGAGCATAGAAAAGTTTATCTCTCAGATATATGGATAAGGGAAGAATTTAGGACTAAAAAATATTAAGCACAATAAAATGTAAAACAGATCATTTTGATTATATAAAATTAAAATCTTTTTTGCACAATCAAAACCAATGCAACTAAAATTAAAAGGAAAGCAGAAAACTGGAGCAAATTTTTGCAACAATGATCTCTGATAAAGGCCTCACTTCTCAAATATATAGAGAACTAAGTAAACTTTGTAAAAATACAAGTCATTTACCCAGTTGACAAATGGTCAAATGGTATAAACAGGCAGTTTTCAGGCAAATAAGTCAGTTATCTATAGCCATATAAAAACAATGCTCTAAATCACTATTGGTCAGAGAAATGCAAATTAAAACAACTCTGAGGTATCACCTCATACCTATCAAATTAGCTAATGTGACAAAAAAAGAAAATGACATGTTGGAGGGGATGTAGGAAAACTGGAAAAATAATGCACTATTGGTGGAGTTGTGAACTAATCAAGAGGGATTTGGGTAATTTTGAGACATTCTATCCATCTCAAACTACAGATGGTGCTAAAGGACAATACACAGAATTTAGCCATCTTCCAGTGAGCCTTTTCCCAGCCAATCCAGACATCTCTAGACAAGCTGCTGAAGCCTTCCCATCATTTCATGCTAGTGTCTTCTCCTTCAATTCCATTTCCTCTCTAATTGTTCTACTGCTCCTGAAAATGGCTTCTTCAACACTCTCAAAGGTTTTAGAACCTCCTGGTGCTTAGTGACTCATCTTTCCTCCTATAAGGGAGGGAGGGCAATAAGCCAGAGCTATGAGAAATTCTCACAGTGGACCTGGGTCATTGAGAGCACCAAGGAGCCTCCCACTACAAGTTGATCCTATTTTTGGCCTCATTTGACAGGGCCTCAAACTTAGACTTTGTCACATGGACAACAGGGAAACTAATATTTTTGAGCAAGAGATCGACAATTTTGAAAGAATTTTGAAGGGTTGGACTAGTAAATCGGGTCTTAGATTTAGGTGGGGGAGGTGAGAGTCTATTGAAGCTATGGGTAGGAAATATACTCTTAGAGAAACAATAGAATAAAAAAGATAAAATGATCTGATTAACTGAAATTGAAAGGTTCCACACAAAGTCAATGCATACCACTTTGTTCCTGGGATAGATGGTTCCTCCACCATCCAGGGGCTTATTTACTTCAGTCAAAGTTGGCTTTCTGGCAACTCCAGCTCTTTCCTCACTTTGGAGGAAGGGGCTGGTAGGAGAGACTGAGAGAAGAGTCAGGTTGCTCTTGGCTTCTCAGTCAGCCCAAAAGAAGACTTCTACAGATCACATACCCACAGCTGATTAAGGTTTGACTCACAAGGTCAAACAAAATAGACCCCAGGGTGCCTGGCCTGGGAAGTATTGGAAGGAAGGGAGAGGGCAGCATTTCAAAATTCTTTCCCTGGAAACATATGACTGAGTTATCCTATTACCACTGCAGGTGGGGCACAGAAGGATGGCCCTTTATTATACCCAGCTTGAACAATGCCCTTGAGGAAAGAAGGCTGGGTTCACAGCCCAATCCCACCTAGCTGACTGACTCAAGGGTCTCTGGCCCAGGCCACCCTGAGGGAATTTCACTTGAGCTCCTTCCCCCACCCCACTCCCATATTCTTCCCTAGATGGTTCTTGACTCCATGGAGCACAGCCTTAGAAGTGGACCCCCAACATATCCTGGCTGGAGACAGACTCGCTCCAGCTGATGCAGAGAATGGACAGTGATCTCTACCTCTCAGCCAAGCAGGAGCAGCACATCAGGGGGCCACAGGGAAGCAGATAAGCAGATTTGGTTGTGAAGTAGAGGAAAGTCATTCTGCTATAAGAAGGGAATCTGGGACCAGGGCTGCTTCTGGCCCATTCAGATCCAAGGTTTGAACTCCAGGGCTGTTGTTGTCCTGCTCTGAGAAGCTGAGGAGCACCTGAGTCTTTGTTGTGCTGCCAAGGGCCCGAGTCAAGCTGAAGTTGACACTTTCTGATAACCTCTACTCATGAGAGATGGTACCTGCTGGACAAGCCATAAGGGTCAGGCATGAACCACCTACAAGCTCCACACCTTTAGTGTGTTGCTCAAAGCAGAAGGTGTGACTGGTGAGGCCATGGTAGAAAAACAGAAAGGTTAACATGAGGGTCAGGATTTGGTTCATAAAATCTCCATTTCTCTTTGGAGAGGCCACAGCAATGGAAGGGGAAATAACGAAACAGAAGCCTGGGCTCTTCCAGGAAGGTTCCAGTCAGGAGCCATGCCATAGCAGGAAACAGTCTATCCTGACCTTCTGAGAAATGTGTGGCAGTAGCTGAGAAGGGAAGGGTAGAGGGAAAGAGAGAAGGAGAGGGAGAGGGAAGTAAAGGGGAAAAGGGAGAGGGAGAGGAGAAGAAGGAGGGGGAAGGAGGGGAGGGAGAGGGAGAGGGGAAGGGAGAAGGAGAGCGAGAGGGGGAGGGGGAGGGGAAAGAGAGGGAGAGGGTGGGGGAGAGAAAGAGGGAAAGATGGCAGCTAGGTGGCACAGACCTGGACACCTGGAGCCAGAAAGACTCATCTTCCTGAGTTCAAATCTGATCTTAGACACATACTACCTGTTTGTCCTTGAGCAAGTTACTTAACCCTGTTTGCCTCAGTTTCCTCATATGTAAAATAAGCTGGAATGGGGCAGCTAGATGGTGCAGTGGTAAAGCACTGGCCCTGGATTCAGGAGTACCTGAGTTCAAATCCAGCCTCAGACACTTGACACTTATAGCTGTGTGACCCTGGGCAAATCACTTAACCCTCATTGCCCCACAAAAAAAAAAAAAAAGCTGGAGAAGGAAATAGCTAATTACTTCAGTATCTTTGCCAAGAAACACCCAAATGGAGTCATGAAGAGTTGGACACAACTGAAAACAACAACAATATATGTATGTTATGTATATGTATATATCTTGTATCTATGTGTGTATACCATATATGTATATATAGTACATATGTGTACATATGAATGTATATATATACACAGATATAAAGTCTTGTATGTGCCTGGTTACTTACATCTCCTCCCATTATAATATATTTCCTTCAAGACAGGGGACATTTCTCCCCTTTTCTGCACTCTTAGCACTTAGCACAGTGCCTTACACATAGTAGGCACTTCACAATGCCTCCATTGTGTCTCACTGGCCTTTGAAGACATGGGAGCTGAGCTTAAAAGAAAGCCAAAACCCATAGCTGCCTACTTTGTTTTATTTCGGGGTTTGTTTGGGGAGGATGGGGAGGAAAGCAGGAATCTCAGCATTGCCATGTCCCAGTTTCCCCTCACTCTTTCCATTAGACTACCTGTACTACCTGATGGGCAGACTGTCACAGCTGCTTCCTTTCCCACCGGCCCTGCTATCAACTGGCATGTGTGCCCACAGGGCAAGAGGAATAGCCTCTTAACTCATTCTCAGCAAAGAGAAGATGACGCTCCTTTCCTTATCTCTTTCAGCCAGAGCTGTTGGCTCAGTTTCAAGAGAGAAAAAAGAAACCCATTTTAGTCCCCTGGGTCTTCAAACCCTAAGCAGAAATGCAGTCTAGCTGGTGGCCTAACACAGACAAGCTCCTGTCTCGGGGGCCCAATCTGGACAACTTGGCTTTGCTGAAAATGTCCCCTCCCAACGCTGATCCGCTCATTTGGCCTTGAACCAATTTACCAGCAACCAAAGAGATTCTGGGTGTTGGTTCTCTTAGGGCTCACTCACCTGATCAGTTTCTTCCTCCACAGACATTCGGTTTTGCCTCTCTCCAGGGATCCCTCACATTGACATGGATGTTGGGCTGACTTGAAGCATACAAAGCTCTTTCCTAAGGACAGCCTGTGGATGTCAGGTGAGGCTGGTCCCCCTCATTTCACCCACTCCAGGTATAGCTGCCCCCTCCCACACCCCACCCCCAAATAGCCAAGCTACTTTGGATTTATTCTGTAGATGTTTCAGATCTGTGACCCTCCCCCACAGAGTTCAAGCTCCATGCGGGTTTCTTTTTTGGTTTTGCATATGCTGAGCCGCACACATAGCAAGAGATAAATGGATGCTTATTGATTGATCTATCCTTGTTAGAAGTCGTGTCAAAAAGCATTTACTGGAGCAGCTAGATGGCTCGGTGGATAAAGTACTGGCCCTGGATTCAGGAGGACCTGAGTTCAAATCTGGCCTCAGACACTTGACACTAGCTGTGTGACCCTGGGCAAGTCACTTAACCCCATTGCCCCACAAAAAAAAAAAAAGCATTCACTGTGTGTCAGACGCTATGCCAAGTGCCGGGAATACAAAGAAAGACAAAAAAACCAGTCCCTTTTGAGGGCAGGATACAGATACCCCCACTTTATAGAGGAGGAAACTGAAACTTGGAGGAGTCCTTCCTTATTTGCCCAGACATGGGTGGCAAGATTTGAACCCAGGTCTTCCTGATTCCAACCCCAAAACTCCATCTATTCTGCTATGCTTCCCTTCTGTAAGGTAAAGGGATTGGACCTTTTCTGGTCACCTGGAGCCTATGAGCCTTCTCACTTTGTCCCTTTGCTCTCTCGGATTCCCCTCCCTCAAATTCCCTTTCCATTTCTTCATGTTAATCATGCCACATCTCACACCTCTGTCAAAGCTGAGGCCACGTGATCAAGCTCCTTGCTCCACCCCACCTACATTTCAAAATTCACCTCTTCCATGAAGCCTTCCTCCACTAACTCTAGGACGCACCTGCTCTGAACTTCCCCTGCACCTGTCTACCTTTTCCAGGTGTACACTGCATCTTTCCCAAGCTTGACGGTTCCTACCTTTGCTCTTCTTGTATTCTCTATGAGGTATAGCACAGTGCTGGGCACATGCAGGTAAAAGATTTATGTGACAGTGATATGTGCTGGGGTGGGGGGAGGGGGGAAGGGAGGCACCCTGGAGTACTCAGTGGGTGTTCCAGGATATTGGAAGTGCTGAAGTAGCAATGACAGCACACAACCCACTTCTGCTGTGCTTTCCATAACCACAGAGAAGGTTGGGGGAGTCACTTAAGTAATTCATGAATACATTAACTAGCAATGGGGTATAATATATAATTGCTTCATCATGTGGCTCTATCCTCAAGCCACTAGCCAGTGAGTGGTCCTATCAGTATCTGCCTTGGACACCTGTCTGCCTCAAGTCTCTCCCTACTCTCTACCATCCTCCTTAAGCTGTTGAATTCTTCTTAAAGACCACGCTACTCCCCTGTTCAGTGAACTCCAGTGGTTCCCTATTGTCTCTAGGATGGGATATCAATTTCTGTCTGACTTTTAAAGTCCTTCATTACCTGGCCTCTTTCTAGCTTTCCAGGCTTCTCACCCCTCTGCCCCACCTCAACCCCACACACTCCAGTGACCCTGGCCTCTTTGCTGCTCCTCAGAAAAGACACATGCTCCCACTCCTTGTGTTTCCCTGTTTGTCCCCTCTTCCTAGAGCTCTCCCCCCTCATCTCTACCTCCTGGGTCCCCGGATCCCTTTAAGTGCCAGCTAGATTCTCACCTTCGACAGGAAGTCTTCCCAGTCCTCCATAATGTTAGTGCCTTTCCTCCAATTTATCTAGCACCTATCTTACAGGTGCATAGTTGTGTGCCTGTTGTCTCCCCAGCAGAATGTGAGCTCATGGACTGCTTTTTGCCTTTCCTTGTGCTGCCAACAGCACCTGATCCATAGTGGATATGGAGACCTGACTGACTGTCCCTTTCTAAAAAAGAGTCAGGAGCTGACATGGTCACATGCACGGGCTGGCCCCCCTCCTCAGCACCAGTCACACATCCGAGTGTCCTGAGGATGTACACAATCTATAGAAAACCAATGTGGGGCCGCTAGGGGGCGCAGTGGACAAAGCACCCGCCCTGGATTCAGGAGGACCTGAGTTCAAATATGACCTCAGACATTTGACACTTACTAGCTGTGTGACTCTGGGCAAGTCACTTAACCCTCATGGCCCTGCAAAAAAAAAAAAAATCA
This sequence comes from Dromiciops gliroides, assembly GCF_019393635.1. Classification (NCBI taxonomy): domain Eukaryota; kingdom Metazoa; phylum Chordata; class Mammalia; order Microbiotheria; family Microbiotheriidae; genus Dromiciops; species Dromiciops gliroides. The sequence goes on from NC_057862.1 coordinate 695,841,496, forward strand.
GTGCAAAGGGATTTGTGAGAAGTCCTGGAGACTGGAGAGTTCAGAAAAGGTCTGTTGGAGAAGGAAGTCCTTGAGCTGAACTTGGAAAGAAACTAGGATTTCCAAGAGACCAAGATGAGGAGGGAGTTAATTCCACCCATGAGTACAAAGGTACCGGGCAAGGAGAGGGATTGCTGTGTATCAGGAACAGAGCATGTATGTGAAGGGGAATAATGGATGAGTCTGGAAAGGAAGCTTGTGGCCAAGCCATAAGGAGGAGCTGCTGCTAGAGTCCAGAGGCAATGGGGAGTCACTGGAGCTTATCGAGTAGGGGAGTGACACTGGCAGACCTTCACTTAAGGGACATCACTTCTGTACAGAGGATGGATTGGACAGGAGATAAGAGGCGATTGTAGAAGATGATGAGGGCCCGAGTTGGGATAGTGAGCGTGAGTAGAGAGATATGGATGACTATGAGTGTCCTGGGAGGTAGAATCAATTAGATTTAGGAATTGATTGGGGGGGGGGGGCTTTACAGGGGGAGGGGGAGAAGGGGAAGGGGGGCAAGAGTCACCGATGTGAGGAGGTGATTCAGAGATATTGGAAGGATGGTGGTACAGTCAACACAAATTGGGAAGGTTGGAGGAGGGTGGGTTTTGGTGGGAAAAGTAATGAAAGATTAATTTCTATTGTCTCTCTTTCCACTGAGTGAACTGTCCAAGGCTGCTCCACACAGGTCACAGAACTGCAAGATGTGAGGGCTGAAAGGGCCCACGCAGCTAACCAAACCATACAGGAAAGGAGTCCTCTCGGCGACATACTGGATCAGGGAGAGCCAGCCTGGTTTAGAAGACCCCCAAGAAGAAGGGAAGACGCTCCTCTGGAGCGATCCTCTTTGGACAACTCCCAGGGATGGAGCCTAAATTCACCTCCCAGTGACTTCTGATTCTGCCCCGTGAGGCCAAACAGAACACAGGGCACAGCTCCTCTGCCAGCTCTCATGGACCCCCTCAGTCTTCTCTTCTCCATCCTCGGCAGCCCCCACTTCCTGTAACCCCTCGAGGAAATGAAAGGAAGGGAAGGCCTAGGGAGGACATTCCAGCTCCCCGGAGGACCTGAAATGTGCTGCAGCCCCTGCTATGGCTCTTAGAAACATGAAAGGATATTTAGCCAAAGCTCCACAAACCTCCCACTTCTCCAGCGAAAGCTAATCAAATGCACCCAAATTATCTTCAGTTCCAGAAGAACCTTGTGAAAATGCATGGTTATCTAGCAGGGGCTTATCTGAAGGCTCTGCTGGAGGCGGCAGGCAAGCTTTTGGAGTCTTCTCCCTTGGGCATGGATGTGTGGATTAACTCATTGGAGCCTCTGAGATTTGGGAAAATCTGCTGGAGGGTAGCCTGGCACTGAGGGAGTGAGACTGGGGGAGGGAGATGAGAAAAAGGGGGTGAGCCCTGCCTAATTGGGGGATGTGAATAAACTAGCAATAGAGTCAAGGCCCCACATTCCAGAGCTTCCAGGCTAGTGCCTGGGGAAGGGGGTGCTACAAGATGATGAGGGGCTGGCTGGAGAAGGGAGAAGGCCTTGGAGGTCAGCTCCTGTTTTCCTACTTTGCCAAGGTGATGAGCCAGGCCCCCTGCTCCTGCATTCTTGCAGGAAATCCTGTCTAACCCTTGCTCACTGTCTCTTCTTGGTCCTAAGTTCTCTGCCTTCATCTAGCCCTGCCCCCTGCCTCATGTGCATGATCTTGGCTTCCTGTTCCCTTTGTTCTGCACAGCCTAGCTCTTTTCATGACCCTCCATTGAGTCAGTCACCCTCAGGGGAAGTGTTCCCACTACATGACAGGAGGTCCTAAGTTTACTGGAAAGATCCCCATGGTGTATTGGAAGGCCTGTGTGTGAATGTCCACTCTGTCCCTTACAGTTCCAAACAAGGAGAGCTCCCATTTCTCTAGTTCTTTGAGGTTTGCAAAGGGCTTTACAGATACAATCTCATTTTGGTCCTCACAACACTCTGGGAGGGAGGCATTGTTATTACACATTTTTATAGATGGAGAAACTGAGGTTGAGGGTGGTAAAGTGACTTGCCCAGGGTCACACAGCTAGAAGTGCCTGAGGCCAAAGTCAGGTATTTCCCCAACTCCAAGCCCACCACTCTCTCTATAGTGCCAGTGGCTGTGTGTCTTTGGACAAATCGATTCACCTCTCTGGGTCCTAATTTTCTCATTCTTACAAGAGGCTGCTTAGGCTAGTGGGTGACGGCTGAATTCAGATTCAAGAAAGCTTGGGTTTGAATCCCACCTCTGTGCCTTGCAGGTAGTAAAACCTTTCAGTTGTCCAAGCAGGTCTCTAAGGATGTAAATTATAAAGAAGATGATGATTGGCACTAGTAGTGAGTGCTTCCTCTTTGGAGGGGGGGGGGGCTCTCTGCAGAGATCAGATGATGGGTCAGAGCATCAGTCAGCCAACAGGCCAGATGCAGCCCTCCTCCCAGTTAATGTCCCTGTGTATGGCAAAGGGGCCACTATTTTCCCAGGCACTCAGCTTCCCCACCTCAAAGTCATCTTCAACTCATCATTCTCCTTCAGCTGTCCCATGTGACCAGTCATCAAGTCTTAATACTCTACCTCCACAACATCTCTCATGTATGTGCTCTTCCTCTCATACCTAGAAGCTCCATTTGTAGCATAATTCTGCCCCTTACCCCTGCCAGCTGTGTTGCCATTAAGCTCAGCCCAGCCTAAGGCCCCCAGAATCCTTTCCCATCTTGTCTGCTCAAAACCCTGCTTTTCAGCTCAACTGAAGTGATTTCCCATTTCCTTCCCCAGCTCATTTTACAGATGAGGAAACCAAGGCAAACGTGGTAAAGTGACTTGCCCAGGGTCACACAGCTAGTCAGTGTCTGAGGCTGGATATAAATGCATGAAGATGAATCTTCCTAATTCTAATCCTTGTGATCTAGCCACTGCACCAGTTAGCTTTGCTTTTTACCTCACTATCCCCTCACAAACTCTACATTGCTGCCAAAATGGAGCTTTTACTGTTCCCTATATACTCCATTTCTTCTCAACTCTCCATTCCTTTGCACAGGAAATCCCCTATACCGTGAACAAACAAATAAATTAACAAATAAATAGCTCAACAAATGAATGAATGAGAAAAATAAATAAAAACAACAAACACTTTAAGGTTTGCAGAACACTTTGCAAACATCATCTCATTTGATCTTTACAACAATCTTGAGTCAATCATTATCCCCATTTTACAGCTGAGGAAAATTGAGGCAGACAGAAGTGAAGTGCCTTGCCTAGGGTCTCATGACTAATAAGTATCTGAGGTCAAATTTGCACTCAGACCTTCCTAACTCTAGCCCAACAATCTCTGCACTGCTTTCCATATTCCTTCCTCACCTCTCCCTGTAGATGTTTTCTAGACTCCTTTGCAGTACAGTTCTGCGTCCTCCCTCTTCCCTCTTTGATAAGGTTCTCCCTCCTTCAAATTACCTTGATTTACATGATGTATATTTTGCATTGACTTACCTTTGTGCACAACACACACAAAAAGTCCTTACTGAATGCTACTTGGACTCAAGAAAATGATCCATCTACTTCTCTTTCTGCACATTCAGCTCCCTAATGATGTCACTTAGGACTCTGACCTCTGCCAGGCAGCTCATCTCCAGGCATGGGCATCAGGTCTGACACATACCTCTCAATGGGCTATTGGGTGACCCACCACTTGAATGCCTCAGATTCTGTTCTATTCCATGACTGACAGAGATGCAACACCCCTGAAATATTATCAGGATTCAGAAAAGGGGCCTTTTGATTAATAAAGAAGCTTGGGTCCTTACAAGCAAGTCCCCAAATACAACCTAAGCTGCCTCCTCCTATTTAGTAATAAGCTCAACTCATCATCCATCCACAGTGTATTGGAACCAACTCTCAGGATCACAGGATCATGAGGCTTTGAGCTGGGAGCCTGTCCAGCAAGGCTCAGCTTGGGGCTAACCTCCTCCATGGTGCTTTCCTGCATACTGTAGTCATTAGTTCTTCCTCCCTCCTCAAAATTTCTTAGAGCCTTGTGTGATCTGCCTGTTAGCACCAACCCCTTACTCTTGTCCATATGTTAAAGCATCTTATTTATCTGTGTTCACATTGCATCCTTCAGGTAGAATTTCAGCCTTTGAAGAGTCAGATTTCTCTGTTGGTGCCTCAGTCTCCCCAGAGCCTAGCATAGCCCCATCTACACAGCAAATGCTTACCAAATATCTCTTGGATTGTAATGTAAGGATGAATCCAAACCAAGGCAGGTCAAGTGATTTGGCCAGGATCCAAGAGGTCACAGACTCAGGCACTGGAGTCAGGTTGGACTCTTCCAATGCTTCCTGCTGCTGACCTTGAAGCAGGAATGGCCTCAACAAAAGTCCTTCCTCTAAGTCTTAAAGTTGTCCTTCAGCTTAAAAGCTTAGAGTCACCTGGAGCACTGAAACATTAGGGAATATGCCTGTCTTTGCAAAGCTGGAATCAGAGATAGGACTTGAACCCAGGTCTTTATGTCCAGAAGGCCAGCTCTCTCTCCACTCTGCTCTGTGGCCTCTGCAGGGCCTTTCCACACCAAAGTGTTTTAACGCTGTGTGACATTGATCGCATCCCATAATTCTCTTTTTCAGGCAAAATGATCAATCAATAAACATTGACTAAGTGACTACTTTGCACCAGGCACTGTGCTAAGCATTGTTTCTTTTTTTAAAATTTTTTTTTAATTTTTAATGAATATTTTTATTTAAAGATTTTTGTTCCAAATTTTCTCCCTCCCTCCTCCCTGAGGTGGTAAGCAATCAGATATAGGTTATACATGTGCATTATGTAAAACATTTCCATATTAATCATTTTGTATTAGAAACCTGGAAAAAATAAAAGCATGAAAGTGAAAAATAGCATGCTTTAGTCTGTGTTCAAGCAATATCAGTTCTTTCTTTGGAGGTGAATAGTATGCTTCATTATTAGTCCTTTGGGATTATCTTGAATCATTGTATTGCTGAGATAAGTTAAGTCATTCACAGTTCTTCACCCAACAATATTGCTGTCACTGTGCACAATGTTCTCTTGGTTCTGCTCATGTCACTTTGCATCAGTTCATACAAGTCTTTTCAGGCCTTACTGAAATCCTGCTTGTCGTTTTGTATAGCAAAATAATATTCCACTAAAATTGTATACCACAACTTGTTCAGCCATAATCAAATTGATAGACATTCCTTTGTCTTCCAAGTCTTAGACCTGCTGGAAATATTTTTCTACAAATAGGTCTTTTTCTCTTTTTGAGGATGTCTTTGGGATATAGACCTAGCAGTGGTATTGCTGGATCAAAGGGCATGCACAGTTCTAGAGCCTTTTGGGCATAGTTCCAAATAAGCATTGGTTCTTTGAACAAGCTCATATGGCAGAATCATTGTGGTCTCACTTCCATTGACACTCTCCTTCTGACCAACATCCTTCCTGAATTGTAGTGTTCAAAAATTAAAAAAAAATAAAACCAACCTCATGTGTGTGACCAAGGCATAGATTAATAATACTATCAGAGTAAAGCAATACCATATGTAATAACTCCCTAAACATAGCTCAATTACATTAGTTTTTTTTAATCTTACTCTCCTCAACACTAATAGCCTGTGAACTTGAGGGAGTTGTAATTGAATGGTAATCTAATCTAAAGCAGTTTAAAAGACATATTTGGCTTGGGAGATGGATGCTATGGGTCTGACTCATGAGCTAAAATATCCTTGAGGCTATGGGCTAGACTCAGAAAAGAGCTATCAATACCTCACTGAAAAGAAGAGGTCACTTAGCAACTAGAATTCAGCAGAGAAGAAACGCATGTGATAGCAACAGCTTAGAAGAGAGCTAAGAATGTCCAGAGCAGCTTATCAAGAACCAACATATGATAGTGCATCTGAAGATGATGCTGAAGAATTGATGGCATCAGGGACTCAGAGAGTAAGTAACCAGAGCTAGTTTGGGATTAAGAGACATTCCAGCCTAGACACAATGCTAGGAGCATTCTTTGTCTAATATCCCCTCTGTGAGTTGCCTTTCCAATTAGTATTCCTTTTCCCATTCAGGTTTCTTCTTCCATGAGTGGCATTGGAATCTGTGGGAGAATTTCTGTGGTGTGTGTGTGTGTGTGTGTGTGTGTGTGTGTTGTATGTACTGTGTTCTTTGCTTATGAGCATGGATTTTATTTAGTGCTTTTACTACTCTGTTTAGTCAAATGTTTTGAGTTAATGTGACCTCTACTGATAACACACAACAATGAGAATGCTGAACCACTTAATACTTATTTGTCTTCTGTTTTCTGTAGAGAATGATTTGTGGACCATGCCTTAAAATATAGTAATGACAGGTTCCTAGCCAAGAATGGAGTATACCTATCAAGGGATGGTAAAAATGTATTTGGATAGAAATGTGTATATTGAATCCAAATGGTTTTAAAGGCAGAGGAAAATTTTCAATGCATACCTACCAGACTAGAAACCATAATGTAATTAGAATCATTAAAGAAGCACCTCTAAATGCATAGTAGACAAAATCTAAGAAAGAAGATAGCAAAAAAACCCAAAACTTATGGCTTAAGTTGTCTATAGGAAAACAAACAAAATGTAGACAACAAGCAAAATGAAGAAGAACTTCTCCTTTTAAAGTCTTCAGATAGAAGCTAGGAGGATGGCTACTTGCTGTGGATATTAGCGAGGGAACCCTTCTTCAGACTGGGTAAGACTTAATGGCTTCTGAGATTGCTTTTAATGATGATACTTGGGAATTCTGTTATCCAATGGAACATAAGTTCTGTCATATCCTCCCAAACTGAAGAGGTTTTCCATACAGATCTGGTGATGGACAATGCATCAGGAGTTAAAGGGCCAACCTCAAAAAGGCTCTTCTATAGTTTGGTTCCAGGGTGACTAATTTTGTGGCCATGGCCATCTACCAAAATAGAGAGAGGCTGTGTCCTATAAAATCATAGATCATTGCAGTGGAAAGCAAGAATGAAATCCAATTTCAATCACTAATCACTTTTAAAAATTCTATTTATGTGCCAATCACTGTGCTAAGCAATGGGGATACAAAAAAGGCATTAGTGTGTGTGTATACATACATATGAATGTGCATATTCATGCATGTATGTATATGTGCACATATTTATAGTAGGGTATCTTTATTATGTGGACATTATATTTACTGGAAGAGGTAGGGGAAAATACATTTTATGAGACCACAGGAAAAACAGCTTAAGGAGAAACATAGCTATTTCTGAGAGGTTTTGAGAGAAAAACATCCCCTCTGATAAATGTACTTAAGGAGAAATAGCAATGAAGGAGGACCTGAAAGCATTTGATTTATATATAGCTGTTTTTAGAACTTTGAAAATTGCATCTAGAAAACTCTGTATCAAAGAAGTATGGCACAATATTATAGTGACTATTTGTCACTATCTTGCAACGTATCTTGCAGAAATGTGAATTTAGGTTTCTCAGCCTAAGATAGAGGTGGGTCATTACACCCCTATTTTGAGACATGAAAAGCTACAGAATTGGAAGGTAAACACTGGTGTTCGAAGTTGCAGACAATGAAGGAGATGAAAAGTACAACTGAGAACTTCTGACTAGAGATAGACATCTTCGAATGATTTGGAGGGTTGATCTGATTGGAGGCTATCTTTGATGCTGAGAGCTGACTGGAAAAGACAGACTCCTCTGCTATTTGAAGAGTTGACTGGGCAAAGATTGCCTTGTTTTCTATTGTCATCTACAGTTTGGAAGGGAAAAAAAAACCTCTAAGAGGCCAATCTGCATTGCCCTTTACTGTTGTCTATGGCTCGAGAGGAGGAAAACCCTCAAAGTCCATGGAGCTGACCTGAATAGCATTGCAGATCCCAGGTTTAAGGGAACTGTTTTCCATTGAAAGAATGTCATACTGCCTCAGTGCCCAGCCAAGAAAGCTCTACAGATCTTAGGTTTAAGGTTTCTGTTGCTAAAAATAGTTTAACGCTATTTCAACCCAAAAGTAGCAGTTGTTTCTTCCAGCAAAAGGAGGGAGAGATCCAGAAGAAATGGTGCAAATACAAAAAGGCTGAAATCCATAGTTGTGTCACCCCAAGCAGATGGGTTTTCCTACAGCTCATGCCTCATTGCTAGGTTTCTGTAAGAGGATGACCCCCTTCTTCCTCGATGGATACTGTGTGCATTCATGGGAGAGCACAGTACATATTATAGGTGGACATTTGTGTTATGATTATTATCACTTTGCTTTAGTAAATATTTCATGTTTAAGAGTTAATGATGTTGTATTAGCCAATTTGTTTAAATGGGAAACATACTGGAAAGGGATCAGAAGTCTCAATTATAATAGATATGTAGTTTTGTCCCCATAATTGTTACCCCTAGAACCTTGAGAGTAAGTTATAGATGTGTTCCTACATTGACATGTCAAAATAAGCTTAAGTTGGTTGGGTAAGCCAATTCAGTAACTTGCCCATAATCATGGAGCTAGTATGTATCCAAGGCCAGATTTGAACTCAGTATGATGTCTTCCTGATTCCAGGTCTAGCATTCTATCCCCTGTACCACCTAGCTGCCCAATATTCCTATATAACATCTAATTGATGACTAATACACCTGTGTTCCACAGTATCCACAGAAGGGGGCAGCTAGGGTGGATAAAGCATCAGTCCTGGATGCAGGAGGACCTGAGTTCACATCTGGCCTCAGAAACTTGACACTTACTAGCTGTGTGATCCTGGGCAAGTGATTTAACCCTGATTGCCCCACCAAACCAAAACAAAACTAACAAACAGTATCCACAGAACCAAAGACAGCTACCACCCCAGTTATGGGACCAATGTGCATTTCTTCATCCTCTCCTTCTACAAAGCCCAGTATGGGTCTCTGTGGGTTGCATGTTTGTTTTAGTCATTCAGAAATCCCTGCATTTATTCACACTGAAGTTTAGTGGTATATCTAGCCTGGAAAGTCCTAAAACAAAGTGATATTCGTTTCAGCTGTAGTACTAGAATTATCAATAACCTAATATTAAATGAATTAATAATATACATTCTCTCCAAGGGACTGATTTTAAATAAACTTTTTTTAATGTCCATGAACATAATTCATTTTCCAATTTGAAGAAACTTGCTTCACATCATCTTGGGGATAAGTTGGCAGTATTTTGAAATTTGTTGTCCTGAATAAAGATTTAAGATTCCCAGAATAAATTAATAGAATTTGCTTTCTCAATTCCCAAAACCTTTTCTTGCATTTTAGTAGCATAAGGACTAGAGGTGACCTTGGGCCACCTTCTTTTGCATCTACATACGCAGATTTTAAAACCACTGCAGAAAGTTGTCCATTTGTTGAAGTTGATCAGTCATTTCATGACTCTTCAGGACCCCATTTGGAGTTTTCTTGGCAAAGATACTGGAGTGGTTTTTCATTTCCTTCTCCAGTCCCTTTTACAGATGAGAAAACTGAGGCAAACAAGGTCAAGTAACTTTCCCAGGATCACACAGCTAGTAAGCATCTGAGGCCAGATTTGAACTCAATAAGATGATTCTTCCTGATTTCAGACTCAGTATTCTGTGCACTATGAGGCCACCTAGCAGCCCATGACACTTCCTCTTTGTATATGCAACATTTACTTGCAATCTATTTTTTAAAACTTTTTGAGTTGAAGATGTCTAGAGGATGTCCAATTCAAGATATCAAATGGGCAGATGGGGATGTAAAATCATGAGGGAGGTTGGGACCAGATAAATAGATTCAAGAATCATCAACATTAAGGTGATCATTGAGTCCTGGGGAGCTGATGGGATCACCAAATAAGGTAGAATAGGAGAAGAGAAGAGCATCCATACCAGCCCTATGGGAAACCTGCACTTAAGGGATATCCTTAGAATTGAGAAGTGAAGGTCATTTTTACCTCGTGTTTTATCAAGCACCAGCAATTTAGCCACAGGCAAACCTGACTTCTCAATGCTGATTCTCATTATTTTAGAATATCCATCATCATCCAGTCATACCTTGCTGGTGCCTATGTCAGCACACAAAATGAAAGAACCAGAGAATCTCTGAGTTGGACCGTCTGGCCAAACTCCAAACCAAAGAAGACTTTCCTCAATCATATCCCTGACAAGTAGTCGTTAGCCAGCCTGTGTTTAAAGGTCTCCAGGGAGGGGAAACCCACCACCTCCCATGAAGGCCCCTTCCTCCTTACCACAGCTCTGAGGCTAGGCTGCTTCTCCTGAAATCAAGCTGAAATCTTTCTTTTTATCATTTTGCCTTTCCCCTCTCCACCCCACTGCCAGCTGTACTCGTTCCTGGTTCTGCCCCATGGTGTCAAACAGAACAAGTATTATCCCTCTTCCACGTGACAAATACTGATACTTGAACAAAGCTACTGTGTCCTCACACACATCTCCCCCTACACACACACACACACACACACACACACACACACACACACACACACACACGCCCTTCTATTCCCAGGTTAAACATATACAGTTCCTCTACCCAACTCTCATTCAACACAAACTCAAGGTCCTTCTCTATTCCATCTTGGCACTATCCCACTTCAACCAGAATTGAACAGAACACTCCTGATGCAGTGTGACCAGGGCGAAGGACAATAGGGCTCTCATCTCCTTCTTGATCCATTCTGTACTTGCCACAGCCCAAGATCCTATTAGCTTTCTTGGTTAGCCAATTTCTCCTATCCAAGTTCAAGACACATTAAGTTTTTCTCAACTGGGAGATTTCCAATGAAAGAAATAGAACTCGTCTCTAAGATTGGTTTCTTCTTTCCCAATACCTCTACCCTCAGTAGTTCCGGGAATAGTTGAAGGGGATTTGAATAACTTCATGCAATTTCCAGAGATTTTCTGTAATTTAACCTGGGAGAAACCTCCAGTGTATTGTCAATTCTGAGAAAGAGATGAACATGAGCTTGAGAAAGAATTAGGAGGTACAGAAGGATTTAGGCATTGGAAGGATTGTCCTCTGCAAAAGGGATCAACTTTGATCTGCTCAGTCTCAGTGGACAGAACTAGAAACAATAGGCAGAAGTTGTGGAGAGGCAGATCTAGGCCAATGGCAGGAAAAATCCTCCTCACCAAGAGAATTCTTCTAAGGTAGAATGCCCCACTTTGGAGCACAGGTGCTGGCTAGATGGGAACTGTTCTTTCAGGAGGCAAGGGGAGAAGCTTCTGACTGAAGCTGAAGGAGAAAGGACATTGAGAGCCATAGTCGCTGTACTTGAAGCTGGTGTCAGTGATTAGGACTTTCTTGGCAATGAACTCGTAATTCCTATTCCCTGGGCAAGTTTTTGAGAATTCAGTTGATTCAAGCATCCACAAAGGGGGAGGTTGCCTTTATCTGGCATGGACTCACTGGAACAAAGCCACCTATTGGCCTGGGCACGTTCTTCAGAGAATCCATTCTGTGGTAGTTTAGCAGTGGCTGGAACTGTCCAGTGCCACCTGGAGCTGCCCACTGGGAGTGGAGAGCAAAAAGCATTGTTGCAGAAAGGGAAGCCATGATGGTGGGAGGATGGGCACCTGTCTTAATGAGATGTGGGCACCACCAGATACTTTCAAAGACCTATGAAAGGCAATACCTGCTGGGAACCCTACCTCCTCAGGACTTTAAGTAACTAAGGCTGTCCACAGACCATGGAAACAATTGCTGAGTGGAAGAAGTCATTATTGCTCAATAACATAGCTATGAGTTCTATTTTCTTCAACCTTTCAATCACTCTTCTTTAATTTTGTGAACTGCATACTTGCAGGGCAAGCCAGTATCAGCAGATGGCATGGTGACCAGAGTTGATTTTCCAAGACCTCATGGAGCAAAGCTCTGGCTAGTCCTACCCAGTTGCCACATCTTCAAGCAGGAGCCCAGTCAGTAACTGATTCAACAACTGGTATTGTGCAAAATGACTAAGAATGGAGAGGCCCCCTCACCAGATGGATGTCAACTGAGGGAATCAAGGGGATTAGGACAGCAAGTGGTTAATTGTGGTGGCTCCATCTTCTGACTCAATTCTGAAGCTAGCTTAATTTCTCTTCAAATATGGGTCTAGCCCACATTCTGGCTTTTGAGAAAACTTTATTGCATTGCTCGAAGCTAGCCCTGCAAAGATGAGAAACTGGACCACCCCTCCCTGTTGTTTAAAAACCCTTAACTAAAGACTAGCTTGTGCTGACCAGAAACTCAGTCAGTTCCAAAGATTGGTGCTGGCAATTTTCTCATGACTGTCTATCTCGAGCAATCCATGGGTCATATCTGAAAACAGGCCCCATTCTGTTCAATCAGTTACTGTTTCCTTCTGCCTTTGATGGTTTACAGACACTTGTGCAGAGTGGAATGCCTCTTTTTCTGAATTCAGGGTATAGTGCCTGTTCCCTCTCCTCTTCCCATCTGGGACAATCCCTAATCTTTCCTCCAATTAGACATCAGATTACCTAATGTCGTGTTGTTTCCTCTTATTTAATTGGCCTTATTTGATTAATGGTCTTTAATGTATAAAAAACTGCCTCCCCCTGTATTTGGTGTCCAGTGCCAAAGCTGAGGAAATCTACTGGTCCCAAGTTGTTGAACACTTGGCATTGCTTGATAAATCTATATGCTTGGAAACTCAAACCTTTGTTTCCTCAGTCATTTTAGCTTTCACCCACCACACAATAAGGTTTTCTTGACCAGGACCTCTCATGAGGACCATCTCTAACAGCATGGCAGACCTGCAATTTGCTTCTGTTGGGAGAGGACCAGTGAAGTCACAGATCTTTTGAAGAATCAGTGAGCAACAAATCTTGTTTTCAAGATTCCTGACTCAAGAAGATTGTCATTTCTGTTTCCTAGAATCTAATTACATTGGCAGGTATGACTTCTAAAGCAAAGCTATTAAAATAAGGCATATTCCATAGAACAGTTTAATTCAGGTGGAAGTATCAGATTGATACGTTCAAATTTTTTTTTATTTTGTTAGCTAGTGTCACAGTCATGCAGTCTCTCTATTTGAATATGCTGCAAACTCTTCCCCCAAATCAGTGATGACTCATGGAATTCAGTTAAACTCAATTAAAGAACCATTTATAAGGACCTACTATGTCCTAGAGTCTATGCTAGATTAACTGGGGACCCATGATGACTGTGATTAGATTTCAATGTTTCATTTCCACCCAATTCAACCACTACTCATCATCATTTTGGATCCTAAAATAGAAATCATAGGTCATGCTCTCACACTCATAGCAACTTATAGAAAGGCTTCTTATTTAACTTTTTCCATAACAGTATAATTTAAAAAGATGATTGTACATGAAACTGCAAATCAACTATGTACAATTTTCTACTCCTTTTAAATATAAAACAAAGTTATGATGGATTTTTTCCTTTTTTTCTTCCTTCCCCCCCACCATAGAGATGTCCACCATTTGACACAAATGTGTGTGTGTTTGTGTGTGTATGTGTGTGTGGAAAATCATTCTATATATACTTCTATTTATCAGTTCTTTCTCTTGATTTACATAGCTTCTTTCCTCTAATATCCTTCATTGTGTGTAATATAGTTTACCATTTGGGCACTTATAATAGTCAAAATGAGTTATTTGCTCAAAGTCACTCTTAAAACAACATTGCTATTATTGTATGCAATGTTTCTTGGTTCTGCTCATTTTGCTCTTCATTATTTTGTGCAAGTCTTTCTATGTTTTTCTAAGATCAGTGAGCTCATCATTTCTTATAACACAGTGGTATTCCATCACAATCATATACTACTGCTTCTTCAGCCATTCCCTAATTGAAGGGCATGCCTGCAATTTCCAGTTCTTTGCCACCTCAGAGAGATGCTGTAGGTTCTTTTCCTTTTTTTCCCTAATCGTCTTCGGAAAAAGAGCTAGTAGTGGTATAGTTTCTAATGGCTCTGTCCTAATCCCACTTTTATTCAACATTGTGCCAGTTCACTAGGATCAAGACAGAGAAGATGGAAGGAAGGGCTAAGGTATTGGAGAGATGAATCCAGATTTTGAACCTCTTACTAGACTGGATCAGTGGGCTATTAGTGAGTAGAATGAAATATGCAAGTTCATCGTCCTTGACCTTTATGCAGCATCTAATCCTGAAGACCAACCACTTCTCCTTCCTCCTTTGAACTCTTTCCCCACTTGGATTCTGTTCTGGTTCTCTTTTGCCTCCTCATAATTCAGTCCACTCCCCCTTTCTACTCTTCTCTTCCCCAGATCTAATCATTGAGGTTCAACATCTAACCCTAAAGACCAACTAATACTTCTTCCTCCTTGAGTCAGCATCTTCTATATCAGGAATAAACTAGAATTCTTTCAAGCAAGAACAAAGGTGTCCATTGTTGCCATTAGAATTTGATTTAGTGCTGGAAATTCTAGCTATAGCAATAAGACAAGAAAAAGAAATTGAGGAAAAGAATAAATAAAAGTATCTTTTTTGTAGGTAATGGAATGGTATTCTTTGAAAATTCTAGATAGTGAACTAAAAATTAATTGAAACTATAACTTCTATAGTTACTGGATATAAAAGAAATCCATATAATTAACCAGAATTTCTGCATATTAACAACAAAATCTATCAGGATTAGAAAGAAAAATGGGGGCAGCTAGGTGGCGCAGTGGTTAAAACACCAGCCCTGGATTCAGAAGGACCTGAGTTCAAATCCGGCCTCAGGCACTTGATACTTACTAGCTGTGTGACCCTGGGCAAGTCACTTAACCCCAATTGCCACACTAAAAAGAAAAGAAAGAAAGAAAAATGCTATTTAAAATAACTACAGAATATACAAAATACATTGGAATCTACCTCCAAAGACCCACAACTAAAAAACAGTGATTATAGAAATAGACATGCTGAAATATTTCTTGTTGGGTAGGCTGAGCCAACATAATAAAAAATGACAATAGTGTTCAAATTAATTTCACGATTAAGTGCCATGGCACCCAAACTTCCAACACTAGTTAAAGATCTAGAAAAAACATTAAAATTCATCTGGAGCAATAGAAAGTCAAGAATCTCAAGAGAAATCATTAGAAATCTAGGGCACTGTATTAAAAAGCAGGAATCTTCAAAACAATTTGGCAAGGAATTTAAAATAAAACAGTAGGGAGTTTGAGCTTCACTTTGCATCTGTTTCTTTGTCTCATTTCAACACCCTATAATAAGATGCCCCTCCTAGGATAGGCTCATAAGTTCTAAACTCACCAACTGCTTATTCAAGCTTTGATAGCAAGTCCCTTGGTTTCCTCTCTCCTGTAATTGGAGGGCAATAGGTCAAAGTATTAAACTCCCCCAAATGTCTTTCTTTATAGAGGACAGAAACTGGACTCAGCTCACTCCACTTTGTATCTGCTGCCTTGCCTGCTTTCAACTCCTTGGAACAAGATACCTCCATCCTGGGTACTCCCTAGTAGTACCCCTGCTTTCTTGGCTCTTTTTGCATGTCATCTTCCCCTTAAAGATAAACAGGAGGAGAACCAAAGGAGAACAGTGTCATGAAAACCGAGAGAAAAAAGAATATCAAAGAGAAGAGTATGAAGGTGTCAAAGGTTGTAGAGAGGCCTAAAAGGGCAAGTACTGAGAAAAAAAGTTATTAGACTTGGCAACTAAGAGATTATTGGTGATCACTGGTAACTTTGGAGAGAGCAGTTTCATTTGAATGACGAGGTTGGAAGCCAGACTCTAGGGAATCAAGAAGAAAAGGAGAAGAAAGGAAATGGAAGCATTGATGCTAGATTTTCTTCTCAAGTTTAGCCAGAAATGGAAGGAAAGGTACAGGGTAATAGCAAGTAGGAATGGATGGATCAAGTAAGGAGTTTTGAGGACGATGGAGACATGGGCAAGTTTGTAGGCAGTAAGGAAGCAACCTGTAGACAAGTAGAGAATGCAGATTAGTGAGAGAAAAGGGATGATAGAAGAAGGGATGAAATAGGATTACTTTCACATGCAGAGGGAATAAAGACTTACTATTTAGCAAAAATTGCTGGAAAACTGCACAGGATTTGTCAGAAATTAGGTTTAAACCAACACCTTACACCAAATACCAAGAAAAGCTCCAGATAAATATATTGTGCTTAGCACAGGGTTTGTCACATAGTAGGTGCCTAATTGATGCTTGTCAACTTGACTTGACATGACATAAGATCATAAACAAATTAGAGCAACAAGGAAGAAATCCCCTTTCAAACCTATGGATGGGGAGGAGTTCATGACCAAACAAGAGATGTAGGCCAGAAGATAAAATGGACAATTTTGATTATGCAAAATTAGAAAAGTTTTGCACAAATTCAATGCAGCTAAAATTAGGAAGGAAAAAGTTTTTCTGATAAACGTCTCATTTCCAATATATATAAGGAATTGATATAAAATTATAAGAATGAGGACCATTTGTGTATGTACTGTCCCAGATCCCTTCCCCTAGAATTACCATGTATATGTGTGCCTGCTCTTTGTGCACATACCTTTATAATATAATGGACGTCAGTATACATGTGTACATATTCTTATGTTTGTATGCATTTTTATGTGAAGAAGGGAGACAACTAGATGGTGGATAGACTCAGACTTAGAGCCGGGATATCTGAGTTCAAGTCATTTAACCTTTGTTTGCCTCAGTTTCCTCATCTACCTCCAGGGTTGTTGTGAACATCAAATGAAATGACGGGTATAAAGCACTTTGCAAAACAAAGTGCTCTATTCATTTCATCACCACCATCCCATCTAGATACATGTTGTTTCAATAGAACATAAGCTCTCAGATGGTAAGGATGGTTCATTCATTATCCTTATGTCCCCAGTCCTTAACACAGTGCCTGGCACCTAGTTGAGGGTTAGAGTTGAATGGTTAATTGGTTTTGCTGATCATTTGTCCCAGAAGCAGGATCTAGAATGTAGACTTGGAAGCATCTCTTGTGATGGCTCTGGCTTCCTGCAGCATTTTCCCAGGTCCATCTCTAAAGGAAGATGCATTCATGAAAGCCCAGTAGGTTCATCAAGCTTGGTTATGGTGCCAAGCTACCTGCATCTCTTCCCTGCCCTGGAGACACCTCATGCAAATAGATGGTACTTCCAGAAGAAAGTAAGGAACTAGCCCTTTCTTTTATGAAGAAAACACAAAAATCCTTGGTTTGTTTTGTTTTAGCAGTCGGTCAGTCAACAAGGATTTATTCAGTACTTACGATGTTCCGGGCCTCATAGCAAGCACTGGGAATGCAAAGAAAAAAGGGGAAACAGTCCCTGTCCTCAGGAAGCTTATAGGCTGTGGGATTAGACAACATGTGCATATAGAAGTATATGCAAGATATATACCAACCTCAGGCAAGGACCCTGCCGCCTTGAGTTTACTATCCCATGTGGGATTAAGAAACAGAGGCCAGGGTGATGATCTTACATGGCCCTGTTACAGGTGTGTCACGGCACATGAAGAGGCCCTGATTTTAGGCATTAGACTCTGGATAAGAAGTCACCAAGAAGATTCTGAGGAGCTCTGCTGGAAGCCAATAACCACTGATAGATACTGGAGAGAGGGACAAAAGTCTGTGTGAGCAGGAGGAAGATTACCAACAGGAGGGATTAGGAAAGGCTTCATAGAGAAGGCAACATTTAAACCGGGTAGAAATTCAATAGTCAAAGAGGGAAGGGGGGTGCAGATAGGTGGCAAAGTGGATAGAGCACCGGCCCTGGATTCAGGAGGACCTGAGTTTAAATCCGGCCTCAGACACTTGACACTTACTAGCTGTGTGACCCTGGGAAAGTCACTTAATCCCAATTGCCTCACCAAAACAAAAACAGAAACAAAAAACAAAAAACAAAAAACCAAAGAGGGAAGGGGATGAAATTTCAGGAAGAGAGGAAGGCTCTGCTCCTTTCCTCTGTGGTCATTTTATATACTGGAAGGAGCAGAAAAGGAAAATGTTGTGTGAAACATGGAAAATTGAATTGAGGTGAAACACCAATGGTTCTTAGGACTGGAGAGAAAACAGTTGCTCACATACACAAAGACTGAAGGATGTGAGTGAAAGCAGGTCTGAGGCAAATGCTGACTGAAGCTAGAGATGGCTGCTGGGCACCCTTTTCTAGTAAGTTAATTGCAATAAGACTGTTTTCAGACGTTGAAGTTGATTGCTGAGGACCTTGGAATCAAAGAACTGTTGGGGAACTATGGAAAACTTTTACCTTAACTCCTGGTGTCACATATGACAGAAGTGTTTATGTTGGGGCTTGGCCCTGTTACAGGTGTGTCACGGCACATGAAGAGGCCCTGATTTTAGGCATTAGACTCTGGATAAGAAGTCACCAAGAAGATTCTGAGGAGCTCTGCTGGAAGCCAAAGTCTGAACCCAACCCCAATGCAAACTGAGCTATTTTCCCTTAAAAGATAATGAGACCTAATGAGATCTTTCTCAGGACTGCCCTAAAGACAGAGGATCCAATCAGAAAGACAGAAGGAACTGAGGAGATGTAAAGACCAGGCAGATTCAATCTGGCAACATGAGCTTTCTCAATAATGAGTTTTCTGGGGAAGGGAAGCATGATAGAGGGGGCCCGAGAAGTCCAAAAGCAGGAGAGCTGATGCAAAGTGGGGAGGCCATTGGAGCGAGAGGTTACATGGGCATGAATTAGAACAGTGGCCATGTGACTGGAGAGAAGGGGATGTACAAGATAGATGTTGTGGAGATAGAAATAACAAGAATTGAAAACTGGCTGCGTATGTGGAATGAGAGGAAGGAAAAAGATCCAGGATGACTACAGGATTGTAAGCCAGGGTGACTGGGAGGCCGTTGGTGCTTTTAACAGAAAGAGAGACTTCAGAAGGGATGGTTTTGGGAAATGCTGCATGCAGGACAGATTGCAGAATAGGAGGGGCGGGGCTGAGCCAATCTGAGAGTCATCAGAGGCTGAGTCTTTATCATGAAACAAGATTCCAATAGAATACACACAGTATAAGGATGTAGAAATAGCTTTGGTATTCCTATCACTCATTCTCAAACACTGCCTGTTCTCTCTCATGTGTACCTAAGGAAAGAGTGCCTGGGAAACACTGCACTGGGTGGGTCCCCTCCTCCCTCTTCCCCTCCTCCTTCTTCCTCTCCTCCTCCCTCTGCATTCTTTCTCTCCCTGCTGCAGGCCACCTGTGCAGCAGATTCTATCACAGCACTGCAGTTGTAGGGTTTGTGTCACTAAGGGCAAAGACCACCATGGGCTCCCACACTATTGGGAAGCTTGCCAAAGACTGGGCTTGGATAAAAGAAAACACTAACTACCCAACATGACTAAGCCAGTTAACACAGAGACACATGCAGGACCAGCAGCATAGCTCAGAGACAGACCGACAGACAGCAAGACCAGCAGCATAGCTCAGAGACAGACAGACAGACAGCAAGACTAGCAACACTGAATACAAGGAAAGAGTAGAACATCTTTAGACATGGAGCCTAGGACTTTGAGCTAGAAGGAATTTTTGAGATGTCCTAGTCTAAGCCCCTCATTTCACAGAAAAGGAAACTGAGGGCTGGAGAAATTAAGTGACCTGCCCCAAATCACACCAATTTTTGTTAGTAGAAGTAAGAATTCAAACCCACCTTTCTTACCTCCAGGAAAGAGGCTGGGAGTTAAGGTGCCTGCCCTGGTCAGGGGGGAACCTCCACCCTTTCCTTGAGCTATCAGGGAGAGGCCAGGGAGGCCTCCTGCGGCAGGCAGCCAACAGGGTAAAGGCTTCTCCACCTTCCAGATCCTCGGGGACCCTGGCTGTAGAATCGCCACTTTAGCAGTTGTCAGCCAATGGAAACGTTGGCGCCTACTGTGGACATTTACAAGCTCTCTCTGTCTCTCTCTGTGTCTCTGTCTGTCCTTTTCTCTGTCTCTCTCCCTCTCTTTCTGTCTCTCTCTCTGTCTCTCTCTGTCTCTCTGTCTCTGTCTCTGTCTCTCTGTCTCTGTCTCTCTGTCTCTCTGTCTCTCTGTCTCTCTCTGTCTCTCTGTCTCTGTCTCTCTCTGTGTCTCTGTCTGTCCTTTTCTCTGTCTCTCTCCCTCTCTTTCTGTTTCTCTCTGTCTCTGTCTCTCTGTCTCTGTCTCTGTCTCTCTGTCTCTCTCTCTCTGTCTCTGTCTCTCTGTCTCTCTGTCTCTCTCTGTCTCTGTCTCTCTCTGTGTCTCTGTCTGTCCTTTTCTCTGTCTCTCTCCCTCTCTTTCTGTTTCTCTCTGTCTCTGTCTCTGTCTCTCTGTCTCTCTCTCTCTGTCTCTCTCTCTCTCTCTCCCTCTCTTTCTGTTTCTCTCTCTGTCTCTCTGTCTCTGTCTCTGTCTCTGTCTCTCTGTCTCTGTCTCTCTGTCTCTCTCTCTGTCTCTCTGTCTCTCTGTCTCTCTCTCTCTCTGTCTCTCTCTCTCTGTCTCTCTCTCTCTGTCTCTCTCTCTCTCTCTCTCTCTCTCTCTCTCTCGCTCTCGCTCTCTCTCTCTCTCTCCCTCTCTCTCTGTGTCTCTCTCTCACACTTCCTGGAGGGGAAGGAGGCCTTCCTCCCCCCACCCTTCCCCCCACCTTGCAGGCACTCATATGGTAGCTGCTCTATATCACATATGCCTATTTTGCTGTGTGTTCCTTTTCCTGAGCACCGGGGACCAACCAGCAAGGCTGAACTGGATATGGCAGCCTGAAAGGCAACCTTCTGAGTTTGATACTGGCAGATGGAGTTGGGGGCAGGCCATTCCCTGGAGCTATTGCAGCAGTTCTTGGAGAAGACATAGGGCTGATCCCAATCAAGAGTCCAAACACAGAAACTATAAAGAAGACCTTTCTGGTGCTGGCTTTGTTGTGTCCTGGACCCCTCTGGCATTCAGTCTGGTGAACCTAGCCACTCCTCACAATCATGTTTTTGAATGTAAGGCCCTGGAGTCAAGACGCCTGGAGCAGAGAAGACCTGAGTTCAAATCTGTCCTCAGACATTTCACACTTACTAGCTGTGTGACCCTGGGCAAGTCATTTAACCCTCATTGCCCTGCAAAAACAAAAACAAAAAACACAATGTAAGAGCTATAAAAAAAAAAATTCCCAGCCAGTATTTCCTTTAATCATCAACTATAACTACTGACTTCTCCACAAACTCTGGAACCTTAGGCCCACCAATGAGCTCTCTCAGGATGGACAACAAAGTGTTAAGGGTTAAAATTCTAGCTAAACTGTCTAAAATATCTAATGAGTGGTCGCCAATAAATTATAAGCTTTAGCAAGAGTTAGACTTTTAAGCATTTATTAAGGAGAATAAGAATTTGGTAAAGAGAGAGAAAAAGGCCTAGATTTCTATCTATTAAAGGGAGAGCACATTTCTAGCTCCCTTCTCCACTAGAGTCCAGAGGAAAAGAGCGTGAGATCGAGCGCCCGTCTCTTCCTTCCTCCTCCCACTAGTCCGCGTCACTTCCTGAAGCCTGGTCTTGCCCTCAAAGACCTTTGCTTCATGGGCAGAACTCTTCTACAGTAAGTATCCAGCAGGTGGCGTCATTCCAATCGTTACAAAAGTCTCTCAGGAATTATCTTCAGACATTTTCTTTGCTACATATCTTCTCCAAGCAATTGAGTTAAATTCATCTCCCTCAAAATGTCTCTTCAGTCTTTCTGAAATGTGAGAGTTCACTCAGTCTCTCAGGAAAGAAGTTCTCTTAGTTCTTTCCCTTAGAACCTCCTACAGACTCTCACAGCCCTGGCGGGTAACCCTTTGCAGAATGACTATTAAACTATGTCTCCATAAGGTTCTATTTCATTTTAAAGATACAGTAATAGTATTCATAGTCTCTGATGGAGGGGACACAGAAGCTAGAACTATGTAAGGAAGAACTTCTTAACAATTAGAGCTATCTGAGAGAAGAACAGACAGAAGTAGGAAGTAATGGGCTTCCTCTCCCTAGGGTTCTTAAGGCATATTAAAGAACATATTCTCACTAAAACAGATAACAGCAACACAACAACACTACAACTCACTTTTTACAGCAATTTAAGATTTGCAAAGCACTGAACTTATATAATCAATCAATAAGCACTTATTAAACACCTACTGTATGCCAGACACTAATGACCAAAATGAAATGGGCCCTGCTTTCAGAGAGATGGCTCCTATCAGGAAAAAGAAAGTAGGCACATGTTTACTTATCTTATATATCTCATTTGGCCTTCACAACCTAGCCATGGGGAGGGTGAACTTGTGTCCATTATTATTTCCCTGTTTTACTGATGAAGAAACTAAGAATAGGAGAAATTAAATAAATAAAAAGATAGATAAATGAATGAATAGATAAATAAATGAATAAATAGATAAATAAATAAATAAAGGATGCATGAATAAACAGACAGATGGATGGACGGACAGATAGATGGATGGATGGATGGATGGATGGATGGATGGATGGATGGATGGATGGATGGATGGATGGATGGATGGATGGATAAATGAATAAAGGAAGGAAGGAAGGAAGGAAGGAAGGAAGGAAGGAAGGAAGGAAGGAAGGAAGGAAGGAAGGAAGGAAGGAGGGGAGGGAGGCAGGGAGGGAGGGAGGAAGGAAGGAAGGAGTAAGTAAAGCCCAAAGTCACAACAGCTACTCAGTGTTTGAAGCGGCAGTCCAAATCTAGCCTTCTACCCTTTAGTCTTCTCAGGAACTGTGCTCGGTGCTGATTAAGGGGCAGCTAGGTGGCACAGTGGGGAGAGCACTGACCCCGAAGATAGGAGGACCTGAGTTCAAATCTCACCTCAGACACTCACTATTTGTGTGACTATGGACAAGTCACTTAACCCTAACTGCCTTAAGATATTCAGGGGCCATCTCCAGTTGTCCTGATATACATCTTGCCACTGGAC
This sequence comes from Dromiciops gliroides, assembly GCF_019393635.1. Classification (NCBI taxonomy): domain Eukaryota; kingdom Metazoa; phylum Chordata; class Mammalia; order Microbiotheria; family Microbiotheriidae; genus Dromiciops; species Dromiciops gliroides. Next base: position 695,864,379 of record NC_057862.1, read on the forward strand.
CCAGATAACTCTGGAAGAAAGACTGAGGCTGCTGACCTTGCACAGCCCTCCCTCACTTAAGTCCCATTCTGTGCAAATCATGACATCCCCCAACACCACGGTCCCCTTGGAGAACAAGGACAAACAGCAGCTCATTGCTGATTATACAGGGACAAAATAAGTGCCCTAGGGGTTGCCTTCTCCTGGAAGCACTGGAAGTCCCTTTTCCAACTCTGAGCTTCTGCAGATTCTAAGGTCCATCCTATTACCCTTTAGAATTGAGAAGGCACCTCCCATCCCAATTTGTGATCACCTCCACCATACCCCCATCTAAAGGAGACTAGAGCCAGGTATTAGTCATGGTGAACTCAAACCCTGGCATCCTCCAGACTCTTTAGCTATAGCATTTGCTTGGCCTTTCTGAGCCTAAGCAAATTCTGGGAGGGTAAGGGGGTGTTAAATGAATTAGAAGAGATACAACTGTTGATTCACCATTTGCAGGGAGCAAAAAAGCAGATAATATTGGAGGGGTTAAGGTGCTTAGCCTTACATAGTAGTAGGTTCTTCAATAAATGCTTGTTCCCTTTCCCAATCCAAAATAAAGAAATGACCCCCAAATTACATGGATGGGGTTTTAGAAGGAATGTCCTTAAGGAGCAGCTCATAGAGCTGATCTCTGCCTTCGCTGTTTTAGGCCTCAGTTTCCCTTTCTGTTGTGACAGCCAGGATCTAAGGTCCCATCTTGCCTCAATATTCTGTCCTTTGCAGGTGCAGGAGTCTGATGGCCCAGGCCACAGTCCTGAGGAACACGCATAAAGGCTGCCACTTGGTTCCCTTCTGGAATCCTAAGAAAGGATGAGCCACTTGTCCATGACTAATCAGACAGACACTGTGTGGCTTGGAGAGTCTCACACCCATCTGAAGGACCGCAGCTTTCCCAAAGCATTTTCACGCCTACTTCAGTCACAGCCGAAAGATTTGGAGCTGCTCCGTCTGCGGGGACCACCTCAGTGTATCACAAAGGAACGGGATGGAGGGAGGCCCGGAGAGGGGACCTCACTTGAAGCAGGTCAAGCAGGCTGTAAGTGATAGACCCTGCATTCCAGTGGAGGCCACTCGTGGGGCCTCGACACTGCAGCCTGGGGCCTGCTCCCAGTCAGCCGGGCCTCTTAGGAGTGTTAGGAGCTAAGAAAGGCAATCAGGGCTATTGGGTAAACAGGACTCTGGGTCTGCCCTGTGCCAGGCACTGTGCTAAGCTCTGGGGGCACAAAGGAAAAAGAGAAAATGATTCCTGTTCTCAAGGACCTTGCCTTCTACCAGGAGAAAACAATACAGAGACAGAAGAGAAAATGCAAACTAGCATGAGGGGACGGGGACCAATGGGAAGGGGGCTGGCCTTCAGGAAAGGTTTGTATGGGAGCTGGATAGAGCTGGAGCTAAGCCTGCAGGGGTCCTAAGAGGCAGAGGGGGAGTGGGGTCTTATTCCTGGCAGGGGAGCAGCCAAAGGTTCCACCAGGCCGGGCCAAGGCTGGCTTTTCCACAAAGCTGTTGAGAGTGAGTTGGCTCAGAGAACTAAGGCTCTGGGCATTGGCATGGCCTCCTAGTGTCCCGAGGACCAAAAGCCAGGGCCCAAAGAGACCGGCAGACCAGCATGAGCAGCACAGAGACAGGGATGCCTTGGCCGAATCCTGCCACCATGGCTAAGTAAACTTCAGTTGGTTAACTGCCTCACGGTCAATGGGTGTCTCCTGCCATTCCACTCTGAAAGTGGAATTCAGACTGGCCTGAGGCTGGACAAAGTCATGGAGGAGAGATAGAATGTCGTGTATGGAATAGTGAGCAGGTCAGTTTGGCTGCAGGCTATGTGCTGTGTGGGGGCTACTCTTTGAGAGGTGCACTGGAGATAGACTGTGAAGCTTGGTTTTGTTTCAATGACAAAAGAGCTTATATTTTATCCTGAAGGTGAAAGGGAGTTGGGGGAAGAATGTGGTAATAGCCATGCTTTAGGAATATTCATTTGGCAACTGTGTAAAAGATGAATCCCTGGAAGGGAAAGACTAGAGGCCAGGAGAAAAACTGAAGGGAGAGAGAAAGGGACCTATTGTGGGTGGGAGGTGATGAGGACATGAACTTGGGTGAGGGACCCAAGGGGCTGGATGACAGAGCTGCTGTGGAGGCAGAAATGGCAAGATGTGAAAACTGATTGGAAACAGGCACGAGGACTGAGTGTGAGGAAGGAGAACGAGACGATGCTGACATTTTGAACCAGGGAAGGTGGGCAAATGGTGGTGCCCTCAACTGACACGAGGACACTCAGAAGAGGGCTGGGAGTGAGACTGGGAGGGGGAACTGGGAGCCTCCCTGACTTGAAGGATGATGAAGGAGAATGGCCTTCTTCCTCATGTCCACCTGAAAAATGTTTTTGTAGGCCCAGCTCTCTGCTACGTGGATTTCCTCCTTCCTAGATCGCCAGAACACCAGTCCTCCTGCCCTCCATTTCCATGGAGCCCTTTGGACAGCACCTTTGCACGCCGCCTGGCAACGCCCCGGTCTGTGCATGTTGAGATCCCCCACTGGGCCATGAGCTTCTTGAAGGCTTGGCATACTTGGGGTTCATTGGCTCGGCTCTTCATAGCACTTGGGAATGTTTTATGCTGAGGAAATGCCACCCATCTGTAACCACCCTTTAGGGTAATTGGGCACCCCTCACCCACTGCTCTGCCAAGTGTTCATTCATGCTCCTGCCCCCATATTACCCCCATCTAAAATATGGTCCTTGTCATCATCGCAGTGCTTGGCAGAGGAAAGAACATACCAATGCCTGAGTGACCTTAGGCCAGTCATTTCCCTTCTCTGGACCTCTGTTTCCTCAGCTATAAAATGAGAATGTTGGAATGGATGACCTTCAAGGCCCCTTCCTGCCCCAAAGCCCCTAATGTTTTGTAAGTTCCTGCTGGAGCAGGCTCGGTATCTTCAGGAACTAGACTCGAGGATAGGCTACATAAGTGCCCATCAGGAATCCCATCTCCCCAAAGGGTGTTCCATCCCATCTCTGAGCTCTTAGGAGGCAACACAGTGCCACCAGAATAGCCCCTGGCCTCCTGGCAGCAACGTCGCTCCTCTTTCTCTGGTCACCAATGACACTGAGGTGCCTTTATTATCTTTCTGCCCAGAATGGAAGAGAAGCCCGTGCCTCAAGGTCCAAGCAAAGGCTCCCTGGCCCCTTGGCAAGGATGCGGCAGAGGCCTTCCCGAGTAGGCACAGCTGAACCAGCTGGCTTCTGCTCCAGCCCTGAGGGGCACCTCGGTGGTCCACGGGATAGAGTGGCAGGCCCGGAGTCAAGAAGACTCATCTCCCTGAATTCAAATACTGCCTCAGCCCCTTACTAGCTGTGCAACTGGGCAAATCTCTTAGCCCTGTTTGCCTCAGTTTCCTCGTCTGTAAAATGGGCTGGACGAGGAAACAGCAAATCACTCCAGTATCTTTGCCAAAAAAACCTGGGTCATGAAGACTTGGACGTGACTGAAGAACCACCACCACCAGCCTGGAGAGTCTGTTCAGTTTTTGAGAGCCCTTCATTTAAGAATAGGCCTGTGGGCTTTGTTCTGCCAGCTTCCTAGCCGGGCAGATGCGGGGCACCCAAAGGGTGGTCCGAGCGCGGAGGGAGGGCAGGCAATAGGGGTCGGGGATATGTCAGCATTGGGGGAAAACCCGATGGGGGGGGGTGAGGGAATCTCATCGGCCTTCTGATTGGTGAGGACCGCTGTCTCTCCGCCGGACATCGCTACGGATTGGCGGGCTCTGGGCCCAGGTGTCCAGGCTGCCCTTGCCAGGCCTTACTGCTTGAGGGCTGAACATCGAGAGAGGGGAAGGGATGTGTCAAGGGGGGACCGAGGAGCTAGTCCAACTGGGGATGTCCAGCGGCCTCAGCGGCCCTCCGTCCTCGCCGGGGGGCGCAAATGGACGCATCGCCCGGAGGCGACACAAAATGGGGGCTGCCGAAGCCCCCTCCTTCGAGGCGGACTCCGCCCCCTTCTCGAGTCTCCTTCCGCGTGCTTTGAGTGTCAACGGGAAACAGAGAGATCCATAGATCCATTTTGCAGATGAACAAACTGAGGCGGATAGCAATTGAGGGACTTGCCCAGGGTCACACAGCTGCTCAATGGCGGCGGCCATTTGTTTTGAGTTGAGATATACGCTTCCTTAAAGGTTTCCAAAACATCATTTTTTTTCATCACCATTTCCCCCCTAATCCTCCCCCTCCCCCCATAGCTATTGTTTTCTTCCAAGTTTCCGGATGAGAAAAGTGACAGAGATTAAAAACGTGGCCAGGGTCAGCAGGCTAGTAAGCGTTTTAGGTAGGACTTAAAAGTCGAGCATTCTTTGAACTGCATCTCTTACCTCTCAGACGTTACATATTTTTGCACCCTGGCTCACTCCAAGAGATGTTGAGTCCCCCTCTCCAATACTGGTGCTGACAGAGGGGGGACTATGATGAAAAGGGGGAACGAACCTGATGATGTTGTCAGAAAGGAAATTGACGTGACTGCCATGGGGAGGGTGTCCGGTGAGTAACTGAGGAGAGGCCAAGCAGGAGCTTGGATGCCAGTTTTAATCACAGCTTCCGGGAATAGATTTAAGATTAGGGAAGTATAGAGATCCTCTAATCCCATTTTGCAGATGAGCAGATTGAGGCAAATAGTTAAGAGACTTGTGTGCAGGGGCACAGCTAATAAATGTGTGAGGTTGTATCATACAAATACCAAATAATTTTCTCTGGAGGTATGGGGAGGCTAACTGGAGATCTGGTTAAAAAAAAAAAAAAAGAATAGGCCTGTGTCAGGGGCAGCTAGGGGGCGCAGTGGATAAACCACTGGCCCTGGATTCAGGAGGACCTGAGTTCGAATTCGACCTCAGACACTTGACACTTACTAGCTGTGTGACCCTGGGCAAGTCACTTAACCCCAATTGCCTCACCAAAAAAAAAAAAAAAGAATAGGCCTGTGTCCCCAAAAACTCCAGAAGGAAACCCAGCCCTGCCCACCCTCCTCATCCATCCCACTGGAGCCCCTTCTGCCTTGGGATTCACATGTGCCCTGAGGCCAGGTTTCACGTCACTTAGGAAATTGAAAAGGAACCATGAAATTGCTTTTTGGTGCATTCTAAGCAACTGCTTAAAAGCTAAAACAAAGCCCAACCCTCCTCCTCCCTAGGATGGTCCCCATCTCAAACCCTGCCTGCTCTCAATGGGCCACCTTCCCTAGGGACTGTCCGCTCTCCTCAGCAAGGCCCCTCTGACCTGAATCCTCCTGCTCTCTGAGGCACCCATGGTCCAGTGCCAGGCTCCCAAAGTCAACCAAGCCCAGGCCATCATGGAAGAAAGGAAAGGAGAAAGAGCACACCCAATGTCTTGGAGGAGCCAACATGTCCTAGGGTACAGAAATTCCAGGAGAGAGGCCTGGCTCTTCAAAAAGCAGAGCCATCTCTCCCACCCATTCCACCAGAGGCAGGCCTGGCAGGATGAAGGGTGAATCCCCTCCTCCCCATTTCTCAAACAAAAGAAGCCCTACCTGAGGCTACTCCCCATTTATCAATGGCACATGGAGTCCCTAAAGCAATCTCAAGGCTCTAGGGGTAACCCTGAGCCATTGAAGCTCATGAGCTCCCGTCAGTGGGGCCCCCTTTGAATAATCAATGAGTGAACCAGAGTTTTAATTTGCTTTTATGAAGGGTGTTGAAGGAAGACTAAGACCTCCATGTGAGGGCTCATGCACCTTTGGTATCCAACCAGTCACCTGGCTCTCACCTGTGGTTTCAAGAAGCTGTAGCATGTCCATCAGATGGGCTAAACCAAGCTGAGTATAACTGCTGAAGCAAGCATGTGAAGACGTCCATCGGCAGAATGGGTGGAGGAGAACAATTTTGTTTCAATGATTAAAAAAACCATTGGAAGCGGGTGATGTGAAGCTCTCAGAGCTTGGTCAGACATCAAAGACACCAAGGTTATCCACTGAATCCCAGGCCACTACTAGTCGTCCTAACTTTTGTCCTGCCACCGGACTTGGATAACTCTGGAAGAGAAAGCAAAGCTAACTTTGTGCAACTCTGTCTCACTTCAATCCAATTCGTGCATAAATCAAGGCATGTCAGATGTCACTGGTCATGTTTGAAGACAAAGGACAAACAACATTAACAGGTATTTGCAAAAGTAGTTACAACAGTTGGTATGAAACATTCCCACTTGCTCTCCCCTTGCACAAGAAAGGTCATTGGGGTGGATGGGCTCAAGCTTAGAGACCACATGGGACAAAGATATAACACAGCTCCTCTTTTCAGGGCACGAGCTGGAGCTGCTTCACCGTGAGGCTGGTCCATCATTGAAATGCCAAATTCAGAACCAGCTCCCTAGGGTGTCACTGATTGTTTCCAGCCAACCACAAAAGGTTTCCTGTCTGGCATCTTCTGCCTTCATTCATTCATACTTAGTTTATGATCTATAATGACTGACAGAGATGTCTAGGAATTGGTCACATCTATTTCACACCTTTGAGTGATTCTGTAATTCGAACAAGTGTCCTCACCTGACAACACTGTCAGAGTGCAGAGCATCTTGCTAATTATATTCACTGGAGTTGAGGGGTATTCAGGGACACCCCCCTGTGTCAAATGAGGTTGGACTAGATGACCTCCAAGGTCCATTCCAAGTCTAGATGTAGGACCCCCTGATTTAAGAATCACGAAACAGAGCTGGGTGGAGGGAACCATGGAAACCGACAGAAAATCCAAGCTCTTCAGACTTGAGTAATCACTTGCTAACCTTGGACCTCTATTTCCTTATCAGTAAAAGGGAGCAGTGGACCAAATACTTCTAAACCCAGGGAGCTATGAGCTGGGTATTTGTGGACAGAGCCAGGAGCCCAGCACAACAATTATCAACCAATAGCAGTTTATTGTGTTAAATGGCTTGCCCAGGGTCAGAGTAAGTATAAGAGGCAGGATTTGAACTCAGGATTTATTGACTCCAAGTTCTGTACCTTTTAGCACTATGTTTCCTCTCAAGGTCCTGGAATGTACCGCCTCAGTGTGTTCCACTCTGCCCTTCATTGGCAGCTTGGCAGGTTCAAGGGTATAAGGATTCCCTAAAAGGGTAGATGTTAATTTCTAACCATAAACCCATCGCCATCACCACCATTGGCATCACCACCATTGGCATCACCACCTCCGCCACCATCATCACTTCCACCACCATCACCGCCATCACCGTCACCCCGATAATAACTCCTTATACTTATGTAGCACTTAGGGCTACAAAGCATTTTCCCTCACAGCTCTGTAAGTTGGGGCAGAGGCGGGTGGACAGAGGCCTTCCAATGACCCCCTCTGCTTTTCCTTCCAGGCATTCCCAGTATCAGTTATCCGGGCCCCCGCGGGGTCCAAGACATAAAAAGGGCTCAGAGCTGCTGCTATCACCCATTTTCCTTTCTTTTCTTTTTTTGCAGAGGAAGAAGCTGAGGCTCATCGAGGGGGCCTGTGACCCGCCCAAAGCATCAGCAGCGGGATTTGAACCTTTGTCCTAGGAACGGGAGAGGCCAGGGCGCCGACGCAGCAGCGGCCCCTGGCGGCCGTGGCGGGGCCGCGGCGCATGCTCCGCTTCCTCGGCGGACCGGGCTGGGTCACGAGGGTGAGGCGCGGCAGGAGCGCCGGCGGCCTCTTCCCGCTTCGCGTGCGCAGGTGCGCTCTGCAGAGGGGGCGGGGGCGGGAGAAGGCGGGGGCGGAGGCTGGGGGCTGGGGGCTGGCGCTAGCGCGCCTGCGCACTGAGCCCAACCCAGACTGTCAGTGGGATCTCGGAGCCGAGCCGCTGCAGAGACCGAGCGCGAGCTCGAGCCGGAGCGCGATCGGGATCGCGGGCGCGGGCGCGGGCGCGTGCTGCGGCGGTGGCGGCGGGGTCCGGGAGGCGCGCGCTGAAGAGGACTAAGCGGCTGCCGCTGCTGCTGCTGCTGCAGAAAGCGAGCGAGCCGAGCCCGGGACGGACGGACCGGCGGCGGGACCGGCGTACGGACAGACGGGCGGGCGGACGCACGCAGCATCCCCCGAATAGCAGACACCACTCCAAGCCCCTGAGCCCCGAGCTGCGGAGTGCTTTGATTTGCACCGAGTGGCAGTCCGTGCGTGCCCAGCGCTCCGACCGGTAAGTGCCCAGCGCCAGCTAGTCTTCCTCCTTGCCTCCTTCCTCCCTCCTTCTCCTCCTCCTCCTCCTCCTCCTCCTCCTCCTCCTCCTCCTCCTCCTCCCGGGTGCGCTTCTGCATGTGCGACTCTGCGCAGCGCGGCCAGCCCAGCCTGGGGAGGGGACGGGGGGTGTGAGGCTGTCCGCCCCATCCGCCCGGGGCTGGGGGCTGGGGGATCGGCAGGAAAGCCCGCCTGGGGATGAAGAGGGGGGTGTTATTGCAGGGTCCGCCTGGGAGCCAAGCGAAGACGACGAGGAGGCAGGGAGGGACCTCAAACAATTGGGAAGGGAAAGGGGGGGCTGCCTTTTTTAGGGAAGGGGGTGTCATAGGCGAGATCTCAGGATGCCTTTGTAGCCGATTTATAAATAGACCCATTTCTTCCGCACGTTGGATCCCCCAATTAGGGATCGGGCAAGTTTCCCGGGGGCTGCGAGAACTAACGAGCCCTCGATGGGACGGACGGCTTGGTGGTTTGCAGTCCGGTGTTTGCCCGCGTGCTGGTAGCTGGGTCGCTGGCCCCGGGGTCTGTCAAGCCACCCGGAACGGGCCAGGCAGCGGCGGGGTGGGGGGGGGGGGGAGGAGGAGCAGATTCAGGGGCTGGGCGTCAGGGATCGCCCAGGAGGGAGCCGGGATCCGACTCTGGCTCCTCATCCCTCGCCAGCCCTGCGAGGTGACTGCTGGGGGTTGTCGCGCGGGGATTTTCTGGGCGCTGGTGGCTCGCGCGCGTGATGCCTGAGGGTCTGCTGTGTGGCTTTGTCAGGAGCAGTATGCCGCGCTGGGGTCGCAGAGGCTCAGGGGCTCGGAGGGAGATGGAGGAGCAGCCGCAGAGGCAAACGCCTCGGAGAGCCCGAGGGGTTACCTGCCCGCCCGGTGGAGCGTAGTGGGCTCGCCTCCCGCCCGCCTTGTTGTTGTGGGCTTGCCTCCCGAAATGCGCTTCCCCGGCTCCCGCCCGACACCTAGCTGCGCAGGGGGATGGGCTGCCAGAGGAGCCAAGGTCATTTGGGCTCGGGAGCTGGGGAGGTTCCGTGGTGCCCAGCGAGAGCAGCCCTTTCTCGCAAGGTCAAAGGCAGCCGGGATGGGAGTCCTCCTGCTGAAAGCGGACCAGGCGGAGAGACGTTAGGTAGGGGGAGGGGGGAGCTTGGTGCAGGCGCCCGCAGATGATGGGCTGAGATTGCTCTCGCTGCATGGACGAGTTACCTGGAGGATGGCTGGCGGCAGTCCTGTCCTTCTGGGCTTAAAAGCCACCATCGCGGTGGCTCTTGTGGCCCAGGGGAGAAAACGCAGATCCTGGGGAGGGGGAAGTAAAGGGAAGAAGAAGAAGAAGAGAGGGTTTGCTTGTTGAAGAGGATTGAGTCAAGTTGAGACAGATCCCCAGGGGAAAGGGAAGGTAGTGAATGCGATTGGGAACCTGGCATTTTACTGCTTAACCTTCTTACCTGGCTGCCCGGCTACCTGGCTACCTGGCTGGCCCTACCCTTCGTGCAGTCCGAGGCCGCCGGGGTCTGCCCCGTGCTCCCTGGGCTAATTCCACTCCCCCCTGTGCCCCGGGACTGAAGGCGGCTTCCAGGGAGCTTTTGGGAGAAGGTGCTAGGAACGGCTGTGTGTATGTGCGTGTGTGTGTGTGTGTGTGTGTGTGTGTGTGTGTGTGTACACGCACGTGTGTGCCTGTGCTCGTGTGCCTAAGAGGACGGCGCCATTCCAGCACTGAGCGCTGCCAGGGACCTTAGAGGCAGCATCTCCCATTCCCCTTCCCCCCATTTTACACTGGGGGAAGAGAGCGGGAGGAGGAAACTTGCCCAAATTGGGGGGGGGGGGGTGTTATATAACACTAGCTTACATTTGCAAAGCACTTTGTACCTGACCCGAGTGAGCGCCATGGCTCTGGAGGTTCCTTTCAGCCCCGTCATCTCGGATCCTATTCTCAGAGCGCTTTGGAGCCTTAGCTGGATCTTTGGGGCACCTCCAGGCACTTGCCCATCTTGTTCCTCCCTCCATAGCCCTCAAAGGATCTGCCCCCCGAATGTATTTCAATGGGTCCCCTCCAACTCAGCAAACCCCTTTCTGAGAAACAAAGGTTACTCATGCTAAGTGTGGGCCTTTCTCCTTCTCCCCAGGCAGCAGGATGGGGATGAAGCAGGGCAGCCTGTGGGCAAGGGGGCTTCCATGGTCACCACTAGAACCACGTCATGGGCAGAGGAGGACAATGCCAAGTAATAAGCATCCCCGAGTGGAATAAGTGAGAGGATGGGAGGACAGAGATGGGGGGGGGGGGAATGTGGTGCTTAAAGCCCAGGCATTCACTTAAGTGTTAGGGCTGGGGAAGAACTCTGGCTCTGTGGAGCACTGTATCTTCTGTTCAAGAGGAGGGTGGGATAGAACAAATAGTCTTGACCTGGGCTCCAGGAACCTTTTAAAGAAATAAAGAAATAACTTGAAATGTAGTGGGTTTCCTTTGTCATGTTATGCGTTTTATTCTATGCATTTCAAACATGGCTGAGGCTTCCCTGGGTTGCCAGAGGGTGGTCCAGGACATGGAAAGGTTAAGAACCCCTTGCCTAGATTCTCTCTAAGGGCCTGTCTTCAAGATGTCAGGTCTTGCATTTCCTGTTTGATTGGAATTCAGAATTTAGATATTCAATATGAATTCTTAGTTCTCTAAAGACATCAAGCGAGATTAGTCTCTGTCCATCTCCCATCCTAAACTCTTGCTGTCCTCCAGACAGGTTTTCTGTCCAAAAGAGCCAGGGGGTAACTCTCATTGCCCCACCAAAATATATATATATATATATAAATACAAAAGAGCCAGGGGTGGGACTGGGAGGCAGGGGAAAGAAGGTGAAAAAAAAAAACAAACAAACAAGCCAAAGAAAACAGAGCATTTGGAATCAGGGGAGCTGAGTTCGAATCCAGATTCTGCTGCGTTTCCATACAGCAAGGGGAAAGGACCAAATTATCTTTAAGGCCTTCAGCATGGTACAGGGGAGGAATTAAATCTCACCTCATTCACCTTCGTGATTTGGGGCAAGGCAATTCAAATCCCTTGACTAGCTAGTCTTAGAGATCCCTTGCTGACTCTGTTTGTGACCCAGATCCTGTGGTCTTGAACTCTTACAAGAACCGTTCTTCTCCATGGCAGCTTCCCCCTACCTTCACCCAACCCATCTCACTAATACCTGATCCCAGTCCCAAGCTAATCACATTCTATTTGCTGGGGATTTTCTGAGAGAAAAGAAAAATTCAAAGCAACCTGCAGGGCAGAACCAATAGTCCCTTTCCCTACCTCTCTCTGCCCCGCAGTGAGGGGAGATAGTATGTCCTGCCTGCAAGGCTGGTGAATCACCCAGATAGGGTGGGCTCACCTGCAGAGATGCAGGAGTGATGCAGCCGAACCAGCATCCTGCCAAAGGCAGCCTCAGTAAACTGGCTGCCTGACTACCCCCTCCCCACAGAGAGGTGGGGAGGGGAGGTGAAGGACGAGGAAGAGAGAGGAGGAAAAGGAGGTCGGAGAGGGAGAGGGAGGGGAGAGGAAAAGAGAGGGGAGAGGGAGGCGGAGCATTACTTTGGGGTAAGGAAGGACATTGTGTTTATCCCTTCAGGGACAATACAGTTTCCCAGGGATAGAAGCATTTAGAACATGGGGGGTGGGGTCAAAGGCCCTCCCACATCTCCTTTACCAAGAGGTCAACTGAGATGCATCAAAGTTAAACATCTTACCTAAGCAGAGCCAGGATTTGCACACAAGTTCATTGGCTTCAAAAACAACATTCTCTCTCTGTGTGTCTCTCTCTGTCTCTCTCTCTAAAGAGTTTTTTAAAAGTTAAAGTTCTAGGTAAATTGTAGCTATTATTACTATTATCTCTCTGTATCTCTCCCCCTTCCTCTTTTCCCCCTTCTTCTTCACCCTTCCCCTTTTCTTCTTAATTGACACTTCTCTGTTGCTTCCTCCTCTTTCCTCCCCCTACTTCCTCCCTTTCTTCTCTTCCCTCTCTCCTTCCCCTCCCCTTTTCTGTATCTCTCCAACCTTCCCCCACTTCTCCCCATCTCTCTGCTAGTTACCTTCCCCCCTCCATGCATCCCATTAAGAAAATGCAATTAATCTCTAGAGGCTGGGGGGAAGGGGGGAGGGAATGTTTGTTTCCTTCTAAACTGAGCATGTGAGTGCAAAAATAGAGTCCTCAGTCTTTGATGAAGCCAGAGAGATGGTAACAGTCAAGTTTCCCAACTCAACACAGGCAGCAATTTGTAAACAGATCCCCCCCTTCCCTCCCCCACTCCCATATTAGGACTTGAAGGAATTCGGACAAGTCTACATCTTTTCCCCTGGAATCCTGCACCCTCCTGCTCTGTTGGTCTTACCTAGATGCTCTGGAATCAGTGAGCCCATGCAAAGGAGGCTGTTGTGGGGAAAGAGCCCCTGGAAGGAAAGTTAGGGACCCTTCTCACCAGCTGCCAACCACCCATTTCTATTCCCTGCTGCATATCTCATCCGTTATACACATTCTGGCCTCCTGTGTATGGAGAGAATGACTGGGTGCTTCTGGTGGAGGGAGACTACTTTGGGAGGAGTCGAGGATGCTGGAGGGGGCCTGAATAGTCAGCTCCAGCTTCCCTTGGGGAGGCCTTCCTAGAAGACCACCCAGGGATCCTGACAAGCCTCTAGCCCGCTGCCCTCCTGCAGTGATTGGCTACAAGAAGACCTCCTTTTCCTAAAGGCTTCTCTGTTTCCTCCCCCATCCCAGATACCTGGAAGGAGACAAACAGGAAACTCGATGGTATCCTTGCCAAAGAAGTAAAATCTCAGTCACCCAAGATTGGAATGGACCCAGAGTGCAGGACCACTGCTTCTTCCCAGCTGGTTCTGTTACCTTGGCCAAGTCATCTCCCCTCCCTAGGCCAGTTTCCTCACCAGTAAAACTGGGGGTATGGAGAGGAATAGACTAAATGACCTCTGAAGGTCCCTTCCAGCTCTAAGCTCTTTGATCCCTCCCTCTGGCAAAGGTGCTAGCCAGTGCAAACATGCAGAATGGTGATAAATGAGAGCTTCCTTCAGGGAAGCTAGTCAAGGGTTAACCTTGCCCGAGTATAAATAGTAAGTCATTGATCTTCCTGGCGCTCTAGCAGTTAACTGGCAGGAGATCATTAGTAAAATAATACAGTTTCCGAAGGAAAATGCCTTTCCTTAATCCTCTTTAATAAGAACCTGCAGTCCCTGTGGGTAGAGGCCATCCTTCTTGCTCACTTGTCTTTATGCCTCCAGCCCTCTCCCTCCCCCTCCCCCATGGCCCAGGACTAGCCCTGGACCCTGCACTGAGTAGGAGCTCCATTAAATATTCATTGAGTCTTGTAAAGACCACAGAGGACTGGCCTGCCGGAGGTGCTTTGTGAATTTTAAAGCTGCACCATCAACCAAACATGCATTTATTAAGCACCTGCTGTGGGCCTGGCTATCTGTGATAAACTGAGGCTACAAAAACCCCAGAGAAGCCATCCTGACCCTCACAGAGCTGCCTTTCTATGGAAGGGGCAGCATTCGGGAAGATGATTGAGGAGGGTCGAGAGAGTGGTGACATCCCTAGAGCCAGGAAAGACTTCAACAGCAGGTCAACAGGGCACCTGACGTGAAACTGGGGGGAAGGTGGGACTCCAAGAGGAAGCAGTCAGGAGGGGCATGGATGACAGGGACAGGATGCTCAGGCTGGAGAGGACTTACTCACATTCCTCTCTTTCAGCTACAGGCTCAGGCTGCTGGGCCAAGAGCTGTAGTTGATCCCTATTCAGCAAATGAGGAAACAGGCTCAGGGAAGTTGAGGAACTATCCAAGGTCATGAAGCCAGTAAGTCACTTAGTAGGGATCCGGGCTCCGCCAGGTCGCATGTTCTTCTATTGTGTTGATCGATTCTCGCAACTTTTTGTCTGCCCTGGGAAAGAGATAGCAGAATCAGAGACAGACAGAGACACAAAGAGACACGATGGTTTCTCCCCCTAGATACTCTAAGATCCCCCTTCTCTGGTGCATCTCTGGGCTCTTGATCAAAGATGGGGGGAAAGCTATTTGGGGGATTAAATGTTAGTAATGTTCAGTTTCTAATATCTGTATAGAGGCATTCATTTTAATCCAGTTATAAAAGCTTCTCCTCCTTCCCTCTTCTTAGCAAATAAAGACATACACGTCATTTATATTTTTATAAGCATTGATGTCACTAAGCCAGTCATAGGAAAACACCAGCTTCTGTTTTCACTTGGGATCTTAGATCTAGAATGGGGAAAAAAACCTTAGAAACTATCCAGCCCAACCTCTTCCTTTTACAGATGAAGAAACTGAGGCCCAAAGAGATTCAATGCCCTGCCCAAAGTGATAAGTAGTGGAAGCATGATTTAAGCCGGTCATCTGGCCCCAGAGGTTCTGTACCAGCCTCAAGGGACATCACCCAGCCCAGGTTATCTAGTCCAGCCCCAACACTTTTAGAGATGGGAAAGAAGCCCTAGAGAAGGAAAGAGACTTGCCCACAGGCACCCACATGAAAAACAGCAGAGCTGGGAGTCACCCTCAAGGCCCAGGGCTCTTCCTTTGGCATCAGCTGGCCTGTTCTCCCCCACCCATAGGTAACTGTGTTCAGAGCCAAGGTGAGGATTGGAAAGTGCCCACACTGTGACAACCTCAAGGCCATCCTCGATGCTTTACAGTTTGTTTCTAAAGATAACGGCCATTCCCTCACGTGAATCAGAAGAGAAACATCTCCTTGCCTTGAGCCTGCACAGAACTCATTGAGAATTATATAAATGGAAAGATCCCGTGGATGCTGCAGAAACTCTCGTAATGAATGAGCCAGGGAAGGAATAGCAAATTGCCAAAGACTCTTCAGTGAAGCTTGGCACTAATAACCAGGTGTCTGTAGACATACTCAAGAGAAATTCTAGGCTCTTTGACAATAATGCACCCCTCCGAAGAGGAGTCATTGATTGAGAGCCTGAGGCCTTCCATGCACTGCCCAGACCTCACCCAGGAGCCCCAAGACCTGACCCACACCAGGACTTCCTGGCATGGCAGCCATCAGTAGGCTGGGGTGAAGACAAAGCAGAGAACAAGAGCTCAGACTTAGGAGCCCCTGCCCATGTTCTGAGGTTAGGGAACAGGACATTCTGAAGAGGATTGTGGAGAGGAGGATGACAGCTGCCATTTCTCTAAGGCTTTCGCATTTCCCAAACCCTCTTCATACAGCAACCCAGGACAGGGAGCACAAGAATTATGCCCATTTTGCAGAAAAGAAAAGTGAGGTTCAGCAAGGAGAAGGGACTCACTCCTGGTCACCCAGCAAATCCACTTCAGAGTGGGCATATGAGCCAGACAACACAGAGCCCTTTGGAGTCCTTGCCCCATTGTCTTCTCCCCAACCCCAAGCTGTCTTCCTAATAAAATCACAGAACAGAACCCTGGCCAGCTCCCTTCCTCCTCCATGGAGCCTTTCTTGATTCTCTCGGATTCCCTTGTGTTCACTGTGTCCCCTCCTTTTATGCTGCCACAGGCACTTTGGCCGCCTTCCTTAGAGTGGAATCTCCATGAGGGAGGCCTGTTTCCTCTGTTGTCTTTGTACCCTTACAGCTCAGAGCAGTAGATGCTTGTGGATAGATAGAACAGGTCATGCCTAGTCTAGATCCCTGCCTTTGAGATGTCTCCTTTCAGTTGGTTCTATAACCTCAAAGTCCCTATTTCTAAGACGGAGATAGAATTAGCACCTCCTTTGGCGGAGTCCTTGTCAAGACCAAATGGGAGAATGTATGTGATAAAGGATTTTGCGAGCCTTATAAGCGTGTCTTATGAGTATCAGTTATTATTTTAAATGTATGCGTGTCACGGGAAAACTTGGAGAGATGGTTGCTGTCCACTGATCAGGGGAGGTTCCAGGATGGGGGATGGCTCTTGGGATGGGCCTTGAAGGGATGCCCTGAGGATGAAATTTAGGTTAGAAAGGGTTTGGGCTTGGCAGCCTCTAGTCACTTGACCTCCCCACCACCACTCAGTTTCCTGATTAGTTAAATGAAGGGGTTGGACCAGATGACCTTAGGGCTGGGGAGGGGATCTTCCCTCTCGATTTCTGTGATCCCATAATAGTCAGGAGAGCCTGGCACCTCCAGTGCCCACTTCTCTTCTTGGCTACTCTCTGGTCTCTCTGGCCTTTCCCAGAGGCTGCATTCCAGAAATCTGTTTGCAAATGGAATTTTTAGCCTTCAATCCCATACCCTAATGGCCATTCAAATGCTCCTGGGGAATCCTTCCAGAGTGCAAATTATCCTCCCTGCCTCCATGCCTGGGGGCTCACACCTGTTCTGGAGGGTAGTCCCAGGGGAGTTTAAGCCCGAGGGAGGGCTTCCAAAGGGCCAGCTGCTCAGTGTTGACATCAGATAAGAAATCCTGGAGTGAGGGAGCACCGGCAGCTACTTGGGATCCTAACAGACCAGGAAGTGCCTGCCTTAATTGGCCAGACCCTGTTCTCAGCAGTGGGGAGACCCACCTCCCTTCAAGGGTCTTACAGTCCATCTACAGTAGGCAAGATGGAAACAAAGGACACATCCAAACATCATTCTCTCGGTAGCCCTCTCAGCTGGGCAGGGGCACAGTGAGGGTGGCATATGGCCCCCAAGATGTGCTGGGAGCCTGAATCCCTGAGGGGGAGTCCCAGAATCCCAGAGTCAGAAGAGAGGGATGTCACTGGCACTCTAGTGCAGAATCCCCGTATCGGACCTGATCTGCCCTTGAAGCCCCCCACTGAGGGGGAGACAGCCCATTCCCCTCTGGGAAACAGCCCCCACTAAGGAAGTTAGTGAGCCTATAGTAACTTCTGCAAATTGTTGCCATTTCCATTTGTTCTCCCCTGCGGGGCCAAATAAAGTTAGGCTGACCCCTCCCCTTTCACATCCCCCAGGGTCTTCTCTTCCCCAACTGAACACCCTCGGTGAATCATCCCCTGGCCTTCCTCATGTGGACATTCTCCAGCTCACCCCCAGAGCCCAGAACAGGGGGCCCAGCAGTGAATGCACACATCCCATGTGTGGTCGGGCCAGGGCAGAGTGCCCAGGGACTCTCCCTCCTTGTTCCTGAAAGTTATGCCTGTCCTCTATGGCCGTACACAAGGGGCTGGGCTTGATTTCCTCATTGAAATTGGCCACAGGATTGCTGTGAAACTCCCACGCCCAGGACTTGGAAACCTTAAGTGTCTGCTTGAAGCAGGAGCTTCCTGGGTGGCCTCAATATAGTGTTGGCACAGATTGAATTAGTAGTGGTCCACTCGAACCCCCAGATCATTTTTGGAACTACTATCTATCTGTATTTGTCTCCTCCCCATATTTGTATATGCAACATGTTTTTTTTTTTAATTCCAAATTTAAAATGCTTTTGCTTTTCCTTGTTGAATTTCATCTCGTGAGATTCAGCCTCAGCTCTGGCCTCTCAGATCCTTTCAGATGCTAGTTCTCCCTCCCTGGTTGGCATCATCTGCAGATTTGATAAAGATGGCGTCTGTACCATTGTCCCAGGAATGGAGCCAAGCACAGAACTCTGGGGTGCTTGGCTGGAAATGTGCTTCCAAGTTGAGATGAATGAACCATCACTGCACACTTCGAGTAGGGCTCCACCTCTACCACATCAAACTCTCTCCATCTTCTCCAGAACAATGACAGGAAAGCCTGTGGCAAGTCCTTTGCTAAATAAAACCTGGACAAACTGGATCTGCAGAAATTCCCTGATCTGCCCAGTTCACTAATCCTGTTCAAAATGAAAAATATGGTTAGACTGGTGTGACCTGTTCTTGATGAGGCCATGTTAGCTCTTTGTGATCGCCAGTTCATTTTCTAGGTTAAGACCTGGAGGGATGAGAAGCTCACTACCGTCCGAGGCAGCTGGTAACACTTTTGACTGTTCAAGGTTTAAGGAAATTGTTCCATCTGTACCCAGTCAAAATCTTTCTCCTCACAACTCTCCTTCCTGTTGCTCATTCCACCCCCACCCCCCACCCCGAGTCCCATTGCTCCTAGTTCAGCCATTCGGGGCAGACTAAAATAAGCAGAATCCTTCTTTCATATGATGACCCTTCAGAGAGAAGCACAGAAGGTCAGAGCTTCATAGGGCCTCCCTCTGAGCCTCAATTTGCTCCTCTGCAAAATGAGAGGATTGGACTCAGTGGCCCCTTCCAGTTGTGCCGTCCCCATGTTGTACAATCTGGTCCCACCGTGGCAGACTAGGACACAGCCCGGTCATGTTCAGTACAGCCAGTGAATGGAAGAGGCTGGTCTTGTGGCTTCAATTCCTTCAAGACTATCCCTGCACCTCTTCCTATTTGAAGGCTTTTAGCCAGGAGCAATAGTGGCTCAGGAGGAAGAAGGCATGGATTGCAATGCTACCTCAGTCCCTCTCTCACATGTAATCTTGGACTCCCTTCAACTCCCTGTTCCTCATCTGTAAAATGCAGGTAGATAGGTAGGGAGGTGGTGCCCTGGGCCTGAAGCCAGGAGGATCTGAGTCCCTACTCAGCCTCACACCCTTACTAAATGTATGACTTTGCCTCATTTTCTCCATCTGAAAAAGAGGGGTAATAGCACCTACCTCCCCCCAGTAGTTGTGAGGTTCATAAAGCATGTAATAGACCTTAACATTCTCTATAAATGCCAGCAATCGTTAGCAATCATGACCTATAAGAGCAAGAGCTGGGAGCAGAAAGGTCCCCCTCAGTTCTGACATGCCATGCTCTGGGTGTGCCCTTTGGAGACGCAACCTGAAAACCTGTGACTGGCAGAGGGGAAACTCCCCATTTAAGATGTAGTTTGGGGGTCCGGGCTCCTAAAACTACAGCTCGCTGGATTACTTCCATAAACACGTTTTGCTCCAAATGCTGGCATTGGCTAAGAGAAGGCAGTGAGACTTGAGGTCATAAAGCCTTCCCTCCATAAACCTGGGGCCCAAGGTCCATGAATAACCACAGTGTCTGTAGGAAGAGTGTGTACAAACTCAGAGTCCACACCCAGTGAAGCAAGCAGGTAGGGAATATACAGACACAGTTTCTGTTGCTCCTGAGCCTCAGCGACCTTTCTCTCCCCATGAGGCTTCCTGCTGCTTCCCCTCAGGCTGTGTCTCTGCTAGGAGGGCTGCCCCTCTGGACTGCCTGAAATCCACAATCAGCTCTCTTCTCTGCTGCCAAGGCTTTTGATTCCCAGCGACTGCCTACATGTGTCCCTGGCTGTCTGGAGTGTGTGTCCTTGTCCCCCTTCCCTGGGGGATCTCCAGACTGGCAGGGACTGTGACACTGTTCCTACCTCAAGGGTTTGCCACCTCTTGGAAAAGCAGTATAGAAGTAAATACAAAGTGACTTCCAGAGGCGCCAGCAATGAGGGACATCAGGAAAAGTCTGACATGGGGAATGGGCTTATGCTGGAGACGGGGATTTGCAGGTGTGGAGATGAGGACAAAAGGCATTCCCATCATGGGGGAGATGAGATGGTGTAGATGAAGAATAAACATAGAGTGGCTCAGCTGGAAGATAGAGTATCTGCTGGGGGAGCGATGTGTCAGCAGCCTGGGAAGGTCGGCTGGAGCCAGATGGCCAGGAAAGGAACCGATCTCCTATCTTTGGGGCAGTAGAAAGTCTCTTGAGCTGGGAAGTGACAGGGTAAGCCTTGTGCTCTAGGAATAATGATGTGTGGAGAATGCACGGGCCTCTAAGCTAGGGAGTCAGGGAGGCCAGGGAGCAGGCTGCTGCCCTAGCCCAGGGGAGATGTGCTAGGAGGTGAGATTCCAGTGCCTGTCTTCTGAGTCCAAATGCTTCTGGAAAAGGTTCTGCTGTTACTCAGGGCTGTAAAGTTTGCAAAACCCAGTGAGGGAGATGAGGCTATGATTATCCCCATTTCACAGATGAACCTACTCAGGCTGGGCAGTCACATAGCTCCTAAGTGTCAGAGGCGGAGAGATGAACTCAGAGTCTCCTTTCTCCCAGTCCATTGCCCCTGCCCACTGCCCCACCCTGGTAGAAGGAAGGCATTAGTGATTGGGGGGAGACTGGACAAGGCTGCTCTTGAGGTGGTCCTTCCCATCATATCCCCACATCCATACTGGCCCAGGGAGCCTGGGCCCTCTTCTTTTGAGGCAGGCATCCTGAAGGGGAGCCCAGGGCCCCCTCCCCAGCTCACTGGAAAGCCTGAAGGGTCCTGGAGGCCTATCACTCCTCAGCAGAGCAGTGAGGACACTTTCGTAAGTCAGATGATGAAGTTTTGGGTGGAAGGCTGAAGGAGGGGGGCCTGGATGTCCTCTGTCACCTAGGATTCACAGATTCAGAATTGAAAGGGGCCTTCAAAGTCATGGAGTCTAACTTTCCTATTTTACAGAGGAGGAAACTGAGGCCCAGGGAAATGAAATGACTTCCTTGAAGTAGCCCGGATCCCAAATGTCACCCTTTCCATCTCCAAGATGCTGGGATTGTAAACGGGGTCCCCTGCCCTTTCCTGCCCCACGCTTGGGCAGTGAAAAGTGGGGTGTTGTCTGTGAACCTGGCCACCAGCCCTG
This sequence comes from Dromiciops gliroides, assembly GCF_019393635.1. Taxonomy (NCBI): domain Eukaryota; kingdom Metazoa; phylum Chordata; class Mammalia; order Microbiotheria; family Microbiotheriidae; genus Dromiciops; species Dromiciops gliroides. Next base: position 695,885,130 of record NC_057862.1, read on the forward strand.
CTTCCTGTGTTTCTCCCCCCAACACACCCCGTTCTCTTACCGACCTTTATATAGCACGTATGGGATGATTCACTGAGAGATGCCTCCATCCCGGCTTCCGAGCAGCTCTGCGTGATGCATCCAGGATGTAAGGATACCCAGGGCCCGGAGAGGGGATGAGATGCGCCCAGGGCCCCCACAGCACCAGGACAGCAAGCTGGGCTCTTCTGGAAGGCAGCGGGGTTTGGTGGTGAGAGGGGGCCATGGCTAGAGTCGGGCCACTGAGCTTTAAGTCACGGCCCTGCTCTTCCTTCCTGGGACGAGTCCGTCACCTGTGGAGCGGTGAGCCTGGAATAAGAGACTTCCGAGGGCCCCTTCTTGCTGCTTTCAGGACTCCCAAAGTGAGGGAGGTGGGTGATGTGATCTCAAAGGTGCCACATTGTACAGATGAGGAAGACTGAGGCACCCAATCCTGACAGCAACAAACATCTATTAGGCTCTTACTATGTGCCGGACAGCGAGGGACAAGACTAGCATGAAAAATAACAGTCCTTGTCTTCAAGGAATTCGGCATTTACTGGGTACTTTCCCCTGGTCCCCCTCGGGTTCTCCATTATCCCCTGCCTGTCTCCTCCCTTCTCTCCCCCCATATTCCTAAACAGCCATGAGTTGGACCTGGGGCTTTAGGGTCACTGGTTCCCATTTTTGAGCTTGTTGAATACAATGTTATGTTTTCTGGTTTTCATTTGAAAAGTGAGGTATTTAGAGAGTTTAGCCTTGTCTAGTGAGGGAAGGAGATCATAATTTGCAGTGTCCCCATACAGTGGTCCTTCAGGGGCATTGCCCTCCAGGCTCTGCTGAGACCATGAGGCCTCTTTCCTGAGCAAGCCAATTATTTCTTCTGCCTCTCCTTTACCAGCACCTTCCTCTCCTGGGCCCAGCCCACTTTATGACTAATCTGCTTTCCATTCTTGGATGTAGGAGGAAGGGAGAGTCATTCACTCCCTCCTCCCTGGGTTTGTCATAGACTCATCTAAGGCCGTAAGGCCTGAGACATCTTCAGATCCCACACCCTCATTTGACAAAGGAGGAGACTGAGCCCTGAGAAGGGGAGGGAGATGCTCAGGGCCTTTGTTTTTGTTTTGTAAACCCCACAACTAGAGCTATTTTTGCATCCACTGATTATCTGGCTATCTGTATGTGTGAAGTAGAAGAGGCTGCCTCAGGAGGGAGTGAACTGCATGTGAATGGAGCTGTTCAAGTCCAACTGACTGGCTGATCACTTCTTGAGGAGGTTGTAGAGGTTTGGGTAGATGATTTCTGAATTCCCTTAGGTCAGGGGTCCTAAATCTCAAGGGTCTATGGGTGGGTGAGTGGGTGAATGGATGGATGGATGGATGGATGGATGGATGGATGGATGGATGGGAAGAGAGAGATAGGTGGATGGATGGCTGGGTAAGAAATTACATCTTTAGTTTCACTAACTTCTATGGAAATTTAATCTTTCCCCTCCAATTATGAATTTTTATGAAACCATTCTTCTCAGAAAAGCTCTGTAGTTTTCAGCAGACTATCACAGGGGTCCATGACCCCTTATTGATGTACTAGCTGGGTGACTATGGGTAAGACCTGCCTGAGCCGTAGTTTGCTTCTCTGTAAAGTGAGAATGACACTTTCCATTATGTACCATCAGAGTTGTTGTGAAGACAGTGCTTGGTAAACAAACCTTAAAGGGCATAGAAGTATGAGTTGTGGTGATCATTCTCTGGAATTCAAGACCCCTCTTTGAGACAATGGGCTGTGGTAGAAAGAGTCATGGACTTGGATTCAGAAGCCTAGAACTGAATACTTGTCTTGGACATTTCACTATTGATGTGACCCTGGACCAGACTGTTAGTTGTTTTTGAACCTCAATTTCCTCATCTGTAAAATGGGTTTGAAAGCACTGGTATTGCCTGCTAAGGAAACCTAGAGCATCACCGAGAATGATTGTATTAACAAAAATTAAAGATTCACTTTAGAAGAGTTCCCTTGACCTCACAGATTAGAATTAGGTTGTTGTTCAGTTATGTCTGACTCTTTGTGACCCCGTTTGTGGTTTTCTTGGCAAAAATACTGGAGTTGTTTACCATCTCCTTCTCCAGCTCATTTTACAGATGAAGAAATTGAGGTAGACCAGGAGAAGTGACTTTCCCAGTGTCACACCTAGTAAGTGTCTGAGACTCCATTTGAGCTCAGGAAAATGAGTCTTCCTGACTCCAGGCTTGTCCTTATTCCCTGAGAAGTCAGGACCCTTGAGCAGGTCCTAATAAAAAAGGGTGTGTCCACTCCTGTTTCCTTTGGGTAAAAAAATAATCTCAAGACCATCACTGAAAACTTTCTACTTTTGTCCTTTCCTTGCTATCAAATCATTTCACCTTTTGTTTCACACTTGCTATAAATGTAAGTTGGAAATTTCTTCATTGAGAGCGAATTCTCTGATTACCAGCAGCAACCGTCAGCCAGAACCTCTCCCAAAGGTGCTTCTGATAAGACTTTAGCTAAGTGCAGACTGTGATCGGTTTTTCTTACCCATCTCCTACTCCAGTGGTTGAGAGGAACAGCCTGGGATAGAGCGTTGTATTTGGAGCCAAGAAAACCTGGGTTGGAATCCAGCCTCCAGCACTTCCTTGCTGTGTCTCTGAGCAAATTGCTTCATCCTCTCAGCCTCAGTTTTTGCCTCTGTAAAATGGGGGTAATAATGGCTCCTACCTCTTAGGATTGTTGGGAGCTATTGCTGTTGTCCTTAATCTGTTTCCCTCTCTTTAAATGTGGGTCAGATAGAACAGACTCTGAGAGAACGCACTTTTCTTTTCCGTCTGATGCATAAAAGAGATGGACATCACATAGAAAATCTATGTATATGCCCGGATGGATGAAATAATCTCTTTTTGTACGAATGGGAGCATTGGGTTCTGAGCTCTGCCGGCGCAGCTCAGTGAGAGCATCCACAGCCCCGGGGTGACTCAGTGACCGAAGGGACCCTGGGGAGGATGGGAGGTGCCTCTCATCCTCCCTCTCCCTCCCTCCCTCTATTCCAAGACTTCTCTGCTCCCTGTAGCTCAGAAATTGATGGGTGATTTGTCCTTTCTTCTCAGAGAGGACCAAAGCGACAACCCTATGTCGGGGTCGAGGTACCGTGTGTCTGACCGTGGCTGATCAGACCCATGTGAGCTCCAGAGGCTCCAGAGCAGGTGAGGCACACAAAGGCCGTATTGCTTTATCAACATCGATTTTCTGGGCATTTCACAAAGTTGTCGTTGGTGGTGTTACACCGTGAGGCATAGGAGGCGCGAGCAAAGACGACTTCATTCTGTGCCAAGCCCCATGCTCGGCGGCACAGTGGGGCGCGGAGGCCCCGGGAGCTGCCGCCTCGGACAGGTCGCTGCTCAGGCCTCAGGAGGTTTGGGTTAAAACCATGACAGTGCCATCCCGAGCAAGACGATTTCTCTTTTTCACACGCACAGGCGTTCACGCCGCCTCTCCGAGGTGGTGTTTTGTGCAAGGCACTTTGTAAACCTCAGAGCGTGGCAGAAAGTGGGTTTTCTTCATTGGGCCTGGACCTGGGAGGTCACTGGTTTCTACCTATAGACCACTCCCAGGTGAGGAAAGTGCCTCTGCCAGAGCCGGTTAGCACCCTCTCTCCTGCCTACGGGCCCTGCGCCGGCAGAGCGTTTGTTCACCGGGATCCTTCTTCAGCTAGGACAGCAAGCCGGGCGAGGCCACTGGCGGCTTCGAAAAGGTGAACTCAGCTTCTCTGCAGCCAACAAGGGAGCGAGTGGAGGCAAGGGCCGAGCTGCTCCAGGAGGCCTTGGCGCCGGGCCGGGAGCTCCCTCCCACAGTGCTGTGAAGGTTGTTTGACGTGGCCCTGCTTCATCTGCCCAGGATCGCGCCCTGGGAGAAGCTCGGGGCTGCTGTTGCTCGTGCCTTTCCGAGGTTCCCCCACAGATAACGCCTGGTCTGGTGCAGTAGCCAGTGGAAGGAGAAGGGGAAAGAGAGACAGAGAGAGAGAGAGAGGCAGAAGGCCTGAGTTTAAATCCCCCCTCTGCGACTTATCTGCCTGACTCTGTGCCTCAGTTTCCTGCTCTGTAAAATGAGCCAATTGACCTAGGCGACCACTGAGCTCCTTCTAGCTCTCTGGTTCTATGCCATTTGTAGCTTTGTAGAAGCTATTAGCTCCATTTTTGTTCAATGGAAAAGTATTAAGATCCTCCTTAATGGGGGGCAGCTAGGTGGCAAAGTGCATAAAACACCAGCGCAGGATTCAGGAGGACCTGAGTTTAAATCCAGCTTCAGACACTTGACACTTACTAGCTGTGTGACCCTGGACAAGTCATTTAACCCTCATTGCCCCGCAAAAAAATAGTAATGATGACGATGACGACAACAACAATGATGATGGAGCCTACAGGGAGAATGATAGAGCTGAGAGAAGGAGAGATGATGGAGCCTACAGGGAAGATAATAGAGCTGGGGGAAGGGGAGGTGATGGAGCCTACAGGGAGAATGATAGAGCTGAGAGAAGGAGAGATGATGGAGCCTACAGGGAAGATAATAGAGCTGGGGGAAGGGGAGGTGATGGAGCCTACAGGGAGGATGATAGAGCTGAGAGAAGGAGAGATGATGGCACCTACAGGGAAGATAATAGAGCTGGGGGAAGGGGAGGTGATGGAGCCTACAGGGAGAATGATAGAGCTGAGAGAAGGAGAGATGATGGAGCCTACAGGGAAGATAATAGAGCTGGGGGAAGGGGAGGTGATGGAGCCTACAGGGAGGATGATAGAGCTGAGAGAAGGAGAGATGATGGAGCCTACAGGGAAGATAATAGAGCTGGGGGAAGGGGAGGTGATGGAGCCTACAGGGAGGATGATAGAGCTGAGAGAAGGAGAGATGATGGAGCCTACAGGGAAGATAATAGAGCTGGGGGAAGGGGAGGTGATGGAGCCTACAGGGAGGATGATAGAGCTGGGAAAGGGTGATCGAACCTAAAGAGAGGATGGTGGAGCCCAAGGCATGTATTGGATGAGATAAGACATCACCTTTCCAGTGGAAAAGCGTCCAGCAGACCTTCGGCTACCAAAGCTTCCCAGCAGAGCACCTCCTCCCACCATGGGATCCCAGCGGCTGCTCCTTACAGATTTGCTGCTGCAGCATCACCTGGCTGTGAGTTTTCTCCTCATCACAAAAGCTCCGAGGTTTAAATCATAAATGTCCTTTCCCGAGGCTGGTGAGGGCGGTGACCTACGCCCTCCAGAGCCTTTGGGAGTCCCCAGAGGTCTCCACTGGCCGACTTGATGAGCCCAGGGTGGTGCTCTGGGGAGGCTGCGGAGGACACTGACCTGTGGCGCCGGGCTGGGTTCCCTCCCGTCCCAGAGCAGCTCTTTGGCTCAGCTGGCACTATCAGTATCCTCCTGCTAGAGGTCCAGGGCTTCCCACTCATGGGAGTAGGGGCAGGAGAGCTGGGGTGACGGCACCGGCACCGTACAGGATCTCAGAATGAGAAGGAACTTCAGGAACCACCCCTGCTGAAAGGGCCTGGAATCCCCTCCAGAGGTGGGGAGCTGTTCACTAAGTGACCACGTGCCAGGCCCGTCTCCATGAACCTAAGATTGGCTGCAGTATCAGCCTGCTGGCAATGTTGAGTCATCAGTCCACTAAAACCCCCAGCTCTTTTTCAGATGAACCTCTAGCTAGGCGGGCGCCACCCCCTCCTCACGGGTTTCATAGAGAAGGACGTTGGTAACAATTATTTCTACTCTGTTCTCCTTGCTTTTCTTGGTCATTTCATCTTTCCCTCGGGATAAATGTGAGATAGGAAAGCCTCTGGCATCAACGAAGGACCGTTCCTCCTGAGGACAGTGGAAAGGGAATAGCTTCTGTTCACTTGGGCCTCCTTGCTGCCCCTCTTTGTGCCTCCATCCAGACTGTGCCTAGAGCGCCCCCTCCTGGCCTCCGGTGCTGTTCTCTACAGAAAGCCTGTCTTTGGGCCTCACTTGGCTTCCTCCTGTCTGACTTGTATCCCTGCCTGAGAATGTAAGCTCTCTGAGAACAGGTTAATGTCTTTGGGTTAGTTGCCATCCCCTACACAAGACCTTTCCTGATCTTCTTATATGTTGTTTTTTTATTTCTTATTTTATCTTAAGCGATATTTTATTTTCCCCCAATTACATGGAAAAACAATTTTTAACATTCATTTTGTTAAATTCCATCCATTCCATCCCTGCTCCATGAAATGGTAAGCAATGTGATACAGGTAAGACATTAGCAATCATGTAAAAGATTTCCATATTTTTTTTTCAGGGCAATGAGGGTTAAGTGACTTGCCCAGGGTCACACAGCTAGCTAAGTGTCAAGTGTCTGAGGCTGGATTTAAACTCAGGTCCTCCTGAATCCAAGGCCAGTGCTTTATACACTGCAACACCTAGCTGCCCCAACATTTCCATATTTGAACTCCACCTCCCAACATTACTTAACCTTCACTTTGTATGTATTTTATATTTTCTTTTTTTAATCATAAAAGTATTTTATTATTTTCCAGTTACATGTAAAGATAGTTTTCAACTCTTGTTTTTTATAACATTTTGAGTTCCAAATTTTTCTCCCTCCCCCCATTAAACATATTTCTGCATTAGTTATGTTGTGAAAGAAGAATCAGAGTAAAAGAAAAAAACCTCAAAAAGCAAAAACAAAAAAACAACCCCAAAGTAGAAGCAGTATGGTTCAATCTGCATTCAAATTCCACAGTTCTTTTTTCTGGAAGTGGAGAACATTTTCCATCATGAGTCCTTTGAAATTGCACTGCTGAGAAGAGCCAAGTCTATCACTGTTGATCATCACACAGCGTTGCTATTACTGTACCCAATGTTCTGGTTCTGCTTATTTCACTGAATATCAGTCCACTTAAGTCTTTCCAGGATTTTCTAAAATCTGCCCACTCATTTTTTCTTACAGCACAATAGCATTCCATTACATTCATATACCACAACTTGTTCAGTAATTCCCCAATTGATGGACATCCCCTCGATTTCCAATTCTTTGCCACCACAAAAAGAGCAGCTATATATGTTTTTGTACATGTGGGTCCTTTTCCCTTTTCTATGATCTCTTTGGGATATAGACCTAGTAGTTGTATTACTGGATCAAAGGGTATGCACAGCCACAGAGCCCTTTGGGCATAGTTCCAAATTGTTCTCCAGAATGTTTGGATCAGTTCACAGCTTCACCAACAATGCATTAGTGTTCCAATTTTTCCACAGCTTCTCCAACATTTATTATTTCCCTTTTTGTCATATTAGCCAATCTGATAGGTGTGAGGTGGCACCTCAGAGTTGTTTTAATTTGCATTTCTCTAATCAAATGTGATTTAGAGCATTTTTTCATATGGCAATAGATTTGATTTCTTCATCTGGAAACTGCCTGTTCATATCCTTTGACCATTTCTCAATTCGGAAATGACTTGGATTCTTATAAATTTGATTCAGTTCCCGATATATTTTAGAAATGAGGCCTTTATCAGAAATACTAGCTGTAAAAATCATTCCCGGCTTTCTGCCTCCCTTCTAATTTTGGATGCATTGCTTCTGTTGGTACAAAAACTTTTTTAAATTTAATGTACAGATTTCATATTTTCTTAACTGTTCACAGGCTCTTTCTCGCCCTTAGAATGTACATTCCCTGAGGGCAGGAGCTGTTCTCACTTTTGTCTGTCTATTCCCGGCTCCTGGCCCCATGCCTGACACATAGTAGGGGTAAATAACTCCTTATTGAATTGAGTTCATGCTCTCATGGGGCTTGCAGTCAAGCAGGAGGTAGGGGGTATGCACACAAATAGTATAAGGTGTCTGTCATTGTTCAGTCATTTTTAGTTGTGACCGGCTCTTTGTGACCCCAATGGGGGTTTCAAACGACACACTTGGCAGAGACACTGGAGCGATTTGCCATTTCTTTCTCCAGCTCATTTTACATATGAGGAAAATGAGGCAAACAGAGTGAAGTGACTTACCCAGGGTCACACAGCTAGTACATGTCTGAGGCCAAATTTGAACTCGGGTCTTCCCAACTCCAGACCGCTATGTGATCTATCCATTGAATATAAATTGGTCAATCAACAAGAGCTTCTTAAGCACTTTCTGTGTGCTTGCCAGACACTGAGGCTAAGCACCGGAATCCAGAGACACAGATGAGGCCGTCCCTTCGCTCCAAGGACTCACGCAGTTAAGGCAAACAACAGGCACGCTTGTCAATGACTGTGAAACGAATGATGGGGGGGGGGGCTGGGAGGGGGTCCGTGAGTGAAGCCCCCCCCCCACACACACACACAGGAGGTGGGCTTGAGCAGAGCCTCGAAGGAGATGAGGCGAGGGAGGAAGGAGGAAGTGCCTTCCGGGGGGAAAGAGAAGATTTCAGCCGCAGCACGGTCTGGCTGGATTGTAGTGCGCACGGGGGAGCCGTGTACAATAAAGTGGGTGCTGGATTGGGAAGGGTTCAGTGCCAAACGAAGGAGGAACTCGGACTTTAAACTCAGGGCAATGGGGGCCCCAGAAAGTTCTTGAGCAAAGGCGCACTGAGGCGCAGCATGCTGCGTGTCAGGACTTTGCAGCCATGGGGTGGACGCTTCCCGGGAAAGCTACGGGGAGGCTCTTGCAATGATCCGTGGGAGAGGGGGTTGATGGGGAAGCAGTGAGTGGAGAGAAGTGGGGTCATGTGAGAACCGCTGTGGCAGCAGACTCCACAAGACATAACGGGTCGGGGAGGGGGTTGGGGGGGACTGGTGAACCCCGTAATAGTGAAAGTGGGGGTGGACCTTGGCAGACATCAGGAAGACCAAGCAGAGCACAGACCATCAGAGCGCAGAGACCCACCATCTCATCCACCCTCTCGTTTTACAGGGGAGGAAACTGAGGCATACAGAGAGGGACATTTGACCCATACCACATGGTTGATAAGTGGAGGAGCAGGATCTCTGAGTCCAGGTTCAGGGGCCTCCCTCTTGCCCTGTGCTGTGCCTCAGGATTGGATGAGGTCCCACCTGGCCAGGCCCCACAGGACCCTGCTATGCACAGTGAAGGCCTTCATGGCATGGTCAACCCTTGTCCCTCAGTGAGTGCCCTCAGTCCAAGCCTGTCTTGTTAGATTAGGAAAGAAGCTTTCTGGGTCACCCTTGGGAGCCTCCAGTGTTTAGGAGCTGACTTCATTTCACCCAGAATTTTCAAATTCACTTTTGTTTAATTTAAAATATATCCAAGGGGGCAGCTAGGTGGCGCAGTGGATAAAGCACCAGCCCTGGATTCAGAAGTACCTGAATTCAAATCTGGCCTCAGACACTTGACATGTACTAGCTGTGTGACCCTGGGCAAGTCACTTACCCCCATTGCCCTGCAAATATATATATATATATATATATATATATATATATATATATATATATATATATATATATAATCTCCAAAACCTACGTAAAAGGAGGCAATTTTGAGAAACAGAGAGACTCTCATCCCAGAGAAACAGACTGGCCACATAAGCACACTCCACCAAGGACACCGTCCTGTGGAGCCAGTGCAGAAAAGAGGCCTGAGCACTGGCTAGGCAGTGACCTCCTGGCCTCTCAAGGTCACCCCCTCCACCCACCTGCTTTTCCCCGACAGCCTTGGGCAGGAATCCCTCGGGAGTCCTGCTCTCCATGTCCGACTCTGCCTCTGCTCCATATGATAAAATGGGGAGCCAAGAGCAGGCAGGAGCTTCAGGGCCATCTGGCCCAACCCCCTCTGAAACACGAGCAGAACGAGGCTTGCCCAAGTAGCCAAACATAGATTCGAACTCAGGGTGCGTGACTCCAAGGCCAAGGCTCTGCCTTCTCGTTCCTCCTCCACTTGACTGAGCCAGGGGCCTCCCACTCAGCATTTCCATCCTTTGTCCCTGATACTCTCTGGACCCCGATTCTAGTGCTTGCTCTAAAATAAAGGGGCACCATAGTGCTCAAGGCCTTGGACGCTTTACTAGCTGTGTGACCCTGGGCAAGTCACTTCATCCTGTCTGCCTCAGTTTCCTCATCTGTAAAATGAGGTAGAGGAGAGGGTAGTCCAATCCAGTATCTCTGCTAAGAAAACCCCCATTGGGTCATAGAGATTCAGACAGGGCTGAACAAGAGAGTCCAAGTGATGCCTTTTGTTTTCCCAGACAGAGTGTAAGCCCCTTGAGGACAGGGACAGTTTCATTTTTGTCTTTGTGTTGACAGACCCTGGCACGGCACTGCCACATAGTGCATGCTTGCTGATAGATTAATCCATTGATTTGATGTCACCTGCCTCCTTCCTGCCTTTCCAGCCCCTCCCTCTTCTAACAAGGAAGATCAAGGTAGCAAAGTCAGCTGAGAAAGTGGCCTGAGAAAAGAGCACTCACCATTCTAGACCCAGGCAAGGACCTTAGAACATAGAACAGGGAGGGTCAGAGCTTGGAGAGACCTCGAAACAGAGCAGAGTTCAGGCACAGAAGTGAGCTTAGAACACAGAGGAGGGAATATCAGAGCTTGGAGAGAACTTAGAACTTAGAACAGGGAATGTCAGATATGGGAGGAAGTATGGAAATGGACTAGTCCAACCCCTCCTTTGTTTAGAGGAGGAAACTGAGACCTGGGAGGTTCGATGACTTTCCCAGAGTCACACACCACAGAGCGGCAGAGCCCAGACCAGAGCTTGGCGGCTTCTCCTCCTGCTCTTGAGCCTCTTGGACTTTTAATTGGTCCTGTCCACAGCTCTTGAGATGCTGCCAGATGTCAGCCTGCCCTGATTCTGCACCTTGACTCCGGGCTTGCCTGCAGGATACTTAATTAGCACTTTGGAGGAGGCTCCTGTAGGTCAGCAAGGTTTTTCAAAGTGAAATTAAACCTATTAAATTTGATGGAGATAAAGCTGAAGAGAAGGGAAGTTGGAGCACCTCTCAAGAGATGCTATAAATGAGTCCATCTACCATTCTGAGATGGTTCTCCTGCTCTCAGCTCTGCCATCCCCTGTTCTAAAGCCCCTCCCTGCCCTGAAATTCCCTGTTCTAAGCTCCCTCCCAGCTCTGCCATTGCTGTCCTAAGCTGCCTCCCAGCTCTGCCATTGCTGTCCTAAGCTGCCTCCCAGCTCTGCCATTCGCTTTCTAAGCTCCCTCCTAGTTCTGCCATTCCCTTTTCTAAGGGCCCTCCAAGCTCTGCCATCCTCTGTTCTAAGCTGCCTCCCAGCTCTGCCATTCGCTTTCTAAGCTCCCTCCTAGTTCTGCCATTCCCTGTTCTAAGGGCCCTCCAAGCTCTGCCATTCCCTGTTCTAAGGGCCCTCCAAGCTCTGCCATTCCCTGTTCTAAGGGCCCTCCAAGCTCTGCCATCCCCTGTTCTAAGGGCCCTCCAAGCTCTGCCATCCCCTGTTCTAAGCTCCCTCCCAGCTCTGCCATTCCCTGTTCTAAGGGCCTTCCTAGCCATAGGTCCTATGACACAAGACAGGGAGCCACCTACAGTCTTCCATCCTGGCCACTTTGCTTTGGAGCACACTTGGGATTGAGGCGTTTAGTTTCTGAGGCTCCGGGGACATAGAACAGGAGCCCTGCTGTCTCCTGGGCATGATGTCCTGATCTGAAGCCATCCAGCAGGAGGATGCTCCCTCCTCTGGTGCAGATCAAAGCTCCTGCATCTCATTCCCTCTGATCCCTGTCCAAGTCTTCCCCCAAGTCCTCCAGAGGATCCATCCCACCCTGGAGAACTTTCTCTAATGCTCTTCCTATTCTCAGAGCAGCGATGTCATGCTCCAGCTCAGCTTCTCTTGTCATCGGTCCTCCCTCTTACAAAGCGTCTGAGCTCAAGGGAATTCAGAGACATCCAGGCCATAAGGCACTGAATAGCCCTCCTTCTCTCCAGCACTTCCAGCTACTGTGTGATTTCCCAGAAGGCAGCACTTGTCACCTGTGGCACCCCAGTCTAATTGGGAGTGACTCATCATTAAACACCTTTCCCTTGCCCCAATCCTTTTCTGATTTCTGAGGCAGCTGGTGGCACAGTGGAGAGAGCTCTGGGCCTGGAGTCAGGCAGACCTGAGTTCAAATCCATCCTCAGGCACTCAGCCACCTTATGGCCCTGGGCAAGTCACTTAACTTCTGTCAGCCTCAGTTTTCTCAAATGTAAAGTGGAAATAACAACAGCACATTTCTCACGGGGTTGGTGTGAGGACCAAATGAGACAATAATTTGTAAAGTGCTTGGCACAGTGCCTGGCGCATAGTAGGCACTGAATGAACTCTCCTTCCTTCCTGATTATACCTTTCTTTGATGATGTCATTTGCTGCATTGTTCCCCCGCCAGGCTTGGTCAGTGTCTGCTTCATGGTGTCCCTAAGGTTCCTTCTATCACCTGCCACCTTGACTGTTCTTTGTTAATGATTTGAAACCATCCAGCATTCCCTGGAGCTTTTGGGCATTGCAGGAAGGGAGTTGTGAAAGCAGGACCTACTCATCTTCCCCTAGCTCACTGTCTACCTGAAGCTTCCAAGCAAGGTGCATGCACTGAGGGAACAAACCATTGGGCTGCCCATCCAGCTTTGATAGGTACCCAATGTCATGTGGTCATCTTCTCTTTCCTTGTATATATTTGTTCAGCAACAGACTCATTCCCACAGGACCTCTGGGTTTGGAGCTGAAATTGGCCTCAGAGACCACGCAATCCAACCCCCTCCCCTGGAGACCATGTCCTTCTGCTCCTCCCCTTCTCTAGACAAGCACAGAGACATTAAGCATCTTCCCCAAGGCAGCCTGGGTCACAGGAGCCAAGCTTTGAGCCCAGGTTTTCTGACTCCAAATCCTGTGTTCTTTCCACTAAACCACATCATCGTGGTGCCATCTGTGTGATACTATTTGCTGAGCCGACATTTCCTCAACTTGAGCTTGTTGCTGCCTCCTTGTTCCTTCTCAGAAATATTGTAGAGAAAATACACGTCTAGGTAGGTGTGTGGCAGGCTGGACTCATTACACAGAGTTGGACCACATGACCTTGAAGGTTGCTCCCAGCACAGAGATTTGAAGGGTGAGGTGGGAAGCATCAGCACATCCGCTGTTCTCAGGGACTGTACACAACAGTCATTGCAGCTAGTGACTGGAGGACACTCTGCCATGTGGGGCTCCCTCCTGGGGAGTAGATCATGGCCCACCCTGCCTTCTCCTGCTATGGGGCTCTCATCCCAGCCCTGCCATAAATCCCCCATGGGGTCCACCCAGTGCGCTGGGGGCCTGCCCTCCTCCAGGGCTGACCAGAGGTCATCTCCTGCTTATGCTACCTGACTGGTGCACTGCCCTCTCTGGGCACACTGCCTAGTCCTTCCCACCATCCACTTCCTCATTGCCCTTTGAGTGGCCAACTCAAATAAGGAGGTGTCCAAGGTCCTGAAGAGAGCCCTTGCCTCAGTGGTAGGTGACTGAGACCTGAGTCCAGGTTTTGCAGCAATCTCAGTACCGTATGACAGATGGGTGACAGGTCAGCAGCTAAGCATTTGGGGAGCAGGGATGGGCTGGGGGCATAGCAAAGAGGCCAGGTCAGAGTCACCATCAGGAGGCGCTTACCATGAGGGCCACCCAAACTTGGAAGGGGGCAGTGGGCTCCCATTCACTGGGTGTAGAGGCCAGGGGTGGGGGGGATCTTAAAGTGTGTGTGAGGCAGGGTATTTTCTTGTGTGACTTGGACTGGATTGTCATTGAGATCCCTCCCAACTCTCAGGTTGTGAGATTGTGTGAAGTCATTTCCCCTCTTTCAGACTCAGTTTCTCCATCTGTAAATAGCAGCAATAAGATCTTTCACTCTTGCCTTGAATGCTGTCACGGAGAAATCCTTTGCATAGCATCATAGAAATGTGAGTCGTCATTATACCAGCAAGAGGTTTGTTTCTGGGCTGGGGAGAGTGTAGGAGTCGGCCTGGGAAGGGAGGGTGATGGCCTTCTTGTCCTCCTCCTGCCTCTTGCAGGGGCTCAGAAGACCATCCTTCAGCCTTAGCTGAAGGTGGTGTTTTCTTGGGATTCGGGTTTTTCAGCAGACACGTTGTTTTGAGAGATTCCCCAAATTCCATGTGCCAATAATGAATCCGATTTCCCCACAAGACATCAGGGAGTTACTTATTCTTTCTCTTTTCCCCAGAATTGGTTGCCAATATCGATGAAATGGATTTCCCTCCCCCAGTACATATAAAATAGATTCTGACTGTTTGGAGCAGTGAAAAACAAACAGGAGAAATTACTAAAAAGCTGGTGCCACAGTGCACTGAGAGAGAGCTGGGCTTGAAGTTAGAAAGCCCTGAGTTCAAATCCTACATCATACACTTACTAGATGTGTGACCCTGGGCAAGTCATTTCACCTCTGTCTGCCTCGGTTTCTACATCTGTGTGATGAGGGGTTGAACTCATTGGTCTCTTGAGTCTCTTGGATTAAGTTTATTGTGCCTCTAAGCTCTAATGAACATCCAGCTGCCCCATTTTAGCCAAGACAACACACTTGTTTTTAAACCTCTGCAGACTTTTCCACAGGAGGCTGTTTGGCTAGGAACTAATTTGGCAAATTGTGATTTCTTCATTAACAGCCTCAGAGTGACTGAAGTACCTCTGACCTTGGGTGCAGGGGAGCATATTGGTGAGAATGCTAAAATTGGAACTGGATGATGTGGGACTGAATCCCAGCTCTTCCACTTATGCTGTGTCTAAGCAGGAATCGGTCACTTCCCTTCCATGGGCCTCAACTTCCTTATCTCTAAAATGGGAATAATGAGTCTTACCCTCCAACAGCCCCTCCCCAGACTGTGAGGATCCTTAGAAGACAAGGATGACAGAATGTGCTTTACCAACTGTAACAGGCTCAAACATGTCAGCTTTCAGTGGCCTCAGACACCAGATGGGTGGCACTGGCATTCACAGCTCTCCTTGGTTTGAAGAAGTCTCTAAAGTGGGGGAGTCACCCTGGGCTGCCTCAGAGACACCCCAAAGCCCCAGATCTGAGATTCTATAGTTCATCTCCGGGTGCCAGGCTGAGGAGGGCTACATCCTCCAGGCTGGCCGAGGGGTAGCGGGGGTCCCAGGAGCCCTTTGGGCTGAGGACTCAGTCTGCTCCAGAAGGAAAACAGAAAAGGTGTCTGCACCTGGTTCAGTTGGCCAATACTAAGCCAGCACTAAGACCAGCTGACATTGGCAGAGTCAGGGAGGTCTGCAAAGTGCCTCAGAGGGAACTAGAAAACCCACCCTAATAGAATTCAAGCTCTCACCCATTTTGCAGATGGAACCCAAGGCCCAGAGAAGTTAACTGATTCAGCCAGAGTCACACAGCAAAGGAGGGGGGAGTGGAGAGAGAGGGGGCTGAGTTGTGTCCAGCAATAGTTATGTTCACAAGCCACACGCTGTGCCAGCACTTGAAGGGGAAAAAACACTAGGAATAGGCTTTAGGAGTGAAGGATCTAGGGCAGGGAAGGCCCTTCAGGGTCCTTGTTTTATGGATGAGGAATCAGGTCCAGAGAAAGAGGGAGACTTGCCCAAGGTCCCTTAGGAAGGCATGGGCAGACCCAGGGCCAGAATTCCTTTCCTTAAAGGAGCTTGTAGACCAGTCCTCAAGCCTGGCCTCTGAGCTCTGAGCTGGGTCTTTTTTGAAGAAAGCCACAAGGGATCGCATCCCAGGCCTGGGGGCACCTGGGGCAAAGGCAGGGAGAGCAGAGGGATGGGCTGTCCTGGGAAGGACCAGCTGAAGGACGGGGTGCATTAAGCGGAGGAGAGGGGGAGGGGCCATGCTGTGGGGGCTTTGAAAGTCAGCCAGAGGATGCCTGCAGTGAGGGGGTGAGGAGGGAGCGTGCAATGGGAGGCAGAAGAACTGGGATCAGCTACCTGACTCTGCTACTTCCCGTTCACTGGATTGGTCTCTGGTGCCTCAGTTTCCTTATCTGTACAAGGAGGGGTTGGTGGGACCAGAGAGGCTCCCAAGTCTCTTCCCTGAGTACATCCTGTCCTTCCTGGGTACCTGCCCCTAGAACAAAAAGTGGCTGGCCAGTGGAAGGATTCATAAACAGACCTTTATAAAGTCATCCCGTGTCACCGGATACAAAGCAGCCTGTCTTCTCTGCTCAATCTCTAATTAATTGGACGGATTTTCTCAGTTAATTAAAGAGGATGCAGGCAAACCACAGAAAACGCCTTGTAGCAAGTTAGGAAGAGAGATTCTACCTGACAGACAGAGAGCTTTCCCCACCTCACGGTTAGTGCCGAGAACAGCTGCCCTCGCATCTCCCACACAGAGGTGTGAGGGGCTCCCTCTGCCCTGCCCTGTCCTCTGGAGTGCCATCCTCTGCTGTTGGAGGGGGGTAGCTGACACCTCCTCCAGGGAGCCCTCAACAGATCCCTATCCCCCCAAAATGCTCTTCCTTCCCATCCCATAAAGCCCGGCTCAAATACCAGCTTCTCCAACCCTCACTCTGGTTGGAACCCCTGATCCTGTGGGCCGTCTCCCTCCTGCACTCCCCACCCCAGGCTCTCACACAGCCCATTGGGCCTCTCTGATGTATATGCTGCGTTATATTGGGGTTTGTGACTTATGCCGTAGAGTGGAGGGAGCTGCATGAGGCTGGACTCTATTGGGGGCAGTCTTTTTAGGGGAAGACACTCACCAGAGGCAGAGAGAAAGCTGCCTTGGATGCTTACTAGCTGTGTGCCCCTGGACAAGTCACATAACCTGCCTGCCTCAGTTTCCTCATCTGTAAAATGGGGATAATAGCAGCGGCACCTCCCTCCCAGGGCTGTTATAAGGATCAAATGAGATAATATTTAAAAGTGCTTAGCATGTGCCTGGAACATAGTAGGTGCTATAGAAAGGCAGCTCCTTGTGGTCACACCAGCACTCTCCTGTCATTCCCTATCAGACCCTGTTGGTGCTTTCACCATTTTGCTGTGGTGAAGGGCCCCAGGGCTGAGCCTGGTGACTGTCAGGTGAAGGACCTAGAGATGTTTAACCTGGAGAAAAGGAGAGGATGGGGGTGGTCCCTGTCCTCTGGTGTTTGAAGGGATTGTCTGCTCCACTCGAACCTCAGCACAACCAGAAGCGATGAGGGACAATTACCAAGAGGCTGCCTGCGGGGAGGCTGGGCCGTGGCACCGGAGGGTCCAAGCAGAGGTTTGCGGTAGAGAGGGGTCTGTCTAGGGCCTGAGTGGGCTGTTGAGATCCCTTCTAACTCTAAAAAGAAAATGATCCAGGGTTCTGGGTTCCCACCAAGCAAACCGGAGCCCCGGTTCATCTTTCTGCTGGGCAGTGAGCACCCTGAGAGCAAAGCCCTTATCACGGGATCACAAGATTTAAAGCTCAAAGGAGCCAACTCCATCTATGGAGATGAGAACAGAAGCTCCAGCTGGGAAAGAAGACTTTCCTAGATGGAACATAGAGTCAGGAGCAGATCCCAGGGCAGGGCTCTTCCTCTGCCTCAGTGTTCTCATCTGCGAAGTGGAGTTGTACCATACACACACTAACTACTCCGCAGGACTCCTCGGGAGGGAAAGGAACTTTGTAAACCTTAAAAGAGGAGAGCTAGATTCAGGAGTCATCCCTGCGGACCAGTAGGACCCCGGGCTAAGAATTTCCAAAAACAATTTTGTTTGCCCCCAGTGATGACTGCTCTCCTCTGCACCCAGCCCTTTGGCCCGTCTCTTTAAGGGGGGAGCAGAATGATACTCGTTGTGCCCTCCCAGTGCTTGCAGCCTCAGTTTCCTCATATGTGAAATGAGCTGGAGACAGAAGTGGCAAACCACTCCAGTATCTCTGCCAAGGAAACCCCAGATGGGGATACAGAGTCAGGCACAACTGAAATGCCACGTGACAAAAATGGAAGGATGGATGGATAGATGGGTGGATGGAAGGAAGGAGGTGAGAGATGTCAGGGACAGACAGGTGGACATGAAGGGTGGAAGGACCAAAGGAGGCTGGATGGCCAGAGGGATGGGGGAATGGGAGAGATCTTGTGCAACTGCCCGCTGGGACCCTGACTGCTCACAAGCAGCTTTTCCCTCACCCTTTTTTGCCCATAACGTGATAACTGATCTCTGGCAGGCCTTTGAATGCAGACCGTCAGAACTGACCCTGCCAGGTCACATTGCCCAATCGCCTCATTGTCCAGTTGGTGAATGTGAGGGTCAGAGAGGTGAAGGCATGGTTCCTGCTGCTCTTCCTCTGGTCAAGATATTCCCATGGATGGCTTGAGTGTACTGGGGAATTGGTGTTGGACATCAGCTTAGGAAGAACAAGGGACTCATTTCCCTTGGCCTCTGGCATACTTGTTGGTGCTGAGGGTGGGCAGCATCCTCAGACAGCTGGGCATGGAAGGCCGGGCCAGGCAGGCTGGGAAGGCTGAGCCTCCCCAGCTCCCCAGATGCAGTCCCCTCCTTGCTCCCCCCATGCAGTCCTCTCCTGGCTCCTAAGGGCCCCAGGGTTGCAGAGAACACCCGTCAGAGCTACACGCTCTGGATGCCAACACCAGCAGAGCCAGAAGGTCTAATTTTAGCCCCGTATCCTTGGCATTGTCTCTCTCTGCTCGAGATGTTTCAGCAGATACAATAAAGTGCTTTGTTCCACATCCCCGGATGCTTTGAAAAAGGGATGGCAAGGACGGCAAGGGACGTGACTCAGGGCTCGGTGCCCATCTGAGGCAGAGGCTGACATTCCTGGAGGAGCTGAACCAGGCCCGGACACTGTAAACACGGCCCTGGCCAGGGAGGCGGGAGCCGTCCTTCAGACGGGCACTCAGCCGTGCTGCCCCCCGACCCCTGATGTGGAGCTGCACCTTTGGGCAGCCATTTACTGAGGGGTCTTGGAGAAGACCTTTCTCTGGGCAGATGTAGCCTGTCCTCCCAGCCTCTTCTCCCACCCCCTGTGGCAGAGTGGAAAAGAACTCCAAGGCTGGAGCCAGCAAGCCTGGAGTTAAGGCCCTGCCACAGACTAGCTGTGTCACCTTGGGCAGGTCCCTTCATTTCTCTCTGACTCAGCTTCCCCAGCTGTATGATGAGAGACTGACCTCTGAGGACCCCTCCAGCACTAGAGCAGTGATGGTGACGTGCATGAGAGCAGTGGCCCGGCCTCCTGTCCCTGAGCCTTCCTTTCCCACCCGCCACACTGAAGCCACTTCAGAAAGAGTCTTCATAAGGCATGTGGCCACTGTGATCTTGATTCTCATCATCACCAATATCCAGCCCACCCTAACACCACTGCCACCATTTTACACACAGGGAAACTGAGGCTGAGAGAAGGGATGGCCTCATGGTTTGTCCAGGGGCTTACAACTGGGGACTGGACCCAGCACTTGCTTCACTGGTAAGAGAGCTCCCTCCACGCATGCAGGCCAGCACTGCCCTGTGATTTACAGTCAGTCTGTCTCAGAGAAGGGCTCAGGGGCCAGACTTGAACCCAGGATTAGTAACCCGAGGTCAGAGACACACAAGTAGCAAGGGTCTGAGGCAGGGTCTTCTTGACTAAGGCTGGACACCTGGCCTAAGCTTTGAGCCCTGCATCCTCAGGATTCCTTTTGTCCAGTCCCATCATTCCACGCAAGCAGTAGAGACCCAGCAAGAGGAAGCCCCCCAGCGAGTGTGTGGCCAGCTGGAGCCCAGGTCCCCTGAGTCAGCCTGAGCTGCCGGCTATGCCAGGCCATATCGTACTCAGGTCCACTCTAAAATGGAATGGAAGGCGTTTCTTAAGGGCGTGCTGTGTGCCAAGCACTGTGCTGAAGGAGCCAGAGACAGTCCTGCTCTCTTGTGACCTACATCCTAAGTAGGGGAGATAGCTCCTACTTTGTCATACCTAAGTCACAACTTGGAAATGACAGTGATGTTTGCTCGAGATGGGACAAAGGTGAGAAGGTGATGAGGCCAGGAGCTGGGACACCCAGGTCTTCATCCTGGTGACCCTGCCACTGCCTAGGTCCTCCACCCTGAGAAATATGTAATATAAACCTTATTCCCTACATTTTCAGATAGGCAAACTGAGGCACAGAGAGCTGATGGGGAAACAGGCACAGAGGCAGGGGTCAGAATCAGAATTAGAACCCTAACTCCAGGACCAGACTGCCTCTCTCCAGGCCTCAGTTTCCCCATCTTTAAAATGAGCGGATTGCACCATATGGTCCCTAAGGCCCGTTCCAGCTCTCATGATGTACGTGCAGAGAGAGCCGGTGCCACGGCTGCCCCGGTTAGCTGCTCCTTGGCAGGACAGCCTGCTGGACAGAAGGCTTGTTTGTAATTATTAATGAGAGCATTTCCTCCTCAGCCCGCACAGAATAAGTGGTGTTCAATGCTCCCGGCTGACAGCCTGCTTCCTTTCATAGAAATCTCTTGGAAATAAATAGGATGGTTGGAAACAGGATACACAGGGAGGGAGGTAAAAATAAAATGCTGAGAAGCAGGGGGAGGGGCAGAAGGCTTGCTGCCCCTGCAGATGAAAGGTGACTGGCAGCATGCAGCCCCCCACCCCCTTCTGTGCAGCAGGCACATGACAGGCCTGCAGTCAAGGAGATGATTTCAACTCTGGCCTCAGGCACTTCTGAGCCCAGTGACCCCGGGCAAGATCCTTCAGCTCTGCTGTTTCATCTGTGAAATGGGGACAGTAAGGCACCTTACCCCCCCCCAGGCTTGTTGTGAAGATCTAAGGAGAGGACATGGGCGCAATTTTGCAAACCTCAAAGGGCTCTGGGGAAATGCAAGCAATGACTATTCCGTGACCCACCCAAGGTCTCAGAGATAGCCAGTCACCAATCAACAAGCATTCTGTGAGCACCTCCCTGAATAGCAGAGCTGGGATTCGAACTCAGGTTCTCTGACTCCCCATCCAGCGCCCTGGAAGCGATGTAAGAAGAGCCAGGATCTGAGCCCCAAACCCCCATTCAGGGCCAAGGAGCCTTCTTGACGTTCCTTGTACTCTGGATTCCATCTCCCACCTCCGGGCCTTTGTCCCGGCTGACTCCCCCAACACCCACCACCTCTGCCTCTTGGAATCCTGAGACTTGGCTTCAGGTGCCACCTCCTCCAGGAAGCCTGCCGCTCCTTCCAGCCACCTGGGCCTTCTCCCTCCTGAAATGACTGTCCACCTGTGCAGGTGTTCTTCTCCTCCCCCCAACCCCAGCTGAAGGCCAGTGAGAGACTGGGAGCTCCCTGCAGGCAGAAGTGGGTTTGTTTTTGCAGGCTCATCTCCCTGCACCCGACACGGGGTGACCCCAACACAACAGAGCTGGGATATCTTGCTCCATCTGATACAACTTCCTTGGTGGGCAAGATGGAGACAAATGACCAAAGGTATTAGGCGTCACAAAGTGGCCCTGCCTTCTCCACAGTGGCCAGGGACCTCTAAGTCCCCAAATCCAGTGTCCTTTTCTTGGTCCTCATCCTCCCTGACCTCTCTGCAGACTCAGACACTGTTGGTCACTCTTTCCTCCTGGATTCTCTCTTCTCTAGGTTTCAGGACACTGGCTCTCCTGGCTCTCCTCCCTCCTCTTTGACCACTCCTCTGTTGGCTCCTCCTCCAGGTCACTCCTGGTAATTGGGAGTGTCCCCCAGGGCTCTGTGTTGAGCCCTCTCCTCTTCTCTCCCTTCATTACCTCACTTGGGGATCTATCTGCTCCTCTGTATTCAATTATCATCTCCGATCTATTTATGCAGCCCTGACCTCTCTCTGCTCATCCCCAGACTCACATATCTAACTGCCTATTGGATGACTGGATGACTCGTAGATATCTTAAACTCACCGTGTCCAAAGTCAAACTCATTATTGTTTCCCCCAAACCCTTCTCTCTGTCTAATTTCCCTATTACTTCCAGGATAACACCCTCTTCCCAGTGACTAGGGCTTCAAACTTAGGAATCATCCTTACCTTCTTTCACGCCCCCCCCATCCTTTAGATCTCTTGTATATTCATACCCCCTTTCTCTTCTCTGACACAGCTCCCACCCAGGGGTAAGCCTTCATCACCTCATACCTGGACCACTGAAGTAACTTCTGGGGGGGGGGGGTCTGCCTGCCTCAGATTCCCCCCCCCAGCCCATCCTCCATCAGCCACCAGGGGGACTTTCCTAAACTCACGTCTGATCGTGTCACCCCCCCCTACTCAGTAAACTCCAGTGACTCCCTCCCATCTCCATGGTCCAACACAAAATGCTCCTCTCAGTGTTCCAAGCCCTCCCCCACCTGCTTCCTCCCACCTTTCTTGGAGTCTGACACCTTCTTCCCCACCACATTGACACTGGCCTCCTGGCTGTCCTGGCACATGATACGCCATCTCTTCATTCTAGACACTTTCTTTTTCTTTCTTTCTTCCTTCTTTTCTTCCTTCTTTCCTTCCTTCCTTCCTTCCTTCCTTCCTTCCTTCCTTCCTTCCTTCCTTCTTTCCTGCCTTTCTTTCTTTCTTTCTTTCTTTCTTCCTTCCTTCCTTCCTTCCTTCCTTCCTTCCTTCCTTCCTTCCTTCCTTCCTTCCTTCCTTCCTTCCTTCCTTCCTTCCTTTCTTCCTTTCTTTCTTTCTTTCTTTCTTTCTTTCTTTCTTTCTTTCTTTCTTTCTTTCTTTCTTTCTTTCTTTCTTTCTTTCTTTCTTTCTTTCTTTCTTTCTTTCTTTCTTTCTTTCTAATACCAAACACTTTTATTTAAAGTTTTGAGTTCCAAATTCTCTCCTTCCTTCCTTCCCTCCCCTGCCCCCTCCCTGAAGCAGCAAGCAATCAGATTTGGGTTATACATGGATGATTATGTAAAACATGACCATATTAGTCATTTTGTACGAGAAAACTTGAATAAAATAAAATAAAGTGAAAAAATAGCCTGCTTCAGTCTGTTCCATCAATATCAGTTCTTTCTTTGGAAGTAGATAGATAGTATGTTTCATCAATAGTCCTTTGGGATTGTCTTGGATCATTCTATTGTAGAGAATAGTTAAGTCATTCACAGTTCATTAAACAACATTGCTGTCTCTGTGCACAATGTTCTCTTGGTTCTGTTCTCTTCACTATACATCAGTTCATACAAGTCTTTCCAGGACTTTCTGAAATCATCCTGCTTCTTATTTCTTAGAGCACAGTAATATTCCATCACCATCATATACAACAGCAATTTGATGGGCATTCCTTTGATTTCCAATTCTTAGCCACTACAAAAAGAGCTGCTATCAAAATTTTTGTACAAATAGGTCTTTTTCTCTTTTGGGGGGATGTCTTTGGGATATAAACCCAGCAGGGGCCTTGCAGGATCAAAGGGTGTGCACAGTTCTATAGCCTTTTGGGCATCATTCTAAATTGCTCTCCAGAATGGTTGAATCAGTTCACAACTCCACCAACAGTGGATTAGTACTCCAGCTTTCCCACATCCCCTCCAACAACCAATATTTTCCTGTGTTATTATATTTGCCACTCTGCTAGGTGTGAGGTGATACCTCAGAGTTGTTGTAATTTGTATTTCTCTGATCAATAGTGATCTAGAGCACAGAGATAGTTGTGAGTTCTTTCCATTCCAGACATTTTCACCTGCTGCTGTTCCCCATGCCTGAAATTCTCTCCCTCCTTACCTTCGCTTCCTGCTTCCTTCAAATAAGAGCCCAAGCCCCACCTTCTACTGGAAACCTTTCCCACTCCCTCTTACTTCTGGAATCTTCTCTCTGGGATTATACTCAGTTTACCCTGAATGTAACTTATTTGTGACATAGGTGTTTGCTCATTGTCATCTCCATGGGATTGTGAGCTCCCTGAGGGCAGGGACTATTTTTTGCCCTTCTGGGTATCCCCAGCTCTTAGCACAGGATGTTCCTGGCACATAGTTGGTGCTTCATACATGTTTGCTGACATGTTTGGAGCCCAGGTCTGACAGCAGACCCTGCAGCTCATCCTGCTCCCACACCAGGCCTTGACAAAGTCCCTCTCTGGCCCTGCCTCCCTCCTTCAAAGGATGGGCTGGGATCTTTTGTGGAGCCCCTGGGACAAAGGAAAGGTTATCTTTAGACAATTGCCCAGAGGTAAGCCTCTGGTGACCTTGTCCATGTGGCCATCTCTCCTACTGCCCCCCCCACCCCGTGCTCTTTCCTCTCTCCCTCCCCATCACCCTCGGTACTTAAGACCTTCCTCAGCACCAATTCCTTCTGCAGGAAGGTCTGCTCCCTGGGGCTGGGGCTGCATTCCAAACCTGAACACTCCCTGAGGGAGGGACAGGCCCTGGGACAGGAGCCCAGTCCGGGCACATCCCAGAGCTGATCTGAGAGGTTTGCCTAGCTGGGGATTCTTTGACTGGGGTCTTTTTGAACAACTATTTCAATACCATTGGTTTCCTTTCCTGTGTATCTAACATTTTATTTGAAGACATTCTTCCAAGTAGGGGGGCCTTAGGCTTCAGCTCCTGCTAAAGGAAAGCAGGATACAAAAGTTAGGGAGCCCTGCCCCGAGCCCCGGGAGGCTCCTGCTGTGCTGGGTCTCAGGCTCCTGGAAGCTCCTGCCCCCTCCCACTCTGGGGAAGGGGCCAAAGCAGCCGGGCTCACTCCTGCCCTTCTTTCCCAATTCCAGGACTTCTCCCCCCTCCTCCAGCCTCCTTGACAAGTACCCCTCCCCCAAGTTCCAACTTAGTAATTGCCGTCTCCTCCATTTGATTGGAAGGTCCTTGAACACCCAGACTGACTTTTTGCTTATATTTGTACTCTCAGAGTTTGGCCCACTCCCTGGCATGGGGCGAGTGCTTAAAGCGTACCCGTCCGCCTGTCCATCTGTCTGTCTGTCCATCCATTCATCTATCCAGGACTCTGGGGAGGCTGTTGTAAGGAAAGTGCTTTGTAAGCCCTAAAGCAACAGGACCGGGGGCTGCTGGCCTGGCCTTTGTCGCCTGGGCAGGGTCCCTGGGCTTCTGGGTGGTGGGCCAACTACCTGGGGCCTTTTGGGTCAGAGGTTCAGCGTCATCAGGAAAGTACATCAAATGTGGAAAACAGCAGTATTCCGAAGTGGCTTGACCTGGTCTCTGGGCCTCGGGTCCTGCCCCATCTCTTCCATTCCTTTTGTTTATGTGTAAGATATTTTATTTTTATTTAGTAAAAGAAGCATTTCCCTAACATAGTATGATAAAAATTGTACGTGAGACTGCAAATCTACTGTGCATAGACAGCTTCCTGTTCCTTTCAAGTATACAACAAAATTAGTGCGCACATTTCCTTTTTTCCTTTTTTCTTCCCTGACTTCTCTCTCTCTCTCTCTCTCTCTCACACACACACACACATACACACACATACACACACACATACACACACACACACATGATCTCACAATTCTTCTGCACTTTTCTTCTCCATAAGGTGATGTGTGGCCTTAGACTAAGGCCCCTCCCAGCTCGGAGCTTCTTGGAACTAGGATGTTAGGGTTCTTCAGGGCTGCTCCAAAACTCACCTTTTGGACCCAGCTGAAAGCCAGGGGAGGCATCCACACCTAACAAAGGCCGCCATGACTTCCCTCCCCTTTAAAAACCAAAGGTACAACTCAGTGGAAATCTTTGGGTTTTTACCCCACCTTCATTTCTGAATCTCTCTCCCCTCCCTTTATACTTGTACAGAACAAAAAAAGAGAGAGCAAAAAGCAGATCAGCCAAACCCACCAGCCAGAAACTGTCTATATATTGTTCTATACCCAGAGTGCCCCCCTCACCCCACCCCCTGACAGGGAGGAAGTGGGGGAAGATTCAGCTCCAGGGGGTGTCTGGCACTCCTAGGTGTCTATCACTAGTCATTGCTTGTCAACAGCCCCAGGGGCTGAGGAACAAACACATGTGTGTCTTTCGATGTCTGTTTCTCATACTCCATTTGTCTCTGTCTCTATCTCTTTCTCCCTCCCTTCTTCTGTCTCTCTCAGTGTCTCTGTCTCTCTGTTCTCTCTTCTCTGTCTCTGTGCTGCGTCTATCTTTCTGTCTCTGTCTGTCTTTCTGTCTCTTTCTGTCTCTCTATGTCTCTGTCTCTCTCTATCACACACACACACTCACACACAGAATCTTTAAGACCTGGGCAGGGTTAGTTTCTCTCCTTTAGCCGGGGGCTATAGCTTTAGTGCAAACTCAAGTTTCCAGCACCTCCCTTCTTGGAAACTAAGATCCAAGTCCTGACAGCCTTCCCTGAATAAGAAATCCATTGGCTGACCAGCGTAGGCTCTCCTGGGACCAGCTGGCAGACATGTGTAGCTTTGTTCTTCCCCCAGGAGTGCCTTGTGAGAGCACAGTCAGACAGGACCTTGAGACTAGAGCATCTGCTAGGGGCTCTAAACTGGGAGTCTGTGACTTTTAAATATATATGGATAGAAAGATAGATGACAGATAACTCTATCTCAATATAATTTGTTTCTTTTGTAATTCCTTGTTTTTTGTTTTTATTCACTTAACATGACTCTGAGACGGGGTCCATAGGCTTCACCAGACTGCAGGTCCAATGATCTCATCTTATTTGGGAAAACTGAGGTCTGAAGAGAATACTGAAGAAACACTGCCTGGGGAGGCAGGAGACTAGGTGCCCATCTTGCTCATCACTAGCTCAGTGACTCTGGGCAAGAGAGTTCTCCTCTCTCGACCCCAGGTTCCCTATCTACAGAGCAGGGGGAGTGGTCAAGAAGAGAGACAGACAGACAGAGACAGATGGATAAAGATAGATAATAGAGAGATGATAGAGATAGGTGACTAGGTAATGGATGAATAGATGTATTGACAGACAGATGGATGGAGATGATAGAAGTGAGAGATAGCTGACAGATAAGACAGAATGATTGCCTTTTGGGGGGGAGCAGAGCAATGAGGGTTAAGTGACTTGCCCAGGGTCACACAGCTAGTAAGTGCCAAGTGTCTGAGGCCGGATTTGAACTCAGGTCCTCCTGAATCCAGGGCTGATACTTTATCCACTGTACCACCTAGCTGCCCTTGTGATTGCCCTTAAAATTAAGAATGGTGTGTGGGCAGCTAGGTGGCACTTCCTCTGGGGAAGTGATGGCTCAGCTGGAGATGTCTGGGGAGAAGACAATAACAGTTGGTATTTAGACACTCCCTTGAAACCACCCTGTGGGCAGGTGATACAAGAGGAACAGGGGATCTGAAACTGGGAGAAGCTAGACCCCCCCAAAGTCCCCTAATTTTATTGCTGAGGCCATTGAAGCCCAGAGACAAGTGACCAGTCTATGGGCCCCTAGTGGTGCTAGAGGAGCCTAGAACCCAGGTCCTTTGCCCCAGACTCTGTGCTCTTTCCATCACAAGGCATTCTGATGTGTATCTTTCTTTGCTCCTGTGCTGTTCTCTAACACATTCCTAGAGTTGATTGGCCAGGGTAGGCTCAGAGTTTCAGTGACTTGCCCAGGGCCACACAGCTACGGAGCTGTCACTCAGAATTCACACCCCGCTCTCCCTGCCTCCCCATCCATCCGTAGCCCATGCTCTCTGGACATTGGAGGACCTCCCCACAAGCATCCAGAGGGGTGGCTTCCCAGATGCCCAAAGCTCAGGGCAACTGACAGCAGCCCCGCACCCTGCTCCATTTCATCAGAGCCAGCTTTTCCAAACACTCTCAAGTTTAAAAAACTGCCTCCTCCCACGATTCCTTTGCATCTCCTCTTTGCACAGGGGCAGATATAGTTAGCATTGTTTCCTGTCTGGGAGAGTCAGACTGGGATTATACCCCCAGCCAGGGCGGGCTTGCCTCAACACACCGGCCAGCCAGGTGTGGTGTGTGATTTCAGCACCTGGGGGAGGTCCCTGCTAAGGTGTCTTCTGGAGGAGGGGGAAGAGCCCTGGGCTTAGAAGTGGGAAGGAGGCCAGGTGCCAGCTCTGACTCTGCCACTGAGCCTGGCCAGGGCCTCTCTGGGTATCACCTTTCTCACCTGTACAAGAGGCCAAGGTAACATCTATCCCCTCCCCGCTCTGCCATTCTTTGTCTCTGTTCTGTGTCAACCTGCCCTCTAAAGCTCATTAGCTTTAGTGCCAATGCAGTGCCCCCTCCTGCCGACCCTCCATCTCAGTTTGACCAGTGTGCCTTTGCCAAATCTTGGGGTCAGTGGATGACCTCTGAGAGAGATCCAGGGGTCCCCGTTGCAGCTCCAGAAGGCAGTTCTGAGGCCAGCCAATTCAAGCCCCCTCATTTTACAGATGAGAAAACTGAGCCCTACAGAGGGAGAGTGACTTCTCTTACTGAGGTCACATGGGCCATTAGTGCCAGAGCCAAGGATGGAACCCAGATCTCTGATTCCCAGACCAATGTTCTTCCCCGCACTCCACAGGCTGGACATCAGAAGTCTCAACAGGTAGGTTCTTTCTATGCCAAGAGTTCACTTCATCACATCATGAAACAGTCAGGACCTGTACCCTATCTGTGTGTGCTCCTTTGAGCTTGAAAATAGAGGGGCTCATGCTATCATTCCAAGACATGCGTGCACACATGTGTACACATGTTGTGTGTGCCATGTATGTGTACATGGGAGAGGCAAAATCGAGGAGAAAGCAGCTGATCGCCCCAATCAGCTACAGGCTCTGCAGATGGGAGGCCCACACAAGGGGAAGCCACGCCGTGTCCCCTCGTGTCATGGCTGTGTTTCAGGAAGCTTCCTCTGAGTCTGTGGGAGGAAGCCTGGAATCCAGACATCAGCAGATTTTCAAGGGGGCACTTTGGTTTGGAAAACAGAAAACGATGATAACAAGAATGAATCACTTGAAGTCCAGCTGATCCCATATGGGATCGGGCCCAGCAAACCCCTCTCACAAGCGCCTGCGATTCTCCAGCCCCAGGCAGGCAGGCTGAATCCCTGAAGGCTCAGGTGCTCAATTCGGATGAAAGATTCCATCTAGGAGTTATCATTTTCTTCCCCTAATGAATTAGTTCTTGGGCAGCCAGCCCCTTGGGTGCCCACCTGGCCTCCACATCAGGCAGCACTGCCCCCTGCAGCTCCTTAGAATTAAGGAATTTGTGAATGAGAGGCTGGAAGCCAGAAGCCAAGGGGGAGGGGAGAGGAGAGAGAATGGATGGAGACATTTGTAATCACAGATGCCACTGACTGGCCACTTGGGCAAGTCAAGACTTTGTCCATTCAGAAAAACTAGACAGAAAACCAGCTGGGAGAATAACCAGTGCTGACGGTTGAGTGAATCATTGACATCCGATGTTAAACTATGAGATGTGCTTAAACTGAACGATGAATCGAGGGACCCCCTGGCTTTGGCTGATCAGTGGGTGCTATAGAGACCTTTGCTGAGAGAGACAAAGAGAAAAAGACAGACCGAGTTCTGAGGCCCGGCTCCTTCAGCCCACAGGGGACTCTGGGGCCGTCTGACAGGTATCTTCCAGGATGTCTAAGGGCTGTCATAGGAAAGGGGGGTTAGCTTTGTTCTGCTTGGCCCTGGAGGGCAGAACCAGAAGCACTTAGGAGAGTACCCAGCACCTAATTCTGAGGCTACAGGAGTTCTTGTTAGGGCTGTCGTAGAGGAGACCTGACTTGGGAATGGGCTGGGCCGGTGGCCACTGAGGCCCCTGCCAGCGCAGGAAGGCTGATGGGAAGCTGTCTTCTTGGGAAGAGTGAAGGCAGGATGAAGGTACGATGGGGGAAGGAGGGAGCTGAATCAAAGAGGGACCTGGGAGATGTAGCAGCGTTGCTGCTGCTGCTGCAGTGAACAGAGCCCGAGTCTGGAGTCAGCCTCAGAAACTTTCTAGCGGGGGACCCCAGGCAAGTCACGCCATTTTTCTCCACCTCAGTTTACTCATCTGGTGAAATGGGCATCATGATATGACATAAGTGACCTCTGAGGGTTTGTGAAGGTCAGATGATGTGTGATGTGAGGGACAAACGCCAGCTTTGTTGCCCCCTCTCCCATTCCTCAAAAGATAAACATCACAGCCTCACAACCCAAACCAAGATGACCAATGAATGCTGTCCCTGAATTAGGTGTCCCTGGGCTCTCTTGGACACATATGTGGCTGTGCAGCTCTGGGGATGTTGTCAAGTCTTGTGGAGTGGGCTCCGGGGTGGATGGACCTTACACTTTCTACCTGTGTGACCTTGGCCAAGTCCTTTCTCTTTGACCCTCATCTTCCTCCTCTGGGGACCATCCCAAGCTTCCTCCCAGTTCTAAATCCCTAACCCTAACCCTATCCTTCAAGGGACCAAGAGCCTGACTTAATAGTGAACAGCATAGGACATGTGGAGAGAGGTCGCTGACTGGCACAGCAGGGAGTCCTGGAGACAGCAAGACCTGGGTTCGAGACCTGACCCTCACATGTACTGATTGTGTGACCCTGGGCAAGTCGATTTAGTTCTCCAAGCCTGTCAAAAGGGGACCTGTGGTATTTCTTTCTCAGGGTTGTTGGGAAGCTCAAAGAGCCCTTTGAAAGTCTAAATGGGTTAGAGAAATGTCCACTGCGTGGCCGTCACTTAACTCCTGGGGGCTCCATCCACTGCTTCATCAGGGCAGTGAGGAGGGCTGACTGGCTGCCCTGTCATTCAGGCCCCTTCTTCGTGACCCTTTTTGGGGTCTGACAGCATCTTCTTTGACAGCCCCTCCTTCAATCGAGAGGCGGAGCAAAGCGTCCCATCAGAGACCAGGAAACCGAGACCAAGGTTCCAGGGTCAACATCCAGGCCCCCCTGACTCCAGACTCCGGTCGTCTGATGCCCTTTTCCTTGTGTTCGGCAGCCATGAGTGGGAGGGGCGCGGGAGGGCAGTTTGTTGCTTAGACTGTGAAGGGAGCCTGGCCCAGGGCCCTCATCCTCCGTGGGTCTGAAAGGGCCGGGCCTTTTACGTACACCTTTCGTTTGCAGCACAGTCTTTGGGGGATCTGACTCATCCATCCCGCCCCCTCTGAGCCCTTCCTCAGAAGTAGGACAGTTAAGCGACACCCGTGGAAGGACTGAGGGGGGAGGGTACGTTTGCCGTCTGAAGCTGGCTGATGGAGGACAGTGTCTACATCAATCATTTGTTTACTATTTGTTACGAACGTTCGCTTCCCTTTTAGTCTCATCCTTTTATTTTACGAGAAAGAAACTGAGGCTGAGAGAGGTGTTCTTAAAAAAGGAATACCAGATTTGGCCCTCGAGGACCTGGGTTCGAATCCCTGCTCTGTGCTTTATTCCCGGGGCGCCGTGGGCACATCCCCGTCTTTGGGGCTCAGTCTCCTCTTCCTTCAAATGGGAGAGTTAGTCTTGGTGGTCTTGTAGATCCCTCCTTATCTCTCCCAGGCCCCCTCGGGGTAGTTAAAGGAGATAAATTATTGAACTTTAATTCTATTGGCTTCATTTGAGGGTCCGTTTCTAGGGTCACCCACTAGGGAGTGCCGGGGTCCGCGTCAAAGCCGGGGCCCCCTCTCCAGTCTTGCAGAGCCGGGGCCCAGAGGAGCCCAGCCAGGGCGGCCCTCCAGAGCCGGGGCTGGGGCCGCTCATTGTCCCCCCGTCCTTCTCTGCAGGCACGATGGGGAAACAGAACAGTAAGCTGGCCCCGGAGGTGATGGAGGACCTGGTGAAGAGCACGGAGTTCAACGAGCACGAGCTTAAGCAGTGGTACAAAGGCTTCCTCAAGGACTGCCCCAGCGGCCGCCTCAACCTGGAGGAATTCCAACAGCTCTACGTGAAGGTGCGTGACGGCGGGCCCAGGGCCGGCCTCTGGGGCGGGGGCTGCTGGGGGCGGGGCCTTGGCGGGTGCCGAGTCACCATCGATTCGGTTAGGAAAGAGAAACGTCTGGCACGCCGCGGCCAAACGATCTTCCAAAGACAGTGACCAGGTCACTCCCCTGCTCTAAAACGCCCGGTGGCTCCCTATGGCCCATAAGAAACACTGAACAATTCAACAAGCATTGTTAAGGGGCTCCTCGGAGCAGGGCCCTAGGCTGAAACCGGTTCCTTCCCTCAGGGAGCTCACCTTCTCAGGGTATAAAACAACAATAAATCCTGCCTCCTAAATCATAGCATCCTAGATTGAGGGTTGACCTACATCGCCAAAAATAAACCCCTCCTTTTACGGTAGAGGAAACTGAAAAGACTAGTCAGTGCCTGAGGCAGGATTCAAACCCAGCACTCGCAACTATAATACACCGCCCTCCCTTTACTGTCTGCCACAAGCTGCCTCCCACTTAGTAGTCCATGAAAAACCTTAGCAATTAGCCTCAATACACACTGCCAGATGTGTTTGAGAGTGGCCCTGAGCCCTGTGGCTTCTTCCTCTACTTCCCCTCCATCCACAGAATTCCCGTCATTGTCATTCCCTTCTCAGGCAAGATTGCAGCGAGTGTTTGCTCCCTTGTCCTTTCAGAAGGCATAGTTTCCGCTTTCCTGCTTTGGAAGATCCTTCACTCCCTCTACCAGCTGCCCGCCAGTCTGCTTCCAGGTCTAGATCACCTGTTCTTGCCTAGAATCTTTGCCTTCAAGGCTCTGCTCAGCCTCCGCCCCTCTGAAGTCCTCCCTGATTCCCCCAGCTGAAAAATATCTCTCTCCCTCCTCACACTTGACTCTAGATCCATGCTTGGGTCTCACGCTGCCTTGTATCAGGCGTATCTCACACATAGCCTAATCTACCGGAACCCCTTAGCAGATGGGAAGCTCTTTGAAGGCAAAGGTGATATTGTTTTTAGGAGCAGTGGGAGGGGGGTTTAGAGAGTCTGGTTTGGGCTGACTGTCGGGTGAAAGCCCTCCCAGAGTGGAAGGGCCTGCCTTGGGAACTGGTGGGCTCTCCCTCCTTGGGGAGCTTCAAGCAGAGGCTGGATGAACACTTGTCGAGATGGCTTCTGGGGATTCCGTTTGTGTGTAGGCTGGCCTCTCTCAGACTGTGTGATTCATCTTTGACTCCATAGTGCCTGTCTCAGGGAGGTGAGGTGACTGGTCTGAAGTCATAGACCTGCTCAGTGGCTGAGCCAGGACTCAAGAACCCTGGGTCTCACTCAGCCACCAACTCTCCCTGTGGCCTTGGGCATTGTCCTTCCCTCAGAGTGTCTGTTTCCTCCTCTGTAAAATGAGAGGCTGTATTAGAAGGCTTCTGAGGTTCCCTCCAGCTAGTCCTTTCTCTCATCTAAATAAGGTCCTGCAATTGCATTGTAGGAACGGAAGGTGGACAGACCACTTCTGAAATGTGGCACAGACTCCTCTGCATGCTTTGTGTAGATAGATCAGATGCCCCCTGCCTGGGGGTTAGAGGGGGCAGAGGAATGGGTCCTGTACAGGAGGAGGGATCGTTTAAGGCTGAGGTCAGACAATGATCTCACAGCTGAGGAAAGAGCCTTCAGGATGTCTTTGGAGGGATGTGAAGGGTGGCTTGGGGGGGGGGGGGAACCCATCAGACTTGACCTGAGAGGGTGTCGGCTTCTGTGGCTGGAGGAGAGGTGAAAGTGACCCCTGGGATGGACCCATTAGGGGAGAGAGAGGGCTCCCACTGCCCATCTCTCATCAACAGGGGCACACTTTGTGTCTGCCTCCCTGTCAGCCGGAAATCCCGGTTATCCTGCTACCAGGGAGGCCGGCGGAGCTGTCCAGCCCAGAGATCCCGGTTGGGGATGCTGGAGTCAGGCTCCTGGACCAAGGCTGCCCAGACGCTGCCGAGGCGGCAGCTGCCTCCCTGCCCCATCTCTTTCCAGGGCAGCCCCATCTCCGGACTTCTATTTTGTGTCTATCAGAGACCCAAAGCACGTGGGAGGAACAGCCTTCATGGCAAAGGCAGGCAGCGGGAGGGGGCGTCCAGACCAGCCGGCTGTACGCTCTGCTCCCCTCCCATCGGCCTCCAACTGGCCTGTTCAGATCTCGGCCCCTTGTACATCCAAGGCTGGCGGCGTCCCTCTGAAGAGTCTTCCCAGGGCAGGGCTGGGGCCTCCAGATATAGCAGGAAAGGGTCAAGGGAGACGCGGAGCATGGCAGAGGAAAGGTAGGGCGAGCGGAAAGGCCATTAGATGAAAGCGGAGAGGGGAGGGGGGATTATGTAACAGGGCCTGAGAGGAGACAGAACCAAAGGCGAGATGAGGGATGGAATGTTTACAGAAACTTCCATTAGTGTGCTGGGGAAATGCCAATACTTCCAGGGGCCGGGCCCCTCCCCAGGGCCCCCCAGGGTCCCATGGGGCTCTGGGAGCAGCTGAGCACAGTGACCAGAGGCCACTCCTCGGGGCACCTCCCAGCTCCGGGCTGCCGGAATCCTTGGTTCTGCACTGGAAGCCAGCGTCTGGAGCCACACCTGGCCAGAGGCGCAGGCAGCTCTGAACGGGGAGTCAGCAGTGGAGAGGCGCCGGTCTGGCTCCCCAACTGCTGAAGCTGTGGGAACGGGGGCCAATCACTTAGCGGCTTGGAGTCTGAGTCCTCTCAAATGAGGAAGGAGCTACCCATGTCACAAGGCGCCTTGGGGAGAGTGCTTTGCAAACCCTCAATCATGAGGGACGGCAATCGATCGATTTTATTGCGCGCTCGAACCCGTGCCAGGCGCTGGATGGAAACAGAAGGGCCAGGCCCAAACATGCTGTTCCTTCCAACGCAGTCATATTTGCAAAGCGCCTGCCCACAGTGGGTATTTAACTGCTTCTTCCCTTCTAGAAGATTAGATTCCACTGCAGGAAGCCCAGGTACCTACAAGTCAATAACAGGTGTATAAAAAGCAAATACAAGGTCATTTCGTAGAGGGGAGTATCAGAAAGGCCTCTCTTCAAGGGCTGGAGCCTGGCCCAGGCAAAGGCTCGGAGGTGGGAGATGCACAGGGACCAGTAGGAGGCCAGGAGCGGGGAGAGGAGGCACGATGGTGTGTCACAGACCTGGAGAGATCAGTCAGCCAATCAGGAAACCTTCATTCCCTTAAAGTGATGTCCTCAGAGCCTGGCACCTGAGTCAAGGACGGACCTGCCTGCCTCAGTTTACTTAGTTGTCAGATGAGACTCCCGGCAGGCTTGAAGCTTTTCTCCCTGCCTCTGTCAACTTTCTTCCCTGACCCCACAATGGTGTAATTAAATCTCTTGCAAATTGTCTGTTTTCCACAATCCTATTGATTGCTGGGCTGAGATAAACGGATCTGGAGAATTCCCTCTGATTGCTGATTCACCGGGACAAGACCAGCATTCAGCGGATGCTCACGCTGGGAGGGGGCCTGGCCACGGGGAGGGGGGGGGGGGGCTAATCGAATTAGGGAGGAAATGCCCAGGCCCTCCCGGGCCTCCCAGAGCTTCGCAGGAAAGCTGGCTTGGGGGCTGGGCTTCCCAAGCACCCAAGATCGGCCTGGCGGCTGACGGCCCGCGCTGAGTGGGCTGAGTGGGCATTCGCTGAATGGGTGCGAGTGGGCAGGAAGGAATGCGCAGAGGCGGCCCCTCCACGTCCGCGGCGGAGGCCACTGCGTGGGGGGCGGCGCTTGCTGAGGACCTGGTCCTTTTACCTGGGACTTCTCACTAAGCCTCCGAGGGTAGCTGGTGAAGGGATTATCGTGCCCATTTTACGGATCAGCAAGCGTGGCCCGTGGCCCGAGGCTGGGCCCCGGGGGGGGGGGGGCGGTGAAAAGGCAAAGGGAGGCAGGCCCTGTCCTAGTGGCTTCCGTTCTATGTAATCAGACTGGAGCCCCCAGAGGGAAAGGGCTCACCAGGCTCCCTCCACCGGGATGGCGCAGCCGAGCCCACCCTGCTTGTCACACCAGGGCTCTTGTCCCAGCTCCTCCACTCTTGCTGTGAGACCTTGGCAAGCCCTTCCCCCTCCTGGGCCTCTGGTTCCTCCTGAATTCACTTTGGTCTGAGAAGTCAGGATCTCAGCTGACTCGGGAACCTTGGGATCCACAACAGAAAATCCACCTGCCCGGGCTCTGCCTCAGGCAGCATTTGATCAATGGCCTGTGACCCTCGCTAGGTCTCAGTTTCCCCATCTGGTCCCCTCACGGAGCGGTTTTGGTGATAATGCTTTGAAAATCACTTTGTAAACTGCTAAGTTCTCTCTGAACTACAAAGGGCTTTGGAGGCTCATGCCATCCAGAGCCCTCAGCCAGATCAGGCCTGCCGGGAAAGCCTTGGTCGAGACGGGGATGGATGAGGTGGAGGGGGGGGGAGCCCCGTCCCTCATCTCGAGCCCTTGCTGGAACTTTGAAGCAAGGACATCCTTGGCCCTCAGGCACTGTCCCTGCCAGCAAAGGATGATGTAGGGAGGTGACAGCTACTTATCAGGAAGAAAGAGCCCTGATGTTTTCAGGCTGGCGGACTAAAAATAACCAGCCAAGGCCAGGGGAGCCTGGGCCTCCCGCCACCCAGACCCAAGGCCCACAGCGCAGGCCCCCTCTCCCAGCCGGGCTTTCCCCACAGGAGGTGGCAGTGGAATTCTTGGCTTAGCCATCCCCGAGGGGAGGTGTATGGGGCATTCTGAAGAGCCTGACCCGTGGCATCACAGGTGTAAGGAGATGGTGTTTAATGGGGATAAATGCAAAGCCTGGACTTGGGTGAAAGCAATCAGCACCATGAGTGCAAGACGGAGGAGACGCCCCTCCCGGGCAGGATGAGATGGAGGGGCTCTAGGGGGCTGAGTGCAGCTGCGCCAGTGAGGCCGGCTGGAAACCCTCGAGGAAGCCAGTGGAGCCTAGAGAGGAGGAGGGGGAGCAGTCCAGGCCTGGGGCCCAGCACATGCCAAAGCATGGATCGCAGAGCAGGAACACCCAGCATGCCAAGGGCGATTCTGATGTTGGGGGGTGGTGAAAAAGGTCCGTGTGCCTTGGGGGTCAATAAGCTCCCTTTCAGTCAGCATGGGGGGCGTGGCTGCCAAGAAAGCAGGGGCCATCTTGGGCTGCATTAACCAAGCAGCCCACAGGCATTTATGAAGCACCTACTGAATGCAAGGCAGGGATCCTTAAGGAGAGGAAAGCGTCACCCGGGTTTTGCCCTGATCAGACCTTATACACTGTTACGTTCAGCTCAGCAGGAGAGCCCCAGGGATGGGGAAGGGCCAGGAGAGTATCCAGTACAAGGATCTGTCAGAGAAACGGAGGGTGTCTAGGCTGTCTTCATGTTATTTGGTGAGCTGTTACCTGTGGGAGGCGTTCAGCCTCCTCTGTGTGACCCCTGCAGGTCGAGCCGGGTGCAGGGAGGGTCAGAATTACAAAGAGCTAAGGTTAGGCTTGTTATCAGGGGGAATTTCCTCCGATGGGAGTCATCCAGATGTGGTCAGCTGGGCTGCCCTGGGAGCTAGGGGCTTCCTTCTCCTTAGGGGCTGAGCCAGCAGAGCTCAGGCTACCACTGCCTTGGGAGGGGGGATGCATGTAGCAGGCTGGAAGGGCACAGGTTGGACTCGATTGCTTCTTCCCACTCTGAAATTCTCTGATGCTGTCTCCAGAGAAGCCCCAAAGGAAATGGATGGCCCCTCCCCTACCCCCTTGGTGGCATTCCACTTCCTACCTCCACACTTTGTGGGGGCCGTCCCACTGCCTGGAGAGGTGGTGAGTTTCCTGTCTTTGGAAGTGTGAAAATCAAGGCTGAGCATTTGTGGGCACATAGGGGTAGTTCTGCAGCAGCTGGAGGGCCCCCCCCCCATTAGGGAGAGCTTGGGCACTACACACACACCCCAGGCAGGGCCTCCACTTGAGCTAATGGGAAACAAAGAGCTGGTGCCTGAAATCCCCAAGAAGAGGTGATAAGGTGACAACAGTCCTAGGAAAGTGAGGTATGGCCCTGCCTCCTCCCCCCTTTGCAGGCCTGGCTGAGCGGGACACAGCCTGGCCAGGCTGGGAATTATGCCCCCACCTTGGGGAGGGTGCCCACCCCAGACACTGGCCTGAGCATCATGTCTAGTCACACCCATCCCAAAGTCCCAGAGCAGAAGGGCCCACCTGCCTGTGCAGCCCAACCTTCCCCTCGCCAAGGCTCCCTCTATACAGGAGCTCATCGGATCCCCAAAGCACCTGCCAAGTCCCCCTGCCTAGCTGGGAGCCTAGACAGTCCCTGCCCTCGAGGGGCTTACACACTGTGACGGGCACAGTAGTAACAGGGACATCATAATGAGCAGTTATATGAGCCCTGAAGGATTGCAAAGCCCAGCAGCAACTGTTGGGCCATTTGGTCCTCACCAAAATCCTGGGAAGTAGGTACAGATGGGGAAACTGAGGCAGGCCGGGTTACGTGGCTTTGCTAGCAAGTATCGGAGGCCAGATTTGAGCTCAGGCCTTTCTCACAGCAAGCCTGGCACTTATCTGTGCAAATGGATAAACATGCACACACACACACACACACACACACACACACACACACAGAGTCATTCTGAGAGAGAGGGCAGGGATCAGCTGAGCCTCCTTCCAGCCCTCTAAGAGGGAGCCTGCCCAGTGCAGCTCAGAGCCAGGGACTTCGAGGTGCCCTGTAAACGGGAGGGAGTCGTCTCTCGTGTTCTGACCTTGGGGAGGGTACTGCCTTTCTCCTGGCCTTGACCTTCTCATCTGTACAATGGGGCAAATGACCCCCGGCAGTGATGGGGTGAGGAGAGGGCTCTGCAGACCCTTGAGCCGCCCAGAGAAGCAGCCAATGATGACGTGGGTACCATGTGAGTGAGTGACTTTAGCATCATTATTTTGATTGTAACAGAGTAAAATCAGGTGATTTGTTTCAGCAAACATTGAGTTTATTTTATGTTCTGTAGGAATTCATTTATTCATTCATTCATTGTATGTACCTCGGCATCCTCCGCCCCCCCCCCCCCAGGAAGCCAGAACATGCAGCGACACTTGTAATTCACAGCAGGTGGTTTGAAAGGTTTGACGGGAGCCTGGGGAGAGACTGTGGTTGGGCAAGAGAGGACAGCTGGACCCTTGGGGATGAAATCACTAAGAGAGAGGTGGGGAGACAGACTGAGTGTACAGAGAGGGAAAGTTAAGGACTTGGGACAGAGCCTTGGGGATCACCAGCCGTGGGGGGGGGGGAGAAGGATTAACCTCTCGGGCTTCCAGGGAAGGGGTTTTCAGACAGACCAGGAGAGAGGAGCAGCCTTTGAAGCTGAGGGAGGAGAGGATCATGGGGTGGGACCAACTCAGTGGCCACGTGACCTTTTCTAATGAGTTCAAGAAAGACGAGGGCTGGTCAGAGGCTACTCATTTCCTTATATCCAGCAGAAACATCCTTGTAGGGAGAAGCATGGGTCCACGTTTGGAGTCAGAAGCCAGGTTGCCACAAGGGGTTCAGGAGAGACTGGGTGATTAGGAAGGGAGGCAGCCACAGCAAAAGTGGGGGCAACCACTTATAAAGTAGAAAAGGAAAGACTTTTTTATCCTCATTTCACAGAGGAGGAAACTGAGGCCCAGCGCCTCAAAACACCTTGCCCAAGGTCATGCAACTAGGAGGCTGAAGGCAGCATCCTAAAGTCAAGGTTCCTGATTTCCAGTCTAGTGGCTTTTTAAAATGGATTGGGAGCAGCTAGGTGGCACAGTGGATAAAGCACCAGCCTTGGATTCAGGAGTACCTGAGTTCAAATTCAGCCTCAGACACTTGACACTTACTAGCTGTGTGACCCTGGGCAAGTCACTTAACACCCATTGCCCTGCAAAAAACAAAAACAAAACAAAAAAATGTTTACTTGATGCTTTAAAAAATTACTGTTATTTACCCAACTACCCTCTCCCACCACACACACACACACACACACACACACACACACACACACACACACACACACACACACCATGAACTGCACCTCTCCCCCCCACCCGTAACCAAGAGAAACATAAGCAAAACAAACTGCCCATGAGCCATATCTGACAGAGTATGCAGTGTTCTGCTTCCATAGCCCTCCACCTTACTAACCAGAGGAAGGAGAAATGTTTCATCACCGGTCCTCTAAAATCAAGACTTGTCATTCATTGCATTCGTCTGAATTCTCGTCTTTTAAATTATCTGTCTACCATCTATTTATTGTATCCATAACATATACATACATATATATATATATATATATATATATATATATATATATATAAATGCATATTGTGTTGTGCAGAAAACCCCAGAGATACTGGAGCCGTGTGCCGTTTCCTTCTCCAGCTCATTTTGTAAATGAGGAAGGCAAACAGGTGAAGTGACTTGCCCAGAGTCACGCAGCTAGCTAGATCTGACTCCAGACCCGATGTTCGATCCTTTGTGCCCTCAAGTTTCCTGTTACATCCATGCCTGTTTACCTTTCTATGGGGGAGGGGAGGGGTTAGGTGGTGCAGAAACTATGAATTACTACTGACAGGTTTGCACAATAGAGGCAGGAATGAGGCTCGGTGAGTGGGTGGAGAACTAGGAGAGGGCCTCTTTAATCCGACTTTTGCTCTGGCCCGGGTTCATTTGCATAGGAGGCCAGAGAGGCTCTTAAGTGAGGTAGTTAGTAACAGAGGGCTCTGATCTCTTCTGCTGTCCACAGCAAAGCTAGGGTTTGGGGGCCATATTTTGGCCCCTGAAAAGGCTTGTTGTCTCTTTCCCAGAGGATTTATGGGCAGATCTCGGGTTCTGTGAACTTGGATGCGAAAAAAAGCTATCTTTTTTTAAGGTGATGGTTTCTTATGGGTTTATTTTGTATGTTTGGAGGCATGACTCAGAGAAGGGTCCCTGAGACCCCCCCCGACTGCCCGAGGGGTCTGGGGCACAAATAAAGTTTAGAAGCACCAGGACCCACAGGCTGGAGCTCATCTTCCCCAGGCCGATATCTTGCTGTGTGAGCCTGGGCCAGTATTATCCCGATCTGAGCCTCAGTGTCCCCATCTGTGACATTCAGGGTTGGGGTAGGTGACCTCTCTGATCCATAGGGCAGGCCACTTTATTTGAGGGGCGGTAATGAGGAGGTGGTCTTTAGGTCAGAGTAGGTGTGTTTAGAGCCCAAATACTCCTGGGTAGATGCAGGAAAACATGAAGCCAAGAAACGCTTTTAATCTTCCCTCCAGGAGAAGGTGTTGTCTCAGAGGGTCATCGTGCTAGAGACATCTAGTCCATCCCCGAATTTTACAGAGAAGGAAACTGAGGCCTGGGGTGCATCAAGGATTGGTCCAGGGTCACACAGGTAGAAAGTTGGGATGACTGAACAAAGGCACAGAGTCTGGGGGCTACAGAGTCCCCGAGTTTGGCTGGGACACAATGTATATATGAGGCCAATACAGGGCGTGTGTGTGGAGGGAGGTGAGAGGGGGTGGGGGTGTGGGTAGCTGCAAGGAGGGCGTGTATTGGACTATAGGGGGCTTGGAACGTCAGGCTGAGAAGAGCGAACCTTATCTGACAGGCCATCGGGAGCCATTGAAGATTTTTTAAGTAGGGGATTGATGTGACTAGAAAAAAGTATCCTGGAAATTTCTGGAGAAAGGAGTAGCTGAGGAGAGGATGCCTGGAGGAAGGTGGTGGCTTCAGCAGATCAGACAGCTTGGTGGCCTGTCCTGGAGCTGCCGCAGGAACAGAGAGGAGGGGGCCGACTCAGGCACTGACTGTGTACAGAAGGAGGGAGAAGAGCTGCAGGATTTGAATGTCAGCAGGACTTGGTTAATGAGGAAGGGAGGGAGTTCTGGCCACTGCTGGAACTGCCCAGTACAAAGTGCTTACTTTCTTGATTCAGAGGCAGCAGCATCGCTGCACTTCAAGTCAGGTGGCACCCAGCCACTTAACCTGTGTGAGGAAGCCTCAGTTTCCCCACTTGAAAAACGGGAGGACGGGTTTGATGTCTTCTAAATCTATGACCCTATGATCCAGACAGAGAAGGTGGCTGCATTCAAGGCAGAATGGTCAGTTCTCTCCCCTGGGACAAGTAGGACAAAATGACCCGGGCTCCCCAAGGGGCAATGATGGGATTGGCTGGAGTGGCAAGGCCTCAGGCAGTGGGGACATCCTCCCATGATGGGAGACAGAGGCCCTGGAGAATCTTTGGGAGAGGGGGGCCACAGCAGCTTTGGGTGACGCTCAGCTGCTTCTTTCTACTCGAGGATTGCAAGGGCTGTGGAAACCCCCTAAAGTGTGATGCCCTGGGACCAGACCCCAGTCCTTCAGCCCTAGTTAGTGATGGACACACAGATCTGGAGCTTAACAGAGAGAGGTAAGAGCTGAGATTCATAGATTCAGAACCTCAGGACTGAGACAGACCTCCTTGTCAAGGCCAGCCACCCTCCACGTGCAAGTCATCCCATTCCGTCCTGTCTTCTCTGGCAGATTTCCCCTTTATCGCCCTCACCCCGCCCCCCACACACCCTCAAGCTCTTCCTCTCCACTGGCTCCTTCCCTGCTGCCTGCAAAGGTGCCTGTGTATCCCCCATCCTCAAGACACCTCACTGGATCCATCCATCCCCACCGGCAGTCATCCCCCATCTTTCCTCCCCTTGGTGGCTAAACGCCTTCTAAAGAAGGAAGAAAGCCCTCAACACCGAGAGCCACAACTTCCCTTTCTCTCTGGCCTTTCATCATCCCACTAGAATTGCTCTCTCCAAAGTGGCCAGTGATCACTTAATTGCCAGATCTTGTGGCCTGTTCTCAGTCCTCATCGTTCTTGATCACTCTGCAGCCTGATACCATGGGTCAATCCCTCCTCCTTGATAGGAGAGAAGAGTCCTAGGGGTCTGTGCACCCCTCTCTCCTGGTTCCCTTCCTGCCTGTCTGAATGCTCCTTCTCAGTCTCCTTTGCTGGATCTGTTGTGGGCCCTCTTCTCCACCTATTCTATTATATAATATGTGTATGTGTGTGTGTGTGTGTGTGTGTGTGTGTGTGTATATATATATATATATAATATATATACTTATATACATGGGGATCAACTATTACATATACTATATAACATATAATATAGTATGTGTGCATATATATGCTCTTTTGATTATTTCCTTTTTACCCTATATTCATATCCATATTTCGTATCTCTCTATTCATCTACCTATCATTTGTACATGTTGTTTTGCACATGCACACACACACACACACACAAAATCATACTTGGGGGTCTCATCCTCTCCCATGGACCTATCATCTTCTCAGACCTACTCATCCAGCCCTGACCTCTCTCCTAACCTCCACCAGTCCCGGGACTTCTCAGACCGGGTGTCCTGCAGACTCATGATCTTTCCCCCCAGTAAGGCTCCTCCTTTTGGGAAGTTCTCATTCCTGTTGAGGACACCACCATCCTCCAGTCAGTCACCCAGGCTTTCGACCCAGACGTCATCTTCCACTCCTTCCTTTCCAATACCTCTCTGTCCCGCCTGTAGCTAACCCCCATCAGGTCTACCTTGTGTAGCATCTCATACATGCCCCTTCTCTCCTCTGACATCACCTCCATGCCATCAGAATTGTAAGGTGCTTAGCACAGTACTGGGCACGTAAGGGCTATCCTCTGTTTAGAGGAACCTCCAGCCTCTGCATGTGGTGTCTTCTTGGTGACCAAGCCTTGTTCTGGAGTTCCCGCTCATCCTGTCCCTGCCTGGATAACCCCGAGTCTCCCCTTCTACAGAGTTAACATGAACTAGGATGAACCGTGCCTCACCCCAGCCCAGGGTTGCTCTCCCTGCAACCCTTCAGGGAAACAAGGCGGGGCACCCTTCCCAAAGGACCACACCTCAGCTTTCCAGGACAATGGGAGCCAAACCACTTCGCTGCAGCTGAATCATTTCCCATGGAGCTCTGGCTCCTGCCCTACACCTTAATCACCAGAGACACAGCCCTCCCAGGAATGACTTGGTCTGCCTTATCTCTGAGCCCCCTCCCCCTGCTAGCAGCCTGTTTCATGTTCTAATGTCCCTTCCATCTCTGACGTTCTCTGTCCCATGTTCTAAGATGGAGATAACTTTTCAAAGTAGATAATACATTCTATGTGTTCCTTTTTTATTCATTTTGAACGTAAATACATAAAGACCAAAAAAAGAATGTTTCCATGTTTGCAGCACAACACAAAAAGAGGATTCACTATAAAACCATGAATTTACATTTCACACTGTTTACTTTTTTGAGGGAAACTATACAATAACCACTACCACTCATCTGCTTTCTATTACATGTTGCTTACAAAACCGACCTGCTAGTTTGTGCTTCCTTCCATTTTTCCGATGCATTTTATTTACATATTTTGTCTTCCCTCTTTTTTCCCCAATTAATACTTGTTTCCCTCATTCCTACTTGCTCCAATGACAAATTTTTTAAAGAAAAACAAAACTCTACAAATATGCACAATCAAACAAAAGAGATTTCCACGTCGGCCGAGGCCAAAAGCTTTTGTCTCATTCTATATCTCTGAGCAGATGTGGGGAGCATCCTTCATCCTCGGTCCTCGTGATCAGAATTCCAAAGCCTTCCAAAGCTGTTTTTTCTTTATAATTCTGTCTCATTTTGTGAATCATTGTCCTGGCTTTTCTCTCTTTGCTCTGCATCAGTTCACCAAGGTTTTCATCTTACCCATGACTGTCCATTTTGTCTGGCTCAGAAGAATTCCCTGCCCTTGGGAAGACTTGAGCGGAGCCTGGGTAGTTGGGCCCTTGTCCATTCCCAGTTCTTTCCCACCATAAAGAGAGCTGCTAGAGTTCTATTTGTCCGTTTGGATCCTGCTCCTCTGTCCTTGACCCCTTTGGGGGGGGGTGAGCCCCACTGTGGTATCACTGGGTCAGAGGTTGTGCACCAGATCCTGACATTTTGGCAGAAGACAGGGACCACTTCCCAGTCCCACCACCAATGTGCCTGTTTTCCCACAGCCCCTCCGGCATCTGTCATATCCCTCCCCAGGAGTCCAGGGAGAGATTTCCTTGTTTTCTTTTGGACTAACCCGTGGTTTCCATTCTAGCCCTATGTATTTCATCTTAGGTATTTCAAAGCCTCGTCCTGGGCAGGGCTCCATGGGCATCAGCAGCCCAGTGAAGGAGTCAGGACACAAGGGGAAAACCCCCTTCCTAAGGTCTGGGCTGGTCCTACCA
The DNA here is from genome assembly GCF_019393635.1 of Dromiciops gliroides. NCBI lineage: Eukaryota > Metazoa > Chordata > Mammalia > Microbiotheria > Microbiotheriidae > Dromiciops > Dromiciops gliroides. The sequence goes on from NC_057862.1 coordinate 695,929,979, forward strand.
TTCTCTGCTCCAGTGTCTAAAGTCCCTGGGTCCTGTAGCCCCTCCCAGCCCTGACATTCCAAGTGCAATGTCCCTTCCAGGTCTGAATGGGGGAGAGGAGGCACATCCCAGGAATGGTGGTCAGCTGGCTCAGAGACCGGTGCTAGAGGCAGGCCTCCCCTCGTGTCTCATGGCCTCAGTCACCTCTCGTAGGGATCTTTGACTCTGTTTGGACCCTCCACGCCCTCAGACCTGGGCATGCAGCTGCAAGGCCAGTCATTCCTTACTGAACTGGTTCCAAATGATGGTGACTAAGCATCATCACCTGGCCGATAAACTGAATTGTTCAGAGCAAACCACACGGCTAGGATCATGGATGAGGAGCAAGGAGGGGCCCCGGGGGAGAGCACCCAACCCCTTCTCTTAAGCACAGAGAGAGGAGTGACTTGCCCTGAGTAACATGGCTGATAAGGATCTGAGGCCAGATTTGAACTCAGGTCTTCTGACTCCAAGCTCTATCTACTAGGCCACCTAGCTGGTTGGTTTGAAGAGAGGCAGGATTTGAACCCAGTGAATCCTGAGCTCATTAATGTGGGAAGGCACTTGAGCCCAGAACTCCATGAGAGCCTAAGGTGGGATTGTCATCGTGGAGGAGGAGGTCAGAAAGGTGAATGGGGCCTCTCTCTCCTCCCCTCTGATCCCTAGAATCCTGCCTCAAATCCTTGCTGGCTGTGTGACCCTGGGTGAGTCACTTAACTTTGGTGCCAGGGAGGAGGCCCCTTCCACCTTGGAATCAGGGGTCCCGTGGAAGCTTTCACTTCCTCCTGGTAGTTTCCTGAGTCCCCTCCCCAGGGAAGAGAGCTTTCCCTTTCCTGGGTTAGCATCCCCACAGCTGGAAGCTGGAGGGCTTCCCTGAAAGGTGCCGGTGTTCCTAGCAGGGAAGGCAGACCCTTGGGGGAGCCAGCTCAGACTCCTTCCCATCCCAAGGACTGCCAGGGGCTCGACTCAGGGGATTCAGCTTGACTTCCTTGGCGGAATGTGTCCAGCCTCGTCCTCTGCTGCTCAGGTCTGAGGAGAGGCCTTGGGGGCCCCTTCTGACCCTGAGAATCTCTGATTCCATCATCATGAGTCAGGCTTTTTAGACAAAATCAGAGGCTCCAGAAATAGCATTTCATTTGATTTATTCATCGAAAATGTGAAATGTAAAAAGCCTTGAGCAGAATGGATGGAGAGAGCCCCCCACAAAGTCAAGAAGCCTGCAGCCAAGGTCCCAGGCAGCCCCCCCACCCCACCACCACCACCTGCTGTTCGACCTTGGCCAAGCCTTCAGTATTTCCTCACTTCTCGATTTGGCCCCTCCCGGTTCAGATGCCCTCCCTTCCCTGTCCAAGAGCCCTCTTAGCTCTGACCTTCCAAAGGTCCTTCTCTTAAGATGTACACAGGAGACAAAGCCCTGAGTTCAGATTCTACTTTGCCATTTCCTGGTCATGTGACCCAGACAAGTCATTCAACATCTCTCAGCCTCAGTTTCTCTATTTGTAAAATAGAAATGATAACTGTTTCTCACCTCAGAGTGTTTTTGTAAAGACCTGACAAGGTGCATGGATTGCTCTTGTCTTCCATTGCCCCATCTCAGGCCAGGTATGCCACTGCCATGGAGGCGAGAGCCCCACCTGACCCCTCACCAATCAGAGCACCACCATTCCTGGAGAGAACGCCTTGGTCATGCGCTCCTGATTCCAAGCATTCCCTCTGCCTGTGCCCAGGCCTGGAATTTTCCCCCTCCTCCCCCATTTACCCACTGAGTCACTCGCATGCTCTCTCACCCATTAGACTGAATGCCTCCAGAGCAGGCACCAGTTTTTGTCTTTCTTTGTAACCCCCAAAGTTAGCTCAGAGCCTGACCCCATAGTAGGTGCTTAATAAATACTGTCCAACCTGATGGCTTATGCACTGTAGACTGGGGATTCCTTTGGCCAAGCTTTCCAAGCCGTTCTTTATGTATTGTACGTGCAGAATTCTTCTATTTCCATTATTTGCTATGAATACTTTCCGATCCGTAATTTTTCTTTTACTTCCATCCTTTATTGTATAGAAATGTGGTATAACTTTCATGGAGTCGGCTGCAGCTCTCTTGTCCCCAGTAATTACTTCGATTGATTGGACAGGAAAAAAGATATCCTCCCTCCCCAATTTACACAAGTTCATGATTCCACTTCCTTCAGCCCCTGAAGTCCTTCATTTTTAAACATTTGAGTCGCTTGTCCGGCTAGAATTGACTGACATGGATGGTGTGAGATGTGGCATAAATGCATTCTCCCCCAAATTCGTACCCAGATTTCCAAGTGCATTTAGTAAATTCTTCTTCTTTTTAAAAAAAATCTCCTACGCCTAACCTTGGGTCCTAACTGTCCTTCACAGAGACAGTAGTTACCGTTATTTTATATTAAACCCCAAATACGAGGTTGAGCTTTGGGGTGCTAGGCTTTTTTCTGAGGTGCTTTTCTCTGGGGAGTGGGGGAGAGAAATGGGTGTGTTCTATCTTATCTAAGAGGCTTGGTGAGGCATCTGTGGAGAAGACAGGTTAGGAAAGAAGTGATTTAACTGTTCTGTTATTAAGAAACTATTAGAGAGAGTTCCCCGGGGAGTCTGTGGGAGCTGGGAAGTTCAGTGTATTCTGCAAAGACTTCCCTGTCATGACTAATAAGAGAGCAAAGAAAAGGGTCTAATGGAGCTGGCTGCCCGAGAATCTGAATTTAACTCTTCTTGTGAAAAAAAAATTAAGATGCTTCAAAATCAGCGTCCCGAGTGAACCAAGTGTGACATTGTGTTTCTGGAAGTGGAGACAGACTGTGGTCGAGCGCATCTACAATGTACTGTTTTCTGGGCATTGTGAGGTGTCTGGAATGCTGTAAAGAATTATCTGTCTTTGCAATTCTCTTGATTTCACTTGTTAACACATTGCAATGACTGTTGGGAAAGATTTCTCCAGGGAGTAAAATAAATAATATTCAGAGCTGGAGGCTGTGGAGCCCAATTGTTTTGCAGTGGAAGACACTTGATCTCAGAGAAAGGAAGGGACTTGCCCTGGGTCACACAGTAAGTGGCAGGGCTAAGATTCGAACCCAAGTTTCTCTGACTTCAAATCCAGTGCTCTCTGCATTGTAGAAAAACAACCTTTTCTTTTGAGGTGTGATAGAGCACTGGACCCGGAGTCAGGAAAACCTGAGGTCAAATCCTGCCCCAGCACTTATTGGCTTTGTGACCCTGGGTGAGTCACTTCACCTCTCTTTGCCTCAGTTTCCACATCTGTAAAATGGTGATAATAATAGCACCCACCTCCAGGGGTTGTGGTGAGGAGCAAATGATATTAATAACTTCAAAGTGCTTAGCCTTGCACACAGTAGATGTCCAATAAATGCTCAGTCCAATGTGTTTCATTAAGTAAAAGGCTGTCTTCCCCGGTGGGAGAGTGGCTCGGTAACATTCTCTGAGGACAGACGGATGTGGGGTGAGCATCTTATACATCTTTTCCTGAGATGAAAAGGGATCTAATATTTTCCAAGAGCCATAGAGGGAAGTGTAGGTACCCATCAGGGGGTTTGGCATTTTTTCATTTACATCATTAAGGGGGTTGCTGGAAGGGGAAGTGTGCACACACACACACACACACGTGTGTGTGTGTGTGTGTGTGTGTGTGTGTGTGTGTGTGTGTGTGTGTGTGTGAGAATTTATTTTTCCCCCTGAGAGCTAGAACGGAGAACAAGACAGGCCAGGGAGTGCTTCTGAAAATAGCTCAGGGAGTACACCTTCGAAGTCATCTCCCCACATAGTAAAGGGAAGTTTATTTTTATCCCTGTTCTTTCCAGACCAACAGGGAATGACCCATGAAGACAGTGCTGTCAGCTCTGAGGCTGGATTGGGTCGCACAAGAGGTCAAGGCCCCCTTACACTTGACATGAATAATGCACAGCTCTGTGATGGTGGGCGCTGATACTAGCCCTCGTTGGCAGACACCCCTTCTGGGCTGAGCCTCCAATCCTTGGGAATTTGGGGGGCCCCACATTCAGGCCCTGGGCGGCCCCTCTCAAGAGGCTTTTCCAGATTCATCAGGATGTAGGCTCCCCTCGCCATTCCTTTACACATTTCATATATCATTTCATGGTATATACTGTCTCCAATAGCGACTGTGAACTTCCTGCAGTCAAAGACGGTTTTATTTTTGCTGTTTATATTTGTCTATATTTGCCAGTGCTTAGCCCAGTGCCCGGCACATAGGAAGTACTTTATAAAGAAAATCATTATTTGAAGAATTTGAATTATTTTAAATTAATTAGATGAAGAAATGGAAAAAGAGAGCATTCAGTAGATGATGGGTCTGAGAAGGTCTTTATCTGAGAGGAAAGAAAGGACATCTCCAGGCCTTTCCCAGAGAGTATGTTCTGAAAACAGGGATTCCACGGTCTCCACCTAAGCCCTGCCCCAGTGGCCGGCCCCTGGCACCTCCTGGGCTGCCCCGGTATGTGGCGGCGACGCAGAGATGCCAGGCTTGCTCCTTCCTTCCAGGAAGATGCCGTTGTAGGGATCTGGCGTCCCCCGGGGCCACCTTGATGACCGGTGACTCACCAGTCCAGTATCCTGAAGAATCAGGCTGATAACCCAGGGCATCTTGGAGGTGCCACAGTCACATTGCCAGGGCAACTCAGCCAAGCCGGTGCCAGCCGCCTGAGGGGGGTGTTACAGAAGAGACGCCCAGTGGCAGATGGGGCCAGCTAGCAGGCAAGGGGATGCCTTGGAAAGGGAGGTAGGGCAGGGGCTGGACCTGAGGCTCCTCGGGATGAGTCCAGGGAAGAATCTAGGGTTCTCGTTAGCAGAGAAATGGCCCGTGCCAGGCAGGTGCTGCCAGTGTCCTCCCAGGGAGAGTGCATACAGGAAGACCCCTCCCTCAGCACAATCTGAAGCTCCCTTGCCAGGTAACCTTGGGCTAGCTCCTTTGGCTCCTGAGGCCCTTTACCACCCGGCCTCAACTTACCTCTCCGGCAACTCAGCCAGGCTGGCTCTCTCCTATCCGGACTCCCCTCTCCCAGGCTTGGCCTGGCCACAATCCAGACCTCGGGCCTGGAACACACACCTTTACTTCTGCCACATGAAGCTCGGGTTTCCTCCAAAACACAGCACAAGCATCAGTCAGCCAAGAGCATTCATTGGGTGCTTACTGCATGCATGCCAGGCCCCAAGACACAAAGAAAGGCAAACATGAGGCTTTCCAGATCCCTCGCCCCTTGTGGCTGGGGCCTGTCTCCCAAACTACTCTGAACCTAGGGATAGAATAGTGGCTGGACTGGGTGAGGAAAGGCCTGTGCCAAGGCACGCCGGCACCTTCGTTGGCACTGAAGGTCTTATCTGCCTAGAGGGGGGAGAAGTCGAGTCACATGGCGGGGAGGCGGCGGGGGCGGGATTCCAACTCAGGCCTTCAGACCTGCTCTTCGGCCACCAGGCCACACTGCTGCTCAGGTGGCATTTGCAGTGGCCGTAGTTAGAGAGAGCCATTTGAATGTAAGGCTCTGGAGAGCAGGGATGGAGTCAGGCTACAGTCAGGCTGGCTTCCTTCAAAACACAGCTCAAGCCCTAGTCAGTTGATGAGCGTTTGTCAAGGGCTTTGAGATCCCTCAAGTTGGGGAGATGCCACATGTGAGCCGGGCATCAGACGGTGAAGCTGGTCCCCGGATGACAGGCAGACACAGAGGGGCCTCGCCCACCCCCGGACCAATGACTTAGTATCCCATTCAATTCCCTTCCACAAACATTGATGCTTGTCCTTTTCACCTGCACCCAGGAGAGCCATTCTCCCACCTAGATTTTCAAGGGACCCCAAAGAGGAGAAGCCCATTTGGGGTTTGTTCTCTTGGGAGGGGGAGCGGCTGTGGGCCCCCGCCTGTGTTTTGTCCCTCGTGGCATGCTTTTAAATAACTATTAAAGGGCAGCTAGGTGGCGCAGTGGATAGAGCACTGGCCCTGGAGTCAGGAGGACCTGAGTTCAAATCTGGCCTCAGACACTTAACACTTACTAGCTGTGTGATCCTAGGCAAGTCACTTAACCCCACTTGCCTCACAAAAAACAAAAACAAAAACAAAAATATATATATATTAAAGCCGACAAAGTGCTTGGCAGAGAGAACCCCTCTGAGCCTCACAAGTACAGGACGTGGCTACAGACCTGTCCCGACACTTCCTAGCGGTATGACCTTGAGGAAGTCACATAACCTCCGTCTGCCTCAGTTTTCTCATCCGTAAAACAGGCTCAGTAGTGGCGCTCACTTCACAAGGGTGTTGGGCAGGTCAGAGGAGCTTGGCAGTGTTCCAAGAATGAGAGAGATGCCCACTGGTCCTCTACCCTCTGCCTGAAGACTTCCAAGGAGGAGGAACCCACCAGTCAGACAGTGGACATCTGGTTAGCACCGGCTGTGCGCCCAGAACCGTGCTGAACATGTCAAGCAGAAAGAAAAGCAGCCCCTTCCCCCAAGGGGCTGCCAGTCTGACGGGGGCCACGGGTCCTACCTGGTGCTTCTTCCACTGGGAAGTGCCATCTCCTAACTCGGTGCCTTTGCCCAAGCTGTGCCCGCACCTATGACACCCTCCACCCCCCCCCCCCCCCCCCCGCTTCCTTCAGCCTCAGCGCCAGTGCCCTCCCTTCTCCAGGAAGCCTCTCCTGACCTCTCTTAAGGGGCCTTCTCTCTTGGATCATCTCCTGTTCTCCGCTCTCTCCAGCTCCTTGTGGAGGTTCATTTACACATCGTCTCCCCCTCAGACTGGGCACTCCCTGGGGCAGGGGCCGGTATTTGCCTTTCTGTGTATCCCCGTGCTTAACACAGGGCCAGGCACGTAGTAGGGCTCAGTACTTGCTAGTCAGAACAAGCAGATGGAAAGACACGGCCGTGCCACCAGTCACCAGGCTCCCTCCATCCCTCAGCCGGTCCCCATAGACAAGGAGCCACTGGGCTTGTGCCTCTTACTGCAGGGGCTCTGCCGCATGTCCCCTGCTCTGCGCACACAGCCAAGGCCCCGTGCCTGGGTGGTCCCACGGTGTCCCTGCTTCTGCTCGCTCCTCTCTACTCCAGCCTCCGCAGAGCCAGGGGGGCCCTGGACTTGGAATCGTCAAGATCCAGGTTCAGATGCCTCTTCAGACACTTTTTGGCCTTCTCTACCTCAGCTCTTTATGTAAAATGATGAACGCAATGATGTCTCACCTCCCCCCACCCCCACCCCAATTTAGATATATGAGCTTATGACGTGTCCTTCCCTGTCCACAAAGCTCCAGGACATCCCCACTGCCCCTCGGGCACCCCTCTTTTCAGCACTTAAAGCCCTGAACCACAGGCTCCAGCCAGCCTTCCAAGGCTGGTTACAGGGGGCTGCCCCCCCTAGAGTCTGCATTCCAACCAATCCACCTTCACTTCTTTGTCCCCTAGGACTGAAACACTCTCCTCCCCTTGGCCCAGTCAAACTTGAGGCTGCCGTGCAAGCGTGGGCCCCATGTCCCCTTCTTCCCCAGGCCTTTTTGACCCCCTTAGGCCTCAGTGTCTACCCAATCCCCCAGATTCCTGTCTATGTGCTCTGTATCTATATCTGTGTATGTATACACACGTGTGTGTATCTAGGTAAGTGTATAGATAGGAGTGTGTGTTGTGTATATACATATGCATGCATATAGATATAGATATATACGTGCATATAGACCCACACACAGACACCCCCCCCCCACCTCCGGGTATTTGTGGTACTTTCCTAGGTGGAAGGGAAACTCTTGGAGAGCAGGGCCTGATTCACTTTTGTCTTCACACCTCTAGCCCAGCCCCCAGGGCCTGAGGCAGTGAGAGTGGGTGAAGGCTGGTTGAACTGCATTCAACTTTGCCTGAAGAGAGAGCAAAAGGAATTGAGCTCGAGGTCCTGGGTAATGCCAGAGAGGGAACCAGAGTTCACACAGAAAGCCAGTAGCCCAGCCGGAGCTCGGCCCAGCTCTCCTCCCCCACTGTGCTGCCTCTGACACCGGTTCTGTGCCGCCAAAGACTCAGGCTTTGGGGGGAAATCTCGAATCATGGCAGGTCTGCTCCCGTGGGCCTTGAGTGCAGCCTCCACACCGATCTAGCAAGACTCATGGCAAGGACTGAGGATGACAGGATGCGGCAGACAAATGCTGTTTCCATGGCAACTTGGGAGCGCTGTCTCGCCACTTGGCTGGCTGGCATGCTGTCGGTGTTGACGGGCACAGAGATGTTCTCGGTGTGGGGGGGAAATCTCTGGGCTGCCCATTTCTCTCCCGCTGGGAGTCTGGGCCCTGCCAGGAGGCGTGAGGGGAGCCCAGCTCTCCTTGATGGACTGTTGGGGGAGGGGGGCTGGTGATCAGGCAGGGTGGGCCTCCAGGGCTTCTGGCACTGGGCATCTTGGCCAGCGGGGTCCTGGGAAGAGGACCTGGTGTAGGGCGGGCTGGCCTGCCCGGCACCCAGAAAGCTGGTCAATATTAACAACAACAGCCAGATCTTGGTGGCACTTTGGGGTCAGCTCTGGGGAGAGCTCGGCCGGGCTCCTTTGAGCCATCCTGCGGCTCCTCTCTCTGCAGCGCTGCTGACCGATCCCTGGTGACTGTTGGGTCATCATGAGGGACAGGCCTCCTGGGACCGGGTGGAGGAGAGGGTCGCAGCCACAGCCGCTGCCGTGCAATTTTGGTGGACCCGGAAGGGACCTGGCCAGGCCGTGTCCATAATCACAGGGGTGGTGAGTGGCAGCTCAGCCAGAAGGAAGTGATGAATCAACAAGTACATTAATGATAATAACAGCTAGTGTTTCTACAGCTCACAAAGGTTTGAAAACACTTTACATTCTCACAATAATGCACGGAGGAAGGTCCCTATTAAAGTTAAGTGACTTGCCCAGGGTCACAGAGCTAGTAAGTGTCCTGGGTTACATTTGAACCCAGTTCTTTCTGACTCCAGGCCTGCCGTTCTATGCACTATGGCACCACCTAGTGGCCCCACATACATAGTAGGGGCTTTGAAAATGCCTGTACATCGTACTGAACTGACCTTCCTCTCTGCTGCCCCAGGCCCTGGCCCAAGGACAGACTGGAAAGCCGGAGAAGCGAGGCCAGGTTTGCTTTCTAAAACACAGCTGGTTTGGGGTGAATTTGTAAAGGCCGCCATGCTTACAAATTTAGAGTGAAAAGGTGCCTTGGGACTTCTCTTGTCCTGTTTCTCGGGGTAACCTGAAGCTCAGAGGGGCCTGAGACTGGCTCAAAGGCCGGCCCAAAGCCCAGAACTCTTGACCTTCTGCGTAGTGCCTTTGGAGCCGGACACTTCCCGCTGCCTCCCCGTGTCCCCCATTGCTCCTCCTGGGAAGCTCCAGGGAAGGACGTGGGGCAGGCCTGGGGAGCCAGGAAGCCTCTAGGTTTTCTAGGCTTCCTTGGGGGCTGCGCCCTGCAGGTGCAGGGCTATCTGTACCTGCTTTCTTTCCAGACGTGAATTTTTGTCATTCCATTCCTTATGGAACTTCTAGCCCATAGGCCAGCACTGGTCCTGGGTTACCTACAGCCTATACGGGTCTCCCATTCAAGGCTTCCCATCGCCCTTTGGGTCACCAGTGGTGCAGACAGCAGACTGAAATGTTCTGGGGCTGACCCCCACGATCAATCAATAAACACCTACTGTGTTATCAGGCCCCGTGCCAAGCCCTAGGGACACAAAAAGGGGCAAAAGACAGTGCCTGCCCTCAAGGAGCTCACAGTCTAATAAGGGAGATAACATGCAAACAAATACAGGCAAAGCAGGGATAAATAGAAAAGAATTCACAGAGGGAAGGCCAGAGAATGAGAAGGCACAACATCACTGGTCAGATTTGGGGCAGGTTTCTGATGCTCCTGTCCCCCCCCCCACCCCATCCCCCTCTCCTCATGCTGGAGTCTGGGTTGGTCTCTTCAGCTCCAAGGATCATAGGAATGAGAGGGTCCTGAGAGGCCATCCTGCCCAGCCCTGTCCATTGGACCAGGTAGCTACAGCCCAAGAGTTCCGAGGGATTTGTCCAAGGTCACACAGCTAGTTCATTAGTGGCAACGTTGGGACTCAAGCCTGGATGATGGAACGCATGTCCAGAGGTGAAGCAGCCTTAGAGATCGGCTCATCCAACCCTCTTGTTTTATGCACCAGTAACCTGAGGTCCAAAGAACGGATCAGAGACCTTGTCCTCCGGGCGTACGGGTGGGTCTTTAGCGGGAGAGTTCCCGGAATCCCAGAAGTCCTGGTCTATCCCCACCCCAACCCCCGCCCCCATTCCATAGATGAAGAAAAAAAGCAAAGCCCAGATCGGGTCACCTTTGGACAGAGCATCGCAGGGCCAAGAGCTCAGAAGCCAAAGGCAGCTTAGTTCTCCCCATTAAACCGTGTCTGGCTTTTGTTCTTACCGAGAGAAGCCCCTGCCCCGCTGCTGCGCTGCGACCCCCTGAGGGAAGGAGGCGGCAGGTGATTAAGTGCTCTCCGAGCACTTACCTTCGCAGGGAAAGAATCTCACTCCTACGCTTTTCCATTGTCTGGTGCTCATATAATAGATGCCAAGTCTTGGCGGGCACAGAGGATGGCCAGGGTGCAAGGCAGCTCCCGGAGGCGAGAACGCGCTAACGCGCTCCGCGCCTCTTCTGAGCTGGAATGGAGATGAGCGCGAATGGAAATGGGCGGCGGAAGCCTCCTTGGGCGCAGGGACTCAGTGCCACTAATTACAATAAAACGCCCCTCCTCCAGGGGGGGACCAAGTGCTTTCTTTCCAATGACTCTGTGCAGTAAGGAGAACAAGAGTTTGCAGCCCCTTTTTACGAACGGGACCACAGAGGTGCCCAGAGGGGAAGGGGCTTAAGAGATCCGATGGTCGGGCCACGATGCCAGGACCTGCCCCGTCACCTCCTGACTCTAAGACCTTGGCTTGTTCGAGTGGATTTCCCTTCTTTCCACACACATTGTACCTTACAATCGGCAATAGTCCTATGAAAACCAACAAACCCCAAACAGAGAGAAGGACCTGAGCCTTCCTGTTCCTGCCTAGGGCACCACCAGGCTCCCAGTGACCCAGGTGGCCACCTCCATGTCATCCTCAGCCCCTCACATCACTCCCCCCACCCATGGCTGCTCTAACTCCACACCCCTCCCATACGCCCCCTTCCCTCCAGCCACAGCCCCAATGTAAACCGTCACCTACCTCTCCTCTGTGGTAGATCAGCCTCTCAACTGGTCTCCCTGCCCCAACATCTCTTGCCTCTCCAATCCATCCTCCACTCGGGAGCCGAAGTGAACATCCCAAAGTTCGGGCCTGTCTATGTCATTTCCTTGCTCTGTAAACTATAGTGGCTCTCTATTACCTCTAAGAACAAACATTAAGCCTGCAATGGGCATTTAGAGCCCCTTCCTCACACCCTGGCCCCTTCCAACCTTTCCATCTCTCTCTGTCTCTTTCTCTCTCTCTCTCTCTCTCTCTCTCTCTCTCTCTCTCTCTCTCTCTCTCTCTCTCTCTCTCTCTCTCTGTCCCTTTCTATCTCTCTGTCTCTCTGTCTCTGTCTCTCTGTCTCTGTCTCTCTCTGTCTCTCTCTCTCTGTCTCTGTCTCTGTCTTTGTCTCTCTCTCTCTCACACACACACACAGATATATACAAACAGAGATCTATGGGATACATTAGGGTCATCTCAGAGGGAAGGCCAGAAGATTGAGGATTGCTGGGGAAGGTTTCCTGACCATGGAGATGATCTCCAAGGGAATGTGTTTCTCTGCAAGGACTGATCCTTCTCCCTCCTCGGAGCCCCAGCAATGGGAACGTTTCTGGATTGGACATTGGCTACAACTGTCTGCTCTGCTTCTTACCTTCTGTGACCCTCCCTCTCTGGGCTCAGTTTCCTCCTCTGTCAAATGGTCACAATATATTAATAACTCCCCCCACTTATGGGCAAAGTGCTAAAGAGAAGGGAGATGGCATGTCCTGTCCAGCCGCCCCCCACCCTGGACTCCCCCATCCTGCCCAAGGACCCTCATCCTCCTGACCATTACTTCAGCCCAGGACTCACACCTCCTCAGTGCCCTCTTCATGGAGAGTGGAGGGTGGGGAGGTCCCCCCAGAACCTCCATTGAAGGAGGATGCCCATCTCAGTCAGCTCTTCAGTTCCCAGCGGCTGCCCTGACCCTGGGCTTCTCTCCCCCCCCCCCAGCTTCCTTCTGTATGTAGTCTGCCCCCTTTAAATTGTAGGTTGCTAGAGGGCAGGGACAGTCTTTGCTTTTCACAAAGTCTTCCCAGTGCTTAGTGCAAGGTGCGGGCTTGGATGGGAGGTTATGAATGATTACTGATTGAGGATTATGGCCTTTGAGAAAAAGGACAATACCCTACTACTCCCCCAGGGCCGTCAGAGATCCTGGGAGACAAGGCTTGCAAAAGTACTTTGTAAACAGCATAGAGGGAGGAGTTCTCATTATTTACCTTCTGAGGCTCCTGCGTGGGTCAGCTCCTGGGAAGCCTCCAGAGACCTGTCCAAGTGTTTCCTCGGCACCTGCATGCATGCATGAATGAATGAGTGAGTGAGTGAATGAATGAATGAATAATGAGTGAGTGAATGAATGAATGAATGAGTGAATAAACGAATGAATGAATGAATGAAAACATTTATTAAGCCCTTACTGCATGTCAGACACTGTCCTAAGATAGTCCCTGCTTCCAAGGAGAGCTCTCTCCAAGAGAAGCTTTTAATAGGAGACAAAACTCAAGAAAGTGACTTGGAACAAACCATTTCCCTTCTCTGGGTCTCTGTTTCCTTTCCTTTCAAACGGGGAGGTTTGATGAGCTGGGGCCCAGGTCCCTGCTGGCTCTGACATCTGACTGGTGGGAGGGGTGGAAGGCCGGGCTTGGCCATGTACCTCCCCGTGATCTTGGGCAGCCATTTTCTCTGTTCCTCCTTTGTGAATGAGGCTCATCGGGAAGTCGGAGCTGTTGGTGCAAAGGGATTTACTCAATGATTGAAAGGCCACTCCCCCATCCCTGACCTCCCCAGGGGCTCTCGGTCTGAGCCTCAACCTCTGGCCTCTCTTTGGGCCTCTTCCCGGAAGAGGCCGACTCTCCCGGGCCAAGGCTGCCCAGTGACATTATTTGTTCCAGGGAAAGAGCCTGGTGTGGGTCATGATCAGCCCAAGGCCCTCCGGGTTTGGGTCCCCAGGCAGGAATGTGCAGCCTTAATTAGGAAGCTAACAGCAAATGGAAGCTCCCACCTGAGCCCTGACCCAGAGAGTGCCCAGGCTGGGCCCCTTGTCCGAAGCCCTTAACTCAGATTATAGAACACAGTAAACTGAGGTCTGGAGAGTAGTTGTGTGACTTGGCTAAGGTCCCTCAGGGAATAAGCAGGAGACCAAGGATTTGAACTTGGATCCTCATGGGGTGGGATAATAGTGAGGGAGGAGGTATGGGAAGAGAAAGAGAGCTGAACTTGGGCACGAGAGGACCTGGGCTTAGCCATTTCCTGCCTTTGTGACCTTGGGTAAGTGCATTCTCTCTGCCTCAGTTCCCTCATCTGTAGAATGAGATGACCTCTGGGGCTCCTTCCAGCTCCGGTGACCCATGTTTCCACAGCACTTTGTCCACAACTGCCCTATAAGGGACGGAGTTCAGGAATCACCATGCCTATGCTACAGAAGAAGAGCTGAGGGTCATGGAGTTAAGGGACATCCATCCCCATGGGGATGTAGCCAGGAAGTGTGGGGTCCAGAATTCAAATCCAGGGAGTACTCACTCCTTCCAGCCAATGCCTTGCAAGAGACCTTCCCTCAACATCATCTAGTGTCCCCCCTCCCCACCCCGACTGTTTGACAGGTGAGAAAATGGAGACCCAGATCGGGACTTGCCCAAGGTAATACAGGAGTAAGTGGAAGAACCGAACCTGGAAAGGGAGACATGAGGCGCTTTATTTCTCCTTTTGCCTGTGACCTCAGTAACATCAGTATGTAAAGAATTTCAGAATGGAAAGGACAGGAGAAGGATCCCATAAGCAGCTGTGGACTAGTCCACACCCATACAGACTCAGGGCTGAGAAGGACTTTGGGTTGGCTCTTCTGACTCCCCTCCCTAGCTCCCTTCCGCTTGCATGCCTCCTGTGACAGGGAGCTCATTAGCTCATGCATATGCCCTGCTGGACGGCCAAGAACCCGAGAGTTCGGCCAGCCCCTTTCTTGGGCTCATGGGCTGCTGCTTGTCAGTCCAGTGGGGGCAGGTGCCTCCCCATTGCCCTTTGGGTGACCCACAGCCCAGTTCCTCAGACAGGGCGCTCTGTGACTCACCTTTGGGCAGTATCAGGAGAAGGAAGCCGGCGTCCGGGCAATGGGCCTTTGTTTCTGGGAGATGGCTGGGCCCACACACCACCTTCCTCACTGTCTCAATGGCAGACCTGCCGCCCCCTCCCTTTAACCCTCCATGCCCAGCCTCCGGCCAGCTGTGGGAGCAGCTCTCTGGCAGGCCCACCCTTCTGGGCCTGTTTGCTCATCTGTCAAATGAGGGAGAGGGATTTGGGACCTTGCGGCTGTCCAGTCAAGGAGCTCACAAGGCTCACAAAAGGCCTCTCTTTAGAGATGCTTGGAACAAACTCCGTTCACCATTTGTGGGCAGCTTGGTGGCCAGTGAGCACCGGGCCAGGAGGCAGGCAGACCTGAGTTCACATATGGTCTTAGACTGTGTGACCCTGGGCAAGTCACTTCACCTGTTTGCCTCAGTTTCCTCATCTGTAAATTGAGGGTTGTCAGGAACATCATAGGCAACATCAGTGCTGGCTATAACTATCAGCGTTGTTACTATTATCATTTTTATCAGACTGCCCGCCCCCCCCCCCGAAGGCATCCCCTTTTACACTTTGGGAAACTGAGAGCTCTGAGTGCTTTCCTGGGGCAAGAGACAGTGCTGATGTGCAGACACCCTTCCCCACAGCCGAGGGGGCCATCGAGGTTCCTTCCAACACCCGCATTCTCTGAGATTTCTCTGAAGCCGTTTTTACTTTTGACCCAGGTCCATGACTCCATTGCCCTTGGCAAGTCCAGGTAGAAAAACTCCTTCTGCCAAAGGGGATCAGCACCTGTTTAGCAGCACCTTAGGGCTTAGAGATTCGCCTGGACTTATCCAAGGCCACCCAGCCAGCATGAACCAGAGGCCTGCTCTGCTGGGAGAGCCTTCCTGAGACAGCGGCCAACAGCTTGAACCAGAGTGTGGGATGGAATAGGCCCAGGGGACGGGGCAGAGGGGCGTTTCCATGGCAGATGGACCCAGTTTGCCAGGTTGCTAGGTGACTTACAAAGGTTCGCTAATTGGCCTTTCTGATAGGATCACACTAATTGCAACACAGGGAAAGAGCTGATGGTAAACAGACCAGCTCCACATTTAAGGAATGTGTCAGGGTTTGCCGGCGATGGGAAAACGGGGATGTCCCTGGAGAACAGGGGCCTTGGAGTCCCCAGGCTGGGGCCATCTGGGTGGAAGGAGTTGTAGGGAGTGGGATGAGAGGAGCCAGCACGGAAGCTCCCCAGCCTTTACAAGTAAGAGACCTAAAGCACCCTCCTCCTCTGAACCTAGCTCTGCCGAAGGATGAGCTGGTCAGCACTGGGAGTCTGGTCCTGTCTCTCAGCCTCAGTTTCCTCACCTGTAGAATGAAGAGACAAGGACCCTGCCGGTTCTGACCCCCTGGAGTTGTCCTAGGCCTGTTCCTCTCTCTGGGCCTCAGTTCCCCTTCCGTGTGAAAGGCAGGGTTCCGGCAGTGTGGGGCAGTGGAAAGCGCTGGATGAATAAACAGAGGAACTGGTCTTGGGCCGAGTCCTTCCCCTTCTGGGTCTTTCCTCCTCTCTCAGGTGGGGCAGTTGCTCTAGACACATCTAAGGCCCCTTTCAGTGCCCAAGTCTGGTGGTCTTGCAGTGAGAGGAAGGGGGCTGAGGCAGCCAGAAGCACAGCTTCTCACTCAGAGCAGCCAGAGGGACATTTCCTATTCTTTCCATGAAAGTAGTTTGTAGCATCTCTTCTCTGGGTGATTCATCACTAATCATCTATTGGTTACAAAGTGACAGGTACATTTTATGGACAAAAAAGGCAGCTAGCTCTGTATTAACACTGAGGGCCCTTAGACCAGGGGAGGGCGGGGCTGGGAGGGGCCCCAGCAGAACTATCTCGTTTTGGCCTCGATTGATCAACATGTCAGGTGGAGTCATTTATAGCATCTGCCCAGTCCGGCTCCACCTCCTCTGAGATGTGCAGGGTCACCCAGTCAGTAAGGGGCAGGCCCAGGAGCAGCCCTCAGCTCCTTATCCAGGCCTTGGTTGCCTGGCCCCCAAGACCCTCGGGCTGCTAGTGCTGACTGGGGTTGGAGGCCTGTTCTTCCCTCCCTCCACCATCCAGAGGACAAGTGAAAGCCCTTTGACGGGCCCCAGGGGCTGCTGGGATGGGAGGAGCAGGCTCTCTCTTCCTAAGCCTAGGCAGGCACCTCTGCCAACCCCTCCCCCCTCTAATGACTAAAGATAGATATGGAAATGAGAGCTTTCCCTGAGAGAGCCGGCGGCGGCAGTGGCAACCCTCACTTAACCCACAAACAATCCAAGGAACTTCTGCCTCACCCACCTGGGACGGGCAGGTCCCGCCCAGCCTGCCTCTGCAGGTGCACCTGCATCACCAAGTGGTACAGAGAGGGCAGCTCCCTGGTACCCTTGGGACTCCACGGGCTCAGCATAGGGTCTGAGCCTCCCGTGAGCCTCTGAGGCTAGCGGCAAAGTACCAGTATGCCCATTTTACAGATAAGGAAACCGAGGCTCAGAGAGGCTAAAAGAACCTTCTGGCCGCACAGCTAGGAAATGTTAGAGGGGGAGATTTGAACCCAGGGCTTGCCAATTCCAAATCCAGCATGCTCTGCACTGCTCAGAATTTCTGGATTGGAAAGGACCTTTGAGGTCATCTCATGTGACACATAACTGATGCTCACTCCCTCTGAGGTCCAGATGAGTCCCTTACCTTTCCGAGCTTCCTTACTCATGCATAAGATGCAGGGGTTAGACGAGACAGCCTCTGAGGCTCCGGGCAGCATCCCTGGCCAGGAAGCAGCCATCAGCCTTGAATACCTCCAGGGATGGAGAACTCACTACCCCAAAAGAGAACAATCCATTTTAGGCAGCTCTTAGTGTTGGGGTTGTTTCCTTATGTTGAGCCCAGTTTGCTTGGAGGAAATACCCCCACCCCCTTTCTTCTAGTTCTGCCCTCTTGGGGGCCGGATCCCTCTCTCAGGAGACCCTGTCATGATAGGTGCCTCGGTCCCTCCTACCAAGCCTGGTAGGGCAGAGTCTGGATGCTCTTCTCCATCTTACTTAGGTGTTTCCTAAACAAGGCATCCAGAAATGACCACAGTGCTCCAAGGGAGTGGCAGAGATGGCGGAAGGGACGGAACATCACTCCCTGTTCCTAGAAGCCCTACTGCTCAATGCTGCTCCTCGAAGGACGGCCATTTAACGAGGGGCCCAGCCCTGGGGTGTGTGTGCACGGGTGTGTATGCATGTGTGCATGTATGCAATGTGTGCATGTGTGTATACATGTGTATCATGTAGGTGTGTGCACTTCGTGTGTATGTGTATATTTGTATGCCTGTGTGTATGCATGTGTGTGCACGTGTGCATGTGTGTGCGTGCGTGCGTCTGGTCCTCCTCCATCAGGATGGAAGCTCCTACGGTCGGGGGGGCTACCTGGCTTCTGTTTGTCTTCTGGTGCTTCCCAGGGCTGGGCACTTATTGCCTGTCTGGCTGTCTGGCTGTCTGTCTGTCTAGATGTCTGGCTGGCTATCTGTCTGTCTGGTTCTGTCTGTCTGTCTCTAAGATGGCATCCATGCTCCTGACTCACATGCCAAGGCTTCACCTCAGGGCGCCCTAGGATCCAGCCTTCTTCCCATCGTCCTCTCCGTCCTAGCCCCCTCCAAAATCTGCCACTCCCATGTTTTTTTCCCTCTTTCAGGCTGTTCATTTTTTTAAGAGTTAAGTCAGAGTGGAGAGTCAGGAGATCTGGTCTGAGTCTTGGCTGGTGGAGAAAAGCTGTGTGACTTCAGGGTGATCATTTGCCTTCTCCGGCCACTTCCTCCTGAGGGATTCTCAGAAGAGCAGCCCCCAAGGTTGGTGGAGATGCTCGGTAGCCAGCAGGATTCCTCCGGGAGTGAGCCAGAGGGATGCATTGTCTTTATCTTTCCAGCTGTCATTAAGCCCGGGGCCTCTGTGGGAGAGTCCTGCCTGAGACTCTCTGGGCAGGCTGGGGATGCTCTTCTTGGGATTCCCTCTGCCTCTTCCTGCCGGGGCAGCTGCTGCAGATGGAGCTTGGGGACGTGCCATGGGCTGTCCCTGAAAGGCCCTGAGCCCGGGCAGGCATCACTGACCCACTCTCCAAGCCACAAGATGTCCAAGGGGACCTATTGGAGAGGGCGACCTCTCAGGCTGGGCCCCCAGGCAGCTGACCCAGGGGCTGGAGGAGAAGGGGCCGAGGGAACCTCCTCCCGGAGCCTCAGTTTCCTTATGTGTAAAAGTGAATAATGAGAGTCTCTGCCTAAGGAGGCTGTTAGAGGAAGACCCTGGCCTAACAGCTGTAGGAATGGCAGTCTCAGTGAGGGCATTCGCGCCATCCTTCCTCACCTACACACAGGACAAGCCCTGGAGCCTCTGTCTCATTGGGCTCATGGACCCTCAGGAGAAATCCCAGGAGCAGTTTCCCACTGGCTTCTGATTTCTCCACGGGCGGTGGTGGGGTGGAATCCAGGATGCCTTGAGAGTTAATGGGCAAGGCAGGGAACGAATTGGCTGCCCCGAGTCAGTGACACTGCGGTGGCTGCCCCCCAAGCCAGGGGGCAGGGGGGAGGCTGAGCACAGAGAGGGGCTAGGGGTGAAGTTCTCGCTTCAGAGGCTGCCCTTTTTCTTCCCACTCAAGATGTTTCTGTATTGTCTTCAGCCCCGAGGCCAGATGGTGGGTGCTGCCTCTGAGGGCCCAGAGATGCCATGCCTGTCAAAGTCGGTGGGGAGGCTGAGGTACCAGCTCCTTCCTTGTTGGCACAGGGGAGGATGGATCAGGCTCCCTCAACCCAGCCATGGTCTTTGCTGCCACCAGGAGGTGCTTTGACCAATTACCCAAGAGTCTCAAATCAGAAGAGCTTTGGGCAGCCGCAACCGATGTGAATTTAGAGCTACAAGGAGCCCAAGGAGCCATCGAATCTACCCCCCTCCCCTCCATTTTACAGATGAGGAAACTGAGGCACGGGGGAAATAAACTAGGGGGTGCCAGAGTGGATAGAGTGCTGGCCACGGAGTCAGGGAGACATGAGTTTGAATCCTGCCTCAGTCGCTTACTAGCTGTGTGACTCTGGGCATGTCACTTGATCTTTATATGCCTCAGTTTCCTCATTTGCAAATGGGGTTCGTAATAATACTGACCCCCTTGTTGTGAAGATATAATGAAAAAACATTTGTAAAGTACTTTGTAAACCTTAAGCTTTGTGCATCCAAGCAATTTAAAAATTATGAATATCTAAATGACTTGCCTAAGGTGACTTAGGTAATAAGTGGCAGAGATGGGATTTGAACCCAGGTCCTCTGAATCCACCCCTTCCTTCCCATCATCTGGGATGGTCTGGTCATCACTGGGACTATTGCTTGCCAGTCAGTGACAAGACCCTAGTGAGCAAAGTTTAGTGAGCTCTGGGGCCATGATCTCCAACCCTCTTATTTTACAGAGGGAAAAACTGAGACCCAGAGTAGTTCAGTGATTTGACCACAGTGACATTGATAGTAAGCCTCAGAGTCAGGATTTGAACCCAGATCCTCTGACTCCAAAGCCAGTGAGTGCCCTTTGCACTGTGTCATCCATGCTTCATAACTCTCAACTAAGAACTCTGCATTAACCTCAGGCCCTGTCACACCATACAGCCCTCTACTGTGCAGAGAAACAGTGCACATATGTCTGTGTGTGTGTGTGTGTGTGTGTGTGTGAGAGAGAGAGAGAGAGACAGAGACAGAGACAGAGACAGAGAGAGACAGAGAGAGAGAGAGAGAAAGAGAAGAGACAGAGAGAGAGACACACACACACAGAGGGAGAGAGACACAGAGACACAGAGAGAAAGAAAGACACACAGACACACACAGAGACAGACAGACAGACAGACAGAGAGAGACAGAAAAAGAGAGAGAAAGACACAGAGACAGAGAGACCAGAGACAGACAGACAGAGACAGAGAGAGAAAGACACAGAGACACAGACAGAGACAGAGAAAGAAAGACACAGAGACACAGACAGAGACAGAGAAAGAAACAGAGAGAGACAGACAGACAGAGAGAGAGAGACACAGAGAGAAACAGATACAGACAGACAGACAGGCAGACAGAGACAGAGAGACCAGAGACAGACAGACAGACAGAGAGAAAGAGAGAACTCCTTGGAAATACTTCCCCAGAACCTCAAGGGACTCCTTGGCCATTCATTGTTAATTCTCCCCCAGGAGGAAGGGAGACAAGGAGGCCAAGTCTGGGTTCAGGGGCTAGAAAGGAATCTGGGGCTTTTCAGGCTGGGGCTTGGAGGCTTCAAAGCAACACTTCCCACTTACACGAATGGCTTTGTAGGAATGTGCTTGACCCCTCACAGAACTCTGCTTGTTGCCCAGAGTTAGGGTCAGGGAGGGGAGAGTCCAGGGGTTTCCTTAGACTTCTTACTGGCTCCTGACACCAACAAGTATTCAGCTTTCCACCTGCTTTGGGTCCCCAGGGAGGGTTTCAGGAGGCTGATTGGTGTTCCTGCCTTTGTCTGAGCACAAGGCTGCCTTCTCCTCTCCCCTCTCTGAACTGTAGGTTGTTAAGGGTTAAAATTCTAGCTAGTCTGTCTAAAATATTTAATGAGTGGTCGCCAATAAATTATAAGCTTTAGCAAGAGTTAGACTTTTAAGCATTTATTAAGGAGAATAAGAATTTGGTAAAGAGAGAGAGAAAGGTCTAGATTCCTATCTATTAAAGGGAGAGCGCATTTCTAGCTCCCTTCTCCGCCAGAGTCCAGAGGAAAGAGCGCGAGACTGAGCGCCAGTCTCTTCCTTCCTCCTCCCACTAGCCCGCGTCACTTCCTGACTCCTGGTCTTGCCCTCAAAGACCTTCCCTTCATGGGCAGAACTCTCCTACAGTAAGTATCCAGCAGGTGGCGTTATTCCAATCGTTACAGTCCCCCCTGTTGTTCCTCAAGAAACAAAATGTTTCCTTGACGGAACAGTAAAAAGAATATAATAACTATTGCTAACTAATAATATGTGAACAACAATATAGAAAAGGAAGAGAGGAAAGTTTTGTCCAGAGGGGCGATTTTTTTTTTGTCCTCATGAACCGACGCTTTGACATTAGTCTTGCAAAGGGAGGGCCTCTGCAGAGAATACATGTTACAGATGGTGTATATTATAACAGAAAGAGAAAAAAAACAACAAAAACAACAAATCAAAACTGTTCATTTAAAGTCTCTGAAAGTCTTTTCTCAGATGTCCTCTAGGTGTAGTCGTGGAATGGAAGTCTTTTCAGGGGTTGATGTGTGGATGCTGGTAATCAGCCAGGAAAATTTCCTACAAAATTGAGCTTAACACAACTTTAAAATAGCTTTGTCAATAATCAAATCAAACAATGAAAGTTCTCAAAAACATGTCTAAGGGAATTCATAATCTTAGTTGTTACACATGAAACATATAATAAAACAAAAATTGAACCATTCTTTAAAATTATAATATTACTATAGTCCCCCCCTTATGGAGGGTAATTGAGAAGACAATTGCTGCAATATTAATTATTAAAAATAATTTTTATCTTTGTTTCATCACTTTTTGCATCATCTGCCTAATTATCCTCATGCCATTATGAGAAATTTAAAATCTAATATAATTAATAACAGATGTCAAGGCCAAATTCAACACTGTTATTTATCATGACACCTGAGATAATTATGGGGGTTACCATAAAAGAACAGAGAAATGATGGGATATGAGCATTCCCACACTTGAGCAATATGTACTGCCCATACAGTATGCCAGGCTTAAAATAGGTGGATGGAATATATGTCCATGCCACCGAACATATTGGAGGAAACTGAGTCAGACTTAATCAGATGCATGGGATTCAGATGTCCATGGCATCAGGCATATAGGAGGGAGCATAGAAGCCAGGTGTAGAAGTGAGATGGGTGGGATCAATACTTCCAGCCATCTGTACAATATTGTGGGGAAAAATAAAATAAAATATGAAACCAAGAGAATCCAACCTCAACATTTGTCAAAAGCCGTTCCCTCGGCCATACCTTGACTTCATGCATGTCTCCCCTCATGTGACAGTTCAGTGTCTGCTCTTGAATGTATTCCTCATTTTGTGATTGGATGGCATCTTGGCCAACTGGCATCTGATAACTCAGAATAAAGGCAATTAATGTCTTAAATGATAAGTTCCCATAATCCAAGTCTCATATGGATTTAAAATTGAGGATAATAAATGATTGCAAAAAATGTGAATACATCTTGACTCAGAACACAATATATAGTTATGCAACAATTTCAAATAATATCTTTTTTTACTTAGTATACAATTACTTTTGTGAAAAATCAGAACATATTTAAATACAAGTTAAAGCACAACACAATCCCAAAGAAAACTTTTTTTGAAAAAAGAAAACTTTTACAAACATTCCCCTCTTTTTTTTTTTTTGGGAATATGCTTATCAAAAATAATACTTCTAGAATCAATTTAAACTTGCCATGGCAACCAATTTGCCAGGGAAATGCTTTAAAGAGTTTGATCAAATAATCAGTTGAGGAAAAAAAATAACAAAAACAAACAACTCAGAATGTGGGAGCACAATACTCCTAGAATTAACATTGTATTATGAAATCAAAACCATCTTGCAATGTTTCAAAATTAGATAGATAAACGAATAGAAGAAAATACACATGGAACAATAAAATACAGTGAAATTCAAACTAAGGAAATCTAAATGAATATGAACTTAATATCAATAAGAGTATTATAAAATATAAACTTGATCACATGACTATAAAAAGCTTTTACAAATATTCTCCTTGTTTTAGAAACTAAGTATAAGACACAATCTCAAAAGCATGAAAATCTCTATGAAAATAAACCCATACCATTAATTTCAAAATGTATATATAATAGCATAGAAATCCTATGTAACCTCTGAACTGATACTATTACTCTGAGTGAATTCAGAACACTTTTGATTCCGGTATCTAAAATCCCCAATACTCATATCAATACCTTGCTGCTTACTTCTACATTTCTGTAAAATATATACCCTTCCATGGCAAAAGAAGCAGAGTCTTGAACTATGTTGATTGTCATTCTTATTCAGCTTAAGTTTTTCTTCTTTAACCCCTCTATATTGTCTGTCGGGCTTTTCACCATACAAATGCTTTATAAGATTACTAATTAAAGACAAAAGCAGGTTAGCAAAATTATGAACAAAATGAGCATATCTGGAATTTAAAGAGTTTTCTAAGATTGTCTCAAAAGCACAGCCAGGCCGGGGAAGGGCTGAGCCTGAAGCTGCAAATGCAGGTAGAAAAAGTTGAGCATGCGCATCAGATCTCTGGACTTCCCAGGCAGGGGAAGCTATGGGCTTGGCCATAGGAGGAGTAGAGGGTGGGGTCTGGAGAGGAGGGGAGGGACCAGAGCAATTTGAATCAGACTTGATTTTGAACTCAGGCCTGGATTCCTCTTCCCCCACTTTGCCTCCAGGTGCTAGGGGATTAAAAGCTTCTAGAGGGTGGGTCATTGCCTCCAGGCATGCAAAATTAAAGCAACAATTACTGTTAGAATTGGGAAAAGCTGCAGGAATCTCTTCAGGTTTCTCTGAAAAAGCATGGTTGGGAGAGGGAGAGATATTTCCTTGTGTGAGTAAGTTGCTGGCTCTTTTAACAAAAATAAAAAGAAAAATAGAAAATCCACAAAAACAAAGCATTAACATGATCTTATCTCCCATTTGTCTGGTTAAACAGACTAAAATCAAAAATAGGGTAATTAGGGAGTTTAAAAGGTCCATTCGAAAAAATTTAAAGGAAAACACAGCCAGTACGCCAGTACTTAGCAGTTAAAGGGAGAGGGAGGGGAAATTTCTTACCCAACCAGAAGATCAGAAGAAGACTGAGGGTTAGCTTTCCTCTTCGTGGTCAGCCATCTGTTAAGGGTTAAAATTCTAGCTAGTCTGTCTAAAATATTTAATGAGTGGTCGCCAATAAATTATAAGCTTTAGCAAGAGTTAGACTTTTAAGCATTTATTAAGGAGAATAAGAATTTGGTAAAGAGAGAGAGAAAGGTCTAGATTCCTATCTATTAAAGGGAGAGCGCATTTCTAGCTCCCTTCTCCGCCAGAGTCCAGAGGAAAGAGCGCGAGACTGAGCGCCAGTCTCTTCCTTCCTCCTCCCACTAGCCCGCGTCACTTCCTGACTCCTGGTCTTGCCCTCAAAGACCTTCCCTTCATGGGCAGAACTCTCCTACAGTAAGTATCCAGCAGGTGGCGTTATTCCAATCGTTACAAGGTCACATAGTCACTCACTGTCTCTGTTTTCAAGGGACAACAAAAGTGGAGAATCTGCCTATTCTTAAAGTGAGGCTCCCCATAGGACAGCTGGAGCCCCCTCCCCCCATGTGCAGTTGGAAGGGAAAGTGAAATCCCCCTGGCTTCACTGAGAGCAGACTGCACATGACTGATGTCACTTCCTTTTGGATGGCGTTAGAGCATTGGTGGATGGGAGGAGCGCTAAGGACACCATGTTGATATTATCTATCACATAAGCCAGGTGGACAATGGTAGAGTCAGGTGGCCACATTCAAAGAGCAGCCATTCATGGGCTCTTGGTCCATGGCTAGAAGCACACAGCTCACACCTGCAGACATGCCGGGGATCCCAAGCTGGGAGGGACAGTCATTACACCAGATGGCAAAGTCACACCCCAAACTTAAAGGCCGCAGTCGGATGCCAGCCTCTGTCTGGAAAGTGCGGCTTTGGTACAAGACTGTCTGACAGTGTCCATGTCCCACTGACTCTTCTAGGGGAGGCTGGAGAACCTGCCATGCCTGCCCCCAGCTCTGCTGTCCCCAGGGGAGTGAGGAAGAGCCCCCAAGAGCCTCTGGCTTCCCCGGTGCCCCAGCTCCCCAGCTGCTGGCAGTGGGGGACTCAGCTCTGCTCCTGACTCTGCCACAGGCTTGTCATAGGGCCTTAGGCCAGGCCCTTGCCCTTGCCCTCTGGAGGCCTTGGTTTCCCCATCTGTAAAAGGAAGGGAAAGTTAGGCCCCTTCTAAGACTGTAGGCCCACAGTCTGTGTCTGTTAAGGTAGTTTGACGTGGAAGGTGGCGTCCTGCCTTTGGAGTCTGGAAACAGGGCTCCGGGCTGCTTCAGGTACTTCATAGCTGACAAGTCACTGACCCCTCTTGCCTCAGTTTACTTATCTGCAAAGCAGAGCTTGAAGCAGCCCCTCCCCCACGAGACTGTCATGAGCCTCCCATGCAATTGCTAAGGGCTGAGCTTACAAACATGCGCTGGGATTTTTCCGTCCCAGGCCCTTCCTTAACTCGGACATTCTCAGTCTGTGTTCTAAGGTTCCTCCAGCTTTAACTTTCTCTCACCTGGATTCTAAGGTCTTTCCAAGTTCTAATATTCCACATTCTCTGCGGCCTTTTGTGTTCTAAGGTCCCTCCCAGCCCCACCCCAGGCCCACACCCCTGCCCAGACATTTGCTCAGCCTGCACAGGCTCCTGCTGACTGGCTCTTCAGGAAGCTAAGGATGCTGGGAAAACTAGTGGCCGCTGGGCCCTGCTGCAGCGGCCTCCCAGCTGCCCCTCACAGCAGACCCTCCCTCTCCAAGGCTGTGCCCCATGCCTGGGATGTCTCTCTCCTCCTCCATCTTCCTCCAGGTCCCAGACAAGATCCCACCTTCTCCCAAAGCCTTCCCCATCCCCTTTAATGCTGACGCCCTCCCTCTAGCATTATCTGAGACTTATCCTGCCAACGGACATGCGCCATCTTCCCCATTAGACTGGCAGCTCCTCCAGGGCGGGGACTGTCTTTTGTCTTTCTTCATATCCTCAGTGCTTAGTATGGTGTCAGGCACATAGTAGGTACTTAATAAATGTTTATTGACTGACTGAAGAAAAAATGCCACCAGTCCAGCCCACAGAACCCTGATTCCTTCCTCTGACTTCTCCAGGTACCAAGAACAGTGAGCCAGGTCCATTCGCCAGCAGCTTCAGCCTAGCATCTGTCTGGAGCTACCACACATGAATCCACTTTTTTCCAAATCTAATTAAGACCGGCTTGGATTGAAAAATCAATTTACTTCCTGTCCATTCATGACTAATTCCCGAGAGGCCAAGGCAGACACGGTCTCTCCAGGTCACCTGCTATTGACTGTTCAGGCCTCAGGTGAGGCCTGCAGGCCCTGGGGCCCAGCGGGGACAGGCAGGTGGTGATGCCCCCATACCCTGATTGTTCATTGGGTCGGCTCAGGTGCACTAGGTTTGCCAGGTGCCCACAACTTAGAGGGTAGGATAGTGAAAGATAAGAGAGATGGATAGAAAGATGGGTGGAAAGACAGGTAGATGGATGGATGGCTAGATGGATAGACAGACAGACAGATGATAGAAGACAGATGGATAGATGATAGATTGATAGATGATGGATGGAAGGATGGATGGAGCATTTAGTAGGCACTTCCTCTGTGCCAAGCACTGTGCTGGGCATACAGACAGGGAGCTGACATTCTGGTAGGGAAATACAACCTATGAAGCAGAGTTGGAAAGGGAGAAGTCCAGGGGGAAGGTCCAGGCCACAATGTGGGGTGGTCGTTTCCCTCCCTCTTGGCAATGCCTGGTTACCTCTCTCCACAGACCAAGGACACTGTGAGCCTGAGCTCACAGGTGGGGGCAAGGCCTCCATCTCCAAAGAGCCTGTCCTAGATGTCCTTCATTTGGTTTCCCGTCTTCTTCCTAGAAATGTCGGCTTTGATCTGATCTCAGAGCACCCGGCTCTCTCCCTGGGTTGTTCCCGTGCTCTGACTTGCTGTCTCTGTGTCTCAGCTCCTCCCCCTCACTAAGCTGTGAGGGCAGGTATAGGTCTGACCTAACTTTTGTATCTCCCCCAGTGCCCAGCACACAGTGGGGAGTTAATGACGAATGAATGGATGGATGGATGGATGGACGGATGGATGGATGGACGAATGGATGAATGGATGGATGGATGGATGGATGGATGGATGGATGGATGGATGGATGGATGGATGGATGGATGGACGGACGGACGGACGGACGGACGGATGGACGAATGGACGGATGGATGGACGGACGAATGGACGGATGGACGGATGGACGGATGGATGGATGGATGGATGGATGGATGGATGGATGGATGGATGGATGAATGCATGCATGCTAGGGGGACAGAACCTGTCCCACCAAAATCTACTCCAGGGCATTCTTACTTGAATCTTAAAGGCAGAAAAGGGCTCTGTGCCTCTTCCTTCCCAGGGCTATATCTGAGCAGGGCTTCCATTTTTCACCTTCTCTGGGCCATGAACCCCTTTTTCAAAGCCTGAGGACTCTTCTCAGAGGCCCAAGATCTGGGGACGGGGGCCTTCCCTGGCATCAACCCATGGGACTGCCATCCATGCTGCCCATTCCAGCCAAGTTGTTGGTTCTGAGAAGGAGCAGAAGCCAAAAGAGATTATTTGGGGGCAAACATCTCAGAGGGGTCCTGGGAAGAGGATGAGAAGAGTCAGTCTTAAAGGTTTCTAATGTTTTTAAATTCATACAACAAAATGCTGGGGGTTACAAAGGAAACCAGTTGTACTGAGGTAAGAATGCCCATGTTTGCATTGAAGTTCACAGACCCCAGGTTAAGCACCCTTGTGGTGGAGAATGCTGGTAGCACATGCTCTGACATTTGACGCTCACCCTGGATGTAACGTCTGTTTCCCTCCAGCCATTCTTTCTACCCAACAGGAAGAGCCATGGGAGCTCTCTGGAGCCTGCCCTGCCCTCCTCCCTTCCCTTCTTTTCTGACTGTATTTTTCTCTCTTTCCTTGTAGTTTTTCCCCTATGGAGATGCTTCCAAATTTGCCCAGCACGCCTTCCGAACCTTTGACAAGAATGGCGATGGCACCATCGACTTCCGAGAGTTCATTTGTGCACTCTCCATCACCTCCAGGGGCAGCTTCGAGCAGAAGCTGAACTGGGCTTTCAACATGTATGACCTGGATGGTGATGGCAAGATCACCAGGGTGGAGATGTTGGAGATCATAGAGGTGAGGCCAATATCGAGGAGACGTTTCCTCTGCTCCCCAGAGCTAGGAGGGACCCTTGCACCCAATCCCATTTTATAGATGAGGAGACTGAGGCAGACAGAGGTGGAGTGACTTGGCCAAGGTCATATAGCTGGTAACTATCGGAGACAGGGTCTGAATTCAGGTCTGCCTGACTCCAAGTTCCCCACTCATGGGGGCTAATACTTGTAATCCCAGCTCCCAGGGTGGGGGTGAGGCTCAAGAGTACCAAGCTGCAGTGGCGTGACACCCATCAGGTATCTGCACTAAGTTCAATACTGTGGGAGCCACTAAGTTGCCTAAGAAGGGGAAACTAGCCTGAGTCAAAGCCTGTGCCTCCTGCATATTCAGCCTGGGCAAGACAGGCACCCCAGGCTTAGAAGAAAAGAAATATTTGCCTTTAAAAAACATACCAAAAATGTGGAGGTCAGACTTAATGACCCTAGAAATTCCTCTGATCCTGTGACCCCAGAGCTGCTCCCTCCCCCTCCGTTCACTTGACTCTCCATGCATTTCTTAGAGATAATGTTACCTGGTGGATGGAGTGGGCTTGGAGGTGGGAGACCTGGGTTCAAATCCTACCTCAGACACTTGCTAGCTATGAGACCTGGGCCAAGTTCCTTAAGCTTGGTGAGCTTCCCTTTCCTCACCTGGGAAGTTGTCAGTGGTCTTTATTTTTTATGTTTTTTTTTTTTTTTTTTTTTGCGGGGCAATGGGGGTTAAGTGACTTGCCCAGGGTCACACAGCTAGTAAGTGTCAAGTGTCTGAGGCCAGATTTGAACTCAGGAACTCCTGAATCCAGGGCCGGTGCTTTATCCACTGCGCCACCTAGCCGCCCCTGTCAGTGATCTTTAAACTCCTCGTGTCTCAGGGATGCTGGACAGAACCCCAAAAGTGTATGGGGTTAGGAATTATTGTTATTATGACTGTGTGCAGGGCCATGTGGGACTCTAGGAGAGGCACAAAGATAAGATAAGAAGCTATCCCACAGTGGCTGCCTTCAGGGACCTGCTGGTCTTGAGACACCACATGGTATAACAGGAAATTGGACTAGGAGCCAAAAAGACTTGAATTCAGACACTGACTGTGTGACCCTGGGCAAGCTTGCCTCAGTTTCCCCAACTGTAAAATGGGGATAATATTAGCACCTGCCTCCTTGGGTTGTTGGAAGGACCCAGTAAGATGTGAAGCACTCTGTGAACTTTGCTCTCTAAAGGCTAGCTATCACCACCCTCAGTCATTCCCACTATAACTATTAAGACTCTCCCAGGAGAGATTCACCCATACATGACTAAGGGTGACCCAAGGTGGGCAGCCAAGAGATCCAGACACAGTACTTTGGGAAGCAAGAGGCAGGTGAGAGGCCCAAACCCTGGGGAGAATCTGGGCAAGTTTCATGATAGAAGCAGCCCCAGGCTGAGCTCTGAAGAAGAGGAAGATGATTCAGAGGTTTCGAGGAGGAGGAAGGGACTGGGGAGAGAGGTAAGAATCATAGGGATATATTCTCTCCCAGGAGAGAAAGGTCCTTTCCTCCTCTGCAAGTTATTGATTCTCGCCTTGAGCACCAAGTTTCAGAGCCACGTCCAGGGTCACTAGGCCAGGACACACCAAGTCCTCCAGGTTCCCCTGGCTCCTAGGCTAGCTCTGCCTTCCATTGTGCCCAACCACGTGGAGCCACACTGGGTTCTGGCCCCCTGATCTCTGCTTTCCTCCCTCTCCTCTCCCAGGCAATCTACAAGATGGTGGGCACCGTCATCATGATGAAGATGAACGAGGACGGGCTGACGCCGGAGCAGCGAGTGGACAAGATCTTCAGCAAGATGGATAAGAACAAAGATGACCAGATCACGCTGGATGAGTTCAAAGAGGCAGCTAAGAGTGACCCTTCCATCGTGTTACTGCTGCAGTGTGACATTCAGAAATGAGCCGGGCGGCCAGGGACTTGCCCAATTCAGTCTGCAGCTACACACAGACACAGACACAGACACACACATGCAAACAGACACACACATGCAAACACACACACATGCACACTGTACACACACGCACACACGCACACACATACAACATTGCTTGGATTACCTGTATCAATGGATTTGCTTTCTGTGTTTGAAACACTCATGTGCATGAAAATTTTATTTGCTAAAGAATTTTAAAAGTCTCTATATTATAAAAAGAAAAAAAAAGAAGACCCAAACCACAACCATGTGATGTGTCCAATGTCATTCCATGCCCCTCCCTCCCTGCCTCCTCCTGAGCCCAGGCTGTGGTGCAGGGCAGCCCCCACTCGTGTCCTCCCCCTGACCCTCATGCTCATTCATACGTGTCCCCTTGACTCAGTAATGAATCCCCCGATTATGTAACTAACTGTTCAATCGGAGCTGTGTTGCCGTCCCCGCTGCCAATCGCTGCCGGACAGACAGACGTCGGTCCGTCCCAAGCTTCCTCCACCCTCTCGCTCCCTGGGGGGAGCTCGGTCCCCCCTCCAGAGCTTGTGCTATCAGTGAATGTCGATGTGTCTCATCTGCATGCGCCTCTTAGCCAGGTCTGCCTCTGATCTGGTCTCATTGCATCTTTTCCATCTGGAAGACCTATGTACGAGGAATGCAGTATCACATGTAATGAAACCCCTGCTCAAATGCTCCTTTAATTAAGACATCTATCTGTCTATCTATCTATCTATACACACACAGAAGTCTAATTATTTATTGGAAGTAAAAAAAAGTTATTGGAAGTGTATGGATTTCTGTCTGGATTTTCAGAAGCTTCCAAAGAGGTTGCAATATATGTCCCAAATAAATTTATAATATTTGACTTTTCCCCTAATTCTTATTTTCACTAAGTATCGCCGTACCTGACCACTGAGAATAGGGCCATCACCCTTAACACAAGCAAAGGTTTGTGAGAAATCCTTCAGACATTATGTACAAAAAAGGGTTGGCTCCATGGCCAGAGAAGAACAGAGATGACAGACGAGATAGCCAGTGATGCCAAAACTCAGGATCGGGTCAGAAGGGGCCGTGAGGCCCACACAGGGAGGCAGCTAGAAACCAAACCATACAAGGTCACTTGAAGGTCATTGGACACGAGCAGCCTGAAGAGGAAGGGGCTCAGAGGGCACGTGGTCGCTGACCCTAAGCTTTGCAGGATTCTTCTGGGAAAGAGGGAACAGCCTTGTTCCACTGGCCCTGGCATTGGGGGAGGGGCACAATGAGGATCAATGAGGAGAAGTTGGGAGGAAGAAGTTTCCAGTTTGGTGTCAGTAAAACCTTCTATCAATTAGGAGAAGTAAGGATGCTGAAGGTTACAGCATCATTCATACATAGACTGAGATGGAAGGGACCCTCCATCCAACTTATTTTACCCAGGGATGTGCCCGGGGAGCTAGGAGCAGAAGCTGGATTTTTTTTGGGGGGGTGAGGCAATTGGGGTTAAGTGACTTGCCCAGGGTCACACAGCTAGTACTTGTTAAGTGTCTGAGGCCAGATTTGAACTCAGGTCCTCCTGAATCCAGGGCTGGCTATCCACTGCACCACCTAGCTGCCCCCAGAGGCTGGATTTTAACTCAGGTCCTGAGGCAGCACTCCCTACTGGACTGGGGACATGCCCAGAGGGTGGAGCGAAGACAAAGCGCCATCTTGGCTTTTTCATAAGGACCAATAACTCTAAAATTCAAAAGGCTAATGGGTTCTTGGGCATTGGTTCCAGGAGCAGGGAAGCTATAATCCTACTCTTCTCTGGCCTAATCGGACACCACCCAAAACTAAGGTTTCAGAAGGATGTGGATAATCTGCAGATGGTCCAGAGCAGGACAGCCGGCATGGTGAAGGAACTACGAATGTAGAGAGAAGGCTCCGGAAGGACATGATAATCACCTCCCAGTGATTGGGGTTAGCCTTGAGCTATTTGGACCCAGAGAGATGCAGGGACAAGGGGTGGAAGCCAATAGGGGTGAGTTGAGCCTTGACCTTAGAACAGCCTTCCTAATAGGAGGCTGTGCCAGCGTGGAGCAGGCTCCACTGGAGGGAGTGGACTCCCCATCTCAGAGTTCTTCAAGTAGTCCAACAGCCCCTTGCTAAGGGGGCATTAGAGGCCAAGTACCCGATTCTGGTATTCCATTCAACCTGAGGCTCCATCATTCACTGGGAATGGCCCAGGGTCCCCCAAATGGAATGCTTGGAATAAGTCCCTGGAGCTGTCCATGGTAGCACAGGTCTCGCAGAAGGGATGGGACTGTTCCCTTGGCAGATGACCAAGAGAAACCCAGGGGAGAGTCTGGCTCACCTCTCTCTACTCAGAGCAAGTGTGGTTTCACCATTTCCTCTGCCAACAGAGAGGGAGAGCCCAGCTTTTAGGTGCACTGGGAGTTGCTACAGTCAGAAGAATTCAACAGTGGTGATTTGTGGCTCTGCCTTTGGCTAGGCTGGTCCCCCAAGGACTGGTACAAAGTCCATTCATTGCCTTGTCAGAGGGTAGGAAGTGCCAGGGCCTGAACTCAATTGGCAGAGCTTTGAAGAGCACAGGAATAATATTTTATATGCACATAGACAGACACACCTATCTCAGTTGACAGGCAATGAAGCACCTACTATGTGTCAAAGCAAGAGGGAGGGAGGCATAGTGGATGGAGAGCACGGCTTGAAACCAGAAAGCCCTGGGCTCTAGCCCTGCCTCTTGCACGTAGTGGGCATGTGACCATGGGCACATTACCTCACCTTTTAGTGGTTGAGGCAAGCTTTGAAGACTGTCCAGCTACATAGAAAGTGCAGACCTGCATTGGTAGAGGTTCCTATCCTGGGAGTTCACGGAATCACAGCCCTGGCCCTATGTGCCAGCCCCCGAGCAAGGCTCAGCCAACTGTCCCTGCCCTCAAGAAGCTTCCGCTCCATAGGAGGAGGCAACGCCACGCAGGTGACAAAATGCCAGCTCTAGAGAGGAAATATTGGGCCGATGTGAGGGCTAGGCAGAGAGCGACCCGAGGCTTTGAGAAGAGGATTGAGAAGAGACCTCTCGATGTGAGGTCACTGGTAACTGGAGAATGGTGAGGACGGAAGCCAGAGCCTGCAGAGTGGAGAAGAGAGTTTGAGGAAAGGAAGCAGAGGGGCCGTCATAGCTACTTTTCTGGAGGAATCCAGTCCCAAGAGCCAAGGGGCTCTAGAGCGCCACCTATCGGAGAAGCAGCAAACGGAGGGCTTTTTGAGGATGGGGACACACAGGCCTGTTTGCAGGCAGCAGAGAAGCAGCCAGGAGACAGGGAGAGACCGAAGATGAGTGAGAGAGTGGGGGTATCAGGGGAGCAATGTGCTGTGGAAGAGGGGGTGGCCTGGGCTCATGTGGAGGGGCCACCTCAGCATGGGAGGCACGGGTGATGGAGGACATGGTGGCTGGAGGCATGTGAGAGCCCCGAGGTGAATGGCCTCCACGCTTCAGTGGAGTAAGAGGCAAGGTTCTCAGCTGAGAGGGTGAGGGGAAGGGGAGCCATGAAAGGTTTGAGGAGGGATGCCACTGGGAGGAGTGGCATAGAGAATCAGTTAGGAAAGTGGTTAGCACGGTGCCTGCCACATGCTGCTGCTGTTCATTCAGTCAGGTTCGGTCAGGGTCCATGGATGGATGGATGGATGGAAGGATGGATGGGGTTCATCCACACTGTCCATGGAGTTCTCTTGGCAGAGATACTGGAGGGTTTGCCATTGTCTTCTCCAGCTCATTTTACAGATGAGGAAACTGAGGCAAATGGGGTTAGGTGACTTGCCCAGGGTCACACAGCTACTAAGTGTCTGAGGCCAGATTCAAACTTAGGTCTTCCTGACTTCAGGCCCAGTGCTCTATCCACTGAGTCACCAAGCTGCTTCCTGGCACATAGTAGGTGCCTTCCAGTTGCAGTTATGTAACAAATTTGTAG
Source organism: Dromiciops gliroides (assembly GCF_019393635.1). Classification (NCBI taxonomy): domain Eukaryota; kingdom Metazoa; phylum Chordata; class Mammalia; order Microbiotheria; family Microbiotheriidae; genus Dromiciops; species Dromiciops gliroides. The sequence continues at coordinate 695,964,250 of NC_057862.1, forward strand.
TGGACCCAGTCAAAGCAGTGTCTGGATTTTCTCCAGTAGCAAGTGCATAAGTGAGAAGCCAGCGTGGGAGTGCCAAGGCTAAGGCATGGAGGAGCTTGACCAGCTAGAGGATAATAGGGACACTCAAGAGAAGAGGATGGGGTGGAGTGGAACAGGCTCACCAAAGGGTCACGATGGGCAAGAGAGGAGAGCACACAGGGGAATGGCCTGGGAGAGACCCCAGAGGTGCAGGGAATGGACGTCCTGGTGAGGATGAAGAGTGGCATTTGGCTGTGGAAGGTAGCGGCAAAGGTGGACTGCAGACTGTGATGGGAAAAGGAGTGTCAGAGTTCATCAACACGGAGGTGGGGGAATGGCCAGAGAGAGGGTCTGGCCATCTCTGTATATGGCTGAGTGGGCCGGCAAGGGTTCGTACGTACATAAGTGCCCTGATGTGGGGGCAGGAGTTGGGGGAGTAGAGACTGAGCCGGGAAGGAGAAGGCCTGGGAGCCTGTGCACAGCAGCCACCATTGCCTTGAGTGGAGGAGGTCTATTGTATGGACCTCAGTGGAGGAGAGGGGCAGGGAAGTGGCAATGGGGAGCAAAGAGCCTCCCACCTCCCCTACCTTGGCTAGTGAATTAGGGGAATGAGCAAAAGTGTGGCCAGGGCCAGGGCCGGGAAAGGAGACCAACTGAAGACGGAGCCAATTCAAGAGAGAGACAGAAGATGGGGGGAGTGGGGGGTGGGGGGGAAGGATGGAAAATGAAAGGAAGCCTGTCACCCCTATTCTAGGCATTGTGGAGAGCGGGGAGTTGGGGGCAGGGGCAGGGCTATGTGGGGGGTGGAAATAAGGGAGCAGGTAGTGAGCCAGGGCTCGTCCAGGTGGGAGAGTATTAATCTTCGAGGAATAAGCTCAAGTCTGTCATTGCTGGCCATGAGAATTCTACCTCAAGGCAGGATCCTCCATCAGTCAAAAAGCAGGTGCCAGGAGCAGCTAGGTGGCGCAGGGGGTAGAGCACTGGCCCTGGATTCAGGAGGACCTGAGTTCAAATCCGGTCTCAGACACTATACATACTTAGTAGCTGTGTAACCCTGGGCAAGTCACATAACCCCAATTGCCTCACCAAAAAAAAAAAAGAAAAAAAGGCAAGTGCCAGGCGCTGAGCTAAGTGCTCAAACACACATACAGCAGGGTGGGCGGGGCTTAATGACCCGATCTCCAGAACACAAATGTACACGTGAGGGACTTGAGCTATGTCGCTGTCGTTTCCTTTCTTAAGTCTGGATAATAAGCAAAGCAATAAATCAAGCCCTGAGTTTTACAGATCTCAGCTGTGCAAATGTTTCCATTGAAATATGAACCATCAAGGAAAGAGCTGGACTGGCTCCCCCCCCCCCCAAGTCCAAAGAAAGGAAGTCCCTGGCCTCAATGAGCTTGCATTCTAATTGGGAGGTGCCCTGGAGTGTATAAGGGGGCCAGGGCTAGGCCTCCTTCGATGGAGATTCATGCAAACAGAGGGAGGGTCTGGAGGTGCCAGAGGTCCGGCTCTTCCAGGATGAAGGTTTCTGGAGCACATGGAGAAGTCCAGCCATCACGCAGAATCCGTGTGTCCTGGCAGCAGTTTGTGGCTGAAGCTGGGAGCAACAGGGTCAGGCAGACAATCTGTGTGTGGTTGTAGCGGTCAGGAGAGGGATGGAAAGGTTGGGCTATCACCTGGGAGAGCAGAATACAAAAAGTCTTGAAAGCTTGGTGGCAGACTGGCCTTCAAGGACTTTAAACATCAAACAGCAGAGTCTGGATTTGATGCACGAGAGTTTTTGGAGCAAGAGAGTGGGCGTGGTCCGATGGTGCCCATGTCCACTGTGTGGAGGATGGAACAGATTGGGGATGGATGGGAGGCAGAGAAACCGATCGTGATTGCTGCGGTCTAGGTGAGAGGCGATGAGGCGCCGGACCAGCATGGAGCTGGAGGAGTGGACAGAAGGGACACAAGTCAGCGAGGTCACGGAGGTGATGTCGATAAGCCTTGGCAGATGACCAGCTCCATGCAGTGAGCGGGAGACCCAGAGCAGCTCAGCAAGCCCAGGACACAGAATATGGGGATGAAATCCCAAAGACAGCAGAGACAAGGCGGAGTCTTTCAGAGAGAGGTCTATGGGCCATCCAGTTGGAGATGTCCGATGGGCAGTTGGTGATAGGACTCAGGAGGAAGACCAGGGTTAGAGCTGTAGATCTTTGAGTCCTCTTAATAGAGAAGATAATTCAATACATACAAGCACCAGGTCTAGCAATGTAGACAGCACTGGTCGCTTTGGGAAGAATAGTTTCCGTGATGTGATGAGGTCAGAAGCCAAGGAGGCTGACAAATGCATCAAAGAGAGGAAGCAGGGGTGACTGTGTGACTGTCAGTGGCTTCTGAGGAGAAAGTGAGGTGAGATACTGGATGATGCCTTGAGGGGAAGGTAGTGTCGAATGGAGGTGGCTTTTGTTTGTTTGTTTGTTTGAAGGTGGGGATACCTGAATGTGTGAATAGGCAGCAGGGAAGGAGAGATTGAAGATTACAGAGCAGGGATGATGGTGGGGGCGCTCTACCAGAGAAAACGAGAGGGTGCATTCATTAATAGATACAAGCAATGGCATTCCCATTGCTTGTTGGCAGTGCAGAGTCACCCTCACGGCATATTTAGGCCCCACTGTACTTCTATCAGTGAATGGTGTGCATGAAGTGACGTGAAAGTTGTCAAAGAAATGTCTGCCCCAAACAGGAGCTCAGGGAGGCACGGAGCCAGTGGGACAGAAGATTTGCCAGAGTTGCAAATGAGAAGAGAAGGGGTCTTCATTCATGCACCAGAGACAAATTTTAGTCACGGGATCCTGAGTTTAAGTACACTCTCAGATTCATGCAGTTGGTCACTGTGCCTATGCCAGTGGAACAAACTTAAACAATGTAGCATAGAACTTGCACAATGATGGATACAGGAACAAAATATTCTTTACAGGGAATGGCTACTTTTAACTGAAACCCATTGTTCAGTGCGTTCTATCTAATTAATGTGTTTGTTAATAAGTATTCTGGCTACAGCCTTGTAGTCATGTCATGGGTCTTCCAGCCGGCCACCCTGAGGTTGTTGCTCATCCCCTACAAGGACTGAGGGATAGAGCTCCTGTCCCCTGCTCCTTGGGAGACAGTAAGGCCCCAGAGGGTGGGACACATGCTTTCTTGGAGGCTGGATGAAAGGATGTGCCCAAGAGTCAAGCAGGCTGAGAAGGCACCATATCAATCTGTCCCTCTGTGTTTTCTGTAGTTGGAATTTATTCACAAACAGACCCGAGGAGTATATTTCTCCCAGCACTTATTTTGCAGGAGAAATTTAGAGAGTCAACCCTGTATGTCACACTTATTCACTTAGAAAAACGTCTTGCAGGGCAGCTAGGTGGCGCAGTGGATAGAGCATCGGCCCTGGAGTCAGGAGGACCTAAGTTCAAATCCGGCCTCAGACACTTAACACTTACTAGCTGTGTGACCCTGGGCAAGTCACTGAACCCCAACTGCCTCACCAAAAAAAAAAAAGAAAATAAAAATGTCTTGCACTTATTAACTCAAACTAAGGGAAAGTGATCTGTATTTTCCTCTCTATTAAAGGAAGCCTGCACTGGCACCTTTGCTGGTGCCTCTCAGGATCATGGATTTACTGCTGAAAGTGGCAAACTCTTCATTTTACAGATGACGAAACTGAGGCCCAGAGAGGTGAAGAGGTTTTGCCCAGAGTCACGCAGCCAGGAAGTGACAGACAGAATTCGAATCCATGTTCTCCTGAAGACAAGTCCAGTCTTCTCTGTATGTGTCTCTGGTTGCCTCCTGGGGGTCAGCTGCTGCAGGTCAGGGGCTCCTTCACTTTGGTCTTTGTGCCACACCTAAAATAACAACAACAACAACGAGCATTTCTGTAGTGTCTGCTGCATGCCAGACACTGTGCTAAACCCTTTCCCATTTCTCATTTAATCCTCACAACCACCCAGGGAGGGAGGTCCTAGGAGGATCTACTTTATAGTACAGGACTGAGGCAAGGAGAGGTTAAGCGACTCACCTCAGGTAATGCAGCTGCTAAGTGTCTGAGGGTGGATTTGAACTCAGGCCTCCCTGCCTCCAGGTCAGTCACCATCACTCCATCTGCCGTCTTCTTGTGTTTGCACCAGCTGGCTCCAGGCCTAGCATCAAGGCTCAGCTCAGCTCCCGCGGCACCTCACTACCTCCATGTAGTCTCTCCCACTGGAACATGTTCTCACTGAGAGCGGCGATTGTGGTTTTACCTTTCTTTGTATCTTGAGCTCCACACATGATAAGTACTTCAACTGTTTGTTGACTGGCTGACCAGCTGACTGGAGGCCCCAAGACCAATCGGAGGGTCTGTCCCGGGGAGGTGAGCATGTGAGGGGGGAGGAGGCATATAGTGCAGATGTTGTGAAGGTAGAAGACAAGATTCGGCAGCCCTCTGCCTTTGTGGGCCGAGGAAGTCAAGGATGAGCCTGAGGACGAAGGACTGGGAAATGTGAGAAATAATCTAGGGGGACGCAGTGATCGCCCCTTCTTCCTTAATCCCCCACTCAAGGCCTACTTCCTTGAAAGTAAAATTCATCCCAGTCATGCCAGACCCAAGCAAACCAAGGGGAAGATGCAGATTTTTTTTCCTACATGGCCCAAGGCCATTACTGAGGAGACTGAACCACACCTAGGTGGAAAATAGCTTGGGGGGGGGAGGTCTTACATTCTTTCTGTGATGTCATCTTCCGCAGGAGATGAGTGATGTGAGTCACATCTCCCCAGATTTCATTTTAATATCACCCACCTCCAATCACGTCAACCAATTAGAACTAGATTGGAGCTCTGTGTGAAGGACCTCCCACACCTGGAAGAAGATATGAACCAAGACCTGACTTGGAGGAAGGGGTCTGGTCTGAGAGGGCGGCATCGACTCATTTCATTGATGACCCACCGTCCATATCAATAACACGGCTAACACCCAGAAACCATCCCTCCTATTTTTCACTGTCAAAGTGATTGGGGGGGGGTTCTATCTCTAAGGCTCCTAGCCTAGTACCTATCACACAACTGGGAGGAGGGGAGGCTGTTGCTAGAATAACAACCGACACTCCAAACCACCAAGTGTTTTAGGTCACTTGAACCCTAAGTGAATATCTACAAGGCCATCAGATAATCAGATGGAAGTGGCCTGGGCAGTCTAACCCCTTCACTGACAGATGAGGGAAGCCATAGATAGAGAAGGGAGAAGGAGCTTGTACCAGTACCGGACCTCAGGTGGGACCCCAGGCTGCCTCCCCATTGCACCACACTGCCTTGCTTCGAGGTGGATATTCTTCTTTAAACACATTTTGAAAAAATAAACAAATTAATTTTTTTAATATCTATTTTTAAAAATGATTCCACAATGATCTATCTTAGCCATATAATTTAAAAATAAAATGATGTCCATTTGAAATGCTATGTCCTTATCAAATTGCTTTTGACGTTCATTCCTAAGCGCAGCAATAGAACAGCGATCCTACCCCATCGAGGGAGGGAATTGGAATCCTTTCCTAAGAAGAGACAATGTATGTTTGCTCCTCCTCCTTGGCAGTGTAGATCACAGTGAACACATGGGATTTCAAAGAATCCAACTGAAGCATAAGACTCTCCTCCAGCCCATCATTTAAACTACGGGATTGCGGCTAGGTGGCACAGTGGATAATGCACCAGCCCTGGATTCAGGAGTTCCTGAGTTCAAATCCAGCCTCAGATACTTGACACTTACTAGCTGTGTGACCCTGGGCAAGTCATTTAACCCCAATTGCCTCACCAAAAAAACCAACCAAACAAAAAAAACTAGATTAGGGGGAGAAGGGAGATGAAGGATTCTCTCACCTACTTTTGGTGTCTAAGTACAAGTCCATAAAAACAAGGAGCCGGTGGGGAGAGGTGGGAGCAGGGGAAGACCCTTGAACCTCACCCTCATCTGAACTGGCCAAAGGGGGAAAGATGACACACCCAAAGGACAGAAATAGATTGCATGGAAAAACAGGAGGGAAAAATCATTAAAAAAAATGTAATAAACAATTAGGAGAAAGATAATCAAGGGAAGGACCGACCAGTCTTAAGTAAAACCAGCCAGGGAGGCAGCATTCAAGGAGGGGCTTACAGAAGAACTTTGGGGGCAAAGGAAGGGGAGCAGGCGTCAGCAGAGCAGCCTGGGACTCACTCCCGGCCTCTTGGGGCAGTTTTTGTTTGCTCCTTCTTTCCATTTGCTCTTTGGCTCTGGCCTGTTAGTGCTGGGCTCTTAGCACCTGTGGGGGATGGGGAATGTCCGGCCTCCGGCTCTTTTCACAGCTCAGGCTTGGTTGGGGGTGGGGGTGCTCCCAAAGTGATATGAGCTGGGGGTGAAGCCTGCTTCCCAACCCCCCCAGGGCCGAGGGCTGTCAGATTGTCCCAGGTGGAGAATCTTGAGCGACTGCTGCTGGACTTGGCTCAGCCGCAGAGCCACTCTGTTTCTGAAGCTGCTCCTTCCTGGTCCACAGGGAGGCCTCTCTGTGCTCCTGCCCATCACATCTGTGTGAGTGCCCCTGCCTAGGTTCCGGGCCTCTGTGCTGAGCTGCTGCTCAGGGGCTTGGGCCAGACTGCACGAGAGCCCATGTGGTAATGGTCACCAAAGGGAAGGAAAAGGAGGTGACCTCGGGGCTGCCAAGCTCGTCTACGCCAAGGCCCGTACACTGGGAAATGGCCAGGGGACCCTCGGAGGAGGCTGGCCATGCAGGCCCTGCCGGAACAGCCTCCTCTCCCTTCCCCTTTGACAGGGCGCTGGCCACCGCCCCACCCGCATCACTATAGCCACTTGTAGAATGGGCTTTCCTGCCTCAGGCCTCTGCCCACCTAGTCTGTGCTGCCCGCTGCTAGGAGGGCCAGAGGAACACAGGGGAGGTGAAGACGAGCCCATTGGTTCTAGAGTGGGGCTTCTCACAACAGGGAGTGCAGGTGACTTACGGGCCAGGTCTGGGGTTGTCTAGGGAAATGTCCCCATCACAAACACATTTTCCTAGATGTCACTTTAGAACGCAGCACGTTGGTGGAAGGGAGTCAATGGAAGCAATGAGTGCTTTGAAACATTTATTGGAGTTTTGCCAAAATGAGAATGAACAGAAACCCAAGGCAAAGGTACATGCAGACAAGTCTACACAATTGTCCTAAGGGAGACGACGTGTCTATACACGGAGCTTTCTCAAAGCCGCACATGGGAGGAAACGGAATTCTGCTTCTCTCTCTCTCTCGTGTTCAAGGTTGAGAAACGTTCTACTACGGGGGAACAATTTCTTGCTCAAATACTGTACTTCAGGGCGGTGCAATTTCATCCACAACACTGGAGACACTTGGACGAGACGACATCCATGCAGCCCGCTGCAAGCAGGCGGTGCGCATCGGCGACGACCTGCCCTCAGTCTTCTTCCTCTTCTTGGTTGGCCGACCGGAAGGGCAGGGCTCTCTGGCCTCTCTCTGGGTCCGGCATTCGCAGTATCCTGATCAGGCGGCTCGAGGGCAGAGAGCTAGAAACACACAGCGCACAGTTCCTCCCTTGCCTGGTTCCCTCCCTCTCGGTGCCTGATATCACTGGGGTCAAGCGCGTGCAGTATGGCGAGACTTGGACGGGAGTCAGCAATGGCGTGAGCTAACAGACCGCTCCCGTGGGGCCCTCGAGGGGCCTGGAGGAGGGTGACCGGCCGGGCTCTGCCCACCACGGAGCCGTTATTGGGAACGCAGGCCGGACACCCACACTGTGCCCTGGGGCCCAGAGCCCTGGGGATCGGCCGCCCCACAGCCACAGAAGCAAGCCCACCTCCCCCCGCCCAGGAGGGGGCCGCCAGAGCCGGCCTCACCTCATATTCTGTGGAGTGAGCAGGATGAACTGGCGGTAGCGCTGGGAGTCGGCCATCTTGAGGATCATGTCCATGGCGATTCTTCGATTGACCATGTCCTACAAGGGGGAGGGTGCAGCAGGTCACGGTCCTGGCCCCATAGGGAGCTCCGGAGAGTGGGGAGCATCAGGCCCCCTGGAGAGGTGGTTTATTTGTAGGAGCCTCATGGTCTCTCCCCCCCCCCACGCCCCCAGGGGCAGAACAAGTCTTTCTATTCCTCCCAATAAAGAACATCTGATACTAAGGCCAAGGGGTGGTTTTCCAGGTGACATTTAAAGGAGCTTTTACTGAAACTCAGACGGCCATGTTTACAAGCTGGAAATGAAGGAGTGATCGAAATCAGCCGGGCAACCACCCCAAGTCAGTCTGAACTGATCAAGGCCTCAGACCTCTCTGTGCAAAAGCTTCAAGAAAAGCTAGACTAACCCCTCCCCAACACACAGAGACACAGACACACAGAGACACAGAGACACACAGACACAGACACATGCGCACACACACAGACACACAGATGCACACACACAGACACACACAAGCACGCACACAGACACACAGATGCACACACACACACACGCACAGACACATACAGAAACACACACACAGACACAGACACACAGACACACACATGCACACACACAGAGACACACACAGACACATGCGCACACACACAGACACACAGATGCACACACACACGCACAGACACATACAGAAACACACACACAGACACACACAAGCACACAGGCACACAGACAGACAGACAGACACACACAATCAAGTGTTCTCTTCTCCCATTAAAGGACAGCTCACTCCCGGCCTGGCCCAGAACAGGCCCAAACTTGACGCTAGCCCCCAATGTAAGACGAGGGGAGCAGCAGCCTCTTATCACAGCGTCCTCGTGCAGCACGGAGGAGGGCAGGGTCTCAGTCTGAGTCACTGAGGGTGTGGTGCTACTTAATTGTACCAATCCTGGCATCTCAGACCGTGCAGCGCAGACCGGCCTGTTCCCAAGGGGAGCCATGAAATACCAGATGTGTTGTTTATAAATCCACGCTAGAATCTCTGAGGGGAAACAGACTGGGGGCCGTCCCCCCCCCCCCCATCCTCGCTCCTCACTGAGCACGGGTGAAGGCTAAGAGATAGTCATGACGGCCTTTCTAAGTGACAAAGCCAAGGATGCATCAGGGCCCTCCAAACCGGACAATACCATGTAGACATCAAACTCGTCCAGGCATCGGAAGGGAGATTCTGCGATGGACCACAGAGTGAGAATGAAGCAAACGGTGGAGAAAGAGCGCTCTCCCCCGGACAAGGACCGCATGTCGCTGAACTCCGCTTTGCTCCCCTCTCCGGGCTGGACCTGGGAGAGAAGGCAGAAAGGGAGCGTGAGAAAGGGAGGCTGCGCCCTGGGTCACGGCTCTCCTAGCCGGCAGGCCGGGGCGAGCCGGAGGCCGGCAGGGGCCACGCTGAGGCCCAAGCTGGGAAGGAGCAGAATTACAAGTCAAGCCCCATCTCCGCTCCAAAGCCCGGCGTGTCGTCACACGGCAGACAAGCAAAGGAGAGATCTCTGGGTGACAGCGCTTTCCATAATAAACAGGACCCAGCAGAGAAAGACACCCAAGTCTTTCCAACCCAAGTGACCCAGGGTCGTCATGTCCCGAGGGCCGGGGCGGCTGGTGGGGGAGGCACCCCTCCCCCCCAAAACACTCAGCCATCCCGGGGCTTCCGGGGGCAGGTGGGAGGAGGCTTGGACGGGCCCATTTCTTGGGTCTCAGAAGGCGTCCTGGCCCGCCTGCAGTGACCACTGCTGGGTCCTCAGATGTACGGCTTAGGCAGAGGGCTATGAGACTGGGGTCGTCTGTGGTTGCACGGATATCCTGGAAGGGAAGGTGGGGCCCAAGGGCAGAGGGACTCCCTGTCAGGGTGGCAGTCCCCGGGCTGCCACCTGCAAGCCCTGTCAGGCATCGCCACATCTGCAAGCCCACTCCCCTGCGCTGCCGCCACCACGTGCCGACCACATCAAAGCAGTGACTACAAAAGTCCAACATCACCTGCCCCAAGCATTCTGGCCACTGCGAGGAACCAGCCGGAGAACAAGGGAAGAAGCCTGGTGTCGGCAGTCGAGGCTTCAGCGGGTGAACACCACAGGGAGGATGAGAATAAGAAGAGCAGAGCACCTACTATGTGCCAAGCTCTGGGTCTCACGGCTGCTGTTATCATCCCCATTTAATAGAAGAGGAAAATGAGGCAGACGGTGGCTAAGTGGCTGGCCCAGAGTCACGGGACTACGAAGTGTCAGGCTGGATTTGAGGCCGGGTCTTCCTGCCTCTGTTTCCTCACATATAAAATGGGTGTTATGCCTGCCTTCCCCAAGTCGGGGACCTCTCTGAGGCTCTCCTTCCCATGCTCCCTGGATCCCCTTTTTTGTCTGGGCCCAAGGAAGTCTGGGAGGCATCCGAAGACAGCGGGGGCGGGACCCCAGGGTTTGCCCTCGGGCCTTCTACATCCCAATGAGAAGACAACACTGTCCCAGGGCTACATCAAGCACAGGGGCTGTGCTGAGCTCCTCGGGAAGGCCCCAGGACTGGGATCCCGTCCACCCACTGGCCTGGGCAGCTGGCTGGGACACTCACTGTGATGGCCAGGGTCTCGTTGTTGTGGTCAAAGATCATCTTGCCAGAGTAGGCGCGCTGGGAGAGCAGGCTGTCGAAGTACAGTTTGCAGCGTAGGGTGAGGCACCTGGAGGGGGCACAGAGCATGGTCGGCATGAGCGACGGCCCAGGACGGCCCGCTCCGAGCCAGAGGGGAGATGAGCCGGGCCGGGGGACCCCGGGCCACGAGGGGTCACCAGACTTTCATGGACAAGATGGCTGTGCCCCCTGACAGGTGGGTTTCGGGAGGCTCTGTGCTTTCTGATGACCCGGCACCAGCCCAGAGCTCAGATGGGATCTCCCCTGGCACAGGCTCCCCCCTTACTCTGGGGCCCCTAACCTGGGCTGGTGCAGCAGGCCTGGCCCCACCCTAGGAGCTGCCCCTGCCCTTCAGTGACCAGCCCCAGGTCTTGTGGTCCCTTGAGGGGAGGTCCTCCCAGGAGCTGGGCCGGGCACGTCTGTGTACGGTGGCCTGACAACGTCCCGTTGGATGTTTATATACCCACGGGGGACGGAAGCTGGGCATCTCCCCAGAGCTTCCCTCTCCTGCACCAAGCCAGAAGCCAAGGTTTGAGACGTTTCTCAGGGCCACGGTTCCCTGACCTCAATCACCGCGGGCGGCCTCCTCGGCTGCTCTGCCCTCAGGGAGCAGCCTGGCCTTCTGGCCTGGCTTTTGGCCGCCTCTCCTCCCAAGTTTTCACGTGAACTCTCAAGCAAGAACAGACCCCTTGACTCCTGGAGCCTCCATTGCCTCAGGGGTGAGTGGGCCTGTGGCCATGATCCCCACAAGACTGTCCACAAGCACCCAGGCCAGGGCCTCGTGAGCCACGGTGGGCTCCTTGGGGTCCTCAGCGGGCACGCTGGGCACGAAGGCTGCCAGGGCCCTGGGGCCACTCACCTTCGGAACTTCTTGTAGGCGATGTGTCTCTGTGTCATGATCTTATCCAGTAATTCGATGAACCTCTTTAAGCTCCGCACTTTGCTGCTGAGATCCTGGTAGGTCTCCTTTGCCTCCTTGTACTGCCTGGCGAACAGAGAGACAATTCTGAGCGAGCGGGATCCCGGCCTTTCCGGGCACCCCGGCCGGGGGCAGGAGATACCCAAGGCCGTCCTTGAGCCGGACTTAGCCCAGCATGGCCCACACCTAGTGCCACCCAGCACCATCTCCTCCCAAGAAGACGGGGAGCAACAGCCAACGGGAACCAGCATTTCAGGGCTGGGGGGTGTCCCTTGGGACCCTCCTTGGCCGCTTTTTTGGTTCCTGAGAAGTGCCTTCACCGGGGCGCTGCCAGCCCTAACCAGGCTGTCCCGGCTTCTTCTGCCTCTCCTTGTGAGCTTCCTTCTTTTGGGAGGGGGATGCTGCCCCTCCGGCCCCCTCCTTTATTGGGGCAGCTCTCGCCCTCAAAGATGCCTCCGCTGGCACCCTGGCCCCTCTTCGGAAGTCCATAGGGCGCCCGCCCTCCTTGGAGGCCTCAAGTGTTTGGCATGACTGTGGGCACGGGGCAGACTGTTCTCTTGGCTCTGCTCGGTCTGTCTCCTACGCCATCGCAGGCGCACGTGAGGATCCCCAAGTCTGGAGGGCTGCCACAATCCAGTCTGTCCAGATGGAGCCTCTCCCACTTTCCCTTTGTCACAGTCTCCTTTCCCCCACCTGTGGGAGCTGGGGCTGGGAAGGTGCTCCTGTTTCTGGATGTGGAGCTGACCTTTCTGCCAAAGCAAAGACAAGCAGCAGAACGGTGCGGTGCCCTCTGGTCCCCTCTTCCTGGGCTGTGCCCAGCCCTGGCCTTGGATTCTGGGTCAGAGCCTCGCACTTGGCCTTCCCGGCCTGTGCCAAACGACCGGCCCGCTTGGGGAGAGGACTGCCCGAGGCCGCCATCAGGCAGCCGGGAATCCAGTGGCGTGGAACATAGGCAGAGTCTGTGCGTAGCTTCTCCACAGGCTTAGCAAAGGCCCGTGGTCAGCTGTGGCCCAGGGCCCTTACCCAACTGTTAGAAAACCCATGCCCAGGGAAGTCAGGTTGGGAGCCGGCAGCGCGTCATTCTCCATGTGGGAGAAAGAAAAGCTGAAGCCAAGAGGAGGCCGGTGAGCAGCGAGAGAGGGCACCACAAACCAAGGACTGCCCCTACCCCGGTCCATCGCCCAACGTATGGGAAACCCAGAGGTTTCCACGGCCGCGAGAGCTCGGCAGGAATGAAGGGCCCCGGGCCGCTGATGTGCAAAGCGGGATCACCATTGCCGGCCCTCACGGAAGCCCAGGAGGGTCTGCCTTGAGGCTGGCGGTCCCACGGTGCACTCCCCCATGGCGACGCTCTGTGCCCACTCATGGGGCAGCCTGGGTGGCACCTCAAAGGCTAAGGAAATGCTCCTGGAAGAGGCCAGCGAGGAGAACACAGGCTGGGTGGGAAGGAGGAGAGGAGGGGCGGACTGAAGGAGCAGACCTGGGCCTGGGAGACATGGACACCCTCCGACACGAGGAAATGATGAATGATGCATTTCTTGGGGCCCCAGAGATCAGTTTCAATTTTCCCCCTCCCCCCCACTCCAGAAAACTTCAGCCAATCTTTGTCTGGGACACGCCCCAGGGAACAAAGCAATGGAGACAGACTCTGGTCTAGCTCAGTGAGGAGAGGGGCTCAGACCACACCTGGACACTGCACTTTGCTTTCGCCCTCAGGGAGGGTCTTGTGCCTACTCTCCTCTGAGGTCATCTGTAGAGTTCATCTTAATGTAGACCAGCCTCCAGTCAAGTCAACCAATGGAACTGAGTGATGCGAACCAATGAGCTCTGATCAATGGATAACGACTCGCCTCTGTCTGAAGAGGGTAAAACCCTTGGCCACACCAGGGTCTCTCTTGGCCCTGAGCACTGTCTCTTGGTGCTCTTCCTCTTAGGACAATGTAGGCCATGAGAATTTAGGGAGACACGCGGTCAATACTTTACTGATATTCAATATTAATTATTAAATGCTTACTGCCTAAACTGGTGTAATAGCCACGAGTATATAAATAGCAAGCAATTAATTTATAAAGTACGGTAGTAGCAATCATTTTAGAAAACACACCAGTAATGAGAGTTTATCATGGGAGTGCCTTTAAGAGGTAATGACCCTAACACCGGGAAGGTCTGGGAGGACATTTCTCACTTAGAGAGTGAGGCCTGGGAGGGGGCTCAGGAGCAGCTTCCATGGTGGCCTTGCCAAGGGTGGTGACTGGGGCCAGTGCCCAGAGCCACGGCGACATGGTTACCTTATGATCTCTTCCCGGTCCCCGTGACTGTCACTCTCTGTCTGGATCTTCTGCCTCAGCCGCGTGATTTCTTTGTCGAGAAAGGAGGGCGTTTTGGCCACTTGTATTCGCTGGGGGCAGATCTTTTTGGCCAAAGCGCTCTTCTCCTAAAACAAGCAAACGGGGGATTTTGCTCAGTAACAGTCTTAACTGTCCCACAAACATCCTTGAGGAGAAAAAATGGCTCCCTCGCTCCTGTAGTGGCACATACCAAGTCAGGGCAGCCTCAAGCCGCGTGCCCAGCAGCCCCTCACTCAGAAGTGTCGTGGGAAGGGTCAGGCCGTGCCAACCCAGGGGACTGTGATGGAGGCAGAAACGGCCAGGGAGGAGCTGCTGACTCTGGAGGAGTCAAGGGAACAGCTGAGGGCCCGATGACTACATGTGACCATGGGTAAGACAGCTGGGAATGGGCTCCGGGGGCCGAGTACCTCCCCCCCTCCCATAGGGGGTGCGTGGGGAGAGAGAGGTAAGGTCAAAGCCCCCAAACTCCTGTTCTCGGCTTGGAGAGTACACACCACCCCGTGGCCACTGCTGAGCACTGAGGGTGCCTTGTGGACCACAGCTGGTGGCAGCCATTGCTCCCATGGCCCCGGCCACCCCGGCCTCCCGGCCCGAGCATGGCTACCTGGAGCTCCCTCTCCGTCTGCGCCAGCTCCTCCTTCTTCGCCTGCAGAGCATCCATGTGCTGCCGGAGCCTGTCCTCGTAATGGTGCAGCGAGCGTTTCTGGGTGTCCACCTCCACATAGGCCTGGTTCAGTTCTTCCTGTGGGAGGGAAAGCCGGCTGAGCGCCAAAAGCACCTCCCAGACCTAGGCCCCTCTGCTTCCCACTTGGGGAGCTTAGGCCTTTAAGAGAAAACTCAAGGCAGGTCAAAGACAGGGTCTTAGGTGGCCTGGGGGACCACTGAGGGCAGAAGGGAAAGGATGAGGAGCCATAGATGGTGTCGGCCAGAGTGGGGAGCCCCCTTTTGGAGAGGCTCAGTTAACAGCCAGCTCCTTTGCTCAGCCCAGGGTTGAACGCATAAAAAGCAGAAGAAAATGGTGGCTGAAGGAATGTGGTGATGACTGGGAAATAACCGGATGAAGCCCAGACTCCCTTCCACACTCTTCCTCTACATGTGCCTGGATCTGAATTTAACAGTTCTCCAATTCTTTAAGGGGCTAGGTCCTGGCTATGGCCCTGGATGACCCTGTGACCAGACCAGCCCCTTGTTAGGCCTCTGGGCCAGAGCCTCACGGTACCCAGGGCTCTGGGTGCCAATCCTGGCCTCGTCACTTTTACCTGGGCGGCTCGAACAGATCACCACTCTCTGGGCCCCCATCTCCTTCTCAGCAAACAGCAGGGGCTGAACGAGAAGCCCACAAGGGGTTGCTCTGAGCCGGCAGCCCCCCCACTTCACAGCTCAGGGGCCCCTGCTCCCCAAACTCTGACGGCACATGAGGCGCAGGTGGGGGATCCGAGACACAGAGACAAGAAGCAAAGTCAAAAGCAATGTCGCCAACCTTCACGGGCTCCGCTAATTCTGAGACTTGGTGGATTTTCAACTTAAAGTTCTCGTACTCCTGCTCAGCGTCTGCTCTCTGCTGTCTTAAGTCATCCATTTTCTCCTTTCGAGCCTTCATCTCTCCCTCCACTTCCTTCATCCGTGTTTGAATTTCTTCCTCTTCCTCCTCCTGTTCCCCACGGGAATCAAGAAGAGCACTTCTGAATACAAGAAACGTGGCACCAGCCCCCAGGAGAGGCCACGGAAGCAGGAACCAGGCAAAAAGGAGGGAGCACAAGATGAGGTGGGAGGGGAAAAGGAGGCCCTGGAGGGCATCCAGTTGCTACCACTGGTCGCCAAGGGCACGAAGGGAGCTGAGCAGGAGCAAGACAAATAGGGCTGAGAAGGGTTAAAGGGTCAGCAGATCCCGGAGCAGCGTGGGCAGGGTGAGCCCCCCTCCCAGCCGGCCGGCAGCCTGGAATCTCGGCCTTAAGCGCAGGCCAGGGAACCATAGACATGAGAGCTCTGAGGGAGGTGCCAGGGGTGCCCACAGCAGAGGCCTGGCATTCTCACCAGAGTCGAGATGTCCACCGACTGGTTTTCTTCTTCATTCTCAAGATCTCTTATTTCTAGAAGGATTTTCGTTACTTTAATCTGAAAGAAAAACATTTAGGGTTTTTTCCCTCCTATTTTTCACTCTGACGGTCAGTTTCAGCCATGGTCCTCCCCTCCCCCAGAATGGCACCAGTGCTGCTGCCCACATGGTGGACGAGCCCCAAGGCCAGAGATGTCTCCAGGGTCCAGACCCCCAGAACCAACACGGTGCTCCCTAGTGAAGTCCCAGCCCTGCGGCCTCCACAGGCCTCACCAATCACACCCCCACTCTCAGGCTAAAGGTCATCTCAGGGCACATCAAGCTCACACGTGGAAAACCACACATCAGCATGGGTGCTGCTTTTCAGTCACGCCATCTCCTTCTCTGGCTCATTCAGGAAACTGAGGCAAACAGGGTTAGTGACTTGCCCAGGGTCACACAGCTGGAGAGGGTCTGAGGCCGCATTTGACCTGACCCCCAGGCCTGGCGCTCTGTGCACTAGGGCGCCACCCGGCTGCCCTCGATGTAAACAGAAATATGTATAAAGGATGGCCTGACTTGTTTGGAGTTCGAATCACCCCTTCTAAAATGAGGGCCCCAGAGGACACAGTGAAGCTCTAAGGGAGATAACACGGCAGTGAGGAATGCCAGCTTCTACTGTCTTACACTAGGCCCCGGGGGCCCCGGCTCTCACCTTGAGCTCCTTTATATGCCGGTGATGGCTGCTGACCAGTTCCTGGTTCTTCCTGAGGTCGCTCTCCAGGGAGCACACTTGCTGCTGGAACGCCCTCACCTGTGCCATTTTGTTCTCCACTTCTTTCTCCAAAAGGCTGAGTGTGGGAGAAAATAAGAGACAATCACGCTCCACCTGGATCCTGCCCGATGCCCCAGCTCAGGCGTTTCTGGGCCACGGCTGTGGGTGCCCCGAGTCAGGCCCCGGGGATGTCTGCTCTGTCCTGTCAGGCCTTGTGACACCATCGCGGGTTTCCTTGCTGGAGACCCTGGAATGGTCAGCCACTCCCTTCTCCAGCTCATTTTACAGAGGAGGAATTGAGGCAGAAAGGGTGAAGGGACTTGTCTAAGGTCACCCAGCTAGGCAGTATCTGAGGCTGGATTTGAATTCAGGCTGAGTAGTCTGGGCACTGTGGTGCCCCCTGGCTGCCTGTGCATTGATGATGTACAGATGAGGCTCTAGTTGTGCTGGGACAGCTTTTCAACTCCGGTGCCCACCTTATTTCTTTTTCGACATCCCCGGTGAGATAGCGAGGCCTTGTTCTTTCAGATGAGTAATAGCGCCGCTCAAACACCTGGTCCCCCTCAGCAGTGAAAGCTTCCTTGCAGTTCTTGGGGGGTGTCTGAAGTTGCATCACCTTACGAGCCAAGGGGCTGCTCTGAAAACCGAGAAGGGCACAACAAACAACAAACAGTTGTCATCGGTCGGTCGGTCAGCTGTGGCTCCTAACGTGCTAGACAATTAGAGCCAGGTGCCCGCTAGCCTTTCAAAACCAAAATGGAGCCCAGGGCTTTGGGAATCACATCATGTACTCAATTTACTCAAAGTACTGGTCAGTTTTCATGAAGAACATGCAATTATTCCCAACAAACACTGTAACCTATCAAATTTAATTAATTTCCTTTATGTATTGTGGTCCAGGGTGAAAATGAATTGGATATATATATTTTTAAAATTTATTTATTTTGGTGAGGCAATTGGGGTTAAGTGACTTGCCCAGGGTCACACAGCTAGTAAGTGTTAAGTGTCTGAGGCCAGATTTGAACTCAGGTCCTCCTGAATCCAGGGCCAGTGCTTTATCCACTGCGCCACCTAGCTGCCCCCGGATATTTTTATTGCGCAAGAAAAGTGTGACTGATTTTTGAGAAAAAGTCAAAGTAAGTTAATTGATAATTCTGAATCAGTCTAGAAGACA
Source organism: Dromiciops gliroides (assembly GCF_019393635.1). Taxonomy (NCBI): domain Eukaryota; kingdom Metazoa; phylum Chordata; class Mammalia; order Microbiotheria; family Microbiotheriidae; genus Dromiciops; species Dromiciops gliroides. The sequence goes on from NC_057862.1 coordinate 695,982,128, forward strand.
GCACCGAAATGGAGGAGGATGTAAGTCAGGGGAGGAAGAAGGCAGAAGCTGAGCTAACGTCACCCTGAGTCAAGTCTCTCCTAACTTGGAGTTTTGAAAATCTACTCCAAGTCATCAAATGGAAGGGGAAGAAGAAAACTGCTGGCGGCCGTCCAAAAGACGGACGCCAGAGAAATCAGCTCCAGGAGGAAGAAAAGGCACCTGCCGAACATTCATCGGAGCCCAAGCAAGTACAGCCGCAGCAAGGAAAGCAGGGCCACAGAGACCCAAAAGCCAGAGGCCGCCTAGACACCTTGGGGCGAGGCAACAACGCGGACATGTCCGAGAGTGGGTGGGCTGAGGAAGAGCGGGAAAGGGCGAGGCAAGGGGCAAGGGGGCATTCTCATGGCGGAATACCTCGAGAGCACTGGGGGCAGAAGCATCATGGCCCCCAGAGTACGCCAACAACCGGCTCATCCCGAGTCAGAGGGATGAGGGGCCCTCCTCTCCCTCCACCAGCTGAACGTCCAGCGGTTTCTTGACTGGCCTTTATGCTCATTTCAGCCTCCAAATGGCAGCTAAACCACTTTGCGGAACTTGCTGCTCTGCACTTGAGTCTTGCCAATAAGCAGGAATTGGACTTGAGGATAGAAATGCTGGGGGGACGTTTGTGTGACAGGGAGCGAAGGTGGGTGCCCTGGGAGATGCAGCCGAGCTTGGATGGAGGGACAACCAAGAACCCGTGCGCAGAGACAAAGCTGGGTAAGAGAAGTGGGAGTCTCCAAGGAGGAGTTGTAAAGGGCCTCTGCTCCAAGGCAGGAGACACAGGGATCCACACGAGAAGGGAAGAGGAGGCCGGTGGGGGGGGGGGGGTCAGAATCAAGCTGGAAGGGCAGCTGGGGATTGGGCAGGAAGCCCTTTCAAAGCCTATCACGAGGCTTACTGAGGAGGGGTGGGGAATGGTTAGAAGTGCATTTCAGGAAAAGTCCAGAAGAGTATAGGGAGAGCCTTGGGGCAGGGAGACCAAGAAGCAGAGCAGGTTCTTATAAAAATGGAAGGCCAAGGAGGGCAAGACTACTGAAGAGCAAAGAGGGAAGAGGATGAAAGAAGGGGATGCTCTGGTCCACCCCATGCCTTCTAGCAGCAAGAGGAGGGTGCGGAGACAGAACTTAGTCCACATCCTGGCAGGAAGGCTACCAAGCAGCTGAGAAGGGGAGTGAGGGTGAGGGGCTGGGGGAGAACCAAAGGTGCCTTTCTAAGACGTGGAAGACGGTGGGAACCATCAACATAAACACAGAAAGTACAAAAAGAGGCTGAGTAAGGGGGGGTGGGGGGGTAAAGGATACTGGGCTTTGTCCCAATGACCTGGAGCTGTCCAGCACGGGCCCAGGAAGCGATTAGGGCTGCAGACGCATGTCTGTCTTAGGCTGCCAAGAGAAGCTAGGACTGGGCCAAGGCAAAGAATTGGAAAGAGGGGATGCCCACCCACTGGAATGGCTGAACAAGTTATGGCACATGAATGTAATGGAATACCATTGTGCTGTAAGAAACGAGGAGCAGGAGGGGTTCAGAGAAACCTAGAAAGACTCAAGTGGAGAAAAAAAGAACTGTGGACATGAATGCAGATTGAACCATACTGTTTCTACTTTTGTTTTTTCTTTTCTAAGGTTTTTCCCTTTTGTTCTCATTCTTCTTTCACAACATGACTAACACAGAAATATTTTTAATATGATTGCACATATATAAGCGATATCAGATTGCTTTCTGTCTTGGGAAGGGGGGAAGGAAGGGAGGAAGGCGAGAGCCAGACGGTGGGCATTTCAGACTGAGGGTCGGCCAGCAAAAACATTTGCGTCAGAAGACAAGTGGTATGTGCGAGGAATCACAGGGAGGCCAGTGTCCACAGCGCTCAGCTGACTAGAAGGGTAAGAAAAGAAGCAGGTGGGATGTTATATTGGATCTCCAAGGTCACAGGGACTGAATTTGTGTGTGTGCGTGCATGCGTGTGCACACACCTGCTTTAGAAAATCAGTTTGGAAGCTGAACCAAGGATGGACTGGAGTAGGGAAAAATGGGAAACAGGCAACAGTCCAGGCGTGTGGCAATGAGGGTCTATACCAGGGTGGGGGCAGCATCAGAGGAGAGATGGGGGCATATTGCAGAGATGTGGCAAAAGGAGGAAGGAAAAGATTTATACAGAGGATAAGAGGCAGGTAGATGGCTCAGCAGACAGAGCTGGGTGTCATCAAGAAGACCCAAGTTCAAATCTGGCCTTGGACTTATAGCTACGTGACTCTGGGCAAGTCACTTAACCCGTTTGCCCTAATCTACTGGAGTAAGAAACGGCAAATCAGTATCTTTGCCAAGAAAACCCCAAATCGGGTCACCGAGTCAGACACAACAACAAACATTTCCAGGGCCTGGCTCAGGGCTCCCACAGTGGGTGGTTCAGAAATGCTCATTTAAGTCTACTATTTCTTGTACTGTAACTTTGGCATTTTCTATTTTTATCAATATTCATCCCTTTCATTTAGAGTGTCAATTTTATTGCCATATAATTGGACAAAATATTTTTGTTATTTCCTTTTCTTATTTGATGTGAATCGGTCTATTTAAAACAAAAAGTAGCCAATGTTTTATTGTTTAATTTTAAGAAAAGTTGGTTTCAATTTTTATTGAATATTCTGCTTTCAGTTTTATTCATCTCTTTACTTCTCAGAATTTTATTTTCATTTTTAATTGAGGTTTTTAATACATAGCTTTTTCAGTTGTATGCCCTCTTTCATTAATGTAAGTGGCTAAAGACATAAATTTATCTTTAAGAGCTGCTTGGCTGCCTCCCAAGAATTCTGTTACATTGTCTTTGTCATTATCTTTAATGAAATGATCTATTGTTTCTATGATTTGTTCTTCAGCCACCAATTATTTAAGATAAAGTTATTTAGTCTTCAATTATTTTTAACTATTTATTGAATAAAATTTTTGTTGTATTCTGGCCTATAAAAGGCGATTTTAATTATTTCTACTTTTCTTTAGCTAGGACTTACTTTACACAAATTTTCATTATGCAAATAGAATTCACCAGCAGGTGGGAGATGGGACTCTAGCCTGGGATCCAGCTTCTGGTAGAAGTGGTGGCAGTAGCAGCCAGCGTGGTGGAATGATCCACTTATATTAGGCAAGAATTGGCTGTATTTGTTAGTGAGGATTTTATGCCCTAATACAGTCAGTTTTTGTAATGGTGCCATGCACAACTGAGAAATATGTGTGCTTCTTTCTATTCTCATTTAGTAGTCACCAAAGGGTTATCATATCAAAGTTTTAAAAAATTTTTTCCAGCTCTTTAACTACTTTTTGGTTAGATTTATCTATATCTGACAGGGGTACATTAAGTTTCCCTACTATTATGGTTCTCTCTCTCTAACTCATTTAGCTTTCCTTTTAAGTTTTTAGATCCCATACTATCTGGTACATAAATGGTATGCAATTACATACACATATTTGACATGTAATTATACATGTGTGTTACATATAAGTGATAAATATGGTATTGATATTAATTCATTGTACCTGATGTCTTTCAGCAAAAAGTAGTTCTCCAATTTATCTCTTGTAATAACATCTATTCATGCTATTGTATCATCTGTGATCAATGGCTATACTACTGCCTTTTTAGTTGAGCTGAAGTCTAACTGATTTTGCCCCAGCACTTCATTTTAACACTGCATGAATCTTTCAAAGATGTTTCTTGTAAACAATATCGGGTTAGATTCTGCTTTGTATTGTATTCCTACATTCAAGGCCCTATTTCCTAATTCTGCATTTTTGCTCCCTCTTCACTGTAAAGTAAAAGAGAGTAGGGAGGGGAGTGTGCCTGCACATCAGCTGTGCCCTAGACTGGGGCCCATCGGCTCCTTTGGGCTCCTCTATTCTGATAATGGCTTTTCTTCCCTCCATCCCTCCCCCCATCCCCTCAGCTTCACAACCACCCTCAAGCAGGGCTTAAGTTTTTCCAGTCGAGACCTCTTCTTGCCTGAGAAACTTTTGTGACCCTGTGATGGCACGTGCAGTACAGAGTGCACATGTTGTGTGTTCAGAACCAAGGTTATAGCGACCCCGACTTTCAGTTATGTGTGGCTATGTAGGGTTGCAACTTGTAGTTTAAGAAGCTAGACTCCAGAGTAAGTTTGGTTCACTTAGTACTCATACCCACCCTTATTTTACCCTCACTTATTTCCTCATTCACAATGTCAATCTTTCCCCACTCGCTTTTATTTTCCTGGTAAGTACTTCTGCACATGCGTGTGTGTGTGTGTGTGTGTGTGTGTGTGTGTGTGTGTGTGTGTGTGTGTGTGTGTTCTTTCCTTTGACCATTTCAGATGAAAAGAAGTCAGCCATAATGAGCTCTAAAAGGGGGGTGGGGGGAGAGAAATAAAAATTGGGATCAGATGGGTTTAAAGGGAATTCTATCAAACATTTTTTACAAGTCCAATATTTCATAAGCTATTTGAAAAAAAAATAGGGAAGGGTGTCCTATCAAATTCCTTCCATAACAAAAATATGGTATTAATGTCGAAACCAGAGAAAAGTTAAGACCCATCACCACTTGTGAATACTGATATAAAATTTGAAGATAAAAAATAAAAGGGAGATGCAGGGGCCAAACAGGTTCTCACAAGCCAAATACTGAGGGAACCTTCAGCTGACTTGACCCCGGGTCTCTGTGAACAAGAACAGAGTTGCCCATACAAATCACTGGCTTTTCCTCCCAATTTTCATTCAAACCTATCTTTGCCCCTGCCAACGGGTGACCCTGACTGAGGGCACTATGCAGTGGAAAATGGGCACAAGTCATCAAGGGATCCTGTCCCAATTTTACAACCTTTCAATGTGCACCAAGCACAATCAATCGGGCCTGAGCAGCTATGGTGACTGAGGACGTCTTGTGGCCGAGCAACGCAAGGATCTGGGGCAGCTGGAGGGCCTCCGACTGAGGACACATGGGATGCCTGCTTGGTCACCTGTAGAATTATTTGTGTTTGCCCGTTGGCAGGCATTCTGCTAGTGGCCAAAGAGGGGCAAGGCTTTCTCGGTCTCGTTTGACAGGCACAGACATCGTCATGCAAAGAGAGCGTTTAGAGAAGGAAGGACACATCTCACCAACCAGACCGAACACTGACGATCTGTAGTCTTACTTTAATAAGCAGCACAGTCTCTATCCTCCTCATGTCAATCAAGCTATTGGCCACGACGGCATTGTCTATTTCTAAAGCCGTGAGCACTGTGGGAAACTCCGGGTGATAGGCCGCTCTGCGGGGGAAGAAGAACAAAGTCAGTGTACCTTGCTCATCATGAATGACAAAACCCACTTGTGGATGATGGAGTAGGCAGAAGTTCCTGGCCCAATCCCTCCCCAGGCTGCCAGATGTGTAGGGATAGAGGGCATTTCTAGGTATTGTTCAAAGAGAAAGGGGGTGTGGGGCCTGGAGTCAGGAAGACCCAAGTTCAAATCCTGCCTCAGATGGAAAAGTCACTTACCCTCTCTGCCTCAGTTTCCTCCACTGCAAAATGGGAAGGACAACAGCAGCTCCCTTGCAGGGCTGTTGTGAGGCTCAGTGAGACAGGGTTTGTAAAGCCCTTCACAGTCACACCACTGGCCCCGGCCCCCAAGGTCAAATTATTTACTAGGCAGGCAAATGGTGTGCTTTTTACAATGAGGAACCAATTTCTGTTACATAATAAGTCACTACTAATAGGAATATTAAAATCCCACCTCTTCTACTCGGGGTGGGGCTACTGCTGCACAACTCACGAACTGCAGGGGCAACACTTAGGCTTTACTGCACGTAAGCACAGGTTGGGAATTAAAAACAAAAAAAACCCTGAGCCTGGACTGGAGTTTCTGTAAAACCTTCATGGAGAAAAGGACTCTGGCCACCAGAGACCAGGGAGATACACTCTTTTACATCTCACCATCTCATTCGTTCTTTCAGGTGAAGAAAGCTGAGATTCAAAATTCCACCCTTTCTTCCCTGTCAAAAGCTGCGTGGACTCCAACAGAAGCCCCATCTCCCCCATCCCCTCAGGACACAAGGCCAGGGGGTCGCCTCTGTGAGGAAACCAAGTCTGTTTCCAGACTGGGACAGCTTTCCAAGCCTCCAGGAAGCTCCAATGAATGTCCCAATACCCAGCCCCTAAATCTCTCACTCCTCAGCTAGGAGAGAGCGACAGTAACAGGAAATAGCCCACCGACCATCTGAGCAAGAGCACGACAAAATGTTAATAAAAGGACAATCAAAGATTCCTGTCACCCTTGTATGACCTCCTATCACCATTCAACTGGTTAGGCTAGAGTCAATCCCATTTCAGCAGCCCACACACGTGCACGAGTCCGCCCCCCCCCCACCTTGTTCCCTTACATTGAAATTAGAACATTTCATTCTAGCCACCAAGTAGAGATGGGACACCTACTGTCTGCCAGGTGCTATGCTCTTGAGTGCTCAGGGTTTAATGGGTGGCGGGAAGCCAGCATTTATTAAGCACCGGCTACATGCTGGACAATGTCACTTCCATGTGAATTGTCTTGGGAAGACTCTAAAGTTCACTGGCAGGATAAGGTGCCGGGCACTGAGGTCCGCTCTCGAGCTGAACGGCCGAGCATTCCAACCCTACTGCAGAGAGCGCAGCTGTGATGGGCCGGCCACGGTGGCCCACAGGACTTTTACAGAGGCCAGAAGAAGTGCTACAAGGACACCCTCAAGGTCTCTCCAATCGGCCGGGAGCCCTGGGACCTCACCTTGCTCTATGAGCGAGGAGGCGGAGCTACAGCAGCTCCCAAGAACCGTGATATGCGCAAACTGAGAGAATCCACCCCCAGTGTTCACATGCACTATTTGTGGCAGGGCCTTCTGAGCTCGTGTTCATCTGCTCAGACAGAGTCAGATGATTGTTATTTGATCCCAACATAGGGATGGTATCTGGTCCCCTGCAAGATCGAAGGAAACAACCAACCACCAAATACAATCCCATTTGATCCTTACAACAGCTTTGGGAGGGTGGTAATAATGAGGAAACTGAGGCAGACAATGGTTAAGTGACTTGACTCGGGTCACGCAGCTGGTGTTTGAGACCATATGTGAACTTGGGCCTTCCCTGTATCGAGTCCAGCACTCGATCCGCTAGGCAACAACACCTCTATAGGGGAAGCGGAAGGGAAGAAGCATTGAGCGAGGGTCTGAGGGTCTGCTGGCTACTAACACGTGGCCTTGGCTGGAGGCCAAAGGCCAGGGGTCAGCCTTACCTGCGGGTGACATCGTACACCTGGTTCCGAAACTCTGAGACGATGATCTGAGGGCGGGAAGCTGTCGGTGGGTACAACTTCTTCATGAGCCCCTGAAGGACTCGCTCGTCTTTATAGTCATGACAACAAAAAGCAAAGATGAGGCCCTTTAAACAGCACTCAACGGCCAAGGCAAGCTCGGGGTCCCGGAGGCGAATGCAGGCTCCTAGGGAGAGAATTTGTTCGGTCTATGAACTGACAACTGTGCCTCAGACCCCTCTGATGTGTCAGGCGCCATGCTAGACAATGGGGCGGGAAGGGACAGACAAAGGGGGAGTGGGTGTGGGGGAGGCAGGACACAAGGATCCCCGAGTGAGGAATGGCCGGGCTCATGGGGGGAGTCAAACGCCCTCTCCCTCATGGAAGGCAAGCCAACAACCTAGACGTATGACTGACACGAGGGAGGGCCCGTGGTCTCTGAAGGCCTGATGCTCCACGCTCCTTTGAGAGCTCTTCTGAGAGAAGACCCTGGTTGGCTCATGGGTGAGGGGAGGGGCCCAAGGACACAGAGATGGCACCAGTGAGGCCCCTTCTGAGCAGGTCACTATGCACACTGTACAGTCTGGGGGGAGGGAAGGGTCCCTGAGGGCCAAGGGAAGGCCGGCCTCCCTACCGAGCGGGCCCACGGGCTTGCGAGTGAACTGTCCTTTCTTGTAGGCCTCATCGATGGCTTCCAGAAGGGCCGGCACTTGGGACCCAAACTGCTTCAGCCGGTTCGTCCGGCTGTCTTTCAGCTGCTGGAGGTGCCTCTGTTTGATGCTCAGGATCTGCTTCACTTCCAACTCTTCTTGCCTAAACAAAGGGGACAAAGCAGAATAGAAGACTAACAGGCACCGCGGTGCCCCCAAATCCCAGGCTCTCCACATTTCTGAGGCCCCACCGTGGGCGACAAGGCCCAGCCGCTGAGGGGGGGCCGAAAGGGCCCTGGAGAACAGACCCTCTCCCTCCTCGCTGCTGCGTTGTTCAGAGGCATGTGAGTAGGAGCAAGAGCGGGGGGGCTGGAGTCCAGGGATCTGGGCTACAATCTGAGCTCGATGTGGCCCCACATGGTGATTGGCTTCAGTTTCCCCATCTATGAGATGGGAGCACTTGGGTTGAGGACGTCTACGTTACTGGGGCGAGGGTGAGAGGGGATGGGGAGGGGGGCAGGCAGGGGCACCGCATACCGCACTCTCCGGAGCTCTTCGTCGTCCTTCTCGATCGCCTGCCGGAAACGCTCCCTCTCTTGGGAGAGCAGCTGCTCCTGGTCCTCAAAGCTCTTGATCCTCTCCCGCAGTGCGGAGATTTTCTTCTGCCTCTCCTGCCGGGCTGGCTCCAAACGCTGATCGGCACTGCAGGGACCCAGCGAGCCAGACGTGCCGCTCGAGCCCCCAGGCCAACCCTCCGAGCCGAGCGAGCGCCCTGCCCCCCACCCGGGGACGGAGACACAAGCCCTCAGCGGCAGCCTCCCCTGTCCCTGCTTCGGGGTCACTGATGGGCACCCCTACCTCCTCTTTAGCTCCTCAATTCGGTTCCTCAGCTGCTCACCATCCTTTTCCAATCCTTTCAGTTCATTACGGCAGCGACTGTATAAAATCTAACGTCAAAACACCAGGCACCGTGTGAGGGAAGTTTGGAGGCTGGGCCTGGTCACAGAAAGTGCCCCCAAGGAGCCCTGGCCCCTAGAGGCCTAGAGAGGAGGCCCAAGGATGCCCCGGCCCTCACCTCGGAGTCATTGTAAGCCTTCTTCTTCCGGATCAGGTCTTCCTTGGCCTGGATGCACTTGGGCTCCAGGGCGATGGCCTCTTCATTGATCTTTTCCAAGTTATCCTGAATGGCCTTGAACTTCTCCTCAGCCACATTGACTTTGGTCTGTGAGAAAAAAAGCCGCCTCTTAGCGTGACCTCGCCTGTCCCAACTCAGGCCAAACAGAGTCACCAAAGGAGAGAAATGGCTCCAAACTCCCTGAGCCGACAACGTGGCAGCCCATCTGACCCATGAGGTCGGACCTGAGGGAGAAGAGGGTCAGGACAAACCAGAGACACTCCAGAGACCCAGATGTGCCGTGAAAGGGTCTATAACCTCATTCCACTATTGCGGGGGGGGGGGGGGGGGGGGGGGGGCTGCATCACACTTCGAGCTGTCGACTTGGGGCTCAGCCCTTAGCTCGGGGTGTGGCTACCAAGAGAAATGGTTATTTGGGTTTCTGTCTGTTTCCTCACAAACTGCGGTCTCTGAAAAGGCATTTCTGACCTTGCCCCAAATCTCACCACACCTAGAGATGCAACTCTTAGGCCACCCTACTAGAACACCTTACAAAGAGAACGTAAGCCAGGTGAACTCCAGCCCACTGTGTTCTACTCGGGAAGTCTTGGGGGTGCAGATCCCTTAGACTGGAGATGGGCTGGGTAGACAGGGAGGAGTAGGAGTGACATGGGCCACCAGCCCCTCATTAAAACAGTCCACCTCCATAGGGCACACTAAGGACACTTCTATTGATTCTGCCCAAGGTCTCACAGGCTCCAGGGTCAAACTAAGAGGAAGGATCTCACCCACATGCCTGCCTGCTGCCCACTGCGCCCACATTCACCTGCCAGTCCTCCATCTTCTGAGTCAGCCGTTGAGTGCGCTCCTCCTCAACACTCACGTTGCTCTTCATCTCCTCGATTTCTTTCTCGTACTCGCCCACCTAGGAGAGAAGCAGGTCCTGGCTACAACCCGGGCCATCTCCTGGTTAAGAGGAGGCCCACGGAAAGTGTTAGTTACCAGGGCCCAGGCCATCTCGTGCTTCAAATCTTCCAACTTCTTCTTCATCACGCTCAGGTCGGCCATGCTCTGGAAACGCTCTTCCTTCTCCAGGCACTGACGCTTGAGCTCCAGCAGCCACTGCGGACACAGAAACGTCATTTCCCGTGTGTCCTGAAGGGAGTCCAGAGGCAGAAGCCCCACGGACAACCCTCCTCTCTGGGCTTTTACTAACAGGGGGCCACCATCCCAGCAGCCGCCAGCTGTCACCTTCTGCCGGGGCTCCCAACCTCAAGTGTCTTCCCAGCCCAGCCCACCCTGCACAGCTGGCGAGGTGTGGATGTGACCCTGGAAGCTAGCCTGGCCAGCCACTCCTAATGTGGCCCCTCCCAAGCTTCCCAGCATCACTGACAATGACCTCACCAGCCACTCTTTCTAGGGAGCTCCCAGGAAACCTTCCCCTGTGCAACCTAGCTCTGCTCCTCACACACAGCCCCTCGTCTGGCCTCTGCACTCTGGTACCCCTGAGTGCTGCATAAATTGCCCACAGACACCCCTGCTGGGCACCTCCTTTACTTCCTGACCAATGCCGCCTCTACCTCTACTGGAGCCGGGGACCATTAACCCAGAAGGGCTCACCGTGGGAGGGCTGCCTGGCCCGGCCCCAGGGATGAGCCCCGTCCATCACCTACCTCTTCCCCTTGCTTGATCTGGTCCTGGGTCCTGGCTTCGGTGTCCATGATGTGGGAGTAATCCTCTTTCATCTGCTCCAGGTGGGTGGCTTTCATAAAGAACTGAGCCAAAAGAAAGGCGAGAGGATGCTGATGACGACCCCGGGCGGCAGGGTGGGACTCTTCCCGTGTGACCAATGAATAGGCCCAGAGATGGGAAGGGACTGGCTGGAGTCAGCCCGAGCCCCTTCACCCCCTCGTTCTTCAGAGGCCAAGCTGAGTCCAGTCCTAGAGGCTCGGACAAGACCAGCCCTAAGAACAGAATCCTCCTGGGGGCCTAGTCCGACTCCATTTAAAAAAATGGTCTCCCTGAGAATTCATTTGGATGGAGCCCCATCATCTCAGAGGGAATTTCAGAGTTCCCCACATCAGGAGGCAGAGCCAACACAGCGGAGAGAAGCCAGCGAGCTGCCTGAGCTCTCTTGCAGTTCCCTTCAAAACAACATTAAATCAATCCTCTAAATGGATTCTGAAACTACAGAACCTAGAAAAAGACAGAGAGACACAATCTTCCAACCTGACATAACTGAGAAGACTTCAGGAAAGCTGAGTCTCACTTGGGCAAAGGGGAGTCTGGGCAACTCAGCAGGAAGCTCTAGGCCACAGCCAAGTAACTGAGGCCCCTTGATCCTGGCTCAGTAAGCTGGTGGTACAGCAGGCCAGTGGTGAAATCCACCAACACCAGCTGAGAGGGCAGGCTGCCAGCTGGAAGGCTACCCACAGGACAGGCTCGACCAGGCCTGGCCATTCCAGCGCACCAGCCCAGGGCAGTGAGAAATCCACAAGCTGTAGAGGCCTCAGAGTAGAGAGCCAGTGACACAGCCCCTATGCCCCAGCACAAGAAGCTTGAAACAGGGACCCTGGTGCTCCAGGAGCAGACCTCAACTTAAAAAAATAAGCTGCAATATGAGTAAGAAACAAAAAAGAGATCTTACCACTGAGAGCTTCTCTGTGAACAGGGAAGAGCTAAACACAAACTCAGATGAGGACAAGACTCTCAAACTGCCAACATGTGAAGCTTCAAGTGGGAAAACAAATTGGTCTCAAGACCAAAAAGCCCTCTTAGAAGCTCTCAAAAAGGATTTTAAAAATCAGTTAAGGGGCGGCTAGGTGGCGCAGTGGTAAAGCACCGGCCCTGGAGTCAGGAGGACCTGAGTTCAAATCCAGCCTCAGACACTTGACACTTACTAGCTGTGTGACCCTGGGCAAGTCACTTAACCCCCATTGCCCCGCACCCCCCCAAAAAATCAGTTAAGAGAGGTGGAAGGAAAAATGGGGAGAGAAACAAAAGCAACAAGAAAATTATAAAAAAAGAATCAGCACCTTGGAAAAGGAAGCACAAAGATTGACTGAAGAAAGCAATTCCTTAAAAAATTCATTTGGCCAAATGGAAAAGGAGGTGCAAAAGCTTACTGAAGAAAACAATGCCTTAAAAACTTGAATTGGACAGATGGAAGCTAAGGACTCTGTGAGACACCAGGAATCAGTCAAACAATCAAACAAAACAATGAAAAAATAGAAGAAAATGTGAAATATCTCATTGGAAAGACAACTGACATGGAAAATAGATCCAGGAGAGACAATTTGAGAATTATTGGACTGTCTGAAAACCATGATCAGAAAAAGAGTCTAGACACCATATTCCAGGAAATTATCAAGGAGAACTGCCCTGATATTGCAGAATCAGAGCATAAAATCATTATTGAAAGAATCAACCGATTACCTCCTGAAAGAGACCCCAAAAGGTAAAATTCCAAGGAATATTGTAGCCAAATTCCAGAATTAACAGGTGAAGGAGAAAATACTCCAAGCAGCCAGAAAGAAGCAATTTAAATGTCATGGAGTCACAGTCAGGATCACACAGGACCTGGAAGCTTCAACGTTAAAGGATTGCAAGGCTTGGAATATGATATTCTGGAAGGCAAAGGAGCTTGGATTGCAACCAATAATCAAATACCCAGAAAAACTGATCATTCTCTTTAAGGGGAAAAGATGGGCATTCAATGAAATAGGGGACTTTCAAGGTTTCCTGATGAAAAGACCAGAACTGAATAGAAAATTTGATCTTAATATACAAGACTGAAGAGAAGTTTAAAAAGGTAAACAGGGGAAAAGAAGTTATTCAATAACATTAAACTGTTCACATCCCTACGCAGGAAGAAAGTATTTATAACTCTTGAGAACTGTATATCTATTTAAGCAGACTGAAGGAATATACACAGAAGGTATAAATATAAATTATCTTTGATGTGATGATATAAAGAAAATTAAAGGGTGAAAAAAGGAGTGTATGGGGAGAAGAGGAAAGGGGAGGCAGAATGGGGTTAATTACATCATATAAAGAGGTACAAAAATATATTACAATAGAGGGAAAGAAGGGAGGGATGAGCATTGTTTCAACCTTTCATGAGATTTGGTTCAAAGAGGGAATAACATATGTTCACTTGGATAAAGAAATTTAGCTTATTCTTTAGGGAAGTAAAAGGGTAAGGGGAATAGGGGGCACTGATAGAAGGGAGGTCAGAAGCTGGGGAGAAAAAGGTAAAGAAAAGGGAGGGGGACTGACAAAAGGAGGGGCAAATTGGGGGAGGCAGGGGTAAGAAGAAAAATGCTGGTAAGGAGGAACAGGGTGAAAGAAGGGGGAAACCCTTTGACCCAGTGGTACCACTGATGGTCTGTACCCCGAAGAGACCATAGAAAAGGGAAAAGGACCCATGTGTACAAAAATATTTATAGCAGCTCTCTTTGTGGTGGCAAAGAATTGGAAATCGAGGGAACGCCCATCAATAGGGGAATGGCTAAACAAGCTGTGGGATATGAATGTCACAGAATACTCTTGTGCTGTAAGGAACGATGAGCAGGAGGAGTTCAGAGAAACCTGGAAGGACTTAGATGAACTGATGCTGAAAGGAGCAGAACCAGGAGAACACTGTACACAGTAACAGCAATATTGTGTGGTGAACAATGGGGATAGACGTGGCTCTTCTCAGCAGTGCAACAACCCAAAACAGTTTCAAAGAACTCGTGATAGAAAATGTTCTCAACATCCAGGAAAGAGAACTGTGGATTATGAATGCAGATTGAATCATACTGTTTGATTTTTTTGTTTGAGGTTTCTCCTTTGCGCTCTGATTTTTCTTTCACAAGATGACCAATGTAGAAACATGTTTGATATGACTGTACATATACAACCTATATCAGACTGCTTTCCGTCTTGGGGAGGAGAAAAAAAATTTGGAACTAAAAATCCAGTGTAAACAAATGTTGAAAACTATCCTTATATGTAATATGTAACTGGAAAATAATAAAATTAAATTAAATTAAAAAAAAATAAAAAAAGAAGGGGCAAAGAGTACAAAGAGGGTAAATAGAATGGAGGGAAATAGAATCCTACAATATGTTGTTTACAAGAAACAATTTTGAAGCAGAGAGATACACATGGAGTAAAGGTAAAAGGTTGGAGCAGAATATATTATGCTTCAGCTGAATTCAAAAAAGCAGGGGTAGCAATCCTTATCTCAGACAAAGCAAAGGCAAAAATAGATCTAATTAAAAGAGACAAGGAAGGAAACTACATCTTGCTAAAAGGTACCACAGATAATGAAGTAATATCAATACTAAATATGTCTGCACCAAGTGGCAGAGCATCCAAATTCTTAGAGAAGTTAAATGAGCTACAAGAGGAAACAGACAGCAAAGCTATACCAGTGGGGGATCTGAATATTCCCCTATCAGAATTAGATAAATCTAACCACAAAATAAATAAGAATGAAGTTAAACAGGAATTCTGAATAGAATGTTAGAAAAGTTAGATATGATAGATGTCTGGAGAAAATTGAATGGGGATAGAAAGGAATACACATTTTTCTCAGTGGTACATGGCACATATTAAAAAATTGACCATGTATTAGGGCACAAAAACCTCATAGTCAAATGTAGAAAGTCAGAAATAGTAAGTGCATCCTTTTCAGATCATGATGCAATAAAAATTACATGTAATGAAGAGCCATGGAAAGGTGGACTGAAAAGTAATTGGAAACTAAATAATCTCATTCTAAAGAATGAGTGGGTCAAACAACAAATCAGAGAAACAATAACTTTATTCAACAGAATGACAATAATGAGACAACATACTGAAACCTATTGGATGCAGCCAAAGCAGTGCTTAGGGGAAATTTTATATCTCTAAATGATTACAAGAATAAAAAAGAAGAGATCAATTAATTGGGCATGCAACTAAAAAAGCTAGAAGAAGAAGAAATTAAAAATTCCAAATTAAATATTAAATTAGACATCCTGAAAATCAAAGGAGAAATTAATAAAATTGAAAGCAAGAAAACTATAGAATTAATTAATAAAACTAAGAGCTGGTTTTATGAAAAAAAAAACAACAATAAAATAGATAAACCTTTGGTTCATTTGATTAAAAAAAAGAAAGAAGAAAACCAAATTACCAGTATCAAAAATGAAAGGGGTGATTTCACCACCAATGAAGTAGAAATTAAAGCAATAATTAGGAGCTATTTTGCCCAACTGTATGCCAATAAATTTGACAATCTAAGTGAAATGGATGAACATCTACAAAAATACAAACTGTCCAGGTTAATTGAAGAGGAAATAAAATCCCTAAATAAGCCCATATTAGAAAAAGAAACTGAACAAGCCATTAATGAACTCCCTAAGAAAAAATCTCCAGGGCCAGATGGGTTTACAAGTGAATTCTACAAACATTTAAAGAACAATTAATTCCAATACTATACAAATTATTCGGAAAAATAGGTGAAGGAGTTCTATTAAATTCCTTTTATGACATAAATACGGTGTTAATAACAAAACCAGGCAGAGCCGAAACAGAAAGAAAATTATAGACCAATTTCCCTAATTAATATTGATGCAAAAAGCTTAAGTAAGATATTAGCAAGGGAATTATAGCAAGAGACCCCCAGGATAATACACTATGACCAGGTGGGATTTATACCAGGAATGCAGGGCTGGTTCAACATTAGGAAAACTATCAACACAATCAACCATATCAATAAGAAAACTAACCAAAATCATATGATTATCTCAATAGATGCAGAGAAAGCTTTTGACAAAGTACAGCACCCATTCCTAATAAAAACACTAGAGAGTTTAGGAATAGGGGGAGCTTTCCTTAAAATAATAAACAGTAGGGGGCAGCTAGGTGGCGCAGTGGATAGAGCACCGGCCTTGGATTCAGGAGTACCTGAGTTCAAATCCAGCCTCAGACACTTAACACTTACTAGCTGTGTGACCCTGGGCAAGTCACTTAACCCCAATTGCCTCACCAAAAAAAAAACAAACCAAAACAAAACAAAACAAAAAAAAGATAAATAAATAAAAAAAATAATAAACAGTATCTACCTAAAACCATCAGCAAGTATTATATGCAATGGAGATAAATTAGAGGCCTTCCCAATAAGATCAGAGGTGAAACAGGGATGTCCATTATCACCCCTATTATTTAATATTGTACTAGAAATGTTTGCTTTAGCAATTGGAGAAGAAAAAGGAATTAAAGAAATTAGAACAGGCAAGAAGGAAACAAAACTATCACTCTTTGCAGATGATATGATGGTATAGAGAATCCTAGAGAATCCACTCAAAAATGACTTGAAACAATTAACAACTTTAGCAGTTGCAGGATGTAAAATAAATCCACATAAATCATCAGCATTTCTATACATGACCAACAAAGTCCAGCAGCAAGAGATAGAAAGAGAAATTCCATTTAAAGTAATGGTAGACAATATAAAATAATTGGGAGTCTACTTGCCAAGACAAACCCAGGAACTCTACGAACACAATTACAAAACACATTTCACACATATCAAATCTATGTAATTGGAAAAATATCACTTGCTCATGGATAGGCCAAGATAATATAATAAAAATGACAATTCTGCTTAAATTAATTTGCTTATTCAATGTCATACCAATCAGACTACCTAAAAATTATTTTATAGAGCTAGAAAAAATAACAAGATTCACCTGGAAAAACAAAAAGTCAAGAATATCAAGGGAACTAATGGAAAAAAAAAAACACACAGGAAGTGGGGCTAGCTGTACCAAATCTGAAGCTTTACTATAAATCAGCAGCCATCAAAATTATTTGGTACTTGCTAAGAAATAGAGTGGTGGATCAATGGAATAGGTTAGGCACAGGAGACACAGTAGTAAATGACTTTAGTACTGTTTGATAAACCCAGAGTTCCCCACAGCAGGGGTCCTCTGCCTGGGGTGAGGAGGTCCAGTGATGGGGAATTCCTTCTGCCCTCAGGCAGCTGCAGACACCTCTGGAAACAGGAGCCTGCAGGATGCAGGCCCAGAAAGGCCCTGCTCATTGGGACCCCCTGGGATCACCTCCCTGAGATCTCCTGCCCACAAAGCTGAAGAGAAGCAGGATCTGGTCCTGGGGGTCCGGCTTCTTACCGTGCCAATGAAGGGCATGAACACCAGTGCCCTGCTGAGCCTGGTTTCCCTGATCGTACCATTCCGTCCTCCAAAGTGTGTGCTTGTCTACTAACGTCCTTTGGCATCCCTCTCCTGGATCTCCACCCAGAAAGCCTTCTTCCCTGGGCCACCTCAACTCCTCCCCAGAGCTAGCCTAACGGCAGTCCTCACCAACATGAGGCTTTACATCTGTAGCTGCTGTTCAGTTGTGTCCAACTCCTTGGGACCTCACCTGGGGTTCTCTTGGCAGAGATGTCAGCATGGTTGCCATTTACAAGGAAACTGAGGCAAACAGCGCTAAGTGACTTGCCCAGGGTCACCCGGCTAGATTTGAACTCAGGTCCTCCTGACTCCAAGTACAGTGCTCTATCCACACGCCACCTGGCTTCAAGCTAACTCAAGACATTACCTTGTGTGACCCATCCATTACCATCCGCCTCAGCAGCCTTCCTTACCTTGTACTTGTCGCTTTCATTTTTGGACTGCAGGAACTGCTTGCTCATCTCTTGGGTTAAAACAGAGATGGGGTTATCCACCTGGGAAATAAAAAGGCCTACTAGAGTTTCTGAAGGTGCCTTGATGTATTTTAGAGGTCACACGAGGACCGGAAATCAAGCACATCTGTAAGCAAAATCTGGGCAAGGAAGGAGGACAAGGAACATCCCCGGGCTGAGCCAGAGCCAATCGATTTGGGGCCAAGCCAGCAGTGGGGCAACCTCACTTTGACGACAAGAGGCCAACACTTTTCTCTCTGACGTTCGGCATCTAATGGGGCCTCTTCATCAATCCTGGCTGGGCCCATCCTGGCCAGCTCACTAGCAAGACAGCCTTCGAGGCCTCTAAGGGTCACTCAGTGGCTGCAGGCTCCAAGGCCCACTAAGAGCTGACATCCCTGGACTTCAACTGTCTTAAACTGAAGGGATGGGACTCTCCCTGCTGGCCAAGGTGGCTCCGAGATGGAGAATTTGATTCATTGGATTTGATCACGCCAACCAGGCCATCCTCCTCGTTACACAAGAGAACGCTGGTATGAAATGGCCCCGAGAGCTTGGCCTGTGGTCAAAGGGGTCTGCCACAGGCTCCAAAAGAGGAAACCAAGGCTGGGCCAGCTGGACACCTGACCAAGGGATCCAACCGGACAAACCACAGCAAGTCAGGAAGCTCCTCCTGTGCGTTAGAAGCTCAGAGAATCTTCATCACTGTCATCAACAATAACAATTATAAACACCATCTCACATGCTCTTCACAATACCCTTGGGGGGGGGGGGGAAAGCAGAGGCCAACTTGGGCTAAGGGCCTCGTTCAGGGCCACACAGCTGGCAAACGCCTGAGGCTGATGGGAACTCAGCATTCCGGACTCAGGTCCAGGGCTCAACTGAAAAATGAGCCTTCAGCATGCAAAGTCATAGCTTTTGGGAGACTCTTGGACCCTTCAGAGGTCTCCCTGGCCCCAGAGGAACTGACCAGGAGGCACAGGGGCACAGCTGTGGTTCTAGCCGCCCATGCAGACCTGTGTACACCCACGTGCACACTTCATCCCCTTTTACACATCAGCCCACACTGGCAGGCAGGGCCTACTCGGAGCAGCCTGACCCAAGGCAACGGAGACAGGCTAGCTCTACTCTCATGGAGTTGCCATGCAGAGGGGACCCACATGACTTTTAAGTAGGAAGGAGTCTGGGAAGGGGCAAAGGGCACGAGTTCAAATCCAGATCCTGCCCTTTGCTTACCTTGAAGGTGCCCTTCAAGCTCCCTGTCTACCTGTCTGTCCCTTTAGTTATTAGGCTCTGAGCATGCACACTAAGGACCTAAGTGGACTGCTTAAGCCAAGTGCTTGGATGCCAATGCAGGGACAAAGGATGTGAGGGCAGGCCTCCTGGAAGAGGTGAGGTCGAAGGCAGCCTGGCATGGATGGGCAGACATTCCAGGAGAAACGAGGAGGAAGAAGGGGCTGCAGGCATCAAGCCTGGCCACAGCGAAAGCGGGGGGGCACGTGCTCTTGGCTCACACATCGGGCTGTCATGGGGCAGGGTCATGAGGCCCCCTCACTTTGAGCTGACCCCTCGTTACAGAGATGACCCTGTGTTTTTCTCAAAGAGCACACTTCGGACGCCATTACCTGTATGTTAAAATGATCAAGAATCGCCGTGAGCTCTTCCTTCTTGGCCGATACGAGGTTCCCTAGTTGTACAAACACAAAACAGGACAGGCCACAGTGAGATTAGGCTGTTGGAGCTGTCGGTGCTGCCCCAGCTGGAGCTGTGCCGACCTCTGCCCCCAGGGCAAGGTTGCTGGGGACTGAGGGGGTGAGGGAGGCTGACTCTTCCCAGCTGCCAGCAGGGCCCCCCTACCCCCTGGCTATCACTTCCCTCTCCTGTGATCCCGTCTGCACTGGGCCTTGGCAGGAAGGCCTCTGGAAAGACGGGAAGTCTAACTTAGGAGCCCCATTTGTGAGAGGCAGCAGAGGGCCCCTCATGGACAAAGGACGGGAGAACACGGGGCTGGGGCTCCATCTAAGGCAAGGGCCCTTTTTCTCAGAGTCTCAGGGAGAACCAAGCACTCCTAAAAAATCCAGAGGAAAGCTAAGGAGAAGGGTGCGGCGGGCAGAGCAGAAGCAATGCTGCTCAGCCTTGAGACCTGGAAGGCAGGGGGTGATGCCCTCAGGCTAAGGGGGAGGCTCCCCCTGGAGGTAGGCCAGAGATCACAGCCCCCAGAGTGGGGGAAGGGGCTCAGAGTGGGCCCCACCCAGTGAGCACCCCTGCTCCTCCCGGGTCCAGGGAAAGGACAGCAGTAGAGCTGGGAAGCTGGAGGTGGGCAGAGCATGTCGAGGCACCCCTGACCCCGGTGCCCAGGCGCTGCTCTGGCAGCTGAGAGCAAGGGGGAGGCTGTGATGGGGGGGACATGGGAGGCAGGGCTCAAGGCCTACACTCCCTCCCTCCTGCGGCTTCACCGGGCTTGTTGGTCAGGAAGGGAAGGAGGACCGCAGGCAGCTCTCCACAGATGGGGCAAAGGTCAGAGGAAGGCTGGGCCTCCGGATGGGATGCCCGTAGTAACAACTCCTGCTTCTGGATGTGCTGACTCAGCCCCTCTGGGGGCGTCCAGTTTCAAGTGTGCAACAGGCATTTATTTGGAGAAGGGGCGCAGGCCTTGAGGAGAAGGCCCGGGCTGGGTGTCTGATGAGAAGCGGCAGTGAAGAGAAAGGACAGTCTTTGTTCAGAAGAACCCCGCCGGGCCAGAGAGAGCGCCCCAGCATGTCCCCCAGAGACCTTCCCTTACAACTTGCCATCTGGTCAGTGCGACACTTTGTGATGGCACTAGGGCGTCTGCTTCTTGCCAGTGATTCCACAATGAGAGCAGGACAAAGCGTCAAACAACTCCAGGGATGATCCGAGGACCCCCTCCAAATTTAGGGTAGGCAGGAGAGCGCAGAAAAGCCACCGGACTTTTCAGAAACAATGGAAGGGCTGCCTTTGGAGGTAGGTGGGTGCACATGGATGGACTGCTCCAATCTTGGGTAGGATGGGGCCAGATGAGAGGTCTCTGAGGGCCTTTCAAACTGCCTTCCGTTATCCACACCCCACGGACCCACCCATAGCACTGACATTTCTCCAATTTACTGTACAATGCCTGTCTCTCATGGAGTTTTTGTGAGAGAACTCCCCTAATCTTAAAGTCCTAGAGAAAAGGGGGCTTCTTCTCACTCCCTATCCATTCTCCCTTTCCCCACGGTTGCACCAGCTTCTGCTAAAAGAGATGTGTGACTTCCTGCACACGAGGACAGATGACAACCCCGTGTCGTCCTAGGCACTCACAGATGACCAAAGAAATCTGCCCAGAAGTCCGAGTCTCGGTGACGAAGCTCTTGTCCCAGGGTAGGAGGATCCTCTGCAGCCAGGGCTGGGATCTCGCTTCAAGGCTTTTAGACCACGACATGACCATGACATGAGGCGGTCAGACAAGTTCTTGATGTCTGACAGATTTGGAATTCCGCAGAAATGGCTGATGAAGAAGATGGAAAGCCACCGGATCTCAGAGAAGAGAGTGGGGTGCAGCGTCAGAAGTCACAAAGAGGCCGGCTGAGGCTCACAGGGAAGAACTGCCCCGCAGCGGAAGGCACTGCCGTGGGGGGGAGGTTTGCCCCAGCAAAGGTCTCCAAGCAGAGATCGGCTGACCCATGTTAGCAGGGCCCGGGAGGGGCTTCCTTTCAGTTGGTTATGTGTGTGTGTGTGTGTGTGGGGGGGGTGAGAGAACACATCATCCACACTTTTAAATGCAACCAATTTTGGCGAAGACCAGTTTTGTGACAGCAGGGTCACGAGGAGAAGACACAGAGCTGGCCAAGAAGAGGCGGTGGCCCCTGGTCCCCCCCAGGCCCCGCCGCCCTTCAGAACTCACCCATCTGGCCCTTGAGTTTGTAAGTGCGACTGCCCTCCACGCTGATGTGCTGGTGCACAGTTATGGAGTTCCCGTACACGCTCGGCTTGAAAGCGTCTTCCCCTCTGTTCCTTAGCGTTATCGAGATGTCGGCAGAACTGTGAGCAAAACCAACAGGAGCCAAGTCGCCGTGGGGGCAGCCTCAGGTGGCCCCGGAGATGAGAGCTGCCTCTGCCTCTCTCCCCCCACTCGGTGGCCCGAGGCTCTCTACACCTTCCCACTTCAGACTGGGGCGCCAGCTCCTCTGACTCAGCTCTCTGCTTCCTTTCCCTCCTTCTCCAGTCTAGCAGAACAGAATCAACAGACTTTTTTTCTAGCACATCCTCAAAAACCTCCAATGACCCCCCCCCCCCCCCCCCGCTTTCCAGACTCAAACAGGAACGTCCTGGAGTTTAAGGGTCGTCACCACTCAGCTCCCGCTTCTCTCCGACTGCTACTCCCAGATCTGTCCTGCATCTCTCACCTGAATGCATCCCCAAGGGCTGTGGGCAAAGCCTTGAAGGCACCGACCAGAATCTGTCTGCTCTGCCTGCTCAGCTTGGCTGCTGAGTCCTCTGTCTAGAATTCTAAGAGACCCCCACCCAGCTCAAAGTGCTTCCTTCCCTCCTCCTATCTTCCCAGAGAACTCAACATGCCTCCCTCCAATGGCCTTATCCTTGGTCTTCCAACAACAGCAGCAGGGGACGGCAGGTCACCCTTCTTTCTCCTTTCTAACCAGTCTCTGCCCCTCGATCCCCTTCCCTCTGTCTGTAGAGGCCACCACCACCATTCCAGGTGCCTGGGCTAGAGGCCTCACTGAAGTCCAACCAGACGCTAAAGCTCATCACACCCAGCTCCACCTCTGACCCCAGCTAGGCCCAAAGCCGCCCAAGTAGCCCACAACGTTCAAGAGTGAGGACACCACTGGCCTATGCAGGAGGCCGCCTCTGGCCTCCAGGCTGAACTACAGATCCCCGTGGCTTTGACAGCTCTTTACGATCTGGTGCCAGGCTCTTTCCTGCCCCTGAAGGCCACTAGGATCAATCTCTTTATTTTATACATAGGATGACTGAGGTCCAGAAAAATGGACTGGCCACAGCCACAGGTTCCAATCCAAAGTGGGATCTGAACCACAATTGTCCCCATCCAAAGCTAGGGCTCCGTCCCCTCCCTCGTTCTGCCCCTCTACCAGCCAGTATGGATATGGGAAGGGAGAACTAGCCGGCAGGCCAGTCTGGACAGGCCGCAGAGGACCTGAAAAGCCAAACAGAGGGGGCTTTATTTCATCTTGAAAGCACCAGGAAGGAAGCCAAGCCCCTGATATCTGCAGCGTAGGGGCGCGGCACGACCAGGCGCGCACGCAAGGAAAAGGCTTTGGGAGCTTTGTGGAGAAAGGATGAGAGGAGGACAACATCTGAGGCAGAAAGAACCACCAAAAGGTTACTGTGAGACACGGGAGAGCCACGGATGTGTGCGGACGCTGCACCAACAGACTGACAAGCTCCGTTCAGGGATTTCTCTCATTTACCTCTTTTTCTTTGGAAAAAAAAAATTCTTCTGGAGAAGAGAAGGGGAAGGATAAAGGGGGAAACTTAAGTAATGGAAAAGAAAGAGTAATAATAAAAACTATCGTCATTCTTATGATTTTGTGGGATTGAGCCTTCTTGTAAACTGTGCTTTCAATGGAGAAACACACCCGCAGTTTACAAAACAGCTCTTGAAAAACACCAGGAGTGCAGATACCATAAAACAAAGGAAACTCCAGCTATGAGGCACCATGTCCACCATGCAGAAGCAGCTGTCTGATTGCCAGATTAGGAAAATTAGAATGAAAAAGTCATCGCACAGAAAAATTCCAAGTTCTCCACTTGTAAAAACTTGGGCGTGGTGACACGACATGTTTAAAAAAAAACAATTTTATTTTCCCCAATGTGTCATCTCATTCCGTGCCGGCCATTTTGAGGTTTGGGCATTTTCACTGTTACCATAATCACAGTCTCATGATTATCACGTCATCGCAGTAACCCAGGTGAGAGGCCAAGGAAGCCTGGGGTCTCTGTGGAGGGAGGAGGGGCCCTCCAGAGTTAAGATGTCATGGCGTGAGGAAGGCAGCAGGTGTTGGCTGACAAGACTCAGGGTGATGTCATTTCCCATGGGCTTCTCTCATTCTCCTGTGTCTATGTGACCCACGAGCCGCCTGCTCCATCACTTCCCACCCCATGAGCTGGGGCCTCCTTATACCCCGGGCAGCCTGGAATCCCAGCATTGGCTCTACCCAATTCCCAGCTAGTGGTCAGTGAGCCTCTGCCTGGAGAGGCAGCCCCGCCCCCCGCCCCCCTTACAGGCTGGGCCAATTAATGACTAAGTCTTCCCATTGTACTGAGTTGAACTCTGCCCTGCTCTAGTCCACCAGCGCTCGGCAACACAGCCTTCATCCTCACTAGGGTCGCTGGACAAAGGTCCCGTGGCCACCTGCCAGGCCTGCGGCTCGGGCGCCTGCCGATACCTCCAATGCGGCTGGGTCACGGCTGACCCGATCCTCCCCCCCCCCCTTTCCTCTGAGGGAATGGCAGCACTGCTCCAGCACTCAAGTGTGAAATCTTGGGGTCATCTCTGATCCCTCCTGCTCCCTCATTAAGCCCCCGATTCTATGCCCGCGTGCTGTTGTCGGTTGTGCCCTGGCTCCCCTCGGGGCCTCAGTCCCTGCTGCCGGACCCCTCACACAAACCCCAGTGTGCCTAGAGTGGCCTTCCCCCGGGTGAGGTGGGCAAGCACCATCCGTATGCACCTTGTACCCCTCGGCCCCCCAGGGAGAAGACAAGTGAGGACTAACCCCCGCCCCTCACTTCACTCACCTCTCGCCATCTTTCACAAACCCTTTCAAAGAGGAGCCTCTGTTGGTAGCTGTGGCTTTTCCTCCAAGACCAACTATGAGGGCCGTTAGGACTGCGCTCTTCCCGCCTAGGGGAGAAGACGTGAGAGATCAACAGGGCGCCCACAAGCTGAAGCAAGGGGAGAGCCCTGGGTTTGAATCCTCTACTGCTGTGACCTCTTCCCTCGAGGCCAGGTGAACGCGGGCCCTGGAACACAAGCCTCCCAAGGGGAGGGTGCCCATCTCTGTCCCACACAAACTGTGGGCAGGGACGGCCCAGAGCCCCCAGAGCTGAATTTTTTACATGAACAGCTGGCTGTCTGCTAGCCATGGACTCTGTGCACAGATGAATCCCACAAATCCCACACCAACACCTACTTACTCCCATTGTTTCCCACCACAAAGTTGACGTTGGATCCAAATTTAAAAGGCCCCAGCATCGAGTGGCACATGAAATTCTTCAGCTGGATGCTTTCGATGATCCCGACCTCGGCTGACGTCTGTTAAAGAAAACCTTGGTGTTGGAGCGGGCTGCGGCCGACGGGCACTGCTGACACGGAGACCTGCCTAGGCCAGCCTCGCTGACTCTCACCCACATCAATAAGAGACTGAGAGCCAGGCGGCTTTCCCCAGCACTGACCAGGCCTGACCACAGTCAGCCAGGACACAGAAAAGTTGGTCACGCCAGCTGATCCCGTGGGGCCCAAGGAGCTGTAGTTTTAGTGACGAGGCCTTCCTCTCCCTAAATGACCCCCCCCCCCGCCGGGTCCAGCTGTAATGGCCCTAAGTACTGCTGGACAACCAGAACCTGACCCATCTTGACGCTCTTCCTCCTGAGGAGAAACCAGACGAATGGAGCAGTATGAGGAAAGCTCAGACCGGAGCCTTCTGCTCTCCCCAAGGTCCCTGTCTCTTTCTGTCTGATTCCAAGACAGCCGAGGCACTCGGGCACAACAGCGATTCATCTCAGGGCCGGCTGGCTACAGAATTTCCCCATTAATAAATTGCCCCCGTGGTCCTTGTCTGCAAAATGGGAGGGCTGGTTTAGATCTTAACCACAACTCGCAGCCCAGTGAAGAAGACAAGGATCGCCACCCCCTTTTACAGAGGAGAAGACTGAGTCTCGGGGACATGAAGGGAGGCCCAGTGTGAGGGCGTTCTCTTCCTGGGTCCATTGGGTCCTTTTGCCCTGCCTGGGTGATGGCTCTCTAGGCTACCCCACAGCCCCAGCACTGCAGGCGGCGAGGATTCTCCAGGTCCCACAGACCAGCCTCGCAGCCAACCCTGACAGAGGCTGGGGAGATGGGGTTAAGGCTCTGCTTGAGAGGATGGCGGCTTCTCCAGATCGAGATCGGCTCCTGAGCTAAAACCTCACCCTTTGTCAACCCCCCCGCCCCCCCAGCCCCCCCAGCCCCAGCCCTGATTTTCTAAAGCAAATGGGGACGGCAACATTGGGAAGCAGTCAGAATACCAAATCTGGAGACAGAGTCCTGGGTTCGAATCCTTACGGTCTCAGTATTCTCTGTCAATCTAAGTACTAAAACCTGCCCTGACCTGGTGCCCTAAGGCTCACACCCACCCCCGACCTGGGGCTCACAACAACTTGGGGAAGGATCCCCATTTGACAGCTGAGGCAGACAGAGGCAAATCTGAACTCGGGCCCTGCTGCACTCTGTGTGGGCAGCATCCCCTTTTGGACAAGGCAGGCAGCCTGGCCCCATGAGTCCTCCAAGAGAAAATGCTTCTCTTCTCCTGAGTCAGAAGAGAAGCCCCCCCCCCCCCCCCCAGCAGCCAGAGATCTGTGCACCGCACACCGCGAGGATGGGGACGGGGATGGGGACGAGACGGCGAGGAGAGCGGAGGGAAGCACCGTCCCAGGCACCGCAGGCCTTTGCTCTCCTGTCTCACGCACTTACAGACTGTGTAGTTACAGTCCCAGGGGACAATGCTGGCTCCTCCTCGCTGTCCTGCACATGCTTTTGCTTCTTCTGAGTCCCAGTGGGCAGAAACTGTTCTTCTTTCCTTTTAGCCATTGGGCCTACAAGACTGAGGAGGCCAGAGGAGATGAGAACCCAGCGGGCGAGTGGTCCAGGCCCCACTGGCCCTTCTGAGCAGGCATCCTGCCCCCTTCTTGGTCACGGTCAGGACGGGCTCCCCTAACTGCCCCCTCTCCCTCCCGCTCTGGGTGGCAGCCCACCGTGACAAAGTCCTCCTTCCCACATCGCTCCTCATGATCCCTCTGGGCTCATCAGTTCACAGCTGTTTCCTAGCAACAAGCCAGTCTCACTTCCAGTTTCTGCAGCAACACAACATCCCTTCCCTTCCAGGACATCTCCAGCGCTTCTCTGGCTTTCTACTTTTGCTCCCAACAACTGCCTGCTCCCCTGCCCTCAGCTTCCCTCCACAGCAGCCAGAGACAGCCTAAAGGCCAGACCTCACTGTGGAGCCCCCCCAAAGCCCTCCACCCCAGGATAGTGGTAGCCTTGCCCGGGCTCCTGCCTAGTGTGCTCCCCACACCCTGGCCCACCTGCTGGTGGCTCTCCTGGAAAGGCATCCCTCCTGTGACAACACTCCTCCCCCACCCACCCCATCCTCTAGGGTGTCTCCCATGGGAAGCCTACTGTGATGTCCCCACTTAGGCAACCTGCCCTGAGAGGAAGTCAGGAAGTCTCTTGAGGGCTTGGGGCTTCCTGGCCACTGACTAAAGGCTGGTCCAGCAAGTGGCAAACGCTGGCAACGAACCTGGATTGTTTCCTTTCTCACCAGTTGGAAGGTGAGCTTGAGTCGGGTCCAACTTCCGATCCCTCGCTCGTCCTCTTTCCCAGGCTCCCGGTCAGGGCACGCAGGGGTCCTCTTCCTATCCCAGCCCAGACAAACAGGTCTAGACCTAGGAGATGCAAGAGGAAATTAACTTGACAATGAACTTCGGGAAACAAGCACACACTTCAGGAACAGGCAGTGTGCTTTCCATGGGGGTCCTTGCTCCACTGCTTGGATTGTGCTAAGGGGTAGAAACTCAAGGCCCATCCACCTGAGCCGTCCCTTCCAGGGCCTGGCACCGCATGGTGTATAAGCAATGTTTCCCGACTGACCCGCTCCATGCTCGATACAAGGAGGGCCAAGCACAAACCACATTAAAATGTCATTGGGAAACAGTAACAGAAACATTGTGCAATGATCACCAACGAATGAATTTGCTTTTCTCAGCAATCCATGTTCTAGGATACATTCATTTGAAGGCCTCGTGATAAAAAATGCTCTCTACCTCCAGAGAAAGAACTCATGGCGTCCTCCAAATCCCTTCGAATAAGGCCATAAGACAATTCCTGGAACAGCAGAACCCACAAAAGGATGGGGTGAAATTTTCCAGCCAAAGACAACTTAGGTCGGCAGGAGGGGTCTGCTGTGCTGGGGCGGAAGTGGAATCCAACCCCAGGCAGGCTGTGCCAGAGAAAGAGACCTCTGGAGCCTCTGAATCGGAGGGAGGAAACAGTTAATAATAATAATAATTGTGAAAAGGAGAAAAGGGGGAAAATTGTACAAAAAATATTTATAGCAACTCTTTGTGGTGGCTAAGAATTGGGAATCAAGGGAATGTCCATTGATCGAGGAATGACTGAAGAAGCTGTGCTATATAATTGTAGTGAAATAGCTTTGTGCTATAGGAAAAGACAAACAAGATGATACCAAAACGACCTGGAAAGACTCATATGAACTGATGTATAGTGAAGTGAGCACAACTGGGAGGACATTGTACATTGTGACAGCAGCACTGTTCAGTGAGGAATTGTGAATGACTTAACTACTCAGCAATACAGTGATTCAAGACAATCCGAAGGGAGTTATGACAAAGCATAGAAAGAACTGATAAAAAGAGCACTTGAGGGTTTGTACATATATAACCTACATCAGAATAGTTGATGTCTTGTGGAGGGGGGAGGGAAGGGAGGGAGAAAAATTTGGAACTCTAAATCTTATGAAAATGAATGTTGAAAACTAGCTTACGTGTAACTGGAAAAAATATATGTTTGTTGCACTGAAAAAAAGAAAAAAGATGAAAAGAAATAGTCTGGCAAGATGAGCAGACAGAGAAATATGCAGACCATAGAAATATCCTTTAGTGACAAGGAAGAGAATAGAAATGTCAGGGCTCCCATATCCAAAGCTACCAAGAAAAATATGTATTAGTCTCAGGCCATAGAGGCACTCAAAAGGGGCTCTGGGGGGCGGAGCCAAGATGACAGAGAGGAAGCAGCAAGCTGCCTGAGCTCTCCTTCTGTTCCCTCAAAACGAACATTAAATCAAGCCTCTGGACGGATTCTGAAACTACAGAGCCTGCAAAGAGACAGAGAGACACAGTCCTCCAACCAGAGATAATTTCGAAGACTTCAGGAAAAGGTCGGTCTGACTCGGGCAAAAGGGAGGCCCAGCGCAGGGCAGCAACCCAGCACCGAGGGGGTCGGGGCAAGTCAGCAGGAGCTGCGGGCCACAGCCGAACAACTGAGGCCCCTGGAAACTGGTTCAAAAATCTGGTGGCCAAGAAGGACAGTGGAAAAACCTACCTGCAGCGGCCGGGAGGGAGACGAACGGGTCAGGCAGGATCAGACGCCGGGGTCTGGCGCCTGGCTGGCCGAGCGCAATCAGACAGGAAGTGCAGGGCGGGGGATCTCCACACACCATAAAGGCCTCAGAGTAAAAGCCCGGTCACACAGCACCTATACCCCTGCACAAGAAGCCCAAAACAGGGACCCTGGTGCCCCCAGAGCAGACCTCAACTTAAAGAATAAATAAATAGGCTGCAATAATGAGTAAGAAGCAAAAAAGAGCCCTCTCCATTGAGAGCTTCTGTATCAATAGGGAAGAAGCCAACACAAACTCAGGTGAGGACAATAGCCTCAAATTGTCTACATCTGAAGCCTCACAAGGGAAGGTGAATTGGTCACAAGAACAAAAAGCCTTCCTGGAAGAGCTCAAAAAGGATTTTAAAAATCAATTGCAAGAGGTGGAAGAAAAAATGGGGAGAGAAATGAAAGCAAAACAAGAAAACTATGAAAAAAGAATCAGCAGCTTGGAAAAGGAAGCACATAATTTCACTGAAGAAAACAATACCTTAAAAAATTCACTTAGCCAAATGGAAAAAAAGGTGCATAATCTCACTGAAGAAAATAAAGCCTTAAAAATTAAAGTGGGACAGTTGGAAGATAAGGAATCCATGAGACACCAGGAATCAGTCAAGCAGAAACAAAAAAATGAAAAAATAGAAGAAAATGTGAAATACCTCATTGGAAAGAAAACTGATCTGGAAAACAGATCGAGGAGAGACAATTTGAGAATCATTGGACTGCCTGAAAGCCATGACCAGAAAAAGAATCTAGACACCATATTCCAGGAAATTATTAAGGAGAACTGCTCTGATATCATAGAATCAGAGGATAAAATCATCATTGAAAGAATTCACCGATCACCTCCTGAAAGAGACCCCAAAAGGAAAACTCCAAGGAATATTGTAGCCAAATTCCAGAATTATCAGGTGAAGGAGAAAATACTCCAAGCATCCAGAAAGAAGCAATTTAAATATCATGGAGCCACAGTCAGGATTGCTCAGGACCTGGCAGCTTCAACATTAAAGGACCTCAAGGCTTGGAATATGATATTCCGGAAGGCAAAGGAGCTTGGATTGCAGCCGAGAATCTATTACCCAGCAAAAATGTGCATTTTCTTTCAGGGGAAAAGATGGAGATTTAATGACATTGGGGACTTTCAATCTTTCCTGGGGAAAAGACCAGAACTGAATAGAAAATTTGATCTCAACATACAAGACTCAAGAGAAGTTTAAAAAGGTAAACAGAGGGGAAAAAAAAAGTTACCCTATTAGGTTAAACTGTTTATATCTCTACACAGGAAGATAATACTCATAACTCTTAAGAACTGTAAATGTATTTGGGCTGAGAGAAGGACTTTATATAGAGGGTATAAATATAAATTGTCTTTGATGTGATGATACAAAAAAGAATTAAGGGGTTAAAAAGGGAGTCTATGGGGAGGAGAGGAAAGGGGAGGTGGAATGGGATGAATTATATCATATGAAGAGGTGGAAAAAAAACCTATTACAATAGAGGGAAAGAAAGGAGGGGGGGACATTGTTTCAACCCTATTCTCATTAGATTTGACTCAAAGAGGGAGTAACATATACATTCATTGGGATAAAGAAACTTAACTCATTCTTTAGGGAAACAAAAGGGGAAGGGAAAGGGGGAGACTGATAGAAGGGAGGACAAAAGCAAGGGAGAAAAGGGTAAAGAAAAGAGAGGGGGGTGATAAAAAGGGAGGGCAGATTGGGGGAGGCAGGGGTAAGAAGTAAAACGTTGGTGAGGAGGAATAGGGTGAAAGAAGGGGGGAAAAGTACAAAGGGGGTAAATAGAATGGAGGGGAATAGACAGTCAGTAATAATAACTGTGAATGTGAATGGGATGAACTCTGCTATAAAACGGAAGCGAATTGCAGAGTGGATTAAAAACCAGAACCCTACAATATGCTGTTTACAAGAAACACATTTGAAGCAGAGAGATACACACAGAGTAAAGGTAAAAGGCTGGAGCAGAATATATTATGCCTCAGCTAAAGTAAAAAAGGCAAGGGTAGCAATCCTTATCTCAGACAAAGTGCAGGCAAAAATAGATCTCATTAAAAGAGATAAGGAAGGAAATTACATCTTACTTAAAGGTACTATAGATAATGAAGTAATATCAATATTAAATATGTATGCGCCAAGTGGTATAGCATCCAAGTTCTTAGAGAAGTTAAATGAGTTACAAGAGGAATTAGACAGTAATACTATACTAGTGGGGGATCTGAATCTCCCCCTCTCAGAATTAGATAAATCTAGCCAAAAAATAAATAAGAAAGAAGTGAAAGAGGTGAATAGATTACTAGAAAAGTTAGACATGATAGATGTCTGGAGAAAATTGAATGGGGATAGAAAGGAATATACCTTTTTCTCAGCAGTACATGGCACATTTTCAAAAACTGACCATGTATTAGGGCACAAAAACATCATAGTCAAATGTAGAAAGGCAGAAATAGTAAATGCATCCTTCTCAGATCATGATGCAATAAAAATTACATGTAAGAAAGAGCCAGGGAAAAGTAGAATGAAAATCAATTGGAAACTAAATAATTTCATTCTAAAGAATGAATGGGCCAAACAAGAAATCATAGAAACAATCAATAACTTTATCCAAGAGAATGACAATAATGAGACAACATACCAAAATCTATGGGATGTAGCCAAAGCAGTGCTTAGGGGAAAATTTATAGCTCTAAATGCTATAAATGAATAAGAAAGAGAAAGAGGAGATTAATGAATTGGGCATGCAACTTAAAAAGCTAGAAAAAAGAACAAATTAGAAATCCCCAATTAGACACTAAATTAGAGATCCTGAAAATTAAAGGAGAAATTAATAAGATTGAAAGCAAAAAAACCTATAGAATTAATCAATAAAACTAAGAGCTGGTTTTATGAAAAAACCAATAAAATAGATAAAATATTGGTTAATTTGATTAAAAAAAAGAAAGAAGAAAACCAAATTACCAGTATCAAAAATGAAAAGGGTGATGTTACCACCAACGAAGTGGAAATTAAAGCAATAATTAGGAAATATTTTGCCCAACTGTATGCCAATAAATTTGACAATCTAAATGAAATGGATGAATATTTACAAAAATACAAACTGCCCAGGTTAACTGAAGAGGAAATAAAATCCTTAAATAAACCCATATTAGAAAAAGAAATTGAACAAGCTATTAATGAACTCCCTAAGAAAAAATCCCCAGGGCCAGATGGGTTTACGGGTGAATTTTACCAAACATTTAAAGAACAATTAATTCCAATATTATACAAATTATTTGGAAAAATAGGTGAAGAAGGAGTTCTACCAAATTCGTTTTATGACACAAATATGGTGGTGATACCAAAACCAGGCAAAGCAAAAACAGGGAAAGAAAATTACAGACCAATTTCCCCAATGAATATTGATGCTAAAATCTTAAATAAGATATTAGCAAGGAGGTTACAGCAAGTGATCACCAGGATAATACACTATGATCAGGTGGGATTTATACCAGGAATGCAGGGCTGGTTCAACATTAGGAAAACTATTAACATAATCAACCACATCAATAAGAAAACCAACCAAAATCATATGATTATCTCAATAGATGCAGAGAAAGCTTTTGACAAAGTACAGCACCCATTCCTAATAAAAACACTAGAGAGTTTAGGAATAGGTGGAGCTTTCCTTAGAATAATAAACAGTATCTACCTAAAGCCATCAGCAAGTATTATATGCAATGGAGATAAATTGGAGGCCTTCCCAATAAGATCAGGGGTGAAACAGGGATGTCCATTATCACCCCTATTATTTAATATTGTTCTAGAAATGTTAGCTTTAGCAATCAGAGAAGAGAAGGGAATTAAAGGAATTAAAATAGGCAAGGAGGAAACAAAACTATCACTCTTTGCAGATGATATGATGGTATACTTAAGGAATCCTCGAGAATCAAGTCAAAAATTACTTGAAACAATTAACAACTTTAGCAAAGTAGCAGGATATAAAATAAATCCACATGAATCTTCAGCATTTCTATACATGACCAACAAAGTCCAGCAGCAAGAGATAGAAAGAGAAATTCCATTTAAAGTAAGGGTAGATACTATAAAATACTTGGGAGTCTACTTGCCAAGACAAACCCAGGAACTCTATGAACACAACTACCAAACACGCTTCACACAAATCAAATCAGATCTAAATAATTGGAAAGATATCAATTGCTCATGGATAGGCAAAGCTAATATAGTAAAAATGACAATACTGCCTAAATTAATTTACTTATTCAGTGCCATACCAATCAGACTACCTAAAAATCATTTTATACAGCTAGAAAAAATAATAACAAAATTCATCTGGAAAAACAAAAAATCAAGAATATCCAGGGAAATAATGAAAAAAAATTCACAGGAAGGTGGGTTAGCAGTACCAAAGCTGGAGCTTTACTATAAAGCGGCAGTCATCAAAACTATCTGGTACTGGCTAAAAACTAGAGTGGTAGATCAATGGAATAGGCTAGGCTCAGGAAATGCAGTAGTAAATGACACTAGTAATGTAGTGTTTGATAAACCCAAAGACTCCAGCTTCTGGGATAGGAACTCAATATTTGACAAAAACTGCTGGGAAAACTGGAAGATAGTATGGCACAAATTAAGCATAGACCAACATCTTACACCTTATACTAAAATAAGGTCAAAATGGATACATGATTTAGACATAAGAGCTGATACCATAGGTAAATTAGGAGAGGAAGGAATAGTCTACCTATCAGATCTTTGGAAAGGAGAACAGTTTTTGACCAAACAAGAGATAGAGTATATTATAAAATGCAAAATGGATGATTTTGATTATATTAAATTAAAAAATTTTTGTACAAACAGAAGCAATGCATCCAAAATTAGAAGGGAGGCAGAAAACTGGGAAACAATTTTTGAGGCCAGTACTTCTGATAAAGGCCTCATCTCTAAAATATATAGGGAATTAAATCAAATTTATAAGAATCCAAGTCATTCCCCAATTGAGAAATGGTCAAAGGATATGAACAGGCAGTTTTCTGATGAAGAAACCAAAGCTATCTATTCCCATATGAAAAAATGCTCTAAATCTCTAATGATTAGAGAGATGCAAATTAAAACAACTCTGAGGTACCACCTGACACCTATCAGATTGGCTAAAATGACAAAAAAGGAAGATAATAAATGTTGGAGAGGCTGTGGGAAAATTGGAACACTAATGCATTGTTGGTGGAGCTGTGAGCTGATCCAACCATTCTGGAGAGCAATTTGGAATTATGCCCAAAGGTCGATAAAGCTGTGCATACCCTTTGACCCAGCAATTCCACTTTTAGGTCTTTTGCCCAAAGAAATCATGGAAGGGGGAAAGGGACCCACATGTACAAAAATATTTATAGTTGCTCTTTACGTGGTAGCAAGGAATTGGAAGTTGAGGGGGTGCCCATCCATTGGGGAATGGCTGGACAAGTTGTGGTATATGAATACAATGGAATACTATTGTGCTGTAAGAAATGATGAGCAGGAAGAGTTCAGAGAAACCTGAAGGGTCTTACGTGAGCTGATGATGAGTGAGATGAGCAGAACCAGAAGAACATTGTACACAGTATCATCAACATTGAGTGTTGACCTACTGTGATGGACTATATTCTTCTCACCAATGCAATGGTACAGAAGAGTTCCAGGGAACTCATGATAGAAGAGGATCTCCAAATCCAAGAAAAAAAAAAGAAAGAAAGAACTGTGGAGTATAGATGCTGATTGAACCATATTATTTCTTTTGTTTTGGGTGCTGTTGTTTTTTTTTTTTTCTATTTTGAGGTTTTGCATCACTGCTCTGATTTTTTCTCTTGTAACAGAATTAATGCAGAAATAGGATTAATGTTATTATGTGTATATATATATATATATGTATGTGTATATATCTCTAGCTATATGTATATGTATAGAGATATATAGATATAACCTATATCAGATTACCTGCTGTCTAGGGGAGGGGGGAGGGAGGGAGAAAAATCTGAAATTGTAAAGCTTGTATAAACAAAGGTCGAGAACTATCTTTACATGTAACGGAAAAAATAAAATACCTTATACATTTAAATAAATAAATAAACAAACAAACAAACAAACAAATAAATAAATAAAAAGGGGCTCTGAAGATAAAGTAAGAGAGGTAGAGGAAAAAATGAGAGTGATGCAGGAAAGTCATGAGGAAAGTCAACAGCTTGAAAAGCCAAATGGAAAAGCTCTCTGAAGAAAATAATTGCTTAAGAATAAGGATTGAACAAGTGGAAGCTAATGACTTTACAAGAAACCAAGACAAAATAAAACAAACCCAAATGACTAATACATATATATATGGCAATGTGAATTATCTTCTTTGAAAAACAGCTGACCTGGAAAATAGGTCCAGGAAAGAGAACTTGAAGGTCACTGGACTACCTGAAAACCAGTGATCAAAAAGAGATCTTAGAAATCATCTTCCAAGAAACTGTCAGGGAAAAACTGCCCTGAGATTCTAGAAGCAGAAGGTAAAATAGAAATTGAAAGAATCCACCAATCACCTCCTGAAAGAGATCCCAAAAGGAAAACTCCCAGTAATATCATAGCCAAATTCCAGAGCTCTCAGGCCAAGGAGAAAATATTACAAGCTGCCAAAAAGAAAGAATTCAAGTACTGTAGAGCCACAGTCAGGATAACACAAGATCTAGCAGCTTCTACATTAAAGGATAGGAAGGCATGGAATATGATATTCCAGAGAGCAAAAGAATTGGGATTACAACCAAAAATCACATATCCAGAAAAACTGTGTATAATCTTTCAGGGAAAAAAAATGGGGCTTCAATGAAAAAGAGGACTTTCAGGTATTTTTGATGAAAAGACCTGAACTGAATAGAAAATTTGACTTTCAAATACAAGACCCTAGAGAAGCATAAAAAGGTAAACAAGTAAAAGAAATCATGGGGGCAGCTAGGTGGCGCAGTGGATAGAGCACCAGCCCTGGATTCAGGAGGACCTGAGTTCAAATCTGGCCTCAGACACTTAGCACTTACTAGCTGTGTGACCCTGGGCAAGCCACTTAAGACCAAGTGCCTCACCAAAAAAAAAAAAAAAAAAAAAAAAACCAAACCCCAAAAACAAACAAAAAAAGAAATCATGAGAGATGTTAAAAGGTTAAACTGTTTACATTCCTATGTGGGAAGATGATATGTGTAACTCATAAGAACTTTCTTAGTATTAGGGCAGAAGATAGAAATAAATTTAGACAGAGGGCACAGGGGAGAATTAATTATGAAGGGGAGATATCTGTAAAGCATTTATTTTTTGTTTATTGTTTTTTTTTGTGTGTGTGTGGGGATGGTCAGGGTTGGGTGGCATGTCTGTGGTCACGCAGTGGATGACTCTTGTGTCAAAGGTTGAATTTGGGCTCGGGTCCTCCTGGGTCCAGGGAGGGTGCTTTGTCCACTGTGTCACCTAGCTGCCCCATGATGACATCTTTATGGTAAAATTGAGGGGGGAGAGGATTGCCCTGGGGGAGGGGCAAGGGGAGCGGTAGAATGGGGTGAAATCCCACATGAAAGAAACACAAAAGGGCTTATGGAGTGGGGGGAGAGATGGAGGAGGAACAGGGCAGTGAATGAGCCTTACATTCATCAGAATTGGCTTAACCTTAATCTCATCAGAGTTGGCTCAAGGAGGGAATAACATACACACTCAATTGGGTAGAGTAATCTCTCTAACCCTGCAGGAAAGTAGGAGGGGAAGGGATAAAAGAAGGAAGGGCAGATTGGGGGAGGGGGCAGTCAGAAGCAAAACACTTTTGAGGAGGGATAGGGTGAAAGAAGATAGAACATTGAGTAAATATCATGGGGGAGGGAATAGGATGGAGGGAAACAGTTATCTATTATGATTGTTGCAAGAATCAACTTCATGGGTTTATTATAAGGAAATCTCTCTTTAAAGTACCAAATAAATGTATTTTATTATGAAAAGAGTGATGAGTAAGATGCTTTGAGAAAATCCTGGAAAGACCTACATGAGATGATGCAACATGAAATGTACTGTATACAAAATAACAGCAATACTGTAAGATGATCTGCTGTGAATGACTTGGTTATTTTCAGCAATGCAAAGATCCAAGACAACTCTAAAGTTCTTAGGAAAAACAGTCCATCTACAGAGAGAGAACTGATGGTGACTGAATACAGATTGAAGCATATATTTTTTGTTTGCTTGTTCCTTTATTTGAAGTTTTGTTTTTGTCTGTTTTCTTTCACAACCTGGCTAATGTGGAAATGTTTTGAATGACTGCTCATGCATAGCTTATATTGAATTGCTTGAATTCTTGTAGGGGAGAGGGAGGAAGAGAATTTGGAACACAAAGTCAAAAGAAATTTGATATCAAAATTTGTATTTACATGTAATTTGGGAAAATAAAGTTCTAAAGTTAAAAAAAAAAACAATTGATGGCTCTTATCCTATTAGCAATGGTTATATGAAGAACATCAAATCAGGAACCCCTGGAACAAAGAAGGTGTGGTTTTCTCTAAATGAGGTGTTTGATTTAGACACGGACAACAACAGACTGAAAAGAGAAACTAAAAGAATCTATGAAGGAGCCCTTCTGGTTAAAGACTTGATATCTGGCACCTGGACACATAAGCCAAGGTTAAGTGTGTTTCTTAAATTGGCATTAACTCCACTATCATTTAACTCCTTTAAACTAGAACTGCTTTATTTCATTCTTCACCTCATATTTGAGCCACACAAAAGGGAAAACTTTCAGTTATTACTTATGTGAGATTTAAAATTGGATATACAAGCATTAAACTCCCCCTTTAACTTTTCCCTTATATATCTCCCAGACCACTAAGAAAAAAGAAGCCTCTGAGCTTTAATCAGTGACAGATTAGTTTTTATTGTTTGGGAATTAATTAGACAACAAAAGGTGATACCAATTAGGGAAATAGGAAAGTAGAAATACAAATGAAAAATCTTAAGCTCAGTCTATATTCCTTTATAAAACTCATCGCTTCCCAAACTGCCTGCCAGACATGCGTGTTGCCATGGCTAAGTTTAAAAAACCAGAGAGAGCCCAACTTCCGTTCCTTCTCAGCTTTTAAACTGCCATCCAGGAAGTTGGTGCCCTTGGACATGGCGTGCTTGGCCAGCTCTCTGGGCAGCAGCAGGCACATGGCCATTTGTCGAGTTCTCCTCCCCAAAAGGGCAGTCCTTCAAAAGCCGTTTCAGTAGCATGCGCTCAACTCTCAAATGATTCAGTTAAAACTTCCGTTTTTTAACCACATTCCCCCCCCTTTTGTGTTCATTTGAAAAACGAATGAGTTTGTTCAATGAAACAGCCAAAAATAATATCCTATGCTAGCTAATAATATGTTAATATCAATATAGAAAAAGGGAGAGAAAAGTTTTGTCCAGAGGGGCAGTCCCTCATGAACGTGATGCTTTGACATTGGTCTTGCAGAGGGAGGGCCTCTACGGAGAGTACATGTTACAGATGGTATATAATAACAGAAGGAGATAACAAAAACTTCTGGTCTGGAAAACTGGGTTCTGGACTCTGATCTGGAAAACTGGATTCGGGACTCTGGTCTGGAAAGCTGGATTCTCTTCTTTGTTTGAATCGCTGTATTTTTACTAAACCGTAGCACAGCATTGTCAATGATCAAATTAATAAATTCCATTACATTTATAAATCCATATGGTGTAAGTTAGCAATTTATTCTGTTGATATATTTAGGAAATTAAAATAACAGATATTTGAACCTAATTAGCCCTCTTTGATAGCCTCATTTGTGCAGAGAATTAACAATGCAATTGCATACTTAAATTGTGAACCCAATTTTCAGAACTTGTTAAAACATGCCCAAGGCCTTTGTATTCTATTAGAACCGTTAATATTTGACACGTTATCACCTGATCTTGTTGCTTCTCAAGAAATGTTTACTCTGGTTACTCTAATTTTCACTGAAGCTCCCCATTCTCCTCTCAAGAGCACATAGGTAACAACACCCTTTGCAAGCAGGTGACTTCCAGGCCTAAGAGGTGAACAGCCACACAAATGAATTTACCCAGGAGGTGTTTATTTTACTCCACTGGTAACAAGTAACCTGGCATGGGGTATGCAAATAGACTAGGTGAAATAATTCCAAATTGTACCAAATGAGTCGTCTGTAGTGAAGCAGGTTCGGTTACTGATAAGGTTCCAATGGACTAGATGTTACACCCACGCACACCACTGACCGCAGATCTGCCCTAAATATGGGGACATATTGAAGGAAACACTGCTCTATATACAAGTTTATTTCAAGGACCTAACCTGACACATGGATATGAAGAGAAATTAATATTACACTATCATATTAATAACTATTAATTTGTGATCCATCCCTTTTCTTTTATTTCTGGTAAGGTCCAACTCCGGTTAAGGTTAGTCAATCTCTGAAGGGTATGGCCTACTGATGAGATTGTTCCTAGCCCTCAAGGCACATGCTTGTCAATTGGGGGTGGGGGGAGAACAGACATCCCCACCCAAGTGGGAGACCTAATTTCTGTTTAGAATATGCACAGAATCTGGGCAGTCCTTTGCCTGAAGAAGGAACCCCCTGTCCTTTATCCCCTCTATTAGAGTTTAGGACGACCCAGCTCGTGATGGAGAATCCAGATGCAAATGGTCTCCCCTGCCCAGATACCTTGGGTCTCAAGATTGTGGTAAAATATGAAAGTTTTTAACAGTCGGTTAGGATAACTGAAAGACGCCAGTTTTTCAAGGACCACCCTTTTGGGGAGGAGATGAACAGTCCGCCTGCTGCGCATGTCAGACTGCCTGCCAGGTACAGTGCGCCTGCTGCGCATGTCAGACTGCCTGCCGGGTTTTTTTTTGACTTCCGGGGTGGAGAAAAGGAGAGAGGCCTTTTTGCCTGCTTGGCGGGACTCCTGACGGCGCGGCACGGACTCTCTCTCTCCAAAGGTGGCCTTGTCGGTTGGTGGCCTTGTCGGTTGGTGGCCTTGTCGGTTTGGTGAGTTGTTATAAGGAATATAGACTAAGCTTAGACTTAAGACGATTTGTATTGTGTTTCTACTTTCCTATCCTTCTAACCAACATCACCTTGTGACTATCATAACTATAAATAAAAAGGTCTATCTAGAAAACCAAAACCTGCTTCCATTTACTAGTTTGGGAGATAAATTAAGGGAAAGGTTAAGTAGGGGAGATTTATGATCTAATATCCAATTTTAAATCTCACAGTTTTGGCGACCCCGAAGGGACCTTAAGGACCCTCCCACCCTCCCTAGTTTGGCCATAAGCCGGCCAATTCGGTGGATTTTCCAAATTACCCCCCCCCCCCACGGACTTTCCCTTTGTCTAATCTCCCTTAAAGACTTTAAGCCTCTAAGAGTCTTGCTTTAAACAGAAAAGCCAGCCCAGTTTAAAGGGCAAGATGCTCGAATATTCTACTATCCCTTTGATTTTTCTCATCGGAATGTATTGGGACAGCATAACATCCCGACTTAGAGGAATAGTTTACTCAATGGTCCTTCATAACATTATTGGTTTTTTCCTCATTCAGGCAGCAAAAAGTTTTTTGTATAATAGTATACGTGAGAATCTTTGGGAAAATACATTTAATATAAGTAGAAATTTTATGCCTGCAATTGAAATACCTTTTAATACCACATCCATAGTTCATACGACTAAGGATTTTATTTTTTTTTGGTTTTTTTTTGTTTTTGTTATTATCATTGTTTTTGTTATTATCATTGTTATGATATGGGGGAAATTCTCACATATGGAGAGAGACCTCGAAATGAAATTCTCACATATGGAGAGAGACCTCAAAATGGCTGTTTCTACTAGAGATGATCCAAGTTCAGAATCAGATCAGCAGAAACTACTCCCTCTGCAGGAAGCTATAGAACATAGTAAGAAGGGAGTGCCAATTCAAGTCAGAAAATATAGCCCCTTTAGACCAAGTGACTTGAGCGCATGGAAATCAATCATCCCTAGTTTTGAGAAAAATCCTAACACTGTAATTTCACAGTTAAGGACTATATTTAATGCATATCAACCCAGTTGGGCTGATGTTACTTGCCTTTTGGAAACTTTACTGTCCCCAACTGAGATTACAGATGTTATCTCAGCAGGAAATGCCCTTGTTGCGAAAGGTAAGGCCGATGTGGAATGGCCTCTAAAGGATCCAGAGTGGAATTATAATGATGATAGGGATTTCCAAAGATTAAAAGATGCTAGAGAAACACTTCTGAAGGGAATGGAATCTTGCTCTAGAAAACCAGAAAACTGGCAGAAATTTTTAAGCCTACCTCAGGAGGCTAATGAAAGGCCAAACAGATTTTATGATAGACTTTGTGAGGCCGCTAGACAGTACACCAGATTGGATCCAGTAGATTTAAGAGATTCCTGTATCATTCTGAACACATTTGTTTATAATTCACTGCCAGAAATACGCAGATACTTTCTGAAACAATGTCCAGACTGGAGAAATCTCTCAGTAGATAGAATTAAGGAACTTGCAAATTATGTCTTTGACTCACGTGAGGAAGATCCAGATCACCCTAAACAGAGCATTCTGGCACCAGCGATTACTAGTCAGCCATGTGGATACCGGAGCAAGGACACTAAGGTGTGTTGTTACTGTCGTAAGGAGGGGCATGAATTGAGAGAATGTAGGACTTGGAGAAGAAATTCTAATTCTAATTACAGGCGAAATCAAAATAGAAATAGATCTTTTTGGAGGAATACAGAAAGGCAGTACCAGAATAATGGTAACCAAGACCCCCCTCAGAAGAGGACACAGGAATGATGGTGTCTTGGGGAGGAATGGAACATAGATAATGAAAGCCATATATTCCCAGATCCGGATTTTTTGAATGCACTTGTGCCAGTCCATTCACCTCCCCAGAGTAATGAACCACATGTCACCTTAAAAGTGGGGAGACTTATTATGATTGTCTGCTAGACACAGGAGCCTCTAAATCAGTATTAGTAAGCAAACCAGATGCTGGGTGTAGACCTGTAGGATATTTGAATGTAGTGGGAGTCTCAGGAAAGAGCCAGAGAGTGGCAAAATTGAATCCTCGCATGGTATCTATGGGGACCTTATCAAGGACCTCTTAGATGCCCTAAAACTGCCTTCTTCCCTAGCCGTTGTACATTGCCCTGCCCACACAGGGAATAGTGACCCTGTTTCAAAGGGAAATGCACGAGCCGATTCTGCAGCCAAGCTTGCTGCATTAGAAGCTCCTGAACATGTATTTAACCTTTCACCTTCTGAGGATATTCCTTCCAACCTAACCTATGACGATTCTGAAGTAGAAAAGTGGAAAAAGAAATTTAAGGCGAAACAGATCAATGGCATCTGGGTGTCTCCGGAAGGTAAGCCATTTCTTCCCCGGAAATTCTACCACCAGGTATGCCTCTCTGTTCACAGAAAAGGCCATTTTGGTACACAAGGCATTGTAGACTCTATTAAGAGAACCTGGATAGCACCAGGTGTGACTAATACAGCATCTCGAATCTGCTCGGGCTGCTCCACATGTCAGTCTTATAATCAGTATGCTTTTAAGG
Organism: Dromiciops gliroides; assembly: GCF_019393635.1. NCBI lineage: Eukaryota > Metazoa > Chordata > Mammalia > Microbiotheria > Microbiotheriidae > Dromiciops > Dromiciops gliroides. The sequence goes on from NC_057862.1 coordinate 696,024,881, forward strand.
CCAAAGCTTATGGAGGGCGTCCTCTAGCATATACACCTTTTGAGCACTTACAAATTGATTATATTACTATGCCAAAAGCAGGACATTATAAATTTTGCCTTGTTATAGTTGATCAGCTCACTCGGTGGGTGGAGGCCTTTCCCAGCCCCCGAGCCACAGCTGCCTTTGTTGCCAAAATTCTTCTTAAAGAGATAGTACCTCGTTTTGGCCCACCAGCCCGCATCGATTCTGACAAAGGCACACATTTCACTGATTCGATTTTATCCCAAATCTACTCTTTCTTGGGAGTGACTCCAAAATTCCACACGCCCTACCATCCACAAAGTTCAGGCCAAGTCGAACGTATGAATAAAGAGCTTAAGAGTATGATTGGCAAATTATGTACTGAAACCCATTTGAAATGGCCTGATGTTCTACCATTGGCATTATTCTATCTACGAAGTAGACCAAGAGGAGAACTTCATATATCTCCTTATGAAATGCTTTTTGGTCACCCTCCTATCCAAGCTAAAACTTTTTCCCCAGTTTATACATCACTGGTGGGAGGTGATACTTCTGTTGCTTCCTATATACAGGAATTACAGACCAGGCTACGTGAACTCCATGAGGCAGGAGCTGTGGTCCAGGCAGGACCATTAGACTTTTCATTGCATAACTTCAACCCAGGAGATAAAATATATGTAAAGAATTTTCAGAGAACCAGTGGAACTCAACCTGCCTGGGAAGGACCTTTTCAGGTATTATTGACAACTCCTACCGCCATTAAAATTGGTGAAAAAGACTCATGGATTCATTGCTCTCATATAAAGCCTGCACCATTCATAGGTGAAGAGATTTCAGATAGACCTGAGGTAGACGCTAAAGAGGTAAAAACCCTAACGATAGCAACTGTTAAAGAGCAAAGAAAGTTCAGAGGAAACAGGAAGTTCCCATTTAAGAATCCCACTGATCAGTTAAATGCTTTGGGACTCAGTCTTCGTAAAGTATCAGGAGACGGAAATTGCCTTTTTAGGGCTTTAGCAGACCAGCTAGAAGGTCACTGTAGAAATCATCTCAGACACAGACAAGAAGCTGCTTCTTATATGATTAACCATAGACAAGAGTTTGAGTCTTTTATAGTAAATGACTCCCCTTTTGAAGAATATGTTGATGAATTAAAGAAATTTGGAAAGTGGGGAGGAAATGATACAATTGTAGCATTTGCTAAGCAGCATCAGCTGAATGTTGTGGTTCATCAATTAAATCAGCCTTTATTGAAAATCAGTGGCACAGACAAAACTGATGCTACAGAACTCCACATTTTCTACCATAAAGAACATTATGACAGCATTAGAAAGATCAATGACAATTCAGAAACCCCTGCCACTTTGGCATGCAGAGAATTGGGGAACCAGTTAAAACAATGTGGCATACCCCAAACTCTAGCAGCTTAAATACCTTATAATTTAACAAGCATTTCCTTCTACAGGCAAAAGCACTGAAGTACATGGCCTAGTTTTCTGGCCTACCTCAACTATTTTTTTTTTTATTAATTTTTGGGTTTTTTTGTTTTTGTTTTGACTTTTGAAAGGCACTGAAAAGACCTGGAATTGACTGCACCTTTAAGTTCTTTAAGAGCACAAAAGGGTGCTTAGCGAATCTTTTGCTTTTTATTTTTTATTTTTGGTTTTGCTTTGGTTTTTTTTTTACTTTTGTTTCTTTTGCTTTTCTTTAAAACTAAATTTTGTAAACTAAGTGATTATTCAAAGACATTTTAAGTATATGCTGTGGGTGAGGCTATCGGGCCTCAGAAGCTACCAGAATTCTTCTTTTTTTTTATTTACTCTTTCTTTTTGAGAGAACCATGAGTTCTAATGAGTTTTGTTTTATTTATTTATTTTTCTCCTTTCTCTTGTATGTTGTTCTGTTTAACTAAAAAGTACCAGAAATTGCTTGATACCTCACTGAAAACATTGAATATTGAATCTTGCTAATTGAAGTCTTATTTCTTTTTGATGAATTAATCACCACTTTAAGTATCTGCTACTGTTATACCAGAGAATTCATGTATAAGATGATGTGGTCTACTTGCTAAAAGAAGATTATGTAATAATGTCTAAAAGAAGATTATGTAACAATGTCTAATATAATCAGCTATTTACATTCGTTTATTATTTATATGTCATTATACTCTGGGTATGGTTTGGAATTATTGTATATATCACTAATATATTCTCAGTTATGCAGCATAGCACACATTTTTACCATCATATTGTCTTTGGTGAAATTAATGAGATTTCAGAAATATGGAAACTTATCATTTCAGAGACTAACTTGCTGTGAACTCTGACGCAGGCCCTGGAGAGAATATATGTGCAACAAAAGGAGAGACAGGTATACGTAAGTCCATGGTTTGCTTATGATGGTGACTATGTAGAGCACAATTACTAGGCACAGTCCAGTATTCATCCTCTCTCCCTCCTAATTTAACCTAATTTAACTGAACTTATTTATCTTTTTATCTCACTCAGTTGAATTCACCTGTGGCCTAGCACAATCACTGGCTGTCTCAGAACCATGAGATATGGTATGATAACCTTTCCATAACATTTTCAGGTGTCATGAACACATACTAAATTTGGCTTTGATCCAGACACATGGTGGTAAAAAGTGTTACACATTGCATAACTACCTCAACCCTCTATTACAAGTCTAACCATATAAAGGAGGGAATGTAATGGAATTTATTAATTTGATCATTGACAATGCTATGCTAAGGTTTTAAAAATACAGCAATTCAAACAGTTAAAGAAGATAATCCAGCTTTCCAGACCAGAGTCCAGAATCCAGTTTTCCAGACCAGAATCCAGTTTCCTCCTGATGACATCTTACCACTTCAAGAAGACAAGAGAACTCAGAGACTTTATATGAACTGTTTTGCTTTATTAGCTTTTACTATCTCCTTTCTGTTATATACTATCTGTAACATGTACTCTCTGCAGAGGCTCTCCCTTTGCAAGACTAATGTCAAAGCGTCGGTTCATGAGGAAAAAAAAAATCGCCCCTCTGGACAAAACTTTCCTCTCTTCCTTTTCTGTATTGTTGTTCGCATATTATTAGTCAGCAAAAGTTATTATATTCTTTTTACTGTTCCATCAAGGAAACATTCCGTTTCTTGAGGAAGCAAAGGGGGGAAATGTGGTAAAATATGAAAGTTTTTAACAGTCGGTTAGGATAACTGAAAGACGCCAGTTTTTCAAGGACCACCCTTTTGGGGAGGAGATGAACAGTCCGCCTGCTGCGCATGTCAGACTGCCTGCCAGGTACAGTGCGCCTGCTGCGCATGTCAGACTGCCTGCCGGGTTTTTTTTTGACTTCCGGGGTGGAGAAAAGGAGAGAGGCCTTTTTGCCTGCTTGGCGGGACTCCTGACGGCGCGGCACGGACTCTCTCTCTCCAAAGGTGGCCTTGTCGGTTGGTGGCCTTGTCGGTTGGTGGCCTTGTCGGTTTGGTGAGTTGTTATAAGGAATATAGACTAAGCTTAGACTTAAGACGATTTGTATTGTGTTTCTACTTTCCTATCCTTCTAACCAACATCACCTTGTGACTATCATAACTATAAATAAAAAGGTCTATCTAGAAAACCAAAACCTGCTTCCATTTACTAGTTTGGGAGATAAATTAAGGGAAAGGTTAAGTAGGGGAGATTTATGATCTAATATCCAATTTTAAATCTCACAAGATTAAGCCATGGCTTCTAGCCCATCTCCTCATTAAACATCCACCAGTCACGGGGCAGCTTCATTTATCAAGGAAGTTCTCTTTCAGAAGGGATTTAGAGTGTTTTAGGGTCTATACTGGGGTCTTTGGGTGCTGAGGGAAACTACTGACAATCTATTTATTGATTGCTGGTTAGCCTAATTAATAGACTGCTTATTAAATCACCCAGAATCTCTGTCTCTAGAGTTTTCCTTTACCATAATACACATCTACCCAGTTGTTTAGGAAGAGGAAAGAGCTATAACTTCTGGCTGAATAACTTAAATCTTACATACTTGCACCTCATTATAGCCTTGGTCTGAGATAAAAGACATAATATTGTGTTTACATGTCCTATTGACATATAAAACGAATGAGACGCAGGAACCGACGAGCGACAGAGAGCGCAGTTTTCTGATGTCCTCGTTGTGGCAGGAGACGTGGCTCCTGTATCGGACTGCACTGCCACTCTGTGGCCTGTGGCTCTTCAAGGTGCTGATCCATGGTCGTCTGCGACCGGTGGAAGCCTACTATGTCCTATTGACCCCCTGGGACAATGACAGAAATTTGCCGGAATAGGAAAAAGAGCGACACAGCTCCCCTAGCACGGTGTCAGTTCCAGGCAAGAGTCACCTTGGTAGTCAACTGTACTGATAGAACGTCACAGCCAGGCTCAGAAGGTTAGCCCAGTGAGAGAACCTTCCCACCAGGGAAGCTGAAGTAGGAGACTCAGCTCAAGCGAGAAATCCTCCAGTGGCAACTCCCAGATACCATTGCCATAGGGGCGCTGGCATTCCCAATGATCACAGATGGAATCTGACTTGAAGCAGCAAATTTGAATAATCCCAGCTCAGGGTTGCATATGGTTTTTACTACGCTCATTTGCTCTAAGACATCAGCTCAAAATAAAAATGTACCAGGCCTTCTAAAAACCACAACATTGTTTTCTTTTGCACACTGCACTTCTCTTCCAGTTTAAACTCATCTGGGTCTAAAAACAATCAACGTAACAATTGTGAATCTGTAAATTCACAAAGTCAACTGACATAGGGCAGGTTACTCAAACAATCTCTCAGAAGAGACTGCCAGTGATCTGCAGACTAACTGACTGGTATTATATATTAACAAAGGGATCAATTAAGACTAAGTGGGTGGGGCAGCTAGGTGTTCCAGTAGATAGAGTACCTGCCCTGGAGTCAGGAGGACCTGAGTTCAAATCCGGCCTCAGACACTTGACACTTACTAGCTGTGTGACCCTGGGCAAGTCACTTAACCCCAAATGCCCCACACACACAAAAAAAAGAAAAAAAAGACTAAGTGGGTAAAAGATGCAACTTGACCACAGACCATTCTAGACACTTCATAATTCACAAGAAAACATCCAATGCACAGGTTTTAACATTATGGTGGTAGTAGTAGTAGTAGTAGTAGGCCTCCGTCAGTCGAGGACGACCATGGATCACCCCCTTGAAGAGCCACAGGCCAGTGTGGCTGCGTTGGAGTGTCCTCTCCAGAGCACTGGCCTGGGCGCATCAACTGGCAAACACGCTGTTGCCCACGCAGCAGGTTTTCCCTCTCCGAGACATTGGTGGATCCACAGGAGAGGCAGAGCCAACCCAGTTTGGCACCAGAGCCGCTGCAGGAGTTGCCGGAGGGATGTGATATCCAACATCCAACTGCCTAAGGGACTCTGACTCCCGATTTTTCCTCAGGGTTAACTCCTGAAGCCTTTCCCATAGATGGGTAGAGCCACAAGGCAGCGGAGGTTTCAAATCAGAGTTTCCTTCCCTTAGGCGGCTCGCCTGCCAAGGCTGACAAGCCCCACCTGCCCGAAGCGACTGATTTTCAGGCGCCAGTGACCGGCCTTCACCCCTTCTCCTGTTAGTGGAAAAGTTCCGCCACGAGAAGGCCAGGAGTTGGGCCTCTAACATTATGGTAAGTAGTCTCTAATAACTTGATTAATAATTTCATAATACCCAGACCTAAAGGAATTAAAATTTGCCACTCCCTTAACAGCAGTTCATAAACAATGATTTCCCAGAATTTACAATTCAAGAAAATTTAGAAACACATATTAATATTCACAATAGCACAAATTTAAAACAAAATGTTAAATACTAGTCGGATAATATTGTGAGAAAACTGGTGTAATAACCATTAATATATAAATAGCAATTAATGTGTAAAGTACAGTAGTAGTCATAATAATTTAAAAAACCACAATATTAATTTAGCCAAAAGTATTTCCAAATTACCTTACTTGGAAAATCATTCTCCCCATTCCTACACATAGCCTTTAAATTCACAGCTCTCATAGTCTGAACAGACATTACTACACAACACAAAAAGCCCACTTAGCAAAAAGGTCATATATAGCGGCCAAATGAAATGACACAAGACACATGTGGCTCAGAGGATAATTACTGGGGACTATACAGAAGACTTTACTGGTGTGGACCCACAACGATTAGTGAGAGGTCAGTTCAAACTATGCCACGCTAAACTCTCTCAGTCACTGGGGTTAAAATACCTTATTCTAAACTGCAGGGCGTGGAGGAGCACTGAGGAGGACTTTAAGCAACTTCTGCTCCGTCAAGTTTGCGACAAAACATTATCATTACAGTTTCCAACAAACGTACGAGGGCCCTGTCATTCACAAGAACCCGGATCCGAAAAAGAACCTGCCATCTTCACCCTATTTCAAATACAAGCGTTCTCAACTTATTCTTTGGGGCTTCCTGTTTTGAGACCCCCTGCTCTCAATACTTAGGAGCCTATTCCCATCGATCCTGAGCAGCAGGATAGGAGTGCACAGCCAAGGAGGCTGGAGCTCACTCGATCAAACCTGGATTTCCCAAATAGGACGGTCCAGAATCGCGCCTGTTACGTTCGCATTTTTTACCCCAAGCGCTTCCCTGCTTTCTTTGATCGCTTTGGTCTTCAGCTGAACCGCTGCCAAAGATGGAAAGCCTGTCTCGGGCTTTGGGCGCTACCTCGGCACGAGGATTGCAACATTGTAACGGAAGCCCGCCGCAGAGCCCCTTCCAAGCCTTTTCAGGCCAGGGCCCAGTCTGGCGCTGCGCTGGCTGATGGCAACATTTAGATGCCAACCCGTGATCAAAGAGGAGAGTCCCTTCTGACAGGCGAACCCTGGTGGCACCGCCAGCTCCAAGGAGCGGGGTCCATTCTTAGGCCCCTCCTCCTCTCTCAGGCCCGAGGCTTTGCCGGCTTCTGAGTGCAGGAATCTGCAGCCCCGATATGTATCACCGGAGCCCTTAGGTGCCGGCCGGCCTCCGAGGGGACCCCCGAGCAGAACCCCTCCTCTGGGGGCCCACAGAACGGGGGGGGGGGGCTCATTCCCGTGGCAGCGAGGCCGCGGGCCACGGCAAGGGACCCTCTAGGACAAAGATCAACCAGCGGGTCTCTCCCGAAGACCCCGAGCGGCCATATTCGGGGCCCCGCGGGGCCGGGGTCATCCCGGGCCCCGAGCCGCAGCCCCGGCACCCGGCGTCATCCCGGGCCCCGAGCCGCAGCCCCGGCACCCGGCGTCATCCCGGGCCCCGAGCCGCAGCCCCGGCACCCGGCGTCATCCCGGGCCCCGAGCCGCAGCCCCGGCACCCGGCCTCGCCCGCCTCCGTTTCCGCCTCCGTCCGATGGCCCAGAGGACTCCGGCTCCGGAGCCGCCTCTCGGGGGTGCGCCGCTGGGGGCCCGAGGGTCGCGCCCGTGCCCAGGGGCTTCCCGCTCGGCGGGTACAGGGTGTCCCCGGGAGCTGGGGCAGGAGCTGCCCTTGCCCTCGTCCTGGCACACAACAGGTGCCCAAAGTGCCCGCAAACGAGACGGGGCTCGGCCAAGGCCCGCGGCCCTCTCCGGCCCTGCCCCCAGCCTCAGGGCCCCCGGACCCTCCCCGGGTCCGTCTCCGCCTGCGCCTGCGCCGCCCCCCCACCCCGGCGCCCCCCCCCTCGAGGCCGGGCGCCTCGGCCCCCCGCCGGGACAGCCCACCCGGGCCCCCTACCTGGCCGGGCCCCGAAGGAGCCGCTACGCGGGGCTGCTGGCGGGGCCGAGCGGCGCGGCCGAGCGGCGCGGGCTCGCTCTCCTCGCACGATGCCGGCGCTCCAGCCTTCACGCCCCCGCGGCTGCTCCCGCTCAACTGAAACCAGGAAACAAGGGTTGCGAGGAGGAAATAGCGGCTCTCCCGCGGAAGGGGAGGGGCCGCGGCCAGCGCTCGCTCTGCGCCTGCGCAGTCATCGCTCCGCCGAGCCGCGCCACCCCCGGGCCTCAGCTAGGGAGCTGCGGCTTCCCGCGATTTCCAGAGCGCAGCCAGTCCGGGGCAGCACTGCGCCTGCGCCGCACGGGGCGGGCGTCGGGAGGCGGGACACAGGGCTCCTTGGAGCTGGAAGTGGGAGGTGAGGGGAAGGGCGAGAGAGAACGGCGCTTCCGATTGGTAGAGAGAACCGTCCATCCTCGGGAGGGCGGGGCCAGGTCCGAGCGCCAATTTGGAAAGTGGACGTCTGTGCGGGCCTTGTCCTCGGAGGCTTCCGCGTCCGCGCCCGCACACAGGCGCGCCTGCGGTAAGTAAGGTGCGGTCCGAGGAGGGAAGAGGAAGAAGCCCCGAGGGGGAAGGGGTCCGATGGGCCGGCCGAGACCCCGCCACGGCTCCTCCTAAATGGGCTCCCCGCTGAGATGGGCGGGGGGGGGGGGGGGGGGGAGATGCGATGGGCCTGGAGCCCCGCCCCTCACGGCCACGTGACCCTCCCTACTGCCCTGGGCGAACCCAGGCCATGTGACCCAGCCCTGCCAGTGATGACTGCTATGCTGGAGTCCCGCTTCTGGGGCCCTCCCAGGCAGGGCCCGCCCTCCTGTTCTAGGCTCCGCCCCCTGCCTGGCACAGTCCCTTCTGGGGCCCTCCCAGGCAGGGCCCGCCCTCCTGTTCTAGGCTCCGCCCCCTGCCTGGCACAGTCCCGTGTTCTAGCTTCTGGGGCCCTCCCAGGCAGGGCCCGCCCTCCTGTTCTAGGCTCCGCCCCCTGCCTGGCACAGTCCCGTGTTCTAGCTTCTGGGGCCCTCCCAGCACAGGCACCTCTATGTCCTAGGTCCAGGGGGCCCTTCCAGATAAGACACACTCTTGTGTTCTAGGTTCTGGGGGCCTGCTAGTACCAACACACTCCAGTATTCTCAGTCCTCGTTGTAATATCTCTGCATCCTAGGTTCAGGGGCCCTGCTAGCAGCCACATACCCCAGTGTTTTCAGTCCCAGCCCCAATACCTCAGCATTCTAGGTTCTGGGGCCCTGCTAGCACCCAGACACCCCAGTATTCTTAGTCCCAGCTTTGACACTGAGGCAGAGCTCTGAGCCAATGGCACGTTATGAAAGGGTCCCCAGTCCCCTCCAATGAAGCTGACCTCAGATCTTCCTCAGATCGGAGATGCCACCTTCCTCCAGGCCCTATCTTAATTAATTTTCTTTTATGGGGGGGGAGAGGGCAATGAGGGTTAAGTGACTTGCCCAGGGTCACACAGCTAGTAAGTGTCAAGTGTCTGAGGCCATATTTGAACTCAGGTCTTCCTGAATCCAGGGCCGGTGCTCTATCCACTGCACCACCTAGCTGCCCCTCAGGGCCCATCTTTATAAGGTTTGTTACCAACTCTGTTACATGGACATTCTAAAAGTACAGAATTCTGTTGGTGACATATGGTGCCTACGATAAGGTAAACAGGAGTGGCCGGGGGGTGTCTCCTGCTCACGGGTAGGAGGTGCAGAAATGACACCGGGCCTTTCTACTCACGCGGGCTTTAGGCTCAAGGTTGAACAGGACAGGATGCAGCTGCTGCGGTTAGCGATCCTGCGATTGTGCAAGTGAGCAGGTAGTGTACATTGCCAGGAGGTTTGAAGCCCACCCTGAGACCCTCCCTGTCCCCATGGGATTGTGTGAACATCCAGCTCATTAATGGTGATTCTATAGGCTAGGGGTCCACAGGAATCATTTCTCACACATTACCCTCCTCAGTGTTCCAGGTTCCAGGGTCCCTCCTCATGATGACAGGCCAGCGTTCTATGTGCCGGCCAGCCTGGCACGCCGGTGTTCTCAGTTCTAGAGGCCCTCCTCATGATGACAGGCCAGCGTTCTAGGCTCTGGCCAGATTGGCACGCCAGTGTTCTCAGTTCTGGGGGCCTGTTCCATGATGACAGGCCAGCGTTCTAGGCCCTGGCCAGCCTGGCACGCTGGTGTTCTCAGTTCTGGGGGCCTGCTCCATGATGACAGGCCAGTGTTCTAGGCCCTGGACAGCCTAGCATGCCATTGTTCTCAGTTCCAGGGTCTCTCCTCATGATGACATCCCAGCGTTCTAGTCCCTGGCCAGCCTGGCATGCCAGTGTTCTCAGTTCTGGGGGCCTGCCCCATGATGACAGGCCAGCATTCTAGGCCCTGACCAGCCTGGCACGCCGGTGTTCTCAGTTCTGGAGGCCTGCTCCATGATGACAGGCCAGCATTCTAGGCCCTGGCCAGCCTGGCACGCTGGTTTTCTTAGTTCTGGAGGCCTGCTCCATGATGACAGGCCAGCGTTCTAGGCCCCGGCCAGCCTAGCATGCCGGTGTTCTCAGTTCTGGGGGCCTGCTCCATGATGACAGGCCAGTGTTCTAGGTCCTGGCCAGCCTGGCATGCCGGTGTTCTCAGTTCTAGGGTCACTCCTCATGATGACAGGCCAGCATTCTAGGCTCTGGCCAGCCTGGCACGCCGGTGTTCTCAGTTCTAGGGTCCCTCCTCATGATGACATCCCAGTGTTCTAGGCCCTGGCCAGCCTGGCACACCGGTGTTCTAGGTGCTCCTCCTCAAGCCTCTCCCAGCTCTGCCACCCCAGGATGGTACTTCTGCCCCATGCCTTGAATGGAGATTGATCTGACTTAGTTTATCTGCTGCTGTCTCCCACCCCACAGCATGAGGCCCTCCCCTTTCATTCAGTATGGGGTCCCCTTTCCTCGTGACCACCTGGGACTCGGGAGGACCTGAATTCAAATCCAGCCTCAGGCCCTTCCCCCGTGATTCTGGGCAAGTAAGCTCGAACAGCTCCCTGTCTCTGTTCCCTCATCCATAAAGTGGGTTCCATGATCACACCTACTTCTCAGGGTTGAATGGTGCCTGGCACCAGGAGGTGCTTGTCATTCTTGCTCTGTGATCCCCTTTTTACAGACTTTTACAACTGGTTCATTGGAGTCAGATCTAGAACTTAAACTCAGATCCTGTGACTCAAGACCCTGTGACTTTTGGTCTCCCTTTCCTGCGGCTGCACCTTCTCTGAGGGCGAGCCTCCTGTCCTGACCTCCGGGCCTCAGAGCTTGTCCACAGCAGCACCCGGATTCTGCCCGGCCCCATCTCTTCTTCCAAGACCTCTCCTGGCAACGTTGGCCTAGAGCCCCAGGGCCTTGTTCCAGGGCCCTCCCAGGATGCAGTAGGTGCTCATTATTGCAGCCAAACACAGAAGGCTCAAGAGAAGCCCTGTCTAGGCCGCTTTGACCGGTGTGGACAGGCCCTCAGCCCTCTGAGCATACACGTTCTCAAATGGAGCCCTGGGCTCCAAGTGCTGTGTGATTCACAGGGAAGCAGGCAGGGGCTCTGGGCCTGCCAAGTCACAGTCTGACTCAGCTTCGGAGCCCCTTGTTGTTCTGTGAAGACAAACTGTGCCAGGGGAGGTCGCAGGGTCCTGCGCTTTTCTCACCTCGTCCCGCTCTCCAATAAATCAGCAGAGCTGCCCGGCCTTTAGGGAGGGGGCCTGATTTATAGGGACCATATGGGGACATCAAAGCCTCCTTCCTTTTATAAACTCCCAGTGGGCATTTCCACACCTTCCCTCAAAGCTGGAAATTCAGATTCGAATCATGTTCATTTTTTCCTCCTAGAATATCCTGCTTGAGCCCGTCGTCTGTGTGATTTTGTTTTGTTTTGTTTGGAGGAGCTGGGGGGGGGGGGGCAGGAGGCTCGGCCTCCGTGTCCGTGTCCCAAAAGTAGCTAGTGGCTGGTGGATACAGTAGCAGTGACTGCCTGTGGCCTCCCAGACTCGGCCAGCGACAGTCCCCCAACTGGGCACCGTCCAACTCGGATCATCCCTCCTTCTGACTGTCCTCGAGGGGGCCCTGGCTCGTGAAGTCAGGTTGGACAGGGGTGGGGTTGCATTGGGCCTCACTGAGGGCCTGCAAAGAAAGGGCACAAGTCAGTTCACCCAGACAGATTGACTGGGGGCGCCTCTGACTGCAATTTCACAGCAAATGATGAGGAATTTAAGGGGAAAATACACCCCAAGGCAGGTGACCTTGTGGTACAGGGGCCTCCAGTCACAGCCTGGAGACACATAAGCCCCGAACATTGCCCCAAGCTCAGATTCTGGCCAGGCCTTCTCAGGTGAGGACATGCGCTCCTTAGGATTCTTCTTCTTGGGTGTGGGTGTCAGTAAATACTCATTGTCCCATCTGTTACTTGTACGACCTTGGGTGAGTCACTTAGCCCAGGGAGGGAGGGCCCAGATCAGGGGCCTCAGAAGCCCCCTGTCATTCCTCGTGGATTCTGTGAGCTGAGCTGCGCACGTCTTGAGTTTCACCCCCAGCCTCTCCCTCCCATCCTTGAGCAGCATCTGCTGGATGTGAATTCCGTGGTGTTCATGTGGACAGTCGTCCAGCAGACTGACCTCTCAGCTCCTCAGGCCCCATGGGTGACTCCCCAGCTCCCTCTCCACAGGCTCTTGTTCTCTCCCTCCTCTCCTCTTTCATCTTCAGTCACTTAACATGTAAGACAGAAGTGATCTGGAGATGGCTCCAAGGTTAAAACGTTGCTTCACACAATCTGTTCCCAGTCCAGACCCTCTGGCCAGTCAGTAAAGGAGAAGGGAAGGTGTTGTCCTCTCGTTAGCATTCATGTCTGCCCTTAGTGTAAGAAGTTCTGACTCGGGGCAGCTAGATGGCACAGTGGATAGAGCGCCGGCCCTGGAGTCAGGAGGACCTGAGTTCAAATCTGGCCTCAGACACTTAACACTTACTAGCTGTGTGAGCTGGGGCAAGTCACTTAACCCCCATTGCCTCACTAAAAAAAAAAAAAAAAGTTCTGACTCTCCTCTCCAGAAAGACAGACCACGCAGGACCTTGGGATCCAGCAGGCCTCTCTGGGAAAGGTTTTCAGAGCTGATGAGATCACGAGGGATTTACAGATGAGACAACTGAGGCTCGGGGAAATCCGGGTCTGGGCCGAGGTTTGAATTGGCCCATCTCAAGTATGACGGCAATATATATGGGGCATTCAGTGAATCACCCCCACACTTAGAGGGTATGAGACATCCGATTTGTAGGGGATGGAGATTTGGGTGAGGGGAGGTCCTCACATGATTGGAAGGTGAAGGCTGTGGCTTTCCTCACTGGGTGAGGCACAAGGTTTAGCTCATACATAGTCCCCGCCATCGAGAAGGGGGAGGGGGGTCTGAGGTAAAGCCAAGAAAGCTCCCATGGACCTGTGAGTCAGAGGCGCTGTTCCCTCCAGAGCCCAGGAGATGGCGCCTGTCCTTCATGGCTTGTGGGCAGTGCCTGGAGGATGTCCCTGAAATTCTTTGCAGGCTCGAGCATCCTTTGGGAGCCCTGGACCCTAGCGCTGGAAGGGACGGCCCTCCGTCTGAGGCTCGGCAGCCAGATAGGGGAGGAGGCACCAAGGGCTGGCAGCCCAGCCCACCCTCCCCCAGGAATGACGTGTGTGTGTGTGTGTGTGTGTGTGTGTGTGTGAGAGACCCCTCTGTAAATGTCCTACCAGAGAAGCTCTGCTCTAATGAAGAATCCCATCAGCTCCTGCTGGAAAAGGAATCCCAGGAGCTTCCCCTAGACCTGAGGCTTGGCCTCCAGCGCTCCCTCCCTACAGCCACAGGGGAAGGAAGCCTTGTGGAGATGCTGATGAACACAAAGTATGGCTGAAGGGCTTGGAAACCAGCAGGGGTGTGCCTGCATGTCAGAAGGGAGGCAGGATGCTAGGTGGCAAAAGGCATGAGAAAGGGATCCAGAGACCAGCCTTGCTGAGAACAAGGATCCATGGAGGTTCCTCTCCCAGTCCCAGATCCCTTTGGTTCCTTTGGCCTGGTAAGAGATGGTGACAGGCCGTGCTCTGCTTCTCTCATTGATTACCAATTGGTATATCTCGCCAACTAGAAGTACTGGCTCCCAGAAGTACATAGAGAATCCAGAGGATGACGGGCTTGAGGTCAGAGAGGCCCTGTGGCAAAGGGGCAACCCACCGCTCCTCGGGGGAAAACCCTTTTTCTTTCCGTCACAGGGTCCTCCTGAAGGATTCCTTAGGCATGGGACAGGCTCCTTGTGGAGTCTTGAGTCACCTTTCCTCAGTGTGCCCCCCTCGACCTCGGGCACTGACGCGGAGGGGACCATCAGCCCCTGCTGTTGGGGGCCCTGGTCAGGGGCTCTCGCTTGCCCTTCTTCCCTCCTTCCCACTCAGTTCCCTCCCCGTGGCCTTCCATGAGCCGGGCTCCTGTTGGACTTGATCATTGATCTAAGGCCCGTGGGGGGTGACCTTAATCCCATGTCTGTGTACGGACATTCGAGTCCATCTGTAAATGCGGGACTTTCTTCACAAGCCTAATGCTCTCGACTGATGTGAGGATTCCCCCGAGCTTCTCTCCTGATGGGGCAGCCTGGTCCACTGTGTCTTCTTCAATCTAGGAATGACACGTGTGATTCCCACCCTTCCACATCCTTTCTTCCAAGACGGGCGTGGAGGGCACGAGTTCACCCTTTCCTGTCTCTTCACTGCTGGTCATGTCCAGGGCTGCCTTTACTTGTTGACGATTGTTGAGTTTGTACTAAACTTTAACCGAGCACTAGTACAGGGGAAAGAAGTCATCAGCTCTTTTTATGACTTTTCCCACGTAACATCTAGGTTTCTTATTTGGGACCATTGACTGCCTCTGTTCACCAGCTTTCCTACCATCGGTGCTTTGAGATTGGCAGCAGGGAAGACCAGAATGGGGGTCAATGATTTGTGGCAAATTTTGGAGCCCGTTAAACAGCATGCCCATCTCCGGAGCCTCCAGGGGAAAACTCTTGCCGTTGACCTGAGTCTCTGGGTGTGTGAAGCACTTACGGTCAAAAAGATGGTTGGCGCCGTTGTCAAGCCCCATCTCAGGTGCGTAGGGATTCTTGGTCACCATGTCCATCCACCATGACCTTGGTCCTTATAAAAGATGGTTGGCACTATCTCAGGCACATAAAGATCCAGTGTTGCCACATCCACCCACCAGGGCCTTGCTTTTTATGTCTTGCTGCTTCTGTCGGGTGTGGTGGGGTTGGGTATTGAAAGTGTAGCATCCCTGGATTTGATGCTCTGCATTCAGGACACACAACACATGAGGAGATAGGCAAGCATTTCACTGCACACTCATTCTGGGTCAGGCACCGTGTGAGAGACTGGGGGTGCAAAGCAGACACGAACCATTCCTGCCCACAAGGTAGACAGAGTAAGTCCAAAATCATTTCCAGGCCTGTTGGTGGGGGAGAACAACAGAGGGAGGCATGAGGCCCAGCCTGCCTCCTACCCCAGTGGAGCAGAGAGACCTCGCATAGAAGGGAGTGCCCAGGAACAGTGAGCCAAGCAGATGGGAGGACCAGAGAGTGTAAAGAGGGGGTCACGGTCTAGGGCAGCCAAAGGCTCAGGGCTAGGCACCCGACCGCTTTTCTCAGAGCATGGCAGTTCATCAAAGCCTGTTTGTGCTTTCAGGAACTTATTTTTTCGGATCTCGTCTCTCACTTTAATGGGAGTAAAACTACTCTTTGTCATGGAAGGTGAGGCTCCCAGGCTGAAAGCAGATGTGATGAGCAAAAGGAACGAGGCCCGATATGGGCCCCCTCAAACCCGGGCCCACAGACCCACAAGATCCTGCTTCAAGGCCTTCTTAAAAGAGGTGAGCAGCTGCAGTCAGGAAGCCAAATGTCTGCCCCGTGTGGTCAGAGAAGGGAAGGACGGCTAAAGTCTGAAGAGAGTCCCAGTGCAGAAATGGTGATTGATGCCGCAGGATGGGCTTTGGCCAAGCTCCAGGCATCGTTGGCTTTCTTCTCTTACTTAAACTGGTAAAATGTTAGCACTTATTACACTTAGCCAACCCCTCCAAATTGGTGAGGCTGCTCTGGGTCTTCCATATGAATGTGATTTTTACACTGGTCTCTCAAGCACGGAATATGCCAGTTGTGATTACAGAAAATCATCATTACTTACCATCATCAAATCTGGTCCCAAATATCCATGTGCTCTGCACGAGGTACTTACTACTTAATGCTATGAGTTTGACTCTTCCTTCTTAGGGAAGTTCTTTTCTACCACTCCTTTTGTTACAAGAGAAGGATCTTTTCTGACAAATTCTTTTTTTTTTTGGTAATTTCTTTCTTTTTCTTTTTTCCCCAGGGGGACCAAGTTTTTATTTTATTTTAATTTTTTTTTAGCAACAAACATTTATTTTATTTTTTTCTAGTTATGTGTAAGGGTACATTTCAATATTCATTTTCATAAGATTTAGAGTTCCAAATTTTTCTCCCTCCCTCCCTCACTTTCCTCCCTCCTCCACAAGATCACAACCAGGTTATATATGTACAATCCACAAGTGTTCTTTTTATCAGTTCTTTCTATAGGGGTGCATAGTAAGCTTCCTCATTAGTTCCTTGGGATTGTCTTGGATCATTGCATTGCTGAGAGTAGTTAAGTCATTCACAATTGCTCATTGAACAATACTGCTGTCACTATGCACAATGTCCTACCAGCTCTGCTCACTTCACTATACATCGATGTTCATTAGTCTTTCAAGGTTTTTCGGGGATCATCCTGTTTGTCATTTCCTGTAGCACAAGACCATTCCACTACAATCATATACCACAGCTTCTTCCATCATTCCTCAATTGATGGACATTCCCTTGATCCTCAATTCTTAGACTCCACCAAGAGTTGCTATAAATATTTTTTGTACAATTTTTCCCCCTTTTCTCTTTTTCATGATTACTATTGTTAACTGTTTCCCTTCCATCCTATTCCCTTCCCCATGACATTTATTCTATTATCCCTCTTCTTTCATCCTATCCCTCTTCAAAAGGGATTTGCTTCTGTCTGTCCCCTCCCCCACTCTACCCTTCCTTCTTTTGCCCCTCTCTCTTTATCCCCTTCCCCTCCTATTTTCCTGCAGGGTTATTGAGATTGCTCTATCCAATTAAGTGTGTACATTATTCCCTCCTTGAGTCAATTCTAAAGAGATTGAGGTCTTTGAGCCAATTCTGATGAGTGTTAGGTTCATTTATTGCCCAGATTAAATAGATTATTCCACCCAGTTGGGTGTGTCTGTTAGTCCCTCCTTGAGGCAACTCTGATGGGTTTAAGGTCTTTGAGCCTTCTCTGATGAGCATAAAATTCATTTATTGCCCTGCTCCTCTCCCATCTCTTCCCCCACTCCATAAGCCTTTTCCTGTTTCTTTCCTGTAGGATTTCACTTCTGCCCTTCCCCCTCCCCCAGTACATTCCCCTCACCCCTCAATTTAACCCTAAAGATGTCATCATGGGACAGCTAGGTGACACAGTAGACAAAGCACCACCCCTGGACCCAAGGGGATCCCAGCCTCAGACACAAGACAGTCACCCACCGTATGACCCCAGGTATGTCCCCCAACTCTAAGTTTTTATAGTTCTCTAGGGTCTTGTATTTGAAAGTCACATTTGCCATTCAGTTCAGGACTTTTCATCACAAATATCTGAAAGTCCTCTTTTTCATTAAAGTCCCATTTTTTCCTCTGAAAGATTACTATGAGTTTTGCTGGGTAGGTGATTTTTGGTTGTAATCCCAATTCTTTTGCTCTCTGGAATATCATATTCCATGCCTTCCTATCCTTTAATGTAGAAGCTTTAATGTAGATCTTGTGTTATCCTGACTGTGGCTCTACAGTACTTGAATTCTTTCTTTTTGGCAGCTTTTCAAGCTGTTGACTTTTTTCTCATGTCTTTCCTGCATCCCCCTCATTTCTCTTTCCATTTTTTCCTCTTCCTCTCTAACTCTATCTTCAAAGTCCTTTTTGAGCCCCTCTATGGCCTGAGACCAATTCATATTTTTCTTGGAAGCTTTAGATATAGGGGCCCTGACGTTGGCATCTTCCTCTGAGGGTGCCCCTTGGTCTTCCTTGTCACTGAAGAAACGTTCTATGGTCCTCACCTTTCTCTGTCGGCTCATCTTGCCTTTCTTTTACTTGGCTTTTAGCTCCTTAAAGTGGGGCACTGTTTCCAGGCTGCAGTATCCCAAGCTTCAGAAGTCCCAGGTGGTATGATTTAAGGAGGATCAGGTTCTTCACTCACCTGGCCTATTCCCTGGTCTGTAGATGACCCCGGACCAACTTGCCAATCAACCAGCTTTGTGTGTTGTGGTTGTCAGCTCCAACGAGCCTGTGCCCCTCCCCCACCTGGGCCACTGCTACTCAAGCCTACCCCCTGGTTCTCAGCAGGGGTGAAAAATCCAAGTTCTGCCTCAGCACCAGCATAGACCCCTGTAGTCTCCCCCCTGCTCAGGGCTCAGCCCACTCACCAGACTGAGCTTAGTTCCAGACAACACTGGCGCTTCAGCTGATTCAGAGGCTCTGGGGGGTCTGCTTCTCTGGTGAGGCCTTCCTGGGACTGGATCTGTGTCAGGGTGACGGTGGGGTTGGGCCTGACTCCTGTATCAGCACAGCAGCTCCCTCCTTCTGACCTTCCAAGCCGTTCTTTGTTAGAAGATGATTTCAGCACATTCTTCTGTGAGTTTTGCTGCTCCAGGCCTTGTCCTATGGTGTTATTTGGATGTTTTTTGGAGCGATCGTGTCATGAGTTTGAGAGCTCACTTCTGACAAATTCTTAATGGATGGATTGAACATGGAGAATATGAAGGACAATATAGTCAGCATTCATATTCCTCAAACTTTGCTGATGTTGTGTTTCTGAGACCGAGCCTCCTTAATATCCCATTGGTTCTAGTCTTTTAGTTTAGATAAAGAGAAACAAGGAAGCATAAACAGCAATGGTCATGGTCCCAAGGGTTTCCTGCCTTGACTTTGAATGGGAACATTTGGCTTTCTAATGCCAGAAGTCCCCAAGACAGAGTGGGCAGGGAGCCAGAGACTGCAGCCAGCTGAGTGACCTAAGCCACATCACCTAGAGAGTGTTCTCAGGCACAAGGCAGGAAGTGTCATAGCAGCACGAGAAATGAAGTTGTTCGTCATGTCCTAAGCCCGTTGAAACATCACTAGGTGTTAACCTTGAGACGAAAGAGTGCGAGGCTGCAGTTCAAGTCACTATCATTCGAAGATTATCAAACCTGTGTTATCTCTTTCTCTGTCTGCTCCTATCACCTGTCCATCATCCATTCATCTCTCTAAGGCGCCTGTCTGTTTTATCTGTCTTATCTATATCATCCATCCATCCTGGATCCAGCTCTCTATAATCTCTGCGTTTGGAATTTGTGCGTTCCCAAAAGGTTGATTTTCAACTTATAAATTGCTACCACTGGGCATCGTGATGCCCAGAGAAGTGGCTTCCAGGAGACAAAAACTAGCTCATGCAGAAAGTTCTTAACACCTGCTCCTTGGTAGAATGATTGGAAGCAGCCCCTAATTTGGGTGGATTCTGTTCCTAGTGCCTTGACCTGCTGGAGTGTCTGGGAATTCCCTGGGTTCAGGCAGCTGGGGAAGCCGAGGCCATGTGTGCTTATCTCAATGCCCATGGCTACGTGGATGGCTGTCTCACCAACGACGGGGATGCTTTTCTTTATGGGGCGCTGACTGTCTATCGAAACTTCACTATGAATACAAAGGTAGGTTTTGTCCTTTATGTGTGTTTTCAAAAGTTGCTTTTTCTTACTGTTAATATTGTCAAGTGGTTTAAATGGGGGGGGGGCGGGTCAGTATGTGGATTTCACAATGGCCTCGGGCATATGGCACGGTGACCAGAGCCAGCGAGGTCGAGAGGCAGGGCCTGCCTTGGGTGCATCCTGGAGTGTGGCCTTGGGCGGGCAGGCCCCTTGTCAGAAGTGTCCTCCTGCATCGGTAGAGGCCGTCCCCTCTTTCAGTGAAGTCACGGATCTTTCCCCCGGTGCCTCCAGTTGTGAGTAGTGAGCCCTGGGCACAGAATGTGAGTCCATCGCCAGATGCAGAAAATGGCAGCTCTTGGGCACCACAAGGACCCTGGCCGTGGAGCCCAAGACACCTGTGTCTGCGTCTCACTCAGTGACTGTGTGATCAGCCCTAAGTAGACGATGCCACCTCCCAGGCTTCACCATCCTCCTGTAGACAGTGCAGGCTGGGACTAGAGGTGAGGCTGCTTAACCTTGTCTGTGTCCTGGGCCCTGCCGGCGGCCGGTGAAGCCTCCCCATGACTCCTTGGGGCACCATCGCCCCAGTACGACATGGTCCTCCCTCCTGTCTCTGCCATGGTGTGGTTTTGGGTTTCTTCTACACACACACACACACTCACACACGTGTGAAACAGCAGAGAGCTCCAAACAGTGTTTTTGAAGGAGACTCAGACCCATAGGAATCTATGACTTTTTGGAAGATTCAACTCACATGCACTCACTTCCTTTTAGGACCCCCATGTGGACTGCTACGTGATGTCCTCGATTGAGAGGGAGCTGGGCTTGGATCGAGACTCCCTGATCGGTCTGGCCGTGCTGCTGGGCTGTGACTACCTTCCAAAGGTAAGCTGTGTTGTTCACTATTCACGTGGACGCTAGCCCCGCCCTGGTGCCCATCATGCCTCAGCCCACTGGTTCCCAACAGTCTTGAGCGTGACTGCAACTTTGATGTTTGTGTACCCCCATGCTCATTTTACTCTGGGTTTTGCCACTGACTGAGATAGATCCTTGATGACAGAGCGGCCACGCTTGGTGCCCGTGTGGGTTCCCAGACCCTTGGCTGCCATGACCCCCTACTTAGCTCCCCAGGAATGGGACCCGCAGGTCTTTGCTTTGTGTGTGTTTCATGTTTACTTCCAGGGGTATAAGTGCCCCCGCCCCCCTGTCACCAGTAGAGAGTCAGGCCCCCAAAGGCAGAAGCTTCTACATTTTTGTTTCTGAAACCCTAGTAGAGCCTCCACAGAGGTTTGATGAGTGAATTTATGAAGCCGGTGGGTCTCAAACATTTTGGACTCTGGACCACTAACTCTTAGAGAAAGACCCTGAGGAATTATAGGAAATGAAAGCAGATGAGTTTTTAAACATGTTTGTGAATTCTTTTAAAAGAATCATAAGCCCATCCCCTGATAACATGAGGAACCATAAGGAGAAGCGTGGCGGTATGTCACAGGCTGTTGCCAATCCCTTTAACATCTTGCTTAATAAGAGGTGTGTGGTTCCTCTCGGCTGCTTCTGTACACAGCTGCTTGTGATATGTTGTTTTGGTTGAAGTACATGAAGAGAATCTTGCCTCACAGACATAGAGTTGGAAAAGCCAAGAGTTCTTAAAGGGGCAAACAACAGTACTCTTATCCTCGGGCTCCCCTGACAGGGTCTCAATGGACCACGTGTCAAGACTTGCCGTGGAAAACCATAAGCCATTTCCTCCGTCTAACATAGCAGCATGGAGGGGTGGAGGAAGCACTGAATAAATGTGTTGAACGATGAATCCCCAGAGGTGAGAGGCATCGGAAAGGGATGCCGGCAGCCGCCTCATCCTCTCCCCCACCACCAACGTGGCAGGTGATTGATTGGGTAAAAATAGGAGTCTGGTACAGCTGCATAATGAAACGAAGACCACCAATGGAGTGTCCATCTGGTGTGCAGTGTCCTACCTAAAGGACCCATGCCATTAATAAAACACATTTTAACCTGACTTAATGCCCAGGTAGTCTCAACTACAATAGACATCACGGCTTTGGAAGGACCAAGCCAGGGCTCTCCCCCGAGGCTTAAAACAATTTCTGATTTCATCAGTGTGAGCCCTTCCTCCTAGGAGAGAACACAGTCTCTCTATGGATCAGTAGGGCATCTTTGAGGGTCACTCGTGCTGCCACATGAGGGTGAGAGGCCCCTCCAAAGCAAGGCTGGCCCTCAAATAATGGGGGGCTCTTCAGTCTTAGGAGGTGCTCCCCTAACCCAGCCTCAAACCCATTCTCTCGAATTCTGGCCAGTGTTTTTTTCATTGGCTCAGAAAAGTCACCCTGACATCTGTGGTACCTCAAAGTAAGCCTGAAGTGGAGCCTGAATCATGGGTAGGAAATTGATGTTTGTCTTTTTTCCAGAACTTTGGTAACTGTAAGAACTCCATTTTTTTTTTTTTTTTGGTGGGGCAATGAGGGTTAAGTGACTTGCCCAAGGTCATACAGCTAGTAAGTGTCAAGTGTCTAAGGCTGGATTTGAACTCAGATCCTCCTGAATCCAAGGCCGGTACTCTATCCACTGCGCCACCTAGCTGCCCAAGAACTCCTTTTTCTGCACATAATAGCAATCTTTGCAGCTTCCTCTGTTTCTTAACACCTCCTTCTCATGTGGTTTTCTGCCCTCACACCCAGTGACTTTAGATTTGCTACTGCATGGGAATGGCCTCATGTTTAATTGCACAAGGTAGCTTCGCCTGTCTGGGGGCCTCTTGGCTGCCATTGGCCTCGCTCGTGAAACGCTTGGGTTTCTCACTGAAGATCTTGTCCAAGGGGCTCCCAGGCCGTGCAGTTATTCTAGTCAGCGAGCATTAGGGGTTGTGGACCTTCGTGTAAGGAGGTCGTTCTTCGGGTTTAGAAACTTTCTGGTAGCCTAGAGTGCCTGAGAAGGTGTTCGTTAGCACATGCCCTGTGACAAACCTTGAGCAGAGTTCTGGGGAGAGAAATACCAAAGCAAATGGTTTCTGGTCCTCAGGGAACTTACAGTCTTCTTTACTTTTGAAAAATAATCACATGTACTTCCACCCCCTTCTCCCACTAATAAACATTTGTTTTCTTTTCTACCTAAACCTCCCTTCTCCCGCCCCCCCCCCCATTAAAAAAGGAAAACAAACCCCTTGTAACAAATAAACACATCAAAACCAAACAAGTTCCCACACTGGCTGTGTCTGTGTGCACTCTGAGGCTGTCCTTACTCTTTCCCGAGGTGAGAGCACCTCTCATCATGGGCCCTCAGGAATCATGGCTTGCTACTGCATTGATCCCAGAGGGAAGATTTTCAGAATTATCCAAAGAACCCAAGGGTGGTGGGCTCACAGTTTATATGCCCTTCGAAGAGTAGGTATTTCTGAGGGTGGCAGTCCATTCTGATTGCTTAACAATCGGTGAGACAATGGATATTCCAGCCAGAAGCTGGGCTATATTACAGTGAGGGTTTGGGGTACATGACTTGGGTCACCCAAATCTTGGTCAGAGACTTATCCATTTCCTTATCACTTGTCTGACAAAAGGGAGAATCAATACTTCTCAGACCTGTCTGAGCAAACACAATAAACAGGATTATGCCCATTGGCCCAAACTTGGAATGTCTTTGACTGTCTGACTAGGTCTTGGCCTGGGTCAAATCTCTGAGAGAGATTTCCCACACTTGTTGGTTTCTGCATGATGAAGCAGAAAAGAGGAAAAACCTTGGTCCTGATAGAATAATTAGTTATTAAATGCAAGAGAGAAATACTCTTTTCTCACCATGTGTTGATTCTCCCTCAAACTCCCCTGCCCCACCTCACCCCAGCTCCACACAGAGATGGTCATACCTTTGGTCTTGAAACCAGTCACAAAAGGACCCCTGGTATAGACCTAGTGGTGGTATTGCACAGTGAAAGGATACACAATTTTATTTCTCTTTGGGCATAGTTCCAAATTGTTTTCCAGAATGGTTGGACCAATTCACAGCTCCACCAACAATGTATTAGTGTCCCTCTTTTTCTACCTTCCTTTTTCCCGCACTTGTCATTTTCTTTTTGTGATCTTAGTCAAAAGGATGGGTGTGAGGTGGTACCTCAGAGTTGTATTAATGTGCATTTCTCTCATCAGTGGTGATTTAGAGCATTTATTCATATGACTGTAGATAGCATTGGGTAGCTAGGTGGTATAGTGGATAGAGGGCCAGGCCTGGAGTCAAGAAGACTCATCTTTCTGAGTTCGAATCGAGCTTCAGACACTGACTAGCTGTGTGACCCTGGGCAAGTCACTTCACTCTATTTGCCTCAGTTTCCTCATCTGCCAGATGAACTGGAGACAACAGCAACAACAATTGATAGCTTTGATTTCTTCTTTTGAAAACAGTCTGTGGATATACGTTGACCCTCTTTCAGCTGAGGAATGGCTCGTACTTTTATACATTTGACTCGGTTCCCTGTATGTTGTGGGGAAAATGGCCAGGGTTTGGGTGGTTTGGGGTAGGGGTCCTTGGGCATTCCTCTTTAAAGAATGACACCATCTCACACACAGATCCAGTTAGAATAAAATAATAGTTTATTTAGGCGCTAGAGGAAGGAAACCAAGAGAGAAGTCATACTTCTTTTTTGGGGAGACAGCATGGCACAGAGACGTGGTTCTCTGAGATAACTGTCTCCTAGAGCAGGAGGAAGGTAAATATTTTTATAGACAACTGATGGTGGAGGGATCAATGGGGTGATCATCTGACTGTGCAAAGTTCCCTTATTGGGGGTGATCACCCAAGGGTGGGGCATCCCCCACTGTTGGTGGCTGGGGGAAGTTGGGCAAGAGGTGGCTCTGATCTCTCAAGCTATCTCCATCCCCCTGGCACCACCACACCTAATGGGCTTATTTCCCCAAATGGTGGGGGAGACTGGAATGAAGGGTTGTGGTCCTGGAGTTGACTCAGTCCTGATCGGGTGCTGCTTGTCTCTTTAGGTGTGCCTGTCCTTTGGTTTAGCTTCTCAAGAAGGTTCCCTGAATTTCCCCAGAAAACTTTGGAGGTACCCCAGGCCCATAACATTATATATTTGAAAAATTAGTCAGTCTTTTATTGGAGAAACTTGCTGTAAAAAAAAAAAGTTTTTTCCCCAGTTTTGTTTTCCTTCTAATCTTGACTACATTGGTTTTGTCTGTGCAAAAACTTCTAAATTTAGTGTAATAAGAATTATCCATTTTTCTTTTAGATCCTCTCTATCTCTTCCTTTGTCTATAAATCTGACAGTTAAAATTTCCCATGCTCTTCTGATTTGCTTATGGTGTCACCCTTTATGTCTAAATCGTGTTCCCATTTTGACCTTATCTTGGTATATGGTGTAAGATGTTGGTCTCTACCTAGTTTCTGCCAAACTGGTTTCCAGTTTTCCCAACAATTTTTGTCAAACAGTGCATTCTTGTCCCCAAAGCTTGGATCTTTGGGCTTATTCCTTTGTTAATGATGTCCTATTTATCCTGTAGAGAGCTCACCTTGTATCTAACTTGGCTGCTTGCCGTCTCCCCCATGGGATTGTAAACTCCATGAGGGCAGGGGCTGTCTTTTGCCTCTTTTTGCATCCTCATTGCTTGGCACACAGTAGGTGCTTAATCCATGTTGACTGACTGACTGACTGACTGAATGTGGAGGAGGCAGTTGGAGAAGAAGAACCATTTGTTGAAGCCTGGGGGTTTAATCCATCTTGACATAGTGAGTGTTACGACTGTGAGGTCTCCTGACGCTGACCTAGAAGGACAGAAGGAGTTTTACAATATTATTGGTCACCCACTGAGTGTTTTTTAGAGTGTTTCCAGGTTTGTAACCAGGTCTCTACAGAGGGATGGGAAGGTAATCCCAGAGAGGAGGCACTGGGTGAGGTGTCTTACAGAAAGCGGCACTTGGACCCTTGACCTTCACCCCTAATGGCTGCCAAGGCCTTTGGTCTTAGAGGGGAGAGTTCTCTATTCTAACCCAGCAGGTGAGCAGGACCTCACCATTTGTCCTTGACAGACTTAACGCTGGAAAACCGTTTTTAAAGGTTCAGATGAGAGACTGTGGGATTGGCAGAGGTTAGACGCTAGCATTTCCCACAGTGCATCAGACTCCGTTAGGTCCCTTGAGTGGTTGTTGATTTTTATTATAAAACTTTTACCTCCAGAAGCCGTTATTCTTTTTTTCTCATTATTCTTTGTGTTGAATTTCTCTAAATGAATAAAATGCTTGTTAAAATAATAGTAATTTTTTTAAAATTGTGATGTATAAGTCAGTCAAACTCTGAAGCCTCATCAGTGAGGGATGACCTTGGGCTCTGGAAGATTATGTACCAGAAGACAAGGTTGCCGGGCTGGCCAGGTTTAGAGTGTGGTTGGTGACTCAAGTGTAGCGCAGGCTTGGTGCCCAGAGCAGCTGCCATCTGTCCCCTCGGAATTCTAGCAGCCACAGGGTGGTTTGGGCGCTTCTTCCTTGAGTATTAGCCAGACTCCATTAGCTTTTTTTGTTTTTTTTTAAAGGCCCTCAGACGGAGGGCTGTCCCTTCCAGCGCTAGGGTCCAGG
This sequence comes from Dromiciops gliroides, assembly GCF_019393635.1. Taxonomy (NCBI): domain Eukaryota; kingdom Metazoa; phylum Chordata; class Mammalia; order Microbiotheria; family Microbiotheriidae; genus Dromiciops; species Dromiciops gliroides. The sequence goes on from NC_057862.1 coordinate 696,051,033, forward strand.
GCTCCCAAAGGATGCTCGAGCCTGCAAAGAATTTCAGGGACATCCTAGTCATTTGGCCTTCCCACCATCACTCATCTTCTTATTTATTTATTTATTTGTTCATTTATGTAGTTGTTTGTTTATTTTTGAGGGGCAATGAGGGTTAAGTGACTTGTCCAGGGTCACACAGCTAGTAAGTGTCAAGTGTCGAAGGCCGGATTTGAACTCAGGTCCTCCTGAATTCAGGGCCGATGCTCTATCCTCTGCGCCACCAAGCTGCCCCCTCTACTAGCTTTTAGGAAGGGGTGGGGACACCTTCTCCCACCGCGCCCCAGCTTAGCAAGGGCAGGCTGCAGAGAGGAGAGCCCGTGGCATCTGCAGGCCCTTGGTCTCCTGGTGTTTCCTGCTGGTGTTTCCCTTGGATATGGTGCAGCTTCCTCAGGGTCTCCCTGGGGAGACCCCAGTCAGCCATTCTGGGGAAGCCGTTAGCACACCGAGGAAGGATGAAACCTTTTACTTTCTGAAGTTTAGAGACCTTCCTTTGCTCAAGGCCTTGGCCCTTCCCTCTGCCCTGATCCTCTCAGGAGCCTGGCTGGACCATCTCCTGCTCTAGGTCGCCGGACCCTGCCTAGCTTGTCCCTTTGAGGAGCCTCGGGTATCCCAGCCCGGCCCTTCCCAGGGCACTGTCTCCTCTCTGTGCAAATGGCCGTGGCTTTTTCTCCTTAGATGAACCCTTATTTCAGGGCCTTTGGTTGGTGGATTCAGCAGTGATCTCACCTTTGTTCACATTCACTCTCGTCCCTCTGGTGTGGAACACGCCTGTCCCCCTGTGTTCTGGGACATTGTCCTGGGCCCCAGCAGCCACAAGGACCTGAGTGGCTCAGTCAGCCACAGTGTCGCCACTTCTGCATTCGAGGCCTCACCTGTCAGCCTTGGAACAGAGGTGCTCATTTCCCTGAGATTGTCCATGCAGGCGGCCATCGAAGCCTCCACCGTGCTTCCCTTGGTCCCTGTCATCAGAGGGGCAGCGCTCATGCCCCCCTCTTTTTTCTCCTTTCTGCAGGGGGTTCCTGGAGTCGGAAAGGAGCAGGCATTGAAACTTGTGCACTCTTTGAAAGGACAGAGCTTACTGCAGAGGTAAAAGGCAGAGTGAGCTTGAAGCTGTCCCTGCGACATTTCCAGTGTAACCGTCCGCCCTTGTCGGAGCTGCTCCCTTCTCATTCCCTGGTCCGACCTCATCGGGAGCGGAGCAGCCCCGTGGGGGGGGACCTGGAAGGCCAGAGAGGGGCCAGAGGAGGGCAGCGAGGCAGGCAAAGCCTGGGGCTCCCTGCAAGGTGTGGGATGGCTGCCCAGGGAGGCCCAGAACGCGGCCCTTCACTGCGTGTGCTTAGAGGCGCTCGTGTGCAGGAGGGCTCCAACCAGGCCTGTCAGCCTCGCCCCCAGGGAGGACCAGGAGCAAGAAAGGAAGGGAAGAAGCATTGATTGAGTGCCTCCTGTGTACCAAAAAGAGACAGCTCCACTGTCAGGAGGCTGATGTTCTCACGGGGGAAGGGAGGACGGAGGAGGGAGGGAGGGGTGTGAAGTGCCTACAATGTGCCGGGCACTGTACCACTCTTCTCATTTGATCCTCACAAGAACCATGGGAGATAGGTGTTCTTATCATCCCCACTTTACAGATGGGGAAAAGGAGGCAGACAGGCTGAAGTAACTCGTCCAAGGTCACACAGCTAGCAAGTGTCTGAGGCCAGATTTGGAGTTGGGGACGGGGATGGGAAAGAAGGACATCAACCATGGCAGTCAGGGGCCGGCCTAGCGGAGGAGTGGTTGGCAGTGACATAGGGTGGTTCAGGGTGAGGAGGGCCCCAGTGCAGCGGGAAGTCCTGGGAGGAGCCTGGAGCTCTCTGTTGAAAAGCATGGACACTTGAAGTCCGTGAGGTTAGGAGAGGGCCAGGAGGACGGGGGCACGGCAGCGGAGAGAGGTGGGTCTGGGCTGGCTCCGAGGGGAGCATTCTCGGGCTGGGCCCGCTCGGGAGGGCTCCCGGAGCAGGGCAGGGGTCGGCTAGAGCAGTGGCCGCTGAGGACCCCTCCAACTCTTTACAGGCTGGGCTTTGTCTTTCCAAAGTGGCTTCATTTGCACAGTGTCTAATTCAGATTCTCCACGTTCACCTCCAGTGCCACCCTGTGCCTCCTTTTGTGTTTGGTCTTTGCCTGCACCTCTCATGATCAGCATAGCGGGGATGAGTCCAGTTAGGAGTAAAGTATTTCACTTACGTCGAGTTGTAACCGTCTGCCTGGAGCCAGCTACCTTTAAGGAACGGCAGATCCACTGTCCAGAGCGTCTGTAACTTCTGAGTTATGTCAGCTTCTTTCTAAATCCACTCTAGTGGTCGACACGGCATTACATATGTACGTACACAGGTGGAGCCGCTCATCCACCATGCTCTGCTCCTCCGGGAGATACTCAGAGTAAATGCTCCCCCAAAGCCCGGTCCAGCCCATGTTCTAATGAGCCTAACTCAGACCTCAGTAATTCACGTAGGATGATACATGAGGTGCAAAGAGGGTGCTTTGTCGCCTACTTTTCCCAATACTCATTGTCACTCTACAAAGGGAAGACAGAGTTTTGAAGTCAGTAAGTGAGATTAAGTAAGGAAGAAGGTCTGAGCTCTTTGAGAATCCTTTTCATCGCATTTGTAGGTAGAACAGCACTCATTTGCAGCTCCCCTGCTGTCCCCTCTCCTCCGTTCCCAGCAGAGGGGACCATAGGAGAGAGCGAGAAGGAGGCCAGGTCCCTGGACTGAAGCAAGGAGGTTAGCCTGCTGTCTCTCCCACCCTCATGCGATGGTGCTGCCCTTTGGCTGGGCCGCCACAACCCGCCCTCTCCTGGGAGAGCTTCGTGAGGGGGTTGATTTGGGATGTCCTCCTCCTGCAGTTGCGAGTGAGAGGTTTGGGGACCAGTTTCCTTCCTGGACTTTCTCGTCCTTGTCTGTAAAGTGGGGCCGCTCTACACTCTCTACCCCATGGAGTTTGGAAATCTGATGCTTGAGAGAGAACTGGGCGGCCCAGATGCCCCTGCCCGCCCCCACTTTATTGTTCTGTCATCTTTCCAGGTTTGATCAGTGGAAGGAGGAGTCGGACAGCCTTGACCTATCCCCGGCCACACTTAGAAAGCCGGCTCATTGCTCTGTGTGTGCCCATCCAGGTGGGTGGACGTCTCGGGTGTTGTCCTTGTTCTGTCTCTTCTGGTGTTCGGTCGTTGTGGGTGGCTCTTGGTGACCTGAGGTTGGTCACGCACCAGGCCCTTCTATCCTCCGAGGTCTCCCAAAGTCTGTGCAAGTTGATGTGTGTTTTCCTGACCCCGTCCATCCATTTCATCCTCTGCCATCCCCTTGTCCTTGTGTCTTCAGTCTTTCCCAACAAGGGGGTCTTTTTCCGACGAGCCCCATCTTCTCATTGTGTGCCCAGAGTATTTCAGCTTCAGCATCTGACCTTCAGTGAAGAGCCTGAACTCATTTCTAAGTCTTGACTGTTTTGATCTCGTTTCTGTCCAAGGGCCTCTCAAAAGTCCTCTCCGGCCCCACGGTGCCCATGTTGATTCCGGGGCGCTCGGCTTTCCTTGTGGTCCAGCTCTCTCAGCCATACCTTGCTCCTGGAAAAATCATAGTTTGGACTCCATAGACCTTTGTTGGCAAGGGGAGGGCTCTGCTTCTTAGCGCACTGTCCAGATTTGCCGTAGCTTCCCTTCGGAGGAGCAAGCGCCTCTGAACTCCACGGCTGCAGTCGCCCAAGAAGGGGAAATCTGGCCCCGCTCTCGCCTCTTCTGGCTCCCTTTAAGGGGGGGGGGGGGTGATGGGACCAGTTGCCAAGACCTTAGTATTGGACTTCAGCTCGCAGCCGGCTTTCCCACTCTCATCAAGAGCCTCTTAACGCTCCTTCCTTTCTGCGTCAGTGGGATCAGCTGCATAGCTGAGACTGTGGCTGTGTCTCCTGGCACCCTTTGTTCCTGCTTTCGATTTGCCCAACCTGTCATTCCCCATGATGCCCTCTGCATTTCAGTTAAACAAATGCAGTCTCACCCTCCTCTTCCAGTCTTGAGCCAATCAGCTGTCCCATGGTCGGCTCCGCCTTTGCTCCTCGGGAGATGAGCCTGGTCCTCCCGTCCCCTTTGAGGACTTGCACATCTGGTTGTGATCTGCAGAGTCACAGGCTCCCGCGTGGTCAAAGAAGCAGAAGGAGATGTTTTCTGGGCCGCCCTTGAGGATTCTTTTAGAAACAGAATCACGGAGTTCTCTGAGCTGTCAGAAATCCACAGGGGAAGCGCTGGGGATCTGTGCCCGGAAGGTAGATAGTGCTGCCCTCCAGAGCCCAGTGGGTACCAGGGCAATCTCACTGGTACCTGTTCCTCCAGGCCTCGTTCCTGATATTCTGGCCTCCAGAACCGTTGGATGAGAAGAGGCGTTCTCAGGCCTCTGCCTTTGGCTTTCCAGGCCTGTCATCAGGTGCCGCTGCTTTCTCCAGTGATCTCTGGAGAACCCGATGCTCCCTCCTCTTCCTCGCTCTCTCAGCCATCCTGGGCACTTTGGACTTCTTCTCAGCTCTGTAGCCATGCCCCCAGTTCTGTCCTAGGCCTCTCTTCTCTCCCATGTGGGTCTCGTCAGCCCCCGTGCGTTCAGGCATCATCTCTGCACACGCACTCCCCCACCTCCCTCCAAGGGCACACTCTCTCCCACCTTTGGTCAAGCATTGCCCTCAGGATGTCCCCGAGCCACATCCACGTGCCCACAACAGAACTTGGGATCCATCCTGCAAACCCCCATCTTCGCACCGCCATTCCTGCAGATACCCAAGTGCTTAGCTTTGGTGTCGTCCCTGGCCCCTGTCTCTCCCTCCCCCACTCAGCCGGTCGCTCGCCAAGCCTTGTCATTGACTCCTCTGTGTGCACGGCAGCTTCCCTGGTCCAGACCCTCCTTGCCTCCCGTAGGCCCAGAGCCTCCTGAGGGTCAGTCCTGCGGCCCATTGCAGCCCATCCCCCCAAGCTCCCTGCCCCTTTCCGGTCCTTCTGCTCCTAGCCAGGGCTCCCCTGCGCTGCCCCCCACCCCCAGTGGCCCAGCTTTGCCGACCCGCGTTTGCTCCTCACCCCACACACTGGCTGCCGTGCCCATAGAACTCTTCCTGCTCATTGCCATCTCTTCCTTTGAGGCCTGGGTCCCACACGACCTCCTCCCGGAGGCCTCCCCTTGAAGGTTACTTGGTCCCCATCTGCCCTGGACATTGTGTGTGCTGGTGTATGCCCACGTCATTGGAACGTGGGCTCCTGGAGGGAGCATCTGTCTTCCCGGTCCGTGTCCCTAGCATCTCGCACAGTGCCCAGCCTTGATGGAGGTTTAGTAAAACCTTTCGGTAGAATGCTTATGGATCATTATCTCATCCTTTTAAAACCTTCTGCTCTGTGTGCGTTGTATCATGTACATGATATATCACCACGAGGGGAGTGTACCCACCCCCGATGATGGGATGCGCTGCTGCAGAGACCCTGGCTTGGAGCAAAGGATCAGGGCGCAAGTAGCAGGAGGTCCGTGAGGTTTGGGGAGCCACGCGAGGCTCGCTTCTGCTTTTGTTGGAATTGGCCATGCATTCCTGGTCAAGAGGGGATCCTCTGAGGCAAAAACTCAGTGTTACAAATCAGTCTTAGTTTTGAATCTGGACCGGCCTCGGGACCCTGATGAAGTCAGGTCTCTAGTGGGTGGCTGTTGTAGGCCTTTGGATCGGCGGAATTGAGATGTGCCAAAGTAGTGAGCGGCGGGGTGGCTTGTGTCTCCTTTTAGGCTCCCCCAAGGACCATGAGCGTAACGGGTGCCGACTCTGTGGAAGCGAGAACTACTGTGAACCCCATGATTATGAGTACCGCTGCCTTTGTGCGTGGCACCGTGCAGAGCATAGCAGACAGCAGAACGCCGTAGAGAATAGCATCAAGAAGTAGGTCTCTTGGCTGTGTCCCCACCAGGCCCGTCCCTGCTCAGCAGCCTTCTGTGCAGCGGGGGCTCACCTGCAGCGGGAACAACCCAGGGTCATCCGGCCAGTCCAAGCTCCCATTTCCCAGAGATTTCAAGCGGACGCAGCTCCCCTGCCACCACAGCCAAAGCCTGAATACCCCGTTGTTGCCCTGGCCCAGGCTTTCCCCCTTCCCTCCCCCTTCCCTCCCCAGCACAGAGGTGACTGTTGGCCTGGGCAGCCGAGGATGCTGGGGGTGAACCAGCCTTACCCTGGGACCCCCTGACCTTTTGGCTGGTGGCTTCTTTCTAGGAGAGCTTGCAGTTGCAAAGGATTCCCGTTCCATGAGGTAACTACCAAACTGGGGAGGGTACATTGATTCTGAGGGTTTAAAATCAGTCAGAATTCTAGAATCCCGGTCCTTTCCTCCTCCTCCATCCCTCTCTAGGTTATTCGAGAATTCCAGTTGAACAAGGATAGATTGACGAGGAAAATCTGCTGGCAGAGACCCGACTTACTGTCTTTTCAGGTGTGTTTCCCGCGCCCCCCCTTAGATTTGTGCCGCCTCCTCTCTGTTCCTCAGAGGGTCGGCCAACAAGCGGTTAAGTGCCACTGCCTGCCAGACGTGACTGCTCCGGGACCACAGAGGAGACGCCTTCCGGGACTTTGCCCAAGCCAGGAAAACCCCAGTCCTAACACGGAGCTTTGTGCAGTTTGGAGGGAATGTGTCGCCTCCACCCTTGGACGGTCCCTTAGCGTTCATTCGGCCTCTCTTCATCGGTCAGGGGTCCTAGTGCCTGTGCCCCCCATTGATGGCCCTTCATAGACCTCGAGTCCTTGTGGGCAGGATGCACGCTCAGCCTAGTTCCAGGCATACAGTAGGCACTTCACGAGTGCCTGTTGGCTGACCGGCTGGCCTTGCGGTCGCTGGAAGCTCCCCAGAGATAATGGCCAAGTCCATGTTGCGTTTGATTGGCTTTCCAGGTATTTGCTTTGGAGAGAATGCAGTGGCCGTCCGAGTACGCGTGTGAGAAGTTAATGGTGCTTCTGACACACCACGACATGACGGAGAGGAAGTCAGGTCGGACGGGTCCCAGCCAGCTGCAGCCCCTGCGGTAAGGGGGCTGGGGGACCTCGGTGGGGGGCATGCCTGATGGACATCTCTGTCCTCTTCTCTTCCTGTGGGCTCTGGGCTCCCACCGGGCGGCCTTTCCCTTCTGGAAAAGCTAGATGGGCCGGCAGCTCCCAGGCAACGCAGAAGCCTCGGGTGCTCCTGAGAAGTGCCCCAGTGTGGGCTGTTACTGTGTCTGCTCGGGGTCGACCCGTGGGAGAGCCCACAGATGTGCTGCAGGAGTCAGGGACCGTGGCCAAGAAGACTTGGGCAGGCATGGACGGGGCTCAGGAGAGTGGCCCAGATGCCACCTGCCACCTCCCCCGCCCTCGTAAAGTGGCAGGGTCAGGCCTTGGACTCTTTCGCGGAGCTCTGGGGATTTCAGCGATGGCCAGAGCAACAATAAGGATGATGCTCGCTGACATGCAGAGCTGCGGGGGGCTTTTCATGGCCACCCCAGGGTAGCCTCCCCACAGCCCTGGGAGGTGGGGTGTTCCCAGTGACCCCTCATTGTCCAGAGGAGGGAGCGGAGTCTGAGAGCTACGGTCACCCGGCCAGAGCCACATAGCTCTGACATCACCTGCTCCTCACACCCACGGTGCTTGCGATCAAGGGAAACTGAGGCACAAAGGTTGGTGCACAGTCATTAGCAAGGCTAATGTCCTAGGATGTACCAGAGAGCCAGAGCCTCTCTTCTACAGAAATACCCCTATGGTGTAAATTAAAGAAGACTGATCTGCTGAGGGGGGCTCACCCGGGGACGGGGGCAGCAGACATCCTGTGGTGGGCGTGGTTCATCCGCCTTCCCACCCTCCTCCCTTCTGGGCTGAGCAGACCTGCAGGTGTTGTGGTGCTGCTGTGCTCTGCCAAGTGAAGTGAGGCCAGACCCTGCCCCAGTGCTACCCCACCTCCTCCCCAGGTTTGAACCCTAGGCAGGCACCCCAGTCAGGGATGTAGAGTCAGGTGGGGTGGAAACCCTGCCCAGGATTGGGATGGGAGGGGCCCGTCCAAAGGGTCCTGGTCCCTCTGCCCAATGGAGGAATCGCTCCAGGCGATACAGGGATTGGTCATTTAGGTTACAGCCTTATCATTTACCATGGAGTTTGTGGAGCGCAATCACATCATGCGGAGTGCTTTACTTTTCCCAGAATAAACTGTCCCCGCATCCGGAACGGCACCTCTTGTTTTGAGATCCAGTGGCAAAAACCAGGTGCGTGTTGAGTGCTGTGAGCGATTCTTGGGCCTTTCGTGCCAGACCTGGTGGCTCAGGGAGACGCAGGGACATTCAGGCAGGGCTGGGTCTGCATCCTGTCCGGCTCATGGGCACAAGAACGTGGTTCTAAGGGCCAGGGAGGAGGAGGATTCCCCCCAAACTACTTCTGTCCTTGGTGGGGTGGTCAGGAAAAGAGGAGCCAGGGGTCTGGGAGAACAGCAAGCTCTGTCAGGGGCCCTCGGGATGTGGTGGCCTCTGCTTCCCCCATCCTGGGACGAGACGGCTCCTCCGTCCTGTCAGTTACTCTTAGCTATGGGTGAAGTTGGGATCCACAGCCTTATAAAGAGCCTACTGTGCGGCCACACGCTGTGCAAAGCTCTTTTTGAGGACTGTCTTGTCGTTTTGTCTCTCAGTTTTGGGTCTTACTTTCTTTTTTTGTCATTGTCCTCAAAAACAAAAACGGGTTTGGGGGTTTAAAAAGCTTTTCCTCCTGCCAGTGTCCGTCTATTGAAGGAAAGTCTCTCAATGAATTTCAGCCAAAGGCAGTTCCTGTTTTGTCTCTCTTAGTCTCCTTGTTGCTGTGGCCTTCTCAGAAATCCTCCTCCCTCTCTTTGTTCTCAGCTTGTCCCCTCCCCTTGTTCACTTGCCTAGGAGTCTGCTTGTTTCTGTCCTCTCCCCTCTCCCTGCCTGGGGGCCTTGGGGCGCTGTCCCAGACGACTCCTTTGCCTTCCTGCCTCCTCCTCTCAAAGCAACCCTCGCTTTCTTTTCTCTCTTGCTCTCCCTTCTGCCTGTTCCTCTTGGGGGTGTCTGTAAGTGTCTGCATGCATGTGTGCATATGGCTGGCGTGTGTCTGCACGTGTATACATGTGTGTTTGTGTATGCATGGCTGCACGTGTGTGCCCCCTGTCCGAAGGGTCCTCTGGGGATGGGCAGGGGCAGAAGGGGCGCTTCAGAGATGATAGGTGAGCCAAGGACCCTGGGAGGGCAGGACAGTGGTCTCGGGCATAGAGTTGCCCGAGAGGTGCCCCCAGCCCTCCTGCCTCTGTTTCAGAGCACTATGTGACGGTAGCTGCCCCCAGTGCCAACCTCCCGCCAGGGGAGCCGGCTGTGCTGACGGTGGAGGAAGCCTCCCTGTTTGAAGCTGCTTACCCTGAGGTGGTCGCCCAGTATCAGAAGCAAGTTCAGGAGAGCCGAGGGAAGAAGGCCCAGAGTGAGTCTGGGGGCAGCAGGCACGGGGCAGGTCTCGGAAGGGGGGTGGCTCACGGCCTGCACCTCCATCCCTATTTCCCACATGGTCCGGCAGGCCTGGCTCACCTGGTCCACACTGTGTGGGACAAAGGCTCATCATGTCCTAATTCCACCAGGGCATTTTGGGCTGCCACTCAAAGCAGGGAAGACCCAAGTTCGAGTCTTGCCTGTTGGCACAACCTGGCATGTGAGCGAGGATAAGTCCCTTCATCCCCAGTGCCCGAGGCCGTTCTAAGAGCAGGCGTTACCCCGAAGGTCTCCCCGGGTGTCGGCGGAGGGAGTCACATCTCTTCGTGAAGCCTCCGCCCTGGTCTGGCCCTGGCTCTGGGGACTCTTTAGAAGGCTGGCTGCCTTCCATAATCAGTGTAGTTGGGCTGCAACTCCCATGTTACTGAGCCTTGATGAAGGAAGCATCAGGCCCTTTGCTCACAGTGTGTGACCCTGGGCGAGTCATTTCCCATCCGCCCTTTATTAAGGAGGTTTAGAGTTGTTGGTCAGAGCTGCGTCATATTTGACGGCAAGGCCTCGAACAGGGACCCAAGCCCAGTCGTAACCCGCTGCGTGGGCTCGGTTGGGGCGGCCGCCCTCCCAGTTTGTTTGTTTTTGCTTTTCTTGAAGAAAACAGTGTGACTGCATCTATTTTTATAGGTAAGAAAAACAAGTCCAAGGGAGGGGGTTTGCCTGCCTTGGAGGAGGTGGAAGTTCTTCTGTCCGGGGTGAAGCTCAGCCGTGAGGTCGCCCCTGGGCAGGGCCCCAGGCCAAATCAGAAAAGTCCTCGTGATGGCCAGTGGCCGAAGAAAGCAACCCCAGCAGCGGACAGCTGGCTCTTCCTGGGGGCTCCCGTAGAGGCGGAGGCCCCTTCCCCTTCCCCTCTGAGACTTGGGCGCACCCAGCGAAGCGCCGCCGGCGGTCATCCATCGTCCGAGCATCAGCATGACGGGTCGGTGATCGAGGCCCTCCAGCTGAGCACCATTGACTGGGAGGGCACCTCCTTCAGCACTTCTCCAGGTGCACAGGATCCCCCAGAGCCCGGCCCCGCCCGAGGACAGTCGGCTCTTCCTTTGAGCTCTCTGACGCTAAAGGAGCGAGTGTGTGCCCGGGCCTGGGAGCTGCCCCAGGCCTCCTCCCCGCAGGACGAGGGGGTGGATCTGGAAGCCCGGTCGTGGCAGAAGATGGAAGGAGCCCTTGCTGTAGAGAGCAGGCCCTCTTCTGAGCCCCCATGGCTGGATCGTGGCCCACAGGATGGCCCGGAAAAGTCCGCCGCGGCCTCCAGGAGAGCGCCGTTCTGTCAGGCAAAGCCTAGTGCAAGTGCTGCTGCATCCCCTGGGAATCCCGCCGGGAGGCCCCCGGGCCCAGAGCCCACCCGGGTTGGGCCTGAGCCTCACCCTGCTCCAAAGAGAGACCCCAAGAAGAGCGTTTGCCTCCCCTGCAGCTCCTCTGATGAGGAGGCCGAGCTGGCGCGTGGGGGCCGGAACCCAAAAGGGAGGCGGGGGCCTCGACAGCGCCCTCCTGCCCGGCTGGAGAGCAGAGTCCCTGGGGCACCGAGTGAGCCCCGGCCCGAGCCCAGAGTGGCCCCCACAGAAGGCCCATCTCCCCTCGCTCCTGGAGAAGACAAGGACGCCCGTCTGCTTCTCGAGAGCCCTCTTCCTTTGGCTCAGAGACTGAAACTGAGATTCCAAAGCAGGTGACAGAACCACGGACGGCTACGTGGTGCTGGGCTTGCCCTTGGAAGCCGAGCCCAGAGCCCGGGCTGGAGGTGTCCTGTCAGGCCTGGAGAGTGGCCAGAGCGAGGCCGGTCACTCAGATGTGACGTGGGCCCTGGCGGCTGGCTTCTGTGCAGGCTAGAGAGCTGTGGACTCTGGGGTGTTATCAAGATTCACTTGGGGAAATCGTGTACTTAGATTTGGTCTAAATTAAACAGGGTTGGGGGGTGGGGGGTGGGCGATGCTTAAGAAGTGTAGTCCAGCTATTCCTGCCTCCTGAGGATGGAGGAGGCCGGAGCTGTCCTTGAGCCATCCCCAAGCCTTCCTGGAGCCCGGACAGCCCCATCCCTCTCCCTCTCGCCGGGAACCAGAGAGCAGCAGGTGGACGACATGGGCTATGAAGTCCCCTGTTTATTCTCCGGTCACAGTCTGGCGAGGGTCCAACCCCAGAGCCTTTCCAGAGGTTACATGGGGGACCAGACTCGCCTTTCTGTGACTGTGAAGATGTCCTATGTGGAATTTCTGTGTGTCCATGAAAGTAATTAGACTATACTTTAAACATGTTGTTAATCATGCTTTTTACTAATCCACCCCCCACCCCCCAAATGTATATGTAAAAACAGATGATGCCACTGAGCACGTGTAACCAATATCAAGTTGCTTTACTATCTCAGGGAATGGGGAGGGGAGGGAGGGAGAAAAAGTTTGAAAGACAAATTTTTTTTTTTAATGAATGTTAAAAATTCTTTACATGTAACTGGAACGAAAGAAAATATTTTTTAAAAAGCAAATACATTTTAAAAAGAAAAAAAAAACAGCTGATGCCCAGAATCAGCTTTGGAACACACCCACTCTAATGTTCTGGAAAGCCTGAATGGTGCCTAGAACCTTGAGGAAGATGTGGAACAGAAAGTGATGAGTTTAGTTCTGTTCCCGTTTTTAGACTCAGATGTGAACAGACTCTGAAGCCACTGATGAATCGCTCCACATCACTCCACCCATTGCATCCCTTGGTGGATGGTTCACTAGCTGGGAAAGCGCCCCACTTTCCTGATGGTGACTGTCTAGGGACCAAGACTCGGATGTCCCCTGGGTCTTCTGAAAAGTGTAGATTTTATGACAGACCCAGGATGGAGGATGATTCCCTGAGATGACCCCTGTGCTGATAGTCACCAAATGCAGTTGGGGCGAGCTCCGTGATGTGCGTGCCACGAGGTGTTGGTGATCTATCCTGCCTTGGGCCTTGTGAGCCACAGAAATCCTTTACTCAGAGCCTCTGACACATCAGGAGAGGAAAAAGGAAGTGAGGTGTTATACAAGGAACCAGTTGACTTTTCTGGACTCTCCCATCAGGGCAAGGTTCAATGCCTTCATGGCTCCAGTGTGATGCCAGCATTCTAGGTCAGCCTACCATCCATCCCCACGTTAGGCAGCTCCAGTGATTGGCTGACTCTGTACTCAGCCATGGATCATTGGCCCATTCGTCTGCACATGGAGACACCAGAGAAGGAGATAATGATGCCCATGGGTCTAAACAAGTGACATAACTGTACCCGGTACGTCAGAACATCCTGAGCGGCTTCAGGCCTTTGCAGAGGGGGAAGAAGTCATTGTATTTGACAACTAGAAGGGAACTTGACAAGATCCTTCTAGAACAACCCCTTCATGTTCCCAAGGAGGCCCAGTAACTCAGCCACAGTCACACAGCTGAGAAGTGGCTGAGGAGGGACATCGGTCTTTTGACTGAGCCCTGGCTTAGCACCACCACACTCCCTCACAAAGCTGTTCTGTATGTGGGCACAGTGTCCATCACAGTGAGCTGAATTCAAATCTGTTGTGTTTACAGTTTTGGGAGCATCACAAGGCTAATATTAAGTGTCGTGTGTGAATCATTCTATCCATGAGCATCCTTCCTAGCTCGGAGAGTGAGTGAGCCACAAAATAGTTTTGGAGAAACTTGGGTTCAGCACCTGTAAACAATACAAGGAGAGAGGCAGTTCAGTGTGGTAGGTGGAGGTAGCAGAGACCCTGGGGTGTGTTCTGGGGCTGCCACCATGCCCACCATCCCCAGCACACAGCAGGTCTTGGTCAGTGCTTGTCCACTGATGAATGTGTCTGGGACTTATTTTCCTCATCTGAGAAAATGTGGCTGGCCTGCCTTCCTTTGGAGGTTGTACTCTTCTTTCTTTTTTTTTTTAGTGAGGCAGTTGGGGTTAAGTGACCTGCCCAGGGTCACACAGCTAGTAAGTGTTAAGTGTCTGAGGCAGGATTTGAACTCAGGTACTCCTGACTGCAGGGCCGGTGCTCTATCCCCTTTGGAGGTTGTTAAGAGGTAACAATGGACGGGCAGGTACTCAAATGAAAAACGCTGGAAAATGTGCTCTCTTCCAATGGGTCCAGAATGGAAACTTTTCATCACTGGCAACAAACACCTCTTACTTCTGTTAAAATTTTTAAACATAATTGTTAAAATTATCTTATGTGTGTTTTTTATAACTTTGGAAGACAAAACATTCCAAGACATTCAGCACAATTTGGGGACTTCAAGAGAGAGGCAACAATGGTTTGCCAAATTAGAAGCTTTTTTGAATTAGCTTTTTCTCTCCCTCAAATAGTCATTTGTGCTGTTTTTAAATAAATTCTACTTAGAGAAATAAAGCAACTTTCATAAGATCAAATTTGACCTTGCTCTGGAAAACAAACTGTTTATTTCATACTTTCATGGGTTGAGTTTAAAATTTCCTGAAGGTGTTGATTTTTTCCTACTAAAATTTTTGTCTCATACACACATATATGATATATATATATACATACATACATATATATATACATACATACATGCACATGCATATATATTCTCCCTTCTGCCTTCCAACAGCTGTCATCATTAAGGAAATAGAGGCTACATGAAGGTAATTGAATGTCACTAACATAAAAGATCTGTGGATGGAAAATGAAATTACCTGGAAAGCTGTGAGCCCTCTCTTTACAAAAGAAGGCTTTGGGAGGCATTTAGTGCCCCACCCACCAGCCCTTCAGGGCTAAGAGATGGAAGGGCAGAGGGCTGGCCAGTGCTAAGGCATGGAGATGGGAAGTGGAGTGTTAAAGTATGAGGAGCGATAGAAAAGCCAGTTTAATTGGTCAAGGGTGCCCAACGGGGAGGACCATACAATAAGGCTGGCGAGGCTGGCCGGAGCCAGATGAGGAAGAACTGTAAATACCAAATGTATTTGGTCCTGTGGATGATGGGGAGCCACAGAGAAGGACTGGGGTCAGACCTATCCTTTGGTGGCTCTGTGGCTGAAGGATTGGAGACAGGAGGAGGCTCCAGGTGACGAAAGCCAGGACCCACAGACTGCCCATGTGAGGAAAGACCAGGGCTGCCCAGATTGCTCAGTTACTCCATGAGCACCAGTGGCCTCCTATAGCCTCCAGGGTCAAATATAACGTCTGCTTGACCTTCCTAACCTCCCTGCCACTTCCAGTCTTCTTACCCATTGCCCTCCCTAACTGCCCGCCCCCTTCCTTGCGGTCTAGCCACAATGGCCCCCTGGCTGGTCTTCAAGACTGATGGATGGCTATCTCCAACCAAGCACTTGGAGCATTTCCCCAGGCCATCCCCCACACCTGAAACACCCACTGTCCCTCACTGTTGCCTCCTGGCTTCCTTAAATGCCCCCGCAACAAGCCTTTCCCAATCCCCCTTGACGCTGGTGCCTTCCCTCTGGATTAGCTCCTATTTCTCCTATCTTGTTTAAACAGTTGTCTTCTTGTTGCCTTCCCCAGCCAACTGTGAGTTCCTTGAGAGCAAGGGCTGTCTTTTACCTTCCTTTGTATCACTGGCACACATTAGGTGCTGAATAAGTGCTTATTTTCTGACAGCCATAAAGGAGATGCTGCTGAAAGGACCTGGTGACTGACCAGTCCGTGTCTGGAAGAGCAGTCATGCCTCCACGGAAAAACCACCTGGCAGAGGGGAAAGTTTATGGGGAAAGATGATGGACTCTGTAGACTTGTTGAGTGTGAAATAGCCGTGGGTCATCGAGTCTACGATGTCCAGGGGGTTGTTGTGCTTTGCATGTAGTAGGTGCTAATAAGTGCTTGTAGAGAGGCAGATTAGCCAATGTAGGACTAAGGCTAGAGAAGGGCTAGTCAGAATAGTGGGGAGGGATGGGGGAAGGTAATAGTTATGGTGCTCTAGGGAGGAGAGGCAATAAAATCATTGAAACGATGTTTGTTGACTGATTGCCCTAGGCTTGGGGAATGACGGGATGGATCCGTGCGGTGTGTTCCTCAGCAGAACTTCACCTGCCTCAGATGTGAAATACAAGTGGGGATGTTGGCATTGGGGAGGGACCTCAGATTCCTTTGGCAGTGGAGCTGGGATGAAAGGTGATGCCTTGGGCAGAGCCTCTGAAAATCTGGAGCCCCTAGTGCTTCATGGCTGGTTACCTAAGAGGGTCTGAGGACAGCAAGGCTTGTACGATGGGTCATACCGGCAGCTGATGGGATGAGAGACCTTGTGTTTGGGTTCTTGGTAACTTCGGG
Source organism: Dromiciops gliroides (assembly GCF_019393635.1). Taxonomy (NCBI): domain Eukaryota; kingdom Metazoa; phylum Chordata; class Mammalia; order Microbiotheria; family Microbiotheriidae; genus Dromiciops; species Dromiciops gliroides. Next base: position 696,066,826 of record NC_057862.1, read on the forward strand.
CTCTTACTTCGAATTGATGCCAGCCTCCCTGGGGAGCTGCAAGCTCCCAGCATGCTTTTAATCACACAGGAAGGTCAAGGTGGCACGTTGGTCCTAAGCTGTGACTCTCATTTCCTGCTGACTTTTAACATGGCTATAAAACATTAAATAATGTGGCAAAAGACAGCTTCATTGGTGCCGAGGCGGGCACCATTAGCCTGCTTCTAGGGACAGGTGAGGGATGCTGCTGCAGGCTCCACAATAGGGTGTCCAGTGGCCTCACCAACCCAAGCCCCACACAGGTCCTCAGCCTGCGCATGGTGCTGGTCAGAACAGTCATAACACCTGCCTCCGAAGTACCTCAGGCATAATGAGTAGAGGCAGCTGGTGTGGGGCAGCTGGGGCCATGCTCCAGTGCCAATATTTGTAGGTACTGATGAGGTGGGCACCATTCCATCTCCCCTCTGGAGCAACTGCAGTCCTTGGTGCCACCAGCCTGCATGTGCCTGGCACGTGCTGAGTGCTTATGAGATGCTTTCCCTGGCCTCCCTTCCTTCCTCCCTTCCCCCTCCCTTCCTCCCTTCCTGCCTCCCTTCCTGCCTCCCTCCCTTCCTTCCTTCCCTCCCTCCTTCCTTCCTTCCTTCCTTCCTTCCTTCCTTCCTTCCTTCCTTCCTTCCTTCCTTCCTTCCTTCCTTCCTTCCTTCCTTCCTTCCTTCCTTCCTTCCTTCCTTCCTTCCTTCCTTCCTCCCCCCCTCCATCCCTCTCTTCCTTCCATGCCTCCTGGAGACCCAAGTCTCAGGAGGGAGCAAGGTAAGAAAAGAAGACTATGGAGAAGGGAGGTTTTTAGGGGAGTGCCTGGTACAACCCCAACCTTATATTAAACCATGACTCATTTTACAAATGGGTACAGTAATGTTTGTACCTCAGAAGGTGGCCGGGAGAAAAATGCAAAGTGCTACATAATTGAATTACATGGATTTAATTTGTGGTCCCTCAGAGACCCACTGCAGTTTCAGGGAAAATTGCAATAGGAAATGACAGGCAGCTTACCAGCAAAGGCTGCTGTTTCAGCAGAGGCAGTAGATGTTCTCATAGTTTGGGGGTGGTCCTTAGAAACCACCTCACCCTAATGCATTCCTTCGAAAGACAGAGAAACGTGAGACCAGAGTTGGTATGTGGTATGCCCACTGTTTGAAGGCACCACAGGTCAGAGGGAGGGCAATGGACAAGGTTCATGTGCTTGGCCCCACACTAATCAGTGGCTCTGTGCCCAGGACCTCCTCTACTGAGTCATCAGTGGGAGCAGGGACCTGCACACTGCAGGCCACAGCACATCAATAAAGATTTGCTCAATGAATGGAAACCCATGGTCAAATATTGGGCATGAAACTGTTGTCGTTCCCTGTTTTTTGAAAGCCTCTGAGATGAGTCTCAACTCAGTCACCAGGAGAACAAGGGAAATCAACTGGAAAATGGTCAGTTTCACCTGGGGGGGGGGGGGGATGGAGCAAGTGGCTCTTTACTGCCCCCTCCTGGGCAAACCATTTGGAAATTCTCTCAAACATCAACAGCAACAGCATTTTTGCAGCGTTTTAAGGTTTGCCAAGCTCTTTACAAATATCTCATTTGATGCTCATAACACTCTTAGAGGTCAATGCTGTTATTGTCCCCGTTTTAAAGATGAGAAAACGGAGGCTGAGAGGGTAAGGGGTTTGTCCAGGGTCACTCAGCTAGGAAGTGTCCGAGGCAGGAAAATCCATTTTTTCCTAACTCTAAGTCCAGTACTCCAGGACAGATAAGTGGTACAGTGGATAAGAGAGCGCCAGGCCTGGAGTAAGGAATACTTGAGTTCAAATCTGGCCTCAGACACTTATTAGCTCGCTATGTGACCCCAGACAAATCACTTAACCCTGTTTGCCTCAGTTTCCTCATCTGTAAAATGAGCTAGAAAAGGAAATGGCAAAAAGTCACTCTGGTTTGTTTGCCAAGAAAACCCCAAATGGGGTCACAAAGAGTCAGA